>NC_064247.1:78363940-78966440 GCF_003254725.2 Canis lupus dingo
AATTCTGCACTTTCTCTTCTTGTCTCTTGCCATATACTAACGTATATTGATATTTGTATAATTATATAATATCTTCACAACCCCAGCCACACATAAGATTTTATTTAGGGCAGGGATAGTGTCTTACTGTCAGTCTATAGTTCATGGAATTGTTGTAGGCCCTTAGTGAATATTTGACACCTGGATAAAAGATCCAGAAAAGATTCCGATAAAGAAGTGAATGACTATACAGCAGTCTTTTCTACTATACTCGTCTTTCTGCTTTTTTATCCATCCTGGTTCTCATCCACATACCTCAGGCCATTAAGGACTTCCCTTAACCATCTATTCAGCCCTGTTGCTTAAAACTATTGATAAACATAAATCTCAATTCTATCTAAGCAGTCTTCATTGAGAGACCTTTTCCCACTCACCAAAAAGGGATTTAACTATCTTAAAGTAGATCCAAAAGAACTAGTGAAAAGCTTGATGACCTCTGTAGCTCAGAAATGAATTACTCTACGGTGACAACATGCTTTGTCTCTTAAGACTTCTCAGCTTTCATATAAATCATAAGAGTCTACCTTATTTTACATGAATTGCCCATTTTAAGACAGAATAATGATGGTATGTGACAAGTGGCAGTTGTCTCATAGTATTTCACTTAGCTGGCTTTACACAATTCACTCACCCTTAGGTTACTTAAGGTTGTATATATTCATATGTTGAATTTGTCTTTGGGACGTTCTAAGAACCCTTAGTGGGGATTCTGCAGCACATGACAGTGATTTTCTTTTTTCTTTTTTTTTTTAAAGAGGTGGTTTTTTTCTTTAAATTTTTATTTATTTATGATAGTCACAGAGAGAGAGAGAGAGAGAGAGAGGCAGAGGGAGAAGCAGGCTCCATGCACCGGGAGCCTGATGTGGGATTCAATCCCGGGTCTCCAGGATCGCGCCCTGGGCCAAAGGCAGGCGCCAAACCGCTGCGCCACCCAGGGATCCCACATGACAGTGATTTTCATTTATTTTGGTCCACAATGGGACTACCTTCTCTACTATCCCTCAGACAGTTGGAGGACTGTTAGAGCATCTTCCTACAATTTGTATGAAACTTGTAGTGATAGAACTGAAGTGAGCATCCAGTGACCTGGGTTTCATTTAGTCTTGCTGCAATTCAGTGTGTCACCTTCAATGTACTTAACCATTCTAAACTTGAAGTTAGAGCCTCTTATTTCCTACCTGTTTCAGTGATATTAGAACTAGTAAAATAATCAATTTTTGTGAAGCATACTAAAGTCCTTCTACAAAACAAATTAGATGCAAAGATTGCTGAGTGTGTTTGTGCAGAACTGCTGATGTTTCAAGCCAGATAGAACAGTAGCACCTATTCAAGTCACCACCACAGGGGACCTCTTAAAAGTCGGTTGACTTCACTATATGATAGGTTAGGATTGTTATTGGTTTATATTTCTCTTCCTGCCAAAAGAAAAGCCGTGAGTCTAGAAGAAGGAATTAAGAGTAGTAGTTTCTGAGGAAACCAGTGCCACAATGAACTGTGTGGTAGGTCAATTTGTTCTTTAAGCAGGTCTGGCAATTACCTTGGAATACTAGGCCTTCATATTTTTTCCACGTTTTTTCTTTATGCTTTATCATTCCTGATGAAAGAAACAAGAACAGTAAAAAGAAAAGCTATAGGTTACTCTGAAAAGATGCCAAGTTTCTTTAGGGGAGTGGTTGTCTTAGGTGGCGCTCTTACTACAGCACTGGGAGCTACACTGGTCCAAAGAGTAAAGCATGGCCTTTTGGGATCATAATGTGCTGTACATTTCTATTCCTATTGCTGCTCCCAGAATTTCTTATCTCTTGCCCTGGCAAATCATAACACACACATACACACAGGCACACACACACCCATCCCTGTCCAGTGCACCCAGTAGGGGGGAGGGGGCAGAAAAGACAAAGTCATTTATATAATGTGTCTCCCTGCTGAGCCCCTAATGGCCGAAGCTTTTGTTCTGCATTCAGTGGCTGCTTGTGATGGGCAGGAAGCTGCAGTCTCCCTTTGTTCCATGGCCTTATTCAGCAATTTAGATCCATCATAAAAATCAAATATGCATGTTGCAATCGCCTTGCCTACAACAGCTTCAATTTTCACCTTTCTTTAATTTGAACTCCACAGGGGAAGAAAGAGAACGAAGGAAAAGGGGAGAATGGGGAGAGGAAAAAAAAATTGCTTTGTATTTTTGCTCAGTGGACTGTGAAAATAGGCAGTAATGAAAAAATATATTTTTAATCTCCTAGATGTATCCTATTCGAAACAGCGCATACCACGAAACCAGGCCAGTTGAATCCCTTCTAGAAATGCCCTCAAACCATTCTGGTTATTGAGGCTCCAAAACTGGATGCGAAGTGGTTGGGAAGAGAGCAAAGTAGAATAGCATTACAAGAGGGTGGAAAGAGGAATACTATGTTTTGGGCTTGAGAAATCATCCCATTCAGAAAGGTGACAACTACACCACTTCTGGTTAAAAAAAAAAAAAAAAAAAAAAAAAAAAAAATTTAAGGTCAACTGACTGTCATGAGTTTATTTTGTAGAATAAATGATTTGGGTAAAGGGTTCACAGATGGAATGAAAGAGAGATTACATTTAAAGATAAATATTTCCTCTCCAAATAAAAATGAACACATTGAAAGAGATGTTTTTGTCCACTTATTGATTTGTACACTATATTTAAAATTTTCCCAGAACTTCAAAGGATGTGTTCCCTGGGGTTCAAATAAATTTGCATCAGTGGCTTTGGTATTGATTATTCAGAAAAATACAGAAACCCTTTACCTAGTCCATTATTAGACTTGAACAGGGACTTTACAGAGGAGTTCATGCTCTAAATATAAACAATATGGCCAATATTTATTTGATTTGTTAAAAAAAATAAAAGATCTGAAGAACTTTGCCTCTTTATGCCTGGTTTTACTTATTATTATAGATTTTGAAAGCTCGAGCTAAAGTTGAAGCTGAACAGTTTGAAGATCCTTTGCCTGTTTTTATAAATGGAGCTCTTTCAGGGTAATTCCAGGGAGATTTGCTGTAGGCAACATTAGACAGCCGCAGAACATAATGTAGGATGGATGCAGACTGAAAGCGTGATCTTGAGGATCATTCAAGGTTGAAAAGCCTTTGATTGTCTTGAGTGGAACTTCTCCTGGAAGATGTACTGAGTGAGTCTGGGATCAAAACCAGTTTCAGAAGTTTGATCCAGTTGTAATATGGAAATCCACCAGATTCTGCTATGACTAATTAGAGATGTGTGAAGAAGGTTTCTCTTTTCCAACATTATTGATTTTTCTTTCAAACCCCCCCAGTTTCATAGAGAAAATCTCTGGCATTTAAAAGTGTTCAATTTAGTACAGTTCACTGATGCATGTAATCTTTGCTAACTGCATCCCATTTTCTCTGAACTTGGTTTTTCAGGTCCTCTTATGTTCTGGGTATATTTTAGGTTTACTTTTGGTTTTAAGTGAAATCAAGAATGCACCAGGACATATGAGTACTGAAAGGATAAATTTAATATTTGTAAGGGTTTTTTTTAGTTGCAATTTTTCCCTTCCCTCTGTTGGAAATGGAGGAAATTATCTATGCCCAGAAAAAAAGAGGTATAATTTTTAAAAGTGGAGTCCACAATTTAAGCTTCCATCTGAGTCAAGGGATTTGTTTATCTCTTGAATCTCATCTGGAAAATGTGAGAAAATTAAGATGGTAATAGTGCCTGGAAATTTACAACACTGGAGAAAATCTGTAGTTGTATAGGCTAGCTCAGGCAAAAGCTGTGGCTCTGTGCTTCCTCAACTCCCTTTCTCCACCCCTTCATTTAACACTATCCCATGTCTCTTAGACTATTGTGGACAGATATCAGATCCTATAACTTTTCATTGAAGTCAGAACCATATGCTGTCATTTTATGTTTTCAGCTTCTCTTTAATGAGAAAAGATGCTGGATAGATGTATCAGATGGTAAATGTTGCATATTGGAGAGTGAAGCCTTTTCTCTTTGAATGTAAGATAATTTAATGTGCGAGAGTTTATTTTTAATTGAACATTTTTCTCTCCCATATCAAATGGGAACTTTTCTTTGTCCTCAGTTCTGTTTTCCCAAGAAATAACTTGTAGAAAGCATAGAGGAAAAATTGTTCAGGTATTTTCTTGACTAGGCTTCCTTTTCAGGCCACCTGGTTTGTATTTCAAGGTCATGCTACTTACTTCCATGATTGTTACCTATGCTTTAAACAAAATGTTAGATTTCTTTTCCCTCAAGATGTCAATGTCTTTCAGAGTGCCTCTTTTTCTTCAGTATTAAATATATGTTGAACTAATAATAAGTCTGAATTACTGAAACTTTTCTCTTATATAAAATCATGTAGAAGTTGAGTGTCCAGAATTAGTCTCAGTTCAAATTCTGTTTCCAACCTTGACCAACTCTGTGATCTCTGGCAAGTTAAGCCTCAGTGTCTTCATTTGTAAAATAAGTATGTGAGGGTAATAACACCTGATTCATATGATGATCAGAATTACAAGAGATTATACAAAGTTTGTTACAGGTTGAGTTACATGGAGATGAGCATTCAGGATGTTTACCATTTATTAGGGAGTACTCTTGGGATCAGCACCTCTGGAAAATGAGTTGTAGTGCATTCCCAGCAAAGACCTCAGCCAATCCTACAGGTAAGTTTTTTCAACTGAGAGCTACAGGTAAGTTTTTTCAACTGAGGGCCATCTTCTCTCAGGTCTCCCATTAGCTGGTGAAATAAGTCCTTCATTCCTAAAGGAATATCTGGGTGGCCCATCCCAGTTTCCCCCAGAAGTATTTAGTAAATGCTCAATAAATGTTAGCTATGGAGTAGTGCCAGTGTACTGTGAGACTATTTACCTGTGAGACTATTCTCATCAGTATTGCAAACATTTGCTCCCCTTATATATATTAATTACAAGGGACAGTATAGTGTTGTGGTAAGAGCACAGCCCTGGAACTGGACTTCATGAATATGAGTCCCAATGCCCTAGTTAGCAGCTGAATGACCCAGATAGATAAGGATCATGTACCTTGGTTTTCTCAACCGTGAAATGGGAATAATAATAGTACCTATTTTCATAGGCTTATTATAAGGGTTCAATATGTTAATACTGAACACTTTGAACAGTGCCTGGTATGTAATATGTTCTTACTGTGCTTATTGTTGTTATTTTCTTTCTTCTCTCAAGTTAAACATGTAGTCAAAAAGAACTTTGGAATCAGATAATTCATGGTTTAAAATCCCAGCTCTGTCACTTAACAACTATTTTTATTATGTTATTTAATCTGTGGTACTCAAGTTTTCTCATTTGTTAGAGACGTTTTGATGTCCCTTATAGAATGCACCAAGAATTTGAAGTTTTTATAAACCTATGTTTTAGTTCCTTTTCTGAAATATGGGAATAATCCTACCCTTAAGATGTCACGAAGATTGCATGAGTTCATATATGAAAAGTACATAGAATGATGCCTGATGCAAAGTGCACATTAAGTGTTAGCTAATAGGATGAAGATGATGATATCAACAACGCATATATAAAGTACTCTGCACAGTGCCTTGTATATATAAGCACTCAAATCGTATTTTTGAAGCCCATCATGGATCTATTATTTTATTCTCTCCTTATAGCCTTTATTTCCTATGTAATCTGGTCTGCTGTTCCTTTATTCTTGATTATTCCTTTCCTCTTCCCTCACTGGCTTCAGGTTTTTGAATGTTATGTGTGGGTAACATTAAATCATATCCTCTGACATCTTTTAAAAATTATTTTGATCTTCTTTCATTTTCTGGAGATAATAAGGCTGATGAGTGATTAAATGTTATCTTCAAGTGTAGGAAGGCTCTTGCTGCAGAAAGGATAGTTGTCAGTTCTCTGTCTTTAGGACAGAAGAAGAGAAATAGACTTAAATGTAATGTAAACCCAGTATGGATGACCAAAGAGGATGGTAAAATCTCTAACTCCAAGAGAGACTGAAAAACAAAGAGTGCTCTTAATTTAACTAGAATAAGTATGCACATATGTTCCCATCTAAATGAAAGAGAAAATTCTAAGGAATCTCTTTTGACTCCCACAATTTTCTGATTCTGCTATCCCAAAATATCTTAACCATAAATATTACCTGCTAATGTATACCTTGCTTATGCTATTTTACTCTATTGTCATATTATCTTTCCTGGTTTTATAATAGCTGCTGCCTTTATAAATTCAGAAGGATCTTGGTTTGGCACAGCCATCTACTATTTATAATAGCTTATAAACTATTTCTCTTTAAAATAGTATATAATAATAAACAATGACAGCTAGAATGTTCTTTTACACTCCAGAGGAAATAGCCTGATTAAATCCACCTTATTCATATACTCAGGGTTTTTATATTGTTTTAGATTTAAATATTGCCAAGTGTTAACCTTAGATTGTTACTTTGGCAGAAACTTGATAGTATAATTATGGCCTTTATAATTACTCATGTAGAAAATCATCTTAATTAAATAAACAAAAACTGAAGGCAAAGGAACATTATGATTGAGTTTATTCCATATGAATAAGAGGAAGAGTGGCTCAAAATAGAAGCAGACATCTGTGGAAATAAAGAAGAAAAATCTGCAGTTCTTAAAAACCTAGTCTTCTCTTTTGAGGATATTATCATATAGAGATCTAGGAAATAGCACAGCTTCAAACATACCCCTTAATAGATAGAGTAAAGCTGCATTTTTGATGGCAGACAAAGCTATCATCTTTGTTCAGACTTTGAACTACTACTGTAGCATCTTCTACCCAGGAATCTCATATTCCCACAAATTCTATACATAGTAGTTATTACATGTTAAATATATAAAGCATGAAATTTCTCTTCCTGAAAGTCCCTGAGAGTGTATAAATTATAGATCATTGTTTTTAGAACTTTTTCTTTGAGTTCCTTCTGACTATCCCCACTGAAGACCTAGGCCCTGTTAGTATGTCTTTTAGAAACTTACAGCACAGGAGAATTTTCTGTAATATTTTCTCATTAAGAAATATTGCTTCCCGGGGATCCCTGGGTGGCGCAGCGGTTTGGCGCCTGCCTTTGGCCCAGGGCGTGATCCTGGAGAACCGGGATCGAATCCCACGTCGGGCTCCCGGTGCATGGAGCCTGCTTCTCCCTCTGCCTGTGTCTCTGCCTCCCTCTCTCTCTCTCTGTGTGTGACTATCATAAATAAATAAAAAAAAAAAATTAAAAAAAAAAAAAAAAAGAAGAAATATTGCTTCCCTAAAAAATATGAGGGAGCTAGCTGGATTTTTGTGTGTGTGAAATACACTAGAACTTTAGTTGTTTTTTTTTTTTTTTATATCTTTGTGCTTGGCACAGAATGGGTACTCAATAAGTAGTAATGGTTCACTGAGTCCATAAAAATTAGTTGTCAGGTTAAAAGAGATTCTTTTGGTATGATACATATTTATTGCATCAATGTCCACAGGAGTTCTGGAATTGCTTTCAGAGTTCAGAGCCTTTAGTACAGTCTTTTGAATATACTCATTTTTTCATATCAGTTAACATTTACAGAGTGCCTATAGTACATATTTTTAAGTAGCATGATTTTACTCATCAGTTGTCATTTATTTTTTTTTAGTTGAAGTATAGTTGACATACACTGTTGCATTAGTTTCTTGTGTACACATAGTGATTTGACCAGTCTGTTATGCCATGCATACTGCATGTGTAGTTACCATCTGTCACCATACTGAGCTATTACAATACAACTGGCTATATTCCCTATGCTGTGCCTTTTATCCCTTTGATTTATTCATTCCATAACTGGAGGCCTGTATCTCCCATTCCTCTTCACATGGTTTACCTATCTATTCCTCCCCCACTCCCTTCTGACAACCATAAGTCTGTTCTCTGTGTTTATGGGTTTATTTCTGCTTTTTTGTTTATTTGTTCACTTGTTTTATATTTTAAATTCCTTATATAAATGAAATAATACGGTATTTTTCTATCTCAGTCTGACTTATTTCATTTAGCATAATACCCACTAGGTCTATCCATGTTGTCTCAGATGGCAAGATCTCATTTTTTATGGCTGAATAATATTCTGTTGTGTATATATCACACATTTATTTATTCAAAGATTTTATTTATTTCAGGGAGAGAGATAAAACCTAAGTGGGAGAGGGACAAGGGAGAGGCAGAGAATCCCTAGCAGACTCTATACCAAGCACGGAGCTCAACTTGGAGCTTCATCTCATGACCTTGAGTTCATGACCTGAGCCAAAACCTAGAGTTGGCTGCTTAACCAACTGAGCTGTCCCATATATGCCACATATTCTTTACCCATTCATCCATCAGTGGATACTTAGGTTGTTTTCCTAAGTATTATATTGATACTATATTGTCTGTTATAAATAATGCTGCAATAAACATAGGAATGCATATATATTTTTGAATTAGTGTTTTCTTTAGTTAAATATCCAAAAGTGGAATTACTGGATCATATGCTGTTTCCATTTTTAATATTTTGAGGAACCTCCATACTGTTTTCCACAGTGGTTGCACAGTTTACATTCCACCAAGAGTACACACATGTTCCTTTTTCTCCACATCCTCACCAACACTTGTTATTTCTTGTCTTTTTGTTTTAGCCATTCTGATTGGTATAAGATGGTATCTTATTTGTAGTTTTGATTTATATTTCCCGGATGATTAGTGATATTGAGCATCTTTTCATATGTCTGTTAGCCATTTATATATCTTTTTTGGAAAAACGTCCATTCAGTTCCTCTACCCATTTTTTAACTGGATTATCTGGGATTTTTTGGTGTTGAGGTGTATAAGTTTTCTGTGTATTTTGGATACTAACCCCTTATTGGATATATAGTTTATAAATTTCTCCCATTGAGCAGTCCCTAATTCTTGTGTAGTTCCAATAGTTTTATTTTTGCATTTATTTTCCTTACCTGCAGAGGCATATCTAGAAAAATGTTGCTAAGACCAGTAAAGAGTTTATTGTCTATATTTTCCTTTAGGAGTTTTATGGTTTCAGGTATTACATGTAGGTTTTTAATCCATTTTGAGTTTATTTTTGTGTATAGTATAAGAAAGTGGTCCAGTAGACTCCTAACTCTGGGAAACGAACTAGGGGTGGTGGAAGGGGAGGAGGGCGGGGGTGGGGGTGACTGGGTGGCGGGCACTGAGGTGGGCACTTGACGGGATGAACACTGGGTGTTATTCTGTATGTTGGCAAATTGAACACCAATAAAATATAAATTTATTATTAAAAAAAAAAGTGGTCCAGCTTCATTGTTCTCATGTAGTTGGCCAGTTTTCCCAGCATCATTTATTGAAGACATTATCTTATCCCTATTGTATTTTCTTGCCTCTTTTTTTTTTTGTTTTGTTTTTTTTTTTTTTTTGCCTCTTTTGTTGTAGATTAATTGGCCATATAAATTTGTGTTTATTTCTGGTTCTGTGTTCTGTTCCACTGATCTTTGTGTCTTTTTTTCTGCCAGTATCACACTGTTTTGATTACTGTAGCTTCGTAGTATCTGGGAGTATTTGGCTTTGTCCTTCTTTCTCAAGATTGTTTTGGCTAGTAGTTTGTTTATTTTCAATTATATCAATTGTCTGCCACTCTCCCTTCTGTCAGTAATAGTAACAATGCTGAAGGGGGACAGTAAAAAATAAGAAATGGTTTTCCTTCAGAGTTAACATTTAGAAATGTATGTACAAATTAATATAGTACAAAATACAATGTTTTAATAGTTATAAAAGAAGCAGAGTGAAATAGATGACGTATCTGGTTGAGCTTCATGGAAGAGGTTGTATTTCAGATGGATCTTGGTGGATATGGGTAGGAAAATATGGGAAAAGGATATGTCAGGCAAGAAGAAAAAACTTGTAAACAAAGGACCAAAAGCAGAAAAGCACTTGGTTCAATTAGAGAATGGTTGAATAGTAGGTAAAGTAAGAAAAGAAACCAGGGAGATAGAACTCTGGAGCCAGGGTCCCTGGGTATAAATCGTAGTACTGACACATATTAACTGTCTTTTGACAAGTGACTTGAACTGTGTGTCTTAGTTTCTCATCTTTAAAATGGGGATAATATCTTTATTTTTTTTTATTAAGTTGATATGAACAATAAGATACCATATGTAATGCACCTAGAACAGTGCCCAGCATATAGCAAGCATTATGTAAGTGTTAGAAGGCAGGAGGGTGGACATTCTTTCCGGGATGCCCCTGAAAGCTTTTGAGCAATGGGGGCAAAGAGATAGAAGCTGTGCTTTGATAGGACAATCCTGGCAGTACTGTGCATAACTGAAGATCAGAGGGACATTAGCTGAAAGAGAGATCTGGGAAGAGGAAATGAGGGATTGGATTGGGGCACTGGCTGTGGGAATGACAAGGAAGAGATGTAAGTAAGAGATTGCACAGTCTTTAAAACAGGCACATACTAACTTTTCAAATTTTTTTTTAAGATTTTATTTATTCATGAGAGACACACACAGAGAGAGAGAAGCAGAGACACAGGCAGAGGGAGAAGCAGGCTCTGTGCAGGGAACCCGACATGGGACTCGATCCCGGGACCCCAGGATCACTCCCTGGGCTGAAGGCAGGCGCTCAACCGCTGAGCCACTCAGGCATCCCACATTCCCACATTTCAAGTTTTTGAATGAGAATATCTTTGTTTTTGAAACAACCAGAAGTCATTTTGAAATAAGTCTAGTGACCAAAGTGGGAGATTTCTGGTTATAAAACAAAACAAAAGATGAATTTAAAAAGTAATAAAATGGGTTTTGTTTTGTGGCTTCTTAAACTGGTACTAAAGGCAATTCCAAAAGAGATTTGCTAGAAAACAAAAAAAGTACAGTACATTTATCAGTGGAATAAATATATAATTTCGCCAGGTTATTATGATAGAGGAAAATAGTCACTTGGTTGTATTAATATTAGCGTACATATTTAATCATCAGTAATATTGCAGATACTACATTTTTAATAAGAAAATTTAATAAAGTTTGAAAGTAATTCCTAATTTGTAATGATAATTCCTTGAATACAATCTTATGGAATGGGGATAAAAAATACTTGAATGATAAGGACCAGAATTTGGTCTTTCCTTTATTTTATTTACCATGTCCTACTGTTTATATAGCTTTTGGACACTGCCACATCTTGATTTTTTTTCTTTATGTTACTGTTTTTTATATTTTATTAAAATGAAAATAGGAAGGAGGATGGGAAAGCCAGGATTCGTTAACTTTAGGTACTGCTAAAGCTAGGTAGGGGACTTAAATTAAATTTAAGTAGCCTGATTGGCTTTGCATAGCTGTTTGAAGATGCATTCTAACACTACCATTTTCTATATTCTGTTAGATTTATTAAGGGTCTTAACATATTGTTGACCTATGTGCAGTTCACTAAATATTGCTCTATGTGCTAATCGGATCAGCTTTCACTTATCACCTTGCATCTGCTCTGGGCTGGTGATAAAGGGCCACAACTTTTCCTAGAAAAATTTCATATGATACATTGAACTTAGTATTTAATTTTACTTAAAATACTCTTTTCAGGCAAATGAACCACAATGCAAGTTTATAAGTTGGAATTGCTAGAAATGTTTCCAAGGTAAACGTACTATGTATAGACACACATCTTTTTTTTATGAGAAATTCATTTTATTATTTAAAAAAAACTTTTTTGAGTACAGTTTTCAAACATTGTTGAATTAAAGTCGATGATATAGTGCTAATTCAATTTCTCCATTGTGTTATGCTATGCTCACCACAAGCGTAGCTACCGTCTGTCACCATATAATGTCATTATAATATATTGACTATATTTCCTATGCTGTGCCTTTTAGTACCATGATTTGTTCATTCCATACATAGGCACTTGTGTTTTCCACTCCACCCATTTTGCCCATCCCCTCACTCCTCTTCCCTCTGGCAACCATCAGTTTATTCTCTGTCCATATGGATCTATTTATGCTTTTTGTTTATTTGTTCATTTTATTTTAGATTTCACATTTAAGTGAAATCATTTGATATTTGTATTTGTCTGATTTATTTCACTTGTACAATACGCTCTTGATCCTTTCATGTTGTCTCAAATGGCAAGATCACTTTTTTTTATGGCTGCGTAATATTTGTGCATGCATGTATGTATATACACTCCTTTTTTAAATCCACTTGTCTATTAGTTGACACTTAGGTTGCTTCCATGTCCTGTCTATTGTAAATAATTCTGCAGTAAACTTAGGGGTGCATATATCTTTTTGAATTAGTGTTTTTGTTTCTTTGGGTAAATACCCAGTAATGGAATTAATGGATCATACGGTATTTCTATTTTTAATTTTTTTTTAGAAACCTCTATACTATTTTACATAGTGGCTGCATCTATTTACATTCCTACCCAACAGTGCTTTAGTTCCTTTTTTCTCCATATTCTCCATATTACCAATATTTGTTTTTTCTTGAAGACATAAATCTTTAAAAATTATCAATTAATTAATATATAACAGGATATATATTTTTACAATAAAAACACTACAAAAAGACAAAAAGAGAATGATTACTATTTGCTGTCAGTGAGGAGGGGCTTCTGTAACTGGAGACTATACCGGAAGTGGGGCTTTTTTCCACCAGGTATATCCCAGGGAAAAGGAAGTTTTCACTTCCCATAGGAAAAGGAGGGTTGAAACAATGTATGATATCCTAAAAGTGAAATAGAACTTCATGATGAATTTAGAGCAGAAACCTGAATGGAAGTCATTATGAACATAGTCTCTGTCTCTTGTTGAAAAGACAAGACTCAGTAGGAAAAACCTTCAGTCATTAGTTTAGCAAAAGTCAAGACTCACATTGGAAATACTAGAAGGAACTAGGATCTCTTTGTCAATTCCAACATAAGGTTTTATATTGATATGTGTTGTCAGACCCTCCTTTTGCAAATGAAAGCTAACAATCATTTGGCAGTGAGGATGCCAGTAATTTAGTGTTTATGAAATGTAGTTACTTCTCAGGTTAGAATTAACCATTTGCTACCTGTACCTTCTACCGAATTCAAATATGTTGGTTCTTGCCAAGGTCTGTAGTGGGAGATTGAGTGGCAGGAAATAGATCCAGTCTGTTGATTCATCAGTATAACATCAATCCAGTGAACTCAGAATAGGATGGAAGTCATAAGGGCATTTCATAATTCCTAATAAACCAGCAAAGGAAATGTGTGAACATTCAAGAGTATGAGATTGCATTCTCAGTCTGGATGCCATTCTTCCCCAAATACCCAGAAAATTTCAAAATAGCTCTGGGTTATAAATAGACAAAAAAGTTACCTGCTTTGATGGGCAGTTTTTCATTTGTTAACTATGGTGTCTTTGTTCAGGCTGCTATAACAAAATACCATAAACCAGGTGGCTTAGAAACACCAGAAATTTCTTGCAATTCTGGAGGTTGGGAAGTCCAAGATCAAGATATCAGCAGATTTATTGTTTGGTGAAAGCCTGCTTCCTGGGTCATAGATGGCCATCTTCTCTGTCTTCACATTGTAGGAAGGGTGAGGAATCTCTCTGGGGTCTCTTGTATAAGTACACTATCCCATTCATGAGGGCTCTGCCCCCAAGCGTCAATCATCTTGAAAAAGCCCCACTTCCAAATATCACACCCTGAGGGAATAGATTTCAGCATATGAATTCTTAGGGGACACAGATACTCAGCCTATAACATTGATTCCAGCTGTTCAGAGCAGCATAACTTGTACTGGTCAGAGAAGCAGAAATAAAAACCTGTGTTTACAGGGACATTTCCAGCAAATGCAAGCAAGAATTATTGTATGTTGGGAATGGCAATAAAGTCTTTAAAACTCATTAAAATAACACATTTTGTTGCTTTTCAGCCTTCTACCAAAAATCCTTCTTATCAATGCCATGAAAAGAATTTAGAGAATAACTGAGTATACAGCTATGCCAAGAATTTAAATTGACCTGAGGGCCTTCATGCAAATAAGATTTCTGTTATCAAACAGAATTCTCTGATTTGTTAGTGTTTTTGATATGACTAGTTGATATGCAGATCAACCTCTAGTAGGATATTGACCTTTGAAGTTTTTGTAACCACCTTATAAATTGTGAAGCATTATCAAATGTATCTCTTTTAGGATTGCCCTGTTCCTATTGGCTGGTAGTGGTCATTCTGCAAATAGCTACCATGTGTGTACTATGTACCAACTACTCATCTAAGTACTAGAAAAATAATAATGAATAAAACATTTTATATTTAAATATAACAAAAATGCATAAAATTAATAAAGAACTTCAGATAATGATAAGTGCAGTGAATAGGAAAAAAGAGGCTATCGAGATATAGGGTGAGGAAGAGAGTGGGTTGTGGGCAGGGAATGAGAAATATTTTAAACAGGTTAGTCTGGAAAGATCAGTTTGAGGATCTGACTGCTAAAGGCCACAGATGTTGAGCAGAAGTAAGCCATAAATTCCCGGTTGGGGAACAAGAATTGCAAAGACACCCTGTGATAAGACCAAGCTTGGCTTATTGAAGGAATGATAAGAAGGCCAGGTTATGAGGTAAATAAAGCTCAATGGGACTTGTAATCTTACAGGCACTGAATGGCAAATGAATGAGAGAAGGTACTTGGTAAAAGATCTTTACTTTCAAATTTTTGTTTTTCTTTTTGCACAGATTTCTTCTTACTAAAGAGACAAGATGAACCATTTTAAAGAACAGAATTATCTTAACTGTTTTACTCCTTTTCCCTTAGTGTCCTAAGAAAAATTTATCTTTGAATACCTTGTTTCCGATCTTCCTCCTCTGAGTATCCAGAAATATCCTCTTCAATTATTAGCTTTTTGATAATATTTACAGAGGAAATATAGATCAGTCATATATGCCTTTTTGTCACAATGCTTATCAAAGGAAATGAAGAGGAAAATACTGAATAAATATGTATTACAGTAATTCTGTCTTTTGAAGCAGTCTGCCTTTATTATCATAGATTTAGGTCATTGTGTTCCATCAGGTCCATACCATTTATTATATAAATTTGGACAGGTTACTTAACCTCTCTTGAAACTCTGTTTTCTCATCTATAATATGTGGAGGTGACTACTCTTTATGTCAGAGGTTTGTGAGGATCATGAGACCATGTATATGAAGTGTTTAGTGCAGTGCTTGGTACACACAATTATGGAGGACTTGCTGTTAGGTTATCATGAATATCTTCATTCCTTCCAGTCACCTCCCAGTAAACTTTTCTGCAAACTTTTTCAAGTAGTTCCAATAAACTTTTATGTTGGCTTTTCCCACCAGCTTATGTCACTGATCAAATATCTTTTTCTCCAGTGTCCAGCTGAAAGAAACTGTATATTTATGAGACCATCTTTTGGGAACAAAAATGCCTGGAGTCAGTGGTCTATTAAAAACCTAGTATTAATTAAGGCTCCTGTCAAACTCCTGACAAAACCTATGTGTACTGTATAGCTATACCAAGGATTCCAGAGCATAGGTGAAAACATGTATGTTGCCCTTGATCTCCTGAGCTACATTTGGCAAGTATCCAGTCACTCATTTTTATCTAATTAATGACATTCCTGGCATATAGGGATCATATAACAGAATCCGTTCATACTCTGCCTGCAAAAACCCACTTTGTTCTCCTACCTGCAAAAAAAATAATAATAATTGGCAACCTCTGTTATTCATTTTTTATGTCATTTTTAATACACATTTTGAATTCTCCCTTCCTCCCCCTTCCCTCCCTCCCTCTCCTTACTTTTTCTGCCCTCTCCTCTCCCACTCCCTCCTGCCTTCCCCTGCATCCCATTCTCCTCCCTCCCTTCAAGTCTGTCTTTTCTACTGAAGGAAAGAAAAGCTTCTTGGGGGCAAGGGTATAATAGGAAATTAACATCATCAATTGAGCTGATTCTAGAAGTTTTCTTGAATCTCAAGGATAGCTTGAGTAATGGTAGCATTATCATGATCCTCTGAGAAGACCATGACCATTCCCTCCACCACATTTTAGCTTCTGCTATTTTCCTTGCTTAGAATACTTTTTCCTTTTCTTCCATCTTTAAAGAACATTTTAAAATCTCACCTCTTTCCATAAATCTTATTAACTCTGGAGTTAATGGATCTTTTTTCTCCCCCCACTTTTTGCTCTCTAATTCATATTATTAACCTTGTACATAAGTTTAAAGGCTTATTTTCCCAATTAGATTTTTTTTTTTTTTTCAGAGCAGTGACCAGGTCATATACCTTTTTAGTTTCGTACTGTTTCCATCTCTCCCCACCCCAGCCATCATCATGCTTTTAAACGCCTGAGCATTACATCTTCGTTTGGAAAGAGGGCATGTTAGCAAATTTCTAGACCTTTTAAGAGAATCAAGACAACTGTATGTTTTATAACATTATAGATACTACACAGGGCAAAACTTAGCTCTTATTGTAAGAAGCCTATCTACAATTACAGATCTAGGCCAACAGAATGCCTTGGGGCCTACCTTCATACCTCATTTCACCCCAAATTTCCAAGTGAGTTTAGATTATGTCTGAGTCTGAGCATCCAAGTCAAATCTGGAAAGTCATGCCAACCTCCAAATAAATTAAAAATCCCTGAGGAAAAATTAGGCTTTTTGTTTCTCCTTTTATATACTTTTGGTTCATTTAGCCTCTCATATATATCACCACCAGAAAGAAGATAAAGAAAGAATGCCAGTCATTCAAGTGTTTAAATTTTTTGTTGATAGCTGCAGTAAATTGGTTAGAGAAGTTAAGGAAAAATCTGCACTAAGAGGAAATTTAGAGACTATGGTTTTCATTTATCCACTCCTTCATTTCATCAGTTAATGACAAACCATAAAAACAGATTAACGCATAAAGGGAAGAACACTATATATCCTCAGAAGAAAATAATACTTGTTGAAGTTAAAAAATATGAGACATTTAAAAGTAAAGAGGATGGTAGCTAATGAGCTCTGTTATATAAATTAAAGAATATCACTGAGATCCTGAATAAACAGGCCATCTAACAGAGGGAGATATCTGTACCCGGTAACTACATCCTGCTATGTAAGTTTAAAAGGGAAAAAGAGAAGACAGTGCTGAGCAAGAAGCCATGTATACCTGGATGTGCTCTATTAAAAGAGGCGCTTGATTGCTCAGTAATTGCAGAGCTAGGCTCTTGGGGAGGCCTTTGTCATCCCTCCTTGGCTGACACCAGACGATAGTGTGGCTCTGTGATAAGAAACAGAGGACCAGTGTCTCCATGGTAACTAACTGAGCTCTATATATTACACTCATTACAAATGAAGATAGATAGTAAAAAAAAAAAATGTATTAACACAGAGAGGGAATATATATATATGTGTGTGAGTGTATATATGTATCTTGTCTTTTATCTAGAAAGTGAATAAAATAAAATAAAAATGTGATTGCGCTGAATAGACAAGGTTGATAGGCCTTTTTTCCCCATTGGTGCAGGTAAATATTTCATTTTTCAGCTCCTCTGATGGTTTTGTTCTGAACCCACCCAGCTGTAGCTTGAAAGATTAATGATGGGCAGCAAAAGAACCTGAGAAGAGGCAATGAATGAATAGAAACCAGCACCAGAGAAGAAAGAGTTTTGCCTGGCCTTTGGGACAAATAAATAAGGATTTACTAAGTCTGCTGGTTTCATCCCCATAGCAGGAAAACCTGGAACCCATTAGAATGGAAACCTGGACATTTTTATAATGTTATAATTCCTAGAGTTCCAAACTCACACAGCCTAGTGACAGGGAAAAAAGAAAAGAAAGAGGGAAGAAAAATCTGTTTCCTTTCTAATTTTCTCTTCTGTATTGATTTTACTTTAACACAACTAACTTTACTGTGCGTCTCCTAACATAAGACCATTACACCTATGTGTAGATCTTTATAAGGTTAAACATATTTTCTGAAAGCTCAGCCTGCCTATGTCATGCATTTTAAAGAAAAAGTCCAAATTAAAGAAGTCATCAGTGAGTAAAACATTAACACTAGAAATTAAAAGTTTTGATTCAAGACACAGAATGCAAATATTTGGCCAGAGAACAAAGACCCAGGAGCTTTTTGCAACTGTTATATTAGCTTTGATGTATTAGTCCATCTGTTCTTAGATGAATGACTTTAAACTCTGAAAGAAGGACCCTTGGTAGCCCAGCAGGGATTTTTGCTGATTCTTAAGATTGGTTTCTGTGTTTTTTTTCCTCAGTCACTCCAATTTCTGAACAAGTATTTGGGTCATTGCTAGAAAGGATATAAGTGTATTTTAAAAACAAAATAGGTTTAAAATAAAAAAAAGTAAAAACAAAATCAGTATTTCACCTCATTTGAGTAACATAATTTTCTGCCTTTCATTTTTTCTTACTGAAAAATCTTACTCCTCTACAATTCTTGTGAATTCTTCTAGAGTCTTCCGAGATAGGGATGAAAAAAGAAAGGGGGGGGGGGGGAGGAATAGTGTAAGTACATACCTAAGAGGAATGAAAATATATGTCCCACACAAAAACTTGCACACAAATTTCATATCAGCTTATTCATAATTGCCATAAAGTAGAAACAACACAAATGTCCATCAGCTGATGAGTGGATAATATAATGTGGTATAAGCATACAATGGAATGTTATTCGGCAATAAAAAGGAATGGAGTACTGATACATGTTACAACATTAACCTTGCAAACATTATGCTAGGTGAAAGAAGCGAATCATAAAAGACCAAATATTGTATGAATCCATTTATAAGAAATTTCAGGAATAGGCAGATCTACAGAGACAAAAAACACATGAGTAGTTGCTTAGGCTGGGAAGGGGCATGGGGAGAGGAGGGTGACTGCTAACAAATAGAGGGTTTCTTTTGAGGATGATGAAAATGTATTAAAATTCATTATGATGATTGCAAAACTTTTTGAATGTGCTAAAAAAAATGGACATTTTAAATGGATAAATTGCATGGTATGTAAACTATATCTCCATAAAAGGATTATCTCCATAAAAGGGGCATGGGGAGAGGAGGGTGACTGCTAACAAATAGAGGGTTTCTTTTGAGGATGATGAAAATGTATTAAAATTCATTATGGGGATCCCTGGGTGGCGCAGCGGTTTAGCGCCTGCCTTTGGCCCAGGGCGGGATCCCGGAGACCCGGGATCGAATCCCGCATCGGGCTCCCGGTGCATGGAGCCTGCTTCTCCCTCTGCCTCTCTCTCTCTCTCTCTCTCATGAATAAATAAATAAAATCTTTAAAAAAAAATCATTATGATGATTGCAAAGCTTTTTGAATGTGCTAAAAAAATGGACATTTTAAAAGGATAAATTGCATGGTATGTAAACTATATCTCCATAAAAGGATCTCCAACTTGGGTGGAGATGAACATGATCATAAGATGTCTGTATGTCCTGATTTGCCCAGAATTGTGCCAATTTTTGCCATTTGGGCCAACAAATTAATATCTCTGCTTTCACTTTTCCAAAGTGTCCTATTTGGATGATAAACTATATGGTTGCCTTGTATATAATCAGGAGTCCTATGACTTTCTGAAGTGTATCCTAAAGTTACCTAATGAAAATACCACTTGAGATTCCTATTAGTAGTAAAGATTCGGGGCAGCCCGGGTGGCTCAGCAGTTTAGTGCTGCCTTTGGCCCAGGGCCTGATACTGGAGACCCGGGATCGAGTCCTGCGTCGGGCTCCCTGCGTCCCTGCGTGGAGCCTGCTTCTGCCTCTGCCTGTGTCCCTGCCCTCCCCCCCCCCCCCCCCGTGTGTGTCTCTCTCATGAGTAAATGAAATCTTTAAAAAAAAAAAATAGTAAAGATTCATGTGTCCCTTCCATGGATTCTAATTTAGTATGTCAGAGGTGGAAACTGGTGTTTTGTATTTTTGATAATTTAGCGAATACTGTGAATGCCAAAATGAATTCAATGAATGTCAGAAATTCACTGTTTTGCATGTTTATAAAAAAGAGGTGATCTAATGACCATTTGGGGCAAAGAGAATTTCAGGGAGGTATGAGAAGACTGCAGGAAATGACCTGACAGGAGGTCAGAAAATGAATTTTGACTGTGATGAGGATCAAGAGAACAATGGGAATAACATTCAGCACAAGTGGTGCTGCTGTATCTTCTTTTTCTTTTCTTTTTTCTTTTTATCTTGTCTGATTTATTCATTTTTATTCTCAAATTTTTATTTAACTTCTAGTTAGTTAAAATACAGTGCAATATTGGTTTCAGGAATACAATTCAGTGGTTCAGCATTTACAGTCAACACTCAGAGCTTACCATAGCAGGTACCTTCCTTAATGCTCATCACCCATCCAGCCCATCCCCCACCCACCTCCCTCTATCAGCTGTTTGTTCTTTGTCACTAAGAGTCTCTTATGGTTTGTTTCCCTCTCTCTTTTTTATTTTCCCCCCTCCTATAGATATATCTGTTTCGTTTCTTAAATTCCACATATGAGTGAAATAATAAGGTATTTGTGTTTCTCTGACTTAATTTTGCTTAGCATAATACAGTCTAGCTCCATCCACATTGTCGCAAATGGCAAGATTTCATTCTTTTTGCTGGCCAAGTAATACTCTGTAATACTCCATATCTCCTTTATCCACTCATCAGTTGGTGGACATTTCAGTTCTATCCATAGTTTGGCTATTGTTGACATGCTGCTAGAAACATCAGGGACACGTTCTCTTCTAATCTGTATTTTTGTATCCATTGCGTAAATACCTAGTAGTGCAATTGTTAGATCATAGGGTAGTTATATTGTTAACTTCTTGAGGAACCTGCATACTGTTTTCCAGAGTAGCTGCACCAGTTTGCATTCCCACCAGCAGTGCAAGACAGTTCCCCTTTCTCCACATTCTCACAAACACAAAACCTGTTTTTTCTTCTGTTGGTAATTTTAGCCATTCTGACAAGTGTGAGGTGATATCTCATTGTGGTTTTGATTTGTATTTCACTAATGAAGAGTAATGTTGAGCATCTTTTCACGTGTCTGTTAGCCATCTGGATGTCTTCCTTGGATAAATATTCATGTCTTCTGCCCATTTCTTAACTGGATTAGTTTTTAACTGTTGAGTTTGATAATTTCTTTATAAATTTTAGATACTAACCCTTTATCAGATAAGTAATTTGAAAATATCCTCTTCCATTCTGTAGGCTGCCTTTTAGTTTTGTTGATTGTTTCCTTCACTGTGCAGAGGCTTTTAATCTCGATGAAGTCCCAACAGTTCATTTTTGCTTTTGTTTCCCTTGTGTCTGTGATGTGTCTAGTAGGAAGTTGCTATGGCCAAGGTTAAAGGTTGCTGCCTGTGTTCTTCTCTGGTATTTTGATGGTTTTCTGTCTCATATTTAGGTCTTTCATCCATTTTGAATTTATTTTTGTGTGTGGCGTAGAAAGTGGTGCAGTTTCATTCTTCTGCATGTTACTATCTAGTTTTCCTAACACCACTTGTTGAAGAGATTGTATTTTTTCCACTGAATATCCTTTTTTGCTTTGTTAAAGATTAGTTGACTATATAGTTGTGGGACAAGTGCTACTTCTAAAAAAAATATCTTTCTTCTTCTTAGAAGAAAACAGATCTGTTATCTGTTATTTTGTAAGAATGAGTGAAGGCAAAACTGGTAATTGTCCATTGGAAGTTTTTTCTCCAGAGTGGCTGAATGTAGAGACAGGTAGGTTCTGGGATATCCCTGGCTATTATAGTCCTACCTCAGAACCTAATATCCACTGCCTTCACTCAGTCTCTTCTGGCTGGTCCCATCCCACAGCCTTTCACTCAAAACTTTATTGTTGAGAACTGTTTAACACCCGGGTTTGGAGACAAAAGGAGAACCCTCAGCTGAGGCAGAGCAGTCTTAGAAACTTAGGAAAATGCAAGAAACTTGAGCATAAGGGTAATTTTTAAAAAACTGCCATAGACCAAAGGTTTGTATCGTCCCAAGATTTGTATTTTGAAACCTAATCTCAAGTGTGATGCTGTATGGAAGTAGAACTTTTGAGATGTGATTAGGTCATGAGGGCTCTGGAATGGAATTAGTGCTTTTAAAAATGAGATCCCAGAGAGATCCTTCACCCCTTCTGCCCTGTGAGAACACAATAAAAAGATTGCTGCCTGTCAGTCAGGAAGTGGGCTGTCACCCAGACACTGTATCTTCCGGTGCTTTCATCTTGGACTTCCCAGCTTTCAGAATTTTTAGAAATAAATTTCTGTTGTTTATAAGTTACCCTATTTATGGCATTTTGTTATAGCGGCCTGAGCAAACTGAGACAACTACAAAAAGGAGCAAAGGAAATGGGGCCATGGTTTCTTAAAATGAATATGAGCAGTGGGGCATATAGCACAATATGAACAAAACTTTGATGAAAAGCAATCCATCGTAATACGCATATGTAAAAATATGCATATTATTAAATATTTGAAATTATTTGTGACTTATTTGAATCAACATTAACTTCTCTGTAAAATGTTTAGTCTTCATTGCTGTTGTTCATATTGAAGAGCTCTTCACAGTCTCAGAGTCTGAATCTGAAATGAAAATTGTGGTAAAGAAGCCTATACTTTCCCACATGTGCAGAATTGTCATAAAATGACTTGAGGAGGAAAAAGTCATTACAAACCTGTTCTCTCATTTGGCCAGATTGCTTTAATTCTCAGCTTTTTTTTTTTTTTTTCCTTCTTTAATCAATCAAGAAAATGCTCTCCTGCAGATTCATAGCTCAGAAGTATACTCTTCCTTGCTCGTGTCCATGCTCAAGCCTCTTGATCTCCAGAGAAAAAGGTTGACATCTGGGGAGATTTCCTTGTTTCACTTTGTTCCAGCAAACTGTTTGAAATATTCAGGCTTTTTATTGAAATTTGAGTCTTCATTCTCTCTTTTAGGTACTGTCTAAAAGTTTTCAATGTTTTAAAAAGGATTCCTAAAATGTTTTTTAAAAGATTCCTAATTAGTTGAGGGAATGCAGCCTAGAGTGAATATTACTATTACAAAAAACAGTACAAATTGAACTTCTGAGGTTTCTAAGCTGCTGCTTTTTAATGGAGTATTTCATGTATGCCTTTTAGGTTCCAATATGATAGTAGTAAGACACATTAACAGATCAGTGTGGCAATATTAATTATCCCAAGAAAATTTAGATGTCCAGGTTTGGTGCTTCTGTATGATCAGACACTCATGCACTGGCATTGAAAGCAGTTTAACGTTGTCCAAAAGACAAACATTTGGAAAAGCTTTAAACAATTTTGACTGCAGGGATTACAAATTTTAGTCTAATGTTGCAGATCTACTAGATCCTAGTAAGCAACAGGAGTAAAAACATTTTCTAGAAGAAAAAACCTGGTATGAATTTCAGGTAACTGATTTCAGATGAGTAATAAAACATCAGGTTTAGTAGACCCACAAACATGAGACTACATAGGACTCTAAGATAATAGACCCAAGACACCAGAAACTAAATACTAGACAAGACCATGGCTTTGAATTTTGATTTTGGGCAGGAAGTGAGGATGTTCTGAACAATAAGGATACAATCCAGAGAAATTATAGCAAAGCAAACTGGTTTAAAACAATAACTCCGATGTATATTGGGAGGGACTTCACTGCACTTGAAATCAGAAAATAACAGCTTCTAAGGTTTATTTGTTGCTATTCCTGATCCTGATCGAGTATTTCAGTTCTAGACTTCCATTAAGATGCTTAGTAAACTCTGACAATCAACCAAGGGCCAGGCTATGATAAGGGTTTCCATTTTAAACAAAGTCAAATAGCATTGAACCAAAAAAAGAAAGAAAGTTTATTTAAGGCATTGGTGTGTTTGTTGAAGATGTGGGTTATGCTGTAAGAGCAGGGTAGCAGTAAAGAACAAAGGCTGACATCAGATAGAACTCATTTCCTCCACTTCCTTTTTATATGACTTTGAAAGGGGCTGTGACTTAATCTGTTTGACTTTTGATATATTGAGTTTTGGTGGATACTGTCTTCTAATGTGGGTTTACTTACACCCCCAGCAGCAGTGTTTTAGGGTTCCAGTTTCTCCACATCCTTACCAACTTTCAGGTGAGTAGATGATGACTTCTCATTGTGATTTTTGTTTGCATTTCTCTGTTGACTAGTGTTATTTAGCACCTTTACATATGTTTCTTAGATTCTTGGATATCCTGTTTTGTGAAGTGCCTGTTCCAGTCTCTTGCTTGTTTTTTAAAATTGAATTTTTTTATCTTACTGATCTGTAATTTAAATATATATATGTATATGGTTAGGAGTCTATTATTGGATATGCATATTGCAAATATTTTCTCCTACTCTGTAGCTTGCATTTTACTCTTAATGGAGTCTTTGTTGAGCAATAGTTTTTATTTTTTTAAAGATTTTATTTATTTATTCATGAGAGACAGAGAGAAGCAGAGACGCAGGCTGAGGGAGAGAAGCGGACAGCCCCATATGGAACTCGATCCTGGGACCCCAGAATCACACCCTGAGCCAAAGGCAGACGCTCAGCCACTGAGCCACCCAGGCATCCCTCGAGCAATAGTTTTTAATTTAATGTCAGGTTTATCCATTTTTTTCCTTTATGTTTACCACTTTTTGTGTCCTTTGTAAAAAAATCTTTGTAATACTTAGTGGCTTCATTTTAAAATTTATATCTTTAATTCATCAAGTATTTATTTTCATGAGAGATATAGGTAGGGATCCAAATTATTTCTTTTCCAAATGCTCTTTCAGTTGTCCAAAAAATTTAAAAAATAATTCTTATTTATTTATTTATTTATTTAAAGATTTTATTTATTCATGAGAGACACAGAGAAAGAGAGAGGCAGAGACACTGGCAGAGGGAGAAGCAGGCTCCATGTAGGGAGCCTGATGTGGGACTCGATCCCAGGATTGCAGGATCACACCCTGGGTTAAGGTCAGGCGCTAAACTGCTGCGCCACCCAGGGATCCCCCAAATAATTCATATTTTAAATGCCAGGGGTTTCTATCACAGTGACTTCACAAGTTTATGATATGAAACACTCTACTACTTAGCAGTGTTCAATAAAATATTAAAACACCAAAAGACATAGGTAAAGTGAGAAACAGATAAACATCTCTGTTGATCAGATATAGAACAGAAAAGCAAAATAGTAAGTGAAACTGAAGTCAGTGGCCCTTCCTCATTATGAGTTTAAAAAAACCAAAAGGAAAAAAAACAAAAACAAAAAAACCCCAAAAGGGCAGGGGAGACTATCTGGGGTAGTCAGTTAAGCATCCAACTCAGGTTTCAGCTCAGTTCAGGATCGCAGGGTCATAAGATCCAGCCCTACATCAAGTTTGTGCTGAGATCTCTCTTCCTTTCCCTCTGCCCCTCACACTTGTGCTCTCTCTTTTTTTCTAAAATAAATAAATAAATCTTTAGAAACAAAACCAAAAAACAAATAAACCCCTCGCCCCAAAGGAGGGTTATTAGGTTCCCATGAGATAAGGAGTACTTTAAGTGCTCATTTGATTCAGGAGTGCAAATACCTCATTACCTCATGAATTCAAAGGCTATGGTAAGGGACCTCCTCATGAAAGAAGGCTGATGGAAGAAAAGTTTCTGGTTACTGTGTTGGGCTGTGACTTTCAGAAAACTTCAGGATTTGAAGGAAGATAGGTTCTCATAACTAGAATAGAACCAAGCTGCTTGTGAGCTTTGTGACAGCATCAGGGGTATCCCCTATGTCTACTTGGAACAGGAATCCTAACATGCCATTATCAGACCTCATTCTGGATTGAAGGATCAGGATTTAGATGGAGATAAACATAAAACTACCGGACTAGTGATTGGGTTGAACACTGGGCAAGAGAAAGAGGCAGGGAAAATAAACCTCAAAATAGCTCAAAATTCCAGAGAAACGAGTTTTTTTTTTTTTTTTTTTTTTGAGAAACGAGTTTAATTATCCAAGAGAAACCAACCAAAATGACAATCAGAGTAGGAATTTACTCCAAACAATCAATTTCTTGGGAGTTTAAAGTAAAATATATTTAGATTGTTAAAGGAGATAAATAAGGAATGGCTTCAATGAAAAAAAAGATGAACGAAGAAATTACTTCTAGAATGAAGTCCGCGAAGAATGCAAGAATACAGTGAAGTGATGGTAGAATGGGAGGAGGAAATAAAGCGCTGGATATAATTACTTAGGAAAGAAGTGTGAAAAAATAATGGGATGAAGAGACCTTGAAAGGAACAGAGTAAGTATTCAAAAAGGCAAACAGAGGATAGAAATGAGAAAATTGAACAACATTAAATAAAAATGAGTAATTAGTTGAAAAGAGTTTTTGGGAGAAAAAGATGTACAAAACAAAGTTATATATGTCCTAAAATATGCATAACTGTCATCTAAGAAGAAAAGAACAAAAAGAAAATAGAACAGATATTTGAAGATAAAATTGAAGAAACAGGGGATCCCTGGGTGGCTTAGTGGTTTCGCGCCTGCCTTTGGCCCAGGGTGCGATCCTGGAGTCCCGGGATCGAGTCCCACGTCGGGCTCCCAGCATGGAGCCTGCTTCTGCCTCTGCCTGTGTCTCTGCCTCTCTCTCTCTCTCTCTCTCTCTCTCTATGTCTACCATAAATAAATAAAAATAAATCTTAAAAAAAAATTCAAGAAACATTCCCAAAGTGAAAGTTCTGCATCTATACATATTGAAAGGGCCACACAATGCATGTTGAACAAAATTGACCCCAAATAGTCAAAACAAACTTTATCATAGTAAAGTTACTAGATTCCAAAAATAATGAATTCTTCATTCACACAAAAAGACTGTGTTACTTATAATGAAAAGAAGTATCGGGCTTACCTCAGTAACTTGGATTGTATTCTCTGGGAAGCAGTTACTGAGATGGATTTAGGAGTGCAAGTAACACCTTTAGAAGGAAAAAGAAGCGCAATTGGGTCGAGAGAGGGATTAGTCCACAATTCTGGCCTGACTCAGTCTTTGTCAGCCCAATGAGTCACTCCAGAGCAAAGATTCCCTGTTAGAGAAGTCCTGCATTTGTCAGACATTAGCTAGGCCCTGGTACCTCCACGTAGTTGAGGCCTTGCTGGGCTTGCCCCGAAAAGAATGTGCTTTCAGCTACTGCTCCCTTGCTCAATCATTCTCCAGCTTCTACACTGAAAAATGCATGACCTTAATTCAAAAGCTGAAGCAGACCCTATTGAAACTAACAGCCGTGTTGACAACTAACCATACTGCTCAGACCTGGGCACCAAATCCTTTCATATAAGGGGATCTGAGCAGTACATCTCCAGGTCTGCCACAGTTCAACCCTCATATGATGCAGATTTCCTCTTTCATACTCAGGGTAGCAGCTCCTTTAGGACTCTGGTGGACCTCTATTCCAGAGAGTAATCTTAGAATAAGGAAATTTACAGGGTGAGCAATTTCACTCTTGCAAGTTTGTCTCAGATCACAACAGATACTCATTGTCAATCTCCATCTTCCACTTTTATTCTAAATTCCTCTCACTCTTAGCTTGTCTCAGTGACTTGCCTGATAGGGCAAGTCAGGCAAGGGTAACCCAAACTCTTTTTTCTGAGGGGTCTGGGTTTTTGCTAACCATAATATTCTCAGGCTAGGGATTGGCCTTGTCAAATCAGTGACAGTTGGGCAAGAAAATACTAAAAAATGCCCAGTTGTGTCCTGAATTTCACACATATTCCTTTCTGCCCCGCGGTATTGCAGAAACCCTGTTTCTTCTGGTGTCTATGGTTTTATCCCCTGACAAGGGGGTGACTCCTCTTAGAAGTAAGTAGCCCAGATTACTCATGTGGGTAGGTTTGACCTGTAGCTCAGAAATACCAGTTTAAAGGAATTCGTGCTATATCTCCTGGTGCAAGTATTCCCTCTTTGAGGACCAGGACCCTTAACTTTATAGAGACCAGAATTGTGGACCTGGGAAACACAAAATCCCCTGATAAATCATTGGAAGTGATGTAAATGGAACCCTATCCTACTTTTACTCCTTGGTTCCTGGATGCTGTGTCCTATTGAGGAGACCAGCACCACATAGAAGTCTCTGATTCAGTGTGTATACGATGAACTGGGGATGGCTCCCCGTCCCTAACGGGTTTTGCCTCTGAGCTGATACTTCAGCTGTACCTTCAGCAGTCTGTTTCAATGCTTTGTTAGACCAGCAACTTCTAGATGGTTTAACAGGGGGATCCCATGGGCCCATGTCTACACTCCCTTTATTATAAAGTGGCTGATGCTTTGTTATGTGGGATTTTATACCTATAGATCAGGTATTCCTTAATCCCCTGGACAGCAGTCCTGGCTGAGGCCCTGAAACAAAAATGGGGAAATTCATATCTGGAATTGGTGTCAATTCCCATGAGAAAAAACTGTTGGCCCTTCTGGGATGAAAGATACCCCCATGTAATCAACTTTGCATTCCATGACTTGTTATCATATTTGAGGTTTAGCACTGTTGTCTTTTGCTGGCAAACTGGACACTTACAGACAATGGTAGCTAAATCAGCCTTGGTTAATGGGAGTCTATGCTGCTGGGCCCATGTATACCCTATGTCTACCACCCTGATCACTGCATTCAGAAGTCTATTGGCTGCATGGCCAATGACAAAAATAGGTTAATATTAATCACCAAGTCTTTTTGTTTACTTGGTTGTTTAGCATTCCTTCCATGATAGATGTTTCCTGGTAAACATAAATGTATGATATAAAGATCTTCACATTTCATGCCTTCATTCTAATAGGCCTTTCATTATACTTTTGCCCCAGATCTCCATTATCTCCAATCTTTCAACTTTTTATCTTCCATATCCCTGACCAGTAGGCTAGGCCATTTGTCACTGCCCATGAATCCATGCATATTTTGACCACAAGCCGCTTCTTCTATATAAAGGGGATGACCACTGCCTGAAGCTCTGACAGTTGGGAAGATTTTTTTATTTCCACTGTCTTTCAAGGCCACTCCTGAATGAAGCTGTAATGCAGTTGCCATCCATTTTTGGCTTAAGTCTAATCCATTCATTCCATCAAAATTTAAAATGTATTTATCTTCTTCATAAGATCTACAGAGGTATATTGTATATAGGTGTGTTATACAAAGCTCACAGATATGAACTGAAGGAGAGGCTCTTGTTAATGATGGTGAATGATAAAGCTCTCTGGTCTACATGTTCATAACAGCTACTGTGTACCCTCTGGTCCTCCTCATGATTATCCTATGTGTAATATTTCTATCTTAAAATGGGTTACTGGTAGACCTACTTAACTTTATGACCTGTGTTCAATAGTTCTGAACATAGGTCACTATGTGTCCTATGGTCAAATGTTTGATCTGTAAGGTCCCAGTGTTAACCCAGAAGCTGCTTGGTTGGTTTGTTTTAGAATTATATCCTCATCATCATTTATTAAAATTATAATTCAAATATAGTTGCCATACAGTATATTATTAGTTTCATGATGATTCAAGATTTGTATACATTATAAAAGACCACAATAAGTGTAGTTACCATCTGTCACCATACAAAGCCAGTACAGTATTACCATATTTTCTTTACCATACTTTTCATTCCTGTGACTGACTGACTTTGTAGTGGAAGTTTGTACCTCTTAATCCTCTTAACCCATTTTACCCATCCCCCAAACCCTCTCTGGCAACTACCAATTTGTTCTTTGTATTTATGAGTTTATTTTTATTTTTTGTTTGTTTTTTTAAATTCCATATATAAGAGAAATCATTGTACTTATCATTCTTTGATAAATAGCTTAAGTCCTGTAGGTCCATCTGTGTTGTTGCAAATGGCAAGATCTTATTTTTTTTTTATGGCTGATTAATATTCCTGATTATGTGGCTGATTTGTGTGTGTATATGTTTGTGTGTATCACATTTTCAATATCCATTCATCTGTTGATGGACACATGTTGCTTCCATATTTTGGCTATAATAAACAGTACTGCAATAAACAGAGGTGCATGTATCTCTTTGAATTAGTGTTTTCATTTTCTTTGGGAAAATACCTAGAAGTGGAATTAATAGATTGCATAGTATTTATTTTTTAGTTTTTTCAGAATCCTTCATACTGTTTTCCATAGTGGCTGCACCAATTTACATTCCCATCAACAATGCTTGAGGTTTCCTTTTTCTCTACATTCTTGACAATACTTTCTTTTTTTTTTTTTTTTTTTTTTTTTTTTTTTTGACAATACTTTCTTTCTTTTTTTTGATACTAGCTGTTGTGAATGGGATTGTGATACCTCCATTTTTGTTCTTTCTCAAGATTGCTTTGGCCATTCAGGATCTTTCATAATTCCATACAAATTACAGGATTATTTATTCTAGATCTGGAAAAAGTACTGTTGATATATTTTTTAAAGATTTATTAATTTATTTTTAGAGAGGAGGGAGGGGCAAAGAGAGAATCTTAAGCAGTCTTTATGCTGAGCCTGGAGGCTGATGTGGGACGTGATTTCATGATCCCAAGATCCTTACCTGAGCTGAAGCCAAGAGTTGGACACAACCAACTGCACCACCCAGACGCCACCCAAAATACTATTGTTACTTTGATAAGGATTGCAGTGAATCTATATATTCTTTGTGTAATACCATATTAGTTCCATTGACCATATTAGTTCTTACAGTCTGTGAGCACAGTATATTTTTCCATTTTTTTGTGTCTTCTTCAGTTTCTTTCATTAGTGCCTTATAGTTTGCAATTCACAGGTTTTTTGCCTCCTTGGTCAAATTTATTCCTAGTTATTTTATTCTTTTTGATGTAATTCTAAGTGGGACTATTGCCTTAATTTTTCTTTCTGCTAGTTCATTAATAGTATATAGAAACACAACAGATCTATATATTAATTTTGCATCCTGCAATTTTAATGAATTACTAGGTCCAGTAGTTTTTTGGTGGAATTTTTGGGTATTTTATATATAGTTTCATGTCCTCTGCAAATAGTGACAGTTCTACTTCTTCCTTACCAATTTGGATACTCTATTTCTTCTTCTTATCTGTTCACCACAGCTCGGACATCCAGTACTATGTTACATAGAAGTGGCAAGAATAAACATCCTTGTCCTATTTCTGCTCTTAGAGGAAAAGCTTTCAGCTATTCATCATTGAGTATGATGTTAACTGTAGGTTTATATATATATGGCCTTTCATATGTTGAGGTATGTTCCCTATGTCTTCACTTTATTGAGAGTTTTTATCATGAATGGATGTTGAATTTTATCAGATTTTTTTCCATCTATTGAGATGGTCATAGGATTACTGTCTTTCATTTTTTTAAATCATTGATCAGTTCGCAGATATTGAGCCATTTTTGTACCCTGGAACAAATTGCCCTTGATCATGATTTATGATCCTTTTAATGTATTGTTGTATTGACTTTGCTAATATTTTTTTGAGGACTTTTGTATTGTGTTTGTCAGCAGTATTGGGCTGTAATTTTCCTTTTTGTAGTATTTTTGGTTTGGAAATCAGGGTAATCCTGGTCTTGTAGAATGAACTTGGAAGCATTCCTTTCTCTTTAAATTTTTGGAAGAGTTTGAGAACAGCAGGTGTTAACTCTACTTGAAATGTTTGGTAAATTTTATTTATGAAACGGTCTTATGTTGAACTTTTGGGTTTTTTTGGAGTTTTTTGATTACCAGTGGAATTTCATTACTGTTATGCGGTTTGCTTAGATTTTCTATTTCTTTCTGGTTCAGTCTTGGAGGAGTGTATGTTTCCAGGAATGTATACATACCTTCTAGGTTGTCCAGTTTGTTAGCACATAAGCTTTAATAATAGTTATTACAATCCTTTGTATTATGTGATGCCAGTTGTAACTTCTCTTTCATTTTAGAATTTGAGTCCTCTCTTTTTCTCAATGAGTGTGAGTAAAAGTTTATCAGTTTTGTGTGTCTTTTCAAAGAAACAGGTATTGAAGTCATTGATTTTTTTCTGTTGTTTTTTCACTCTCCATTTGATTTATTTCCACTCTGATCTTTATTACTTCTTTACCTCTACTACCTTTGTGCTTTTTTTTTTTTTTTTTTTTCTAGGTGTAGGGTTAGATTGTTTATTTGGGATTTTTTTTTTTATTTTTTTTTTTATTTCTTGAGGTGGGCCTGTATCACTATAAACTTGCCTCTTAGAACTGCTTTTGCTGCATCCTGGGAATTTTGAACCATTGTGTTTCCACTTTCTATTTGTCTCCATGTGTTTTTTTGATTTCCAGTTTGATTTATTTACATTGGCCCATTAGTTGTTTAGTAAGTAGTATGTTATTTAGCCCCTATGTTTGTGTTTTTCCATTTTTTTTCCTCCCGTAATTGATTTCCAGTTTTATACCTTGAGGTTGGAAAAGATGCTTGATAAAATTTTAGTCTTTTTAAATTTATTGAGACTTGTTTTGTGGCCTACCATGTGGTCTGCCCTGGAGAATGTTCCATGTACACTTGAAAAGTGTACATATTCTATCTACTGTTTTGGGATGGAATGTTCTGTAAATTCCTTGGTACACCTGGTCTGATGTATCATTCAAAGACACTGTTTCCCCTATTGATTTTCTTTCTTAGTGGTCTATCCATTTATGTAAGTGAGGTGTTAAAGTCCCTACTATTATTGTATTATCATCAGTTCTCTCTTTATGTCCACTAATATTTGCTTTATACATTTTAGGTGCTCCTATGTTGGGTGCATAGATGTTTTCTATTATTATATCCTCTTATTGGATTGATCTCTTTTTCATTATATAATATCCTTCTTTGTTTTTTGTTATAATCTTTGTTTTAAAGTTTTTTTGTTTTGTTTGTTTTGTTTTGTTTTTTCCACTCCATTTGAATGGAATATTTTTTTCCATGTCTTCATTTTCACTGTGGCCTTAAACTGAAGTGAATCTCCTGGAGGCAACATATAGATAGTTCTTGATTTTTTTATCCATTCATTCGCCCTGTCTCTTTTGGTTAGAGCATTTAGTTCATTTACATTTCAAATAATTTTTGTTAGGTATATGCGTATTGCCATTTTGTTCATTGTTTTCTGGGTTTTCTTGCTCCCTTCCCTTGTGATTTGATGATTTTTTTTTGCTGCTATGCTTGGATTACTTACACTTCTTGTATATCTTTCTGAAAAGTTTTTGGCTTATGGTTACCATAAAGTCCTTTATATAGTTCTATATGTATGTGTGTGTGTGTGTATATGTATGTAGTGTGTGAACATATATATTGCACTCTATTTTAAATTGATGGTTACTTAAGTTCACAAACATTCTTATAAGCACCACTCCTCTCTCCACATTTTATGTATTTGATGTTATATTTTACATCTTTTTATTTTGTGTATACCCTAATTAATTATTATAAACTAATTGATTTTACTTTTGTTTTTTAACCTTCACACTGGCTTTATAAATGATTAATTTGCTACCTTTATTATGTTTGCTTTAATCACTTAAATGTTTTCCTTTCTTAATTTTATTTTTAGTTATGGTCTCTTTGTCTAAACGAGTTCTTTTAACATTTCTCTAAGGTCATTTTAGTGGTGATGAATTTCTTTAAGTTTCATTTGTCTGGGAAACTCTTTATCTCTCCTTCAAATCTGAATGATAACTTTGCCGGATAGAGTATTCTTGGTTTTAGAGTTTTTCCCTTTCAGCACTCTGAAGGTATCAGGTCACTCCCATCTGGCCTACAAAGTTTCTGCAGAAAAATCAGCTGACAGCCATAAGGGGTTTCTATTGTATGTAACCAATTATTTTAATAACCAATTATTTTTCCCTTGCTGCTGTTAAGATTATTTCTTTATTTTTTGGCAATTTTTAATTATTTTCTGTCTTGGGCTCATCGTTTTTTTGAGCTCTTCTGTGCTTCCTGGACCTGAAGATGTTTTTTTCCTTCCCCAAGTTAGGGATGTGTTCACCTGTTATTTCTTCTAACAAGTTTTCTGCCCTTTGTCTCTCTTATCTCCTTTTGAGGTTTCTATAATGTGAATATTAGTACACTTGATGTTATCCCAGAAGTCTCTTAACCTATATATTAACCCTACTTACCTATTAACCCTTCATTCTTTTTTCTTTTGGCTGTTCAGTTTGGATGGTTTTCACTACTCTATCATTCAGATCACTGATCCATTTTTCTTTATTCTCTAATTTGCTATTGATTCCCTGTAGTGTATTTTTCATTTCAGTTATTGTATTCAATTTAATTTGTGAAGTTCTCCCTGAGTTTATCCAGTCCTCTCAAGTCCTGTGAACATCTTTATGACTATCATTTCGAACTCTTTTTCAGGTAGATTGCTTATTTTGATTTTTTTTAGTTCTTTTTCCGAGGTTTTGTCTTGTTCTTTTGTTTGGAATATATTCTTCTGTTGTTTGATTTTGTCTGATTCTCTGTGTTTTTTTCTTTGTATTACATAGGTTAGCTATGTTTCCTGGTCTTGGAAGCAGCAGTCTTGCATAGAGGCATTCTATGGGAGCTCAGTAGCATAATCTCCCAAGGTTGCGAGAACCATACACTCCAGGCATATCACCTCTGTGGGCTGTGTGGGTCCTCCTGTTGTGACTGGGCTGTGACTGATGATGGTGCACTGGTGGGCAGGGCTGGCCCCCAGCCCTGTTGACATCAATGACCTGCCAAGACTACTTTGGACACCCTGGTGTGCAGCACTGGCCTCTGATGTAGCTGGCTAAAAGGACCTGCTGCAATTACTGCTGATGTCCTGGTGGGTGAGGCTGGGCCCCCCACCTTTCTAGGGCAGGAATTGCTTTGGAGGGGTGTGGATTTTGGCTGGGGATGCCTGCCAATTGTGCTGAGATGGGAGCTGTTTTTGGAGGGATGCTAGTCCTGACCAAAGCTATGTGCTAGGTGTGGTTGGGCAGGAACCACTTTGGAGGGGTGGCTGCCAGAGAGGGCAAGCTGGGTGAGATGCATTTGCATAGAAATGTGAGAGAAGGGTGAAAGTGCTAGCAAGCTAGGTATATGTCAGAACTGGCTCCCTTCAGAATCTGGTTAGCTAGACTAAAAGATGGGGGGAAAGTGCTGGCCAGCATTTCTATTCCTAGAGAAAGTTCCTACAGATTTCTGGCTCTCAGGCACATGCTCTAGAATTAGTAAATAAATCTCCTTTAGGAATAACCCAGGTGATTTTCAAACTGCTGCCTTTGGACTGGGCCTTAGCATGATATAGCACCCTGGTGCTTTGAGAGTATAGTCTCAGTTTCCTATAGCCCTCCTGCTTTCCCAGAGTTAAGCCCTGCTGATTTTCTTTTCTTTCTTTTTTTTTAAGATTTTTATTTTTATTTACTCATGAGAGACACACACACAGAGAGAGAGGCAGAGACACAGGCAGAGGGAGAAGCAGGCTCCACACAGGGAGCCCAACGTGGGACTCGATCCTAGGTCTCTAGGATCACGCCGTGGGCTGCAGGCGGCGCTGAACCGCTGTGCCACCGGGGCTGCCCAACCCTGCTGATTTTCAAAGCCAGATGTTACGGGGGCTCATCTTCCCAGTACAGATCGCCAGGGTTGGGTGTGCCTGATGTGGGGCTTGATCCCCTCACTCAGGACTTCCACACGTGGGACATTCTTCCTGTTTGTGGGTCACCAGTGACAGAAGTTTGGTTCCCAACTTCACTTTCTTGTCCTTCTCTATGTGGCTTTTTCTTTCTGTCTTTACCTATGGAAGAGCTGTTTTGTTAGTTTTCAGGTTGTTTCTGTGATGGAAAGTAAATTACTGAAAACTTCTTGGCTTGGTACATTTTTGAAGGGGAATGGTAGCTCTTTGGTAGTTAAAGAATGTTTTTTCTATGGTACTTAATCTGTTAAAGTTTGTTCTCTCCTGTGGAGGCACATTTTTATGATTTGTATTTTCCTAAAATACCATTCATTTCAATAATATTCTCAATACATAGAATTAAATAGTAATCTGTTATAATTTTATATTTACTCATTTCTTTCAGTTTTATTGAGGTATAATTGATATACAGCATGAATAAGTTTAAGGTGCACAGTGTATTGACCAGACTTAGATATATTACAAAATGTTATTTCCTCATTTTTATTTTTTATATTTATATTTTCTGCCTTTTTCTTTTCTTTCCTTTTTTTTTTTTTTTGTTAAGATTTTATTTATTCATTCATGAGAACACAGAAAGAGAGAGGAGCAGCGACACAGGCAGAGGGAGAAGCAGGCTCCATGCAGGAAGCCCGATGTGGGACTTGATTGTGGGTCTCCAGGATCACGCCTTGGGCTGAAGGCGGCACTAAACCACTGGGCCACTGGGGCTGCCCATGATTAACATTTTTTTTAATGTTCCAAGGTTTTTAAAAAGATGATACATTATGTACACTGTATTTAAATATAATACGTATATTAGTTACATATTGAACATAATATTACTGATTGTTAGATCTTTAGTATGTATGTATTAGTTATCACTTGCTGTATAACCAATTACCACTGAATTTAACAGCATTAAATGACATTTATTATTTCATAGCTTCTGTGGATCAGGAATCCAGACGTGGTATATTTGGGTTCTCGTTTTGCACAAGGTGGCAATTAAGGTGTCAGCCAGGATTGAAGTTATCTTAAGGTTCAACTAGGGGAAGATTTGCTTCCAATTTACTTACCTGGCTTTCAGCAGGCCTCAAGTTCTCATGGCCTATTGGCTACAGATACCATCTCCTTGTCACATATGTCTCTCCACTGGGCAACTTACAACATGGTAGTTGATGTCCTTCTGAGTAAGTGAGGGAGAAAGCAAGAGAGTGATCAAGATGGAAGCTAGAGTCCTTTTGTAACTTAATCTCAGAAATGACATCTCATTACTTTGCCACAATCTTTTGGTTAGAAGAGCATCAGTAGGGACAGTCTGTACTCAAAGAAAGGATTGTACAAAGGTATAAACACAAGCAGGAAGCATTTGGGACCATTTTAGAGGCTATTTATTATAGTTTTCTTTATGTCTTCGAAAACTCATGTGCCTGGCATATGCAAAATATACTCATCTCCCCTCCAAGATTCCCCAGAGTCTCACCCAGTTTATAGTATCAACTCACAATTCAGAACCTCATCATCTAAAATCACATCCAATTGTAAATGAGGGTCCTCAGGTATAGTTTCTTCTTTACAGCTCTTGGCTGTTCTTCTCAATCTGTAAAACTCTTCTCTTACCCACACAAATGTAAAAGTGAGGAAGGCATAGGATAACCAGTATAGACACTTTTGTTCAAAAAGGGAGCTCATGGGGGACACAGAAGGGTCCCTGGTCCATTGCAATTCTGAAATCCAGTTGGACCAATGTTATAAGTTCCCTTATACATTCTCAAGACCTAGGAATGCTTCTTCATAGCTTTGGGTCAGCTCTCTGGGCCCCTGGTTTTACCCTCAGAGTCATCCTTTCTTTTTAAAGAAAAGTATTACATTACAGTCTAAAAGTTGTTTCAGCCTGCTTTTTCTGCCAGTAGAATTTGGGGGGGGGGGGTCTCTTGGTTTTAAAAACATTTTTTTTTTTTTTTTTTTTACTGAACTTTTCATTTGGTCCCTTTCAGTTGAAGCTGACAGAGTTCTTGCTGGAAAAAATTTTGAAAAAAAAGTATGGGTTCCCTGTGAATTTCATTAGGGTCCACTCCATTATATAAAAGTCACAACCAGAAAACTCTTCTAGATAAGTCCTTCTTTATCTTAGGCTCCTAGATGTCAGTAGGATAAAGCTCTTGAGCTTCTTAGAGACCCTATTGTTTGAGAGGATCTGTGAGGCACACCCTTAATCTTTTAAAAAGGCCCTTTGTGTGACTCTGCATAGTGCTTTGAAGGTAGCACCTTTTATCTTTCATAGTCTAACAAGTTTTAGTCATACCCTTGGTGTCACCTTTAGACCAGGGTTCCCTTGGTAGTGCTACTGTATGAACTTTTCTTAGAAGTTATTTCTTAATGTTAGCATCTTTTAAATCTGAAGAGGCTGCAAATTTTCAAAATCATCAGGTTCTGAATGCCTTAAATTTTTTTAAATTGTAAAATACACTTAATAAAATACCATATAGACTGGGTGACTTAAACAGTAAAGATTATCTTCTCATAGTTTTGGAGGCTGGAAATCCAAGATCAGGGTGCATTCATAGTTGGCTTCTGGTGAGAGCTACCTTCCTGGCTTGCAGACTCCTGCCTCCTTACTGTGTCCTCACAGGGCAGAGAAGGAGCTCTGATGTCTCTTCCTTTTTTTTTTTAAGGGTACCAATTCTAACTGATCAGGGCTCCATTCTTATGACCTCATTTAACCTTAAATACTTCCCTAAAGGCCCTGTTTACAATAAAATCATATGGACAATTAGGGCTCCAACATTTGAATGGAGGAGAAGTGACACAGTTAAGTCCGTGGTGAACATATATCTGGAGTTTTATTTTTGGGCTCTTTATTCTATTCCATTGGTCTATATGTCTGTCTTTATGCCAGTACTACACTGTTCTATAGTAGCTTTGTAGTAAATTTTGAAATGCTAAGTGTGAGTCCTCCAACTTTATTCGACTTTTTCAAGTTATTTTTGGCTATTCTGGGCCCAATGAAATTCCATATTCTAGGATTTTCCATAATTGTAGGGTGGATTTTTAAAATTTATGCAAAAAGTCCTTGGTATTTTGATAGGGATTGCATTAAATATGAAGATTGTTTTGGATAGTTCCAACACCTTCACAGTGTCTGATCCATGAGCATGGGATATCTTTCCGTTTATTTATGTCTTCTTCAATTTCTGTTTTTTCTAGAGATAGTTGACATATAACACCATGTAAGTTTAAAGTATACGATGATGTGTGTATGTTGTGAAATGATAACCACAATAAAGCGGTAACACACCCATCATCCCACATGGTTACCATTTTGAGTGTGTATATATATGTGTGTGTGTAACAAGAATTTTTAAGATGTACTCTCTTAGCAACTTTTAAGTATGTAATACAGTATTGTGAATTATAGTCACCATCCTGTACTTAATCCTCAGGACTTACTGATCTTATAACTGGAAGTTTGTGCCCTTCATCCATTTCCCCTGCTCCTGGCAACCACCAGTCTGCTCTGTGTTTCTAGGAGTTTGGTTTTTTTAGATTCCACGTAAAAGTGAGATCATAACAGTATTTTCTCTTTCTAACTTGTTTCACTTAGCATAATGTCCTCAAAGTTCCTCTATATTGTTGCATGCCAGGATTTTCTTATTTTCAATGAATCAATAAATGAATAGTATGTGTGTATATACTCATATACATGCCACATTTTCTTTATTGCTTCATCTGTCTATGGACACTTAGGTTGTTTCCATGTCTTGTCTACTGTAAATAATGCCACAGTGCATGTATCTCTTCAAGATAGTAATTTCGTTTCCTTCAGATAAATACCCAGAAATAGGATTGCAGGATCATATGGCAGTTCTATTTTTCATTTTTTGAGGAAACTCCCTACTAAGTTTTTCATAGTAGCTGTACCAAATTACATTCCCAGCAGTGCATGAGGATTCCCTTTTCTCTACAGCCTTGCCAACATTTCTTATCTCTTATCTTTTTTATACGGTGATATTTCACTGTGATTTTGATTTGCACTTCTCTGATGGTGAGTGATGTTGAGCATCTTTACAGGTTTCTGTTGACCATTTGTATATCTGCTTTGGAAAAATATCCATTCAGTTTCTTTGCCCATTTATAAATCAGATACACAGTTTGCAAATATTGTCACCATTCAGTGGATTTCCTTTTCATTTTGTTGGCTTTATTTATTTATTTATTTATTTATTTATTTATTTATTTTTTGTGCAGAGGTTTTTTAGTTTGATGCAATCCCACTTGTTTATTTGTGCTTTTGTTGCTTATGTTTTTTGTGTTATTTCCATAAAATGATTGCCAAGACCAATGTCAAGGATCTTTTTTCCCCCTATGTGTTCTTCTTAGAGTTTTGTGTATTTTTTGGAATAGTTTGAGGAGAAGAGGTATTCACTCTTCTTTAAATTCCAGTAGAATTCACCTGTGAATCCATCTGGTCCTGGACTTTTATTTTTTGGTAGGTTTTTTGATTACTGTTTTGTTACTTATTATTGGTCTATTTAGGTTTTCTTTTTCTTCCTGATTCATTCTTGGAAGATTATGTGTTTCTAGGAATTTATCCAGTTTTCTAAGTTGTCTAGTTTTTCTGGCATATAATTTTTCATAGTATTCTCTTATAATCAATTGTATATTTGTGGTGTTGTGTTGTCAGTTGTTACTTCTCTCTCATTTCTGATTTTATTTGTTTGAGTCGTTTTGCTCTTGAGTCTGGCTAAAGGTTTGTCAATTTTGTTGGTCTTTTAAAAGAACCAGCTGCTGGTTTCATTGATTTTTTTTTAAATAATTTTTTTGGTTTCTATGACTTTATTTCTACTCTGATCTTTAGTATATCTTTTCTTCTACTCACCTCGGGCTTTGTTTTTTATTTTCTATTTCCCTTAGGTATAAGGTTAGATTATTTGAGATTTTTCTTAATTCTTGAGATAGGCTTGCATTGCTTCTCTTTTAGAACTGCTTTCACAGGCACCTGGGTGGCTCAGTCGGTTTAGCATCTGCCTTCAGCTTGGTTGTGATCCCATGGTATTGAGCCCCATGTCTGGTTCACTGCTCAGCTGCTGTTTGTCCTTCTTCTCTCCCTCTGCCCCTGCCCTCCCCTCTGCTCATAGTCTCTCTCTTACTTCCTCTCTCAAATAAATAAAATCTTAAAAAAAAAAAAAAAAAGAACTGCTCTCACTGTGTCTGAAAGATTTTGGAACATTATAGTTTCATTTTCGTATGTTTCCAAGTATTTTTAAAATTTCTTCTTTGACTGCTTAATTGATCTATCTGTTGTTCAGTGTCCTGTTTATTCTCCACATTTGTTTTTTCTTTTCCAATTTTTTTTCTTGTGATTTATTTCTAGTTTCATGCCATTGTGATTGGAAAAGATGCATGGTATGATTTCAATCTGCTTAAACTTACTGACACTTGTTTTATGGCCTAATATGTAATCTATCTTGGAAAATGTGCCATCGACACTTGAAAAGAAAGTGTATTCTGTTGGTTTTGGTTGGAATGTTATGTATATATCTGTTATGTCCACATAGTCCAATGTGTCATTCAAAGACATTAATTCAATACTGATTTTTGTTCTTGATGATGTATCATTGATGGAAGCGAGGTGTTACAGTCCTCTGTTATTATTGTATTACTATTATTTCACTATGTCTGTTAATATTTGCTTTATATATTTAGGTGCTCCTTTGTTGGTTGCATATAATAGTTATATCTTGGATTGGTCCCTTTATCATTTTGTAATGCCCTTCTTTGTCTCTTGTTACATTATTTGTTTTAAAGTCTCTTTTTTTCTGATATAAGGATTGCAAGCTTAGCATTTTTTCCACTTCCATTTGCATAATGAATTTTTATCTCTTCATTTTCAATCTGTATTTGTCATTAGATCTGAAGTGAGTCTCTTGTAGGCAGCATAGAGATGGGTCTTGATATTTTATCTATTCATTCACCCTTTGTCTTTTGATTTGAGCATTTAATCCAGTCATATTTAAAGTAATTATCAATAGGTATGTGTATATTGCTATTTTGTTTGTTTTCTGGTCATTTTTATAGTTCTTTCTTTTCTTGCTGTCTTTGTGATTGATGCATTTCTATAATTTTATGTTTGGTTTTATTTTTTGTGTATCATAAGCTTTGAGTTTTTGATTACCATGAGGTTCTTATATGGCATCATAAGTAAACAGCAGTTTATATTAACTTGATGGTTATTTAAGTTCAATAATTCTAAAAACATACACAGGAAAAGGGAAAAAAACTTGCTTTTCCCCCCTTTTCTTACCTTTTTGCTCCTTCCATATTTTATGTATATGTTGTCATATTTTACATCTTTTTATTCATAATTTTCTTATTTCTGATTATGGCCATTTTCTTTACACTAAAAGAAGTCCCTTTAACATTTATTGTAAGGCTACTTTAGTGGTGATAAATTCCTTTATCTTTTGTTTGGAAAACTCTTTATCTTTCCTTCAAATCTGAATGAAAACCTTGCTAGGTAGAGTATTCTTGTTTGTTGGTTTTTACTGTCAGCACTTTGAATATCATGCTACTCTCTTCTGGTCTGCAGAATTGCTGCTGAAAAATTAGCTCATAGTTTTATAGGTTTTCCCTTTAAGGGAACTTTTTCTTTGTCTCTTGCTGCTTTTAAGATTCTCTCTTTATCTTTAAGCTTTGATATTTTAGTATATGTGCTTCTGAAGCGAGCCCTAAGCTAAGATATTTTAATTATTATGTGTATGGAATGGACCTCTTTGGGTTCATCTTGTTTGGAATTCTGTGCTTCTTGGACTTGGATGTCTTTTTCTTTTTCAAGGTTAGGAAATTTTCAGTTATTCTTCAAATAAATTTTCTACATTTTTCTCCTTCTGGGACCCTTAAAATGCAAATATTCACTAGATATTTTCTAAGAGGTCTTCTAATATATCCTCATTTAAGTTTTTTTCTCTTGTTGCTGTTCAGTTTATGTGCTTTCCATCACCTTATGTTCCAGATCACTGATAATTTCTTCTGCATCCTCTAATCTACTGTTGATTCCCTCTAGTATATTTTTTTCAGTTGTCAACTCCAATTGGTTCTTTTTAATATTTTTTATTTCTTTATTGACAGTTCACTGAGTTCTTCCAGTCTTTACTCCAGCATGGTGAGTATCTTTATGATTATTACTTCAAGTTCTTTATCAGGCATGTTGCTTATCTCTGTTTCATTTAGTTCTTTTTCTGAGATTTTATTCTTGTTCTTTCTTTTGGAGCATATTCCTCTGTCCATTTTGCTTGACTTTCTGTTTGTTTCTATAGATTAGGTGAAGTGACTACTTCTCCTAAACTTAAAGGAATGGTCTTGTATATGGTGTCCCCTGTGTAGGTGATATATGTTTGGAGACTTGCTGGCTGACTGGAGCTAGGCCACTGTATGCTGGTTACTCTTTTAAACTGTGGCATGTCTTCATCTCTCTTGCTGTTATCTATCTTTGATTATTCAGACTGTTCAGTCAGCCCTTGGTTCTACTGGAAGAATTGTTCTATAAATAGGCATAATTTGGTTCCATGGATAAAGTGAGTTCAGGGTCTTTCTATGTCACCATATTGGATTAGAACCCTGTCTTTGAAATTTGACAGTTTGGTTACAGTGTGTCTTGGTGTGGTTTCTTTTAATTCATCCTACTTGGAGTTGGTTGAGCCTTTTTAATATTAATTGCTTTCATCAAGTTTGGGAAATTTTCTTTCTTTTTTTTTTTTTTATTTATTCATGATAGGCACACAGTGAGAGAGAGAGAGGCAGAGACACAGGCAGAGGGAGAAGCAGGCTCCATGCACCGGGAGCCTGACGTGGGATTCGATCCCGGATCTCCAGGATCACGCCCTGGGCCAAAGGCAGGCGCCAAACCGCTGCGCCACCCAGGGATCCCAAGTTTGGGAAATTTTCAATGATTGTTTCTTAAGTGAATCTTCCCATAATCTCTCTTCCCCTTTCTCTGTCTTTTCTCCTTCTGAGATTTCTTTTTTTTTTAAGATTTTTTATTTATTTATTCACAGAGCGGGGGGGGGGGGGGGGGGAGGGGGGTGCAGCGGCAGAGATACAGGCAGAGGGAGAAGCAGGCTCCATGCAGGGAGCCCGACATGGGACTCTATCCTGGGTCTCCAGGATCACACCCCAGGCTGCAGGTGGCGCTAAACTGCTGCGCCACCGGGGCTGCCCCTCCTTCTGAGGTTTCTGTGCTGCATATGTTTTTCCACCTGATGGTATCTCACAGGTACCTTAGGACCCTATTCACTTTTCTTCAGTCTTTTTTCTTTCTGTTCATCAGAGTTGATAATTTCAATTGTCTTTTCTTCAAGTTCTCCAATTCTTTGTTCTGCCTATTCAAATCTGTTTTCAAATCTCTCTAGTGGATGTTTCATCAGTTGTACTTTCCAGCCCCAAATTTCTTTTTGATTTTATGTTATCTTTCTCTTCATTGACATTTCCACTGTGTTTGTACATCATTTCCTTGACATTTTATCTTCCTGTCTTTTAGCATATTTAAGACAATTATTATAAAATCTTTGGTTCATCTGCAATCTGATCTTTGTGAGAGGTAGTTTATGTTGATTCAATAGATAGTTCTGTTGAAGTAATTAAACAGTCTTTGTTTCCAAGGTTTGCTTTTTTAAAAAATATTTTAATTCTAGGCTGTCTCTGTTCCAGCAGTCAGCCTGAGATATAAACTTAAGGCCAACTCAGGTCTTTTCTGAGCCTGTATGTAAAGTGACTTCCTAAATTCCCTTGTATATGTGGTTGCTTTTGCATATCATAGTCTTAAATGTATGACTCCAACAAGGGGACGAAGAGAAAAATGAAGTGGGAGTAAATGTACACACACTTTAAATCTCTTTCAAGTTGCTTCAGTTGGAGGGAGTGAGCTTTCATCAATGGCAGTGAGGATTGCAGCACTGGCTGCCTATCCCTGTGTCTGCATCTTTGTAATCTGAAGCAGCAATACGTATGATTTCACTCATGTATGGAATTTAAGAAACAAAACAAATGAACAAAGTGGTGAAAAAAAAAAGAAGCAAACCAAGAAACTACAGAGAGTCAACTGATGGTTATTAGGGGAGATGGGTTGAATAGGTGGTAGAGATAAAGGAGGGCACTTGTTGTGATGAGCACCTGATGATATATGAAAGTGTTAAATCACTATGTTGTACACCTGAAACTAATATAAAATTGTATATTAACAAACTAGAATTCAAATAAAAACTTAAAAAGAAGCAGCCGCCAGTGATCACAGATCCTCAATATTTGGAGGGCACACACCTACCCTGATTTTGCCAAGCTGCATGCAAGGTGCTCCTGGATCATGTACGTGGATGCCTGGCACCCACCTAGGGAGAGGGCAATGGGTAGCTGCTATTGCCTTTGAATAGACTTCAGAGTTCCAAAATTCTGCCTAACAAATATTTAGGTAGGGAGATGAATAAGTAGTGCTTTCTGTTCCACCATCTTAATTCCTCAATATTGATTCCTTTTTTTTTAACCATTCTTGTTGTTGTTGTTGTTGTTGTTGTTGTTGTTCTTCTTCTTCTTCTTCTTCTTCTTCTTTCTTCTTCTTTTTAATTACAAACAAAAAAGAAAAAAGCAGTAACTCTAGCAGTTTGTTTGGGGATCTCAGCTAGGTCACCCAGTTTTTTCAACATGTATTGTTTTCCATGTTACTCAAGTCAGTTTAGTATTGCTAAGCTTTCTGCTGCTACATAACTAGGATTCCTCTTTTACTTTCCAATAACATGTTCTTCACTTTCTTTTGTGCCCTTAATGGCAACATCCTCAAAGTCCAGATTTTGACTAATTACTCCATTAAGGGCATTTAAAATGCCCATTTTCTAAAATGCCCTCCAAAATACTTTCAGCTTCTGCTCACTGCCTGGTCCCAAAGCCAAGGCAGCAGTCTACTTCCAGATATGAGAACCTGTATTAGTTATCTATTGCTCTGTAACACACTGTCCCAAATCTTAGTGGCTTCAAACAACAAACATATATTATATCACAGTTTTTGTGGGTCAGGAATCAGGCATGGCCCAGCTGGTCCTTGGGCTTAGAATCTGACAAGACTGCAAATTGTTGACTGGGGTTTCAGCCATCTTAGTGCTCTACTGTGGGAAAATCACTTCCAAGCTCAGTCACTTGTTGGCAGGCCTCAGGTCTTCACTGGGTATATTGGCTAGAGATACCAGCTTTTGCCAAATGGGCCTCTCTAGAGATAGCTTACAATGCAGCAGTTGGTGTCCCCCAGAGTTAGTAAGGAAGAAAGCAAGAAAGAGAGCAAGATAGAAGCTAGAGTCCTTTTTTAACTAAATCTTGGAAATAACATCTCCTCGCTTTTATCATATTTTTTTGGTGAGAAGAGAGTCAGTAGGTCCAGCCTACACTCAAGGGGAGAGGATTAAGCAAAGTCATCAATACTAGGAAGCAGGTATCATTGGGAGCTATTTTAGAGCCTGTTTACCACAGTGGGGTATACCCTTTTGCTATTATTATTGTAAAGTACTTCTTTTACTTTGGACTAATTTTTTTTTTGCCCTGAGTGCCTATTTCCTGTAATCTTTGCCAATAAAGTACATTAGTAAACTTTAGATGTAATATGTCAAGTTTTAAATTTGTTTTAAGAGAGTTTGAATGTATTTCCTATATTTGAAAGTCATTAGTAACTTATTTTCTGTGAAGGGTCCGTCATATTTGGGGGCAGTTTTCTCTTGTATTACTGGTGTTTAAATTTATTATTTTGAGTTATTTTTTTGTATTATATGAGGAAATTAGCCTCTTGTCTGTCATACATGTAGTTAGTATTTCTCTCATTTTGTCACTTATCTTTGGATTTTTTTCATGATGCTTATGCTAAGTAGACTTTTTAAAAATTTTTATTTGAGAGAGAGAGAATGAGCATGATCAGGGGGAAGGGGCAAAGGGAGAAGGATAGGAGACTTCTGGCTGAGCAGGGAGCCTGACACCAGGTTAGATCCCAAGAACACCCCCAGGAATCATGACCTGAGCTGAAGGCAGATGCTCAACTGACTGAGCTACCCAGACACCTCCTACGAAGACTTTTTAAAAATCTTAATATAGTTGTATTCATCAAGTATCTTTTTTATAGAGGAATCATGCCCTTAAAAAGAAATCTATTCATGTTATTTCTTGATAATTTATCTTTGATATCTCACGATTGCCTTTTTCAGGATAAATTTGAATCTTCTTATTCTGACACATTTTTATTATCACATTCCTACTTAGCTTTTTTCCTTTCATTTGTTGAACATACTTTTTGGGAGAGTACCACCAAGGTCCCATATGTATATACATTGGCATTGTTTTCTGACTCCTTCACATACCTGTGGGAAGATATATAAAGGCAAGGAGTTTTGAACGCAATTTTGTAGGCCCAGAGGCTTCCACAGTACATGGCATGCTCACTTTATTGAGTGAACAAATGAGTGGAGGTGATCAGAGAACAAACAAAAAACATGTCATTTTCTTATAATTCTCACCTTCTCCAACAAGTCAGCATAATGTGCTAGTTCAGTTTATGGCTATCTAACAATTTCACAATCCCAATAGTGGTCTGAAACAAAATGATAAGCAGGTTTCTGTGACAAAGAAGACCAGCAGAAGAAGAATTCATGTCCCAGTCTCTGGAAGCCAAGTGTGGCCAAGTGGTCAGGCAGTGGAATATGGGAAGTAGTAAATACAACTTAGCACCTTTAAAATGGAAGGAGCATGTTTTCACCTCCCTTTTCTCCTTTCCTACTGGCAGGAATGGGAATCTGGGGACGGGAGCTGGGGAAATGATCTTGGACAATGTGATGGAATCTGGGTGATGAGAATAAGAAAGCAACAGGATAGAAAGAGCTATGATCCCGGAAACAATGGAGCCACATTTTCATTCCCACATTGCTCAAACTCAGACTGTTATATGACACAAAAATTAACTGTTGTCTTGTTTAAGCCATTGTTATTTTGGCCTTTGTTACAGAAGTCAAATCTGTATATTAATTGACATATACCATTGGGTATCATTTCACCTGTGGAATCATTCCCTGCTAATCCATTGTTACAACTTAGTATCAAGCAGTTAGGGAATTAGAAGCATAAATGATTTGGATCAGGGAAGTGATAACACTATCATAAAATTGAAGGAGGAAGAGGAGAAGAGAGAGAACAAGAGATGAATGTCAGATGGGGTCATCATTGGAAAGCCACTTACAACAAGCTAAGCCTGCTCTCTGTGACTATGATGAAGAGTCACTCGGGAACCTTTTCAGGACCAGACAGGGATACATGGCAAATGAACATCTCAGAAGAAGAAAATGAAAGGAGAACAGTACGAAATAATATAAGGAAACACAGAAAAAGAGCAGGCTGGGCTGTAGTCTATGGCAGTAATTTAATGAGTCCTAAAGCCTGCGATTGTTAAAATAAAACAGTCAAAAATACCAATGCAGGGGTAAAGGGCAAAAGATACAGTCCTGGCAAAATGGACCCTGGGCTCCTATTTCAGGCACCTGGTTCCCATTAATCTCTCATCCTTATAGACTCTTACAGAGCCTCCTGCCTCCCTAACCTTGTCTTGAGCTGGTATGTAAATTAAACCAGCAGCTTTTGTCTTTATAATGTTATAGCAGAAGAAACAAAGATAGTAAAAGTTGTGGATGGAGCCAAAGTCCATAGGACCCAAATATGTAGTAGCAGATAGCCCAAATGGGGAACAGAGACAAGAGAAAGAACTACCATAAAACCAGATTGTATTTCCTTCTTTGAACCCCTATCTTCCCTTTACCCCTTTGTAAAATATGCATACATAGGTTGTGTTAAGAAAACCCTTTCCAGTTGGCCTTTTTCCAAGACAAGGGTACAGCTGGGCCGAAGGGCCACATGTTGAAGTTATTAATATGCCTATGCCCTTCTCCCCAACTGAGTTCACTGATCAAAGGCCCTGCCAGAGCAGCAATGGATAGCCTCGCATAATGGGAACTGAAATTCTACTTAAGAAACCAGCTTTGCCAAAACACACTACCTTTTTAAGTGAAACATTCCATGCACATATTAACCTGATTACAAAAAGGAAGAGAGATCTTTTTTCCTTCTGTACCCTGCTAATAATTTTCTGTCAAGTCTGATTTGGCTTTAGCTGCACTCCCAAGTTCTTGTGATGTGCCCCGATCACCAGTAAACTAAAAACAGAAGGTGCTGCACAAACTCTGAGACAGGATACTCTGTCCACAAATGTAGATACTGCAGAATTGAGTTCCTGGCCAACAGTGAAGGCCAGTGACTTTACCAATCTCTGACAAGCAGCAGCCTGCCTCTGATCCACACAGTCAGTGAAGGAAACACATGGAGAAAATGGTGGAAATAATTAAGGGTTCTTAGAGTTAACTCATCAACTCATTACTACCAGGACCCTTCCTCAAAAGGGAATAAACCAGTGTGCTTATGAGAACACATAAATGGTAATAAAGCATTTTAAAGTTCCAGTCAGTTCCAGCCCCAAATTAAAGAGCCAGGTTGAAAAGTTGGTTAGGTAAGAGAAAAGGGAAATAAACCAACTTAAAGGAGTATCATTTGCTCTGCTTGGTAAGCTGAAAGGAAAGTTTGATGTTTTATTTCACTGTATTCCAGGATAACTTGGTTCCTATATAGCTGACAAAATTTTATCCTCAGACAAGGTATCAACAATCTAGATATTATGCAGTTGTCCAGATAGAGTACCAGTTCATGAAGAGTCTGATTATGATTGTCAGCTTTATTTTTAGACACATCAGAGGGCAGTCTTTGTTGGAGGATAGTCAGATGTGCTTCATTTCTTCTTTGAGAGCCTCAAGCACCAGGATGTGACAGACGGCAAACTCTTTGTCGAGTTTTAGTCTCTCAAATTCAAAGCTCCTTTGCCTACGATTATAAACAGAGAAACTCAGACTTCTCTGGAAACAACTGTGTCTTAAAAGAATCTCCACTGCTCTACCCTTCCTCTCTGCACAAACTGAAAGGTGCTGAGCAGTTGATACATCCTAGAAAAGGTTTAAAACTGACCCAAACAAAAAGTAAACAAAAAGCAGCAAGGTCTAAATTAGTCTGTTTGCATTTGACAACTATTAAAATCACTTGTTAACAAGGACCTGGGAGGATTTTTCTCAGTGATGTCTTCCAAGACTTCAGATAGATATCCTGTCAAAACACATTAAGAATTCAAAGAAGTTTTTATCTGAAGAGGGGAGGCAACTAGATATTCCTAGTAAGGCTACCACATCTTTAGATACAATATTCCATTGTCCTTAGTATATCTGCTGGCTTATTTTTTGTTTTTGTTTTTTTAATACTTTCTTCTATTATGAGAGCTATCAAATTAACTCAGAGTGGATGTCCTAGATGTCCTGGACTAGATGTCTTGCCTTCTACTCCTGTTGACATCCCTTCAGCTGTCTCTCCTAGACTCATGAAAGACTCATTGCTTTACAGATTAGAATATTTTATTGGCACCAGGGTTTACATTCTTGTCATCTTGGGTAATCAGAGAAGGCTACATTCTAGATTGACACTGTTTACTGTTTCTCATAGTTATGGTAGAGAAGATAAGGAAAGGTGGTTACTTATAAAAATACACTTGGCCTTTCAGTCTTGCTTGTCACTAAATGAGGAATGACCACTGCTGGAATTCACAACTGTATCAGCCAGGAATCTTCAATGATTCACTTCTTCTTGGCATTCAGTAAAGAACATAGCTTTAAAGTGCTGAGTCCAAACCTAAAACTGAATAAACTAGGATGCTTTGATCTTGAGTGCATACCTTTATAAATTTTAGCTCTAATGGTTGCATTTAGATATCAAAATGTGGGAAATAATTTGTAAACTCTTGCTAGAGAATCATAATTTCTTGTGTGTTAATATAGCCAGTCTTTATATCTAATGGACCTTTAAGTTAAAAAAAAAAAAGCTGTGACATAAATTATTCTTTAAAAAAAAAAGTGAAGTTTCAGAAAATATTTCATTTCCTTTAGTAAATGTCTTTCATTTATCTTTACCATACTGTGTTACAGTATGTTTTACCAGAAGAATGTTTCAGCAAGGTAAGAGATGTTTGAGCAATGTGACTATTTAGCTTGAAATTTTTTTACTGTGAAAAATAAATAGAAGAGGAAAAGATGTCCTGTAATTTCCTCAGTTTACTGTATGGAAGGGCATTTATAATCAGTCACTGGTGATGGAATCCCAAACCACATACATGGAAGGGAGAAGAGAAGGAAGAGAGGGAGTGGGAGGGGAGAGGAGGAGAAAGAAAGAAAGAAAGGAAAAGGAAACAAGCTCAGGAGTATGTACATGTAGTCCTCATTCTAAAATTTGAGACAAGCTGAAGAGTAGGTAGGCAAGACACTAGAACCTAGTGATGACCTAGTGAACAAAAGATACACAAATGGGCCTTCAGGAAAGAGAATTCAGTGAAGTACTCTTTGCTGAATGAGTTTTAACTATTGCATAGAATTTTTTTTCATATTCCTAGCTCTAAAATGTTATTAAAATTACCACAATTTTGCAAAATTACATAACACATTACTAAATAAGAACTCCCTTCTGATTGTCTGTTTTCCTTCCTTGTGAGTATTGTCATACAGAAGAGTTTTTTTTTTTTTTTGAGTGTTTAAAAAGCACATGGTGATTTATTTACAGAACATTTTTAGAAAAACCCAAAAGAACAGAACATTTTTAGAAAAATCTTAGAACTGTTTGTTTTGTGCTAGCCACCTCATGATTCTGGGCATTTGCTTGCAAATTTGCTTTGCCATTATATTCAAGTGATGTGGATAGAAGTAAATCTTCAGGTCGAAGGGAGAGAAATGCCTTCATTCCCAAGTGACACACATTTAAATTTAAGCCTTGTCCAATCAGTCACCTGTTAGTTTCTCTTGTTCCTAGAACCAAAGTGACTTTTTCATCACTAGTATATAAAACTCTGCTATGGTGTTAACTATACCAAAACACTTAAAACCAGAGATGTATAACTATACCAAAACACTTAAAACCTTACCCCAAAGAGGTAAGCTGTGGCTATAGGAAGCAGCATTTGTATCTAAATCTTTTCTTCACTGAACAACTCTGAAATGGACACTCTTTTTTGTCCCACTGTAATATCAGGATCATGTGGTATAACGTGTACTTTTTGTTTTATTGTTTGTTTTATTTTTTTCAACCTGTTCTCAAACTTTATTTTTTTGTATATTTTTTATTGCAGTTCGATATGCGAGCATATAGTAGTGTAACCCCCAGTGCTCATCCCGTTAAGTGCCCCCCTCGGTGCCCATCCCCTAGTCACCCTATCCCCCCGCCCACCTCCCCTTCCACTACCCCTTGTTCGTTGCCCAGTTAGGGGTCTAACAAAAGCAAATGTTCTGTCACATTCTTTGATATTTCTCACTCATTTTCTCTCCTTTCCCCTATAATCCCTTTCACTGTTTTTTATATTCCCCGAATGAATGAAACCATATAATGTTTGTCCTTCTCTGATTGACTTCACTCAGCATGATACCCTTCAGTTTTATCCACATTGAAGCAAATTACATTACTGATGGCTGAGTAATACTCCATTGTATACATAGACCACATCTTCTTTATCTATTCATCTTTCAATGGACACCGAGACTCATTCCACAGTTTGGCTATTGGGGACATTGTGCTATAAACATTGGGGTGCAGGTGTCTCGGTTTTTCACTGCATCTGTATCTTTGGGGTAAATCCCCAGTAGTGCAATTGCTGGGTTGTAGGATAGCTCTATTTTTAACTCTCTGAGGAACCTCCACACAGTTTTCCAGAGTGGCTGTACCAGTTCACATTCCCACCAACAGTGCAAGCGGGTTCCCCTTTTTCCACATCCTCTCCAGCATTTGTTGTTTCCTGTCTTGTTAATTTTCACCCTTCTCACTGGTGTGAGGTGGTATCTCATTGTGGTTTTGATTTGTATTTCCCTGATGGCAAGTGATGCAGAGCATTTTCTCATGTGCTTGTTGGCCATGTGTTTGTCTTCTTTGGTGAAATTTCTGTTCATGTCTTTTGCCCATTTCATGATTGGGTTGTTTGTTTCTTTGCTGTTGAGTGTAATAAGTTCTTTATAGATCTTGGATACTAGCCCTTTATCAGATCTTGGATACTAGCCCTTTATCTGATACGTCATTTGCAAATACCTTCTCCCAATCTGTAGGTTGTCTTTTAGTTTTGTTGACTGTTTCTTTTGCTGTGCAGAAGCTTTTTATCTTGATGAAGTCCGAATAGTTCATTTTTGCTTTTGTTTTCCTTGCGTTTATAGATGTATCTTGGAAGAAGTTGTTGTGGCCAAGTTCAAAAAGATTGTTGCCTGTGTTCTCCTCTAGGATTCTGATGGGTTCTTGTCTCACATTTAGATCTTTCATCTATTTTGAGTTTATCTTTGTGTATGGTGTAAGAGAATGGTCTAGTTTCATTCTTCTGTACGTGGCTGTCCAATTTTTCCAGCACCATTTATTGAAGAGACTGTCCTTTTTCCAGTGGATAGTCTTTCCTGCTTTGTCGAATATTAGTTGACCATAGAGTTGAGGGGCCATTTCTGGGTTCTCTATTCTGTTCCATTGATCTATGTGTCTGTTTTTGTGCCAGTACCACACTGTCTTGATGATCACAGCTTTATAGTACAACCTGAAATCCGGCATTGTGATGCCCCCGGCTCTGGTTTTCTTTTTCAATATTCCCCTGGCTATTTGGGGTCTTTTCTGATTCCACACAAATCTTAAGATTATTTCCAACTCTCTGAAGGAAGTCCATGGTATTTTGATAGGGATTGCATTGAATGTGTAGATTGTCCTGGGTAGCATTGACATTTTCACAGTATTCTTCCAATCCATGAGCATGGAATATTTTTCCATCTCTTTGTGTCTTCCTCAATTTCTTGCAGACGTGTTCTGTAGTTTTCAGTGTATAGATCCTTTGCCTCTTTGGTTAGGTTTATTTCTAGGTATCTTATGCTTTTGGGTGCAATTATAAATGGGATTGACGCCTTAATTTCTCTTTCTTTAGTCTCAGTGTTAGTATATAGAAATGCCATTGATTTCTGGGCATTGATTTTGTATCCTGCCCCATTGCCGAATTGCTGTATGAGTTCTAGCAATCTTGGGGTGGAGACTTTTGGGTCTTCTATGTACAGTATCATGTCATCTGCAAAGAGGGAGAGTTTGACTCCTTCTTTGCCAATTTGAATGCCTTTTCTTTTTGTTGTCTGATGGCTGAGGCTAGGACTTCTAGTACTATGTTGAATAGCAGTGGTGAGAGTGGACATCCCTGTCTTGTTCCTGATCTTAGGGAAAGGCTGCCAGTGGTTCCCCATTGAGAATGATATTTGCTGTGGGCTTTTCATAGATAGCTTTTAAGATGCTGAGGAATGTTCCCTGTATCCCTACACTCTGAAGAGTTTTGATCAGGAATGGATGCTGTATTTTGTCAAATTCTTTCTCTGCATCTATTGAGAGGATAATATGGTTCTTGTTTTTTCTCTTGTTGATATGATCTATCATGTTGATTGTTTTTACGAGTGTTCAACCAGCCTTGCATCCCGGGGATAAATCCCACTTGGTCATGGTAAATAATCTTCTTAATGTATTGCTGGATCCTATTGGCTAGTGTCTTGCTGAGAATTTTTGCATCTGTGTTCATCAGGGATATTGGTCTATAATTCTCCTTTTTGTTGGGGTCTTTGTCTGGTTTTGGAATTAAGGTGATGCTGGCCTCATAAAACGAGTTTGGAAGTATTCCATCCCTTTCTATCTTTCGGAACAGCTTTAGTAGAATAGGTATTGTTTCTTCTGTAAACGTTTGATAGAATTCCCCTGGGAAGCCATCTGGCCCTGGACTTTTGTGTCTTGGGAGGTTTTTCAATGACTGCTTCAATCTCCTCCCTGGTTATTGGCCTGTTCAGGTTTTCTATTTCTTCCTGTTCCAGTTTTAGTAGTTTTTGGTTTTCCAGAAATGTGTCCATTTCTTCTAGGTTGCCTAATTTGTTGGCATATAACCGCTTTTAATGTTTTTAAAATCATTTGTATTTCCTTGGTATTGGTTGTGATCTCTCCTTTTTCATTCATGATTTTATTAATTTGAGTCTTTTCTATTTTCTTTTTTATAAGGCTAATGGTTTATCTATTTTATTAATTGTTTCAAAGAACCAACTCCTGGTTTTGGTGATCTGTCCTACAGTTCTTCTGGTCTCTGTTCCATGGAGTTCTGCTCGAATCTTTATTAACTCTCTTCTGCTTTGTGTAGGTTTTATTTGCTGTTCTTCCTCCAGTTCCTTTAGGTGCGAGGTTAGCTTGTGTATTTGAGGTTTTTTTCCAGTTTTTTGAGGGATGCTTGTATTGCGAAGTATTTCCCTCTTAGGACTGCTTTTGCTGTATCCCAAAGATTTTGAACGGTTGTATCTTCATTTTCATTAGTTTCCATAAATCTTTTTAATTCTTCTCTAATTTCCTGGTTGACCCATTCATCTTTTAGCAGGATGCTCTTTAACCTCCACATGTTTGAGTTTCTTCCAAATTTCTTCTTGTGATTGAGTTCAAGTTTCAAAGCATTATGGTCTGAAAATATGCAGGGACAATCCCAATCTTTTGGTATCAGTTGAGACCTGATTTGTGACCCAGTATATGGTCTATTCTGGAGAAAGTTCCATGTGCGGGCAGCCTGGGTGGCTCAGCGGTTTAGTAGTGCCACCTTCAGTCCAGGGCATGATCCTGGGGACCCCAGATCGAGTCCTACATTGGGCTCCCTGCATGGAGCCTGCTTCTCCCTCTGCCTGTGTCTCTGTGCCTGCCTCTCTCTCTCTCTCTCTCTCATGAATAAATAAATAAAATCTTAAAAAAAAAGTTCCATGTCCACTTGAGAAGAATGTGTATTCAGTTGCATTCGGATGCAAAGTTCTGTATGTATCTGTGAAATACATCTGGTCCAGTGTATCATTTAAAGCTCTTGTTTCTTTGGAGATGTTGTGCTTAGAATATCTGTCATTTGCAGAAAGTGCCATGTTGAAGTCTCCTACTATTAGTGTATTATTATCTAAGTATGTCTTTACTTTGATTATTAATTGATATACTTGGCAGCTCCCCGATGAGGGGCATAAATATTCATGATTGCTAGGTCCTCTTGTTGGATAGACCCTTTAAGTATGATATAGTGTCCCTCTTCATCTCTTACTACAGTCTTTGGGATAAACTTTATCTGATATGATGATTGCTACCCCAGCTTTCTTTTGAGGACCATTTGAATGGTAAATGGTTCTGCAGCCTTTTATTTTCAGGCTGTAGGTGTCCTTAGGTCTAAAATGAGTCTCTTGTAGACAGAAAATAAATGAGTCTTGCTTTTTTATCCAGTCTGAAACCCTGCACCTTTTGATGGGATCATTTACCCCATTCACATTCAGAGTTACTACTGAAAGATAGGAGTTTAGTGTCATCGTAATATCTATTCAGTCCCTGTTTTTGTGGCTTATTTCTTTGGGCTTCCTCTTTCTTTTACAGGGTCTCCCTTAATATTTCTTGCAGAGCTGGTTTGCTGGTCACATATTCTTTCAGTCTCTGCCTGTCTTGGAAGCTCTTTATCTCTCCTTCTATTCTGAATGAGAGCCTTGCTGGATAAAGTATTCTTGGCTGCATGTTCTTCTCATTTAGTACCCTGAATATATCCTACCAGCCCTTTCCAGCCTGCCCAGGTGTCTGTGGAGAGGTCTGTTGTTAATCTAACATTTCTCCCCATATAAGTTAGGGATCTCTCATATCTTGCTGCATTAAGAATTTTCTCTTTATTTTTGGAATTTGCAAGTTTCACTATTAAATGTCAAGGTGTTGAACGGTTTTTATTGATTTTTTTTGGGGGGGCCCTCTATATCTCCTGGATCTGAATGCCTCTCCCCCCCCCCAAATTAGGGAAGTTTTCTGGTATGATTTGTTCAAATATGCTTTCTGGCCCTCTGTCCCTCTTGGCGCTCTCTGGAACCTCAATTATACGTAGATTTTTCCTTCTGAGGTTATCATTTATTTTCTTTAACCTTTCCTTAAGGTCTTTTTACCTTTAAAAAGGTTTTTCTCTTTTTACTTCAGCTTCCTTCCTTGCCATCAACTTGTCTTCTATATCACTCACTCTTTTCTCTACCTCATTAACCCTCATCATTAGGACCTCCAGTTTGGATTGCATCTCATTTAATTGATTTTTAATATCAGCCTGATTGGATCTAAATTTTGCAGTCCTGAAGTCTGTTGAATCCTTCATACTTTTTCCCAGAGCCACCAGTAGGTTTATAATTGTGCTTCTGAATTGGCTTTCTGACATCGAATTGTAATACAAATTCTGTAACTCTGTGGCAGAGAGTACTGTTTCTGATTCTTTCTTTTGTGGTGAGTTCTTCTTTCTAGCCATTTTGCTCAGTGCAGAGTGGCTGTATGAGTGGGCTGAGTCAAGAATATCAACCACAACCTAAGTAAATTTCACCCTAGATGATTCTCGAGGTCAGAAACTAGAAATTGAAGACAAAGCTCAGAAAGAAATAAAACAAAAGGGCCACTCAAGTAAAAAACAAATCTTAAAACAAAGTAGTAAAAAAAATAAAAGGCCAAGAATCCCAAAGAAGAAGAGGAAAAAAAAAAAAAGAAGGAAAGAAAAGGGGGCAACTGGAGATGGTGGTGGTGATGAAGTTGTAGTGGAGGGAGAATATAGTCTACCTGAGGGGTTCCAGGGAGTGATCCTCTTGTTTCTGAGTATATTAAGTTCTGTATGTTAGAATATGCTCAGTGTCAAATTTATGTAAACCAGAAATATTTGTAGAAGGCCCCAACATTGATCACCAAAACATAAAGGAGATAAAAGGGGGGCAGATAGGGAATGGGGAATCTCACAGAATGAACCAGCACAGTATATACCCCTTGGTTCTGGGTGCATACTGGTCAGGTTTTAAAAGGCATTATCTTCTGCCATTGTAGAACACAATGAGGCAGAGAAAACAACACACACAAAAAAACAAAAAAAACATATATTTTCTATCTCCCAACATTGAAAATATTGAAGGGAATCTAGAAGTGGAAAATATATCTAGGACCTGTAATTGTAGAAATATGAAAGTCAAAAAGGAAGAATCTTAAAAATGAAGAGGTGGTAAAATACGGTAGTTAAGGTGGGAAAAGAGAAAAAAATGGAAATTTACAGTCTGATATAAAAACGAGTTGTACTGGAAAAAGGAAGAAAAAAATAGGGGTACACTCTGATTCTATATACTGTAAATCCCTTGACTTCCCCTGGAGCTTTCCAGTGCTGCTTAGTTAAAAACCTGCTCTTCCCCTGTCCTTCCAGCTGGTCTTCTGGGAAGTGGGGGAGGGGCCTGCCGTGCTGACTCTCAGGTGTGTGCACCTGGGGGAGCCCCCCTCCCCGGCGCAGGGTGGCACCAGGAGGAACAACCCCACTGGCGGCAGCCGGGTCTCCAGCCCTGGAGTCAGCTCCCGGTAACCACCGCAGCTCCCAGTCCGCACCGGCCTAGGTGCGCCCGGGGCGGGGGGCGCTGACCTGTGCAGCTCGGGGACGCCCGGGGCAGGAGCGTCCTCACTGTCCTGGGCCCTCTCCACTTCCGCCTGTCCTGAGGGAGCACAGGATCCCGGGCTGTGTCCCCTGGGCTCCGGGACTCCGGGGCCTGCACCGCTGGAATCTAGCTCCCAGCCCGGCCCCGAAGGCAGCAGGTGCAGCCCCCCGCCCGCCCGGAGCCCCGCCTGACCCGCGGCTTCTCCCCAGGCCACAGGCGCTCCAGCCGTTCACCCGCTCTCCCCCGGCGCCCCTCCTGTCAGTGACCCCGGGGCCTGGGGGCTCCACCGCCCCTCCTGCGGCTCTGCCCCGCGTCCCTGCTGAGTGCCCTGCCCTCCGGGAGGAATCCGGGCGGGGTGTTAGAGGCCCAGGCCCAGCTTCTGGGGGGGGGGCGGGGGGGCGCTCTCCTGTCCCCAGGCTCTCCCCACGGCCTTAGCCCAGCTCCTCGCCGCACCCCTCCCCCCCGGATTCTGTTTTATTCCCTCCCCCCCGCCTTCCTACCTTTTTAGAAGCAAAAACCCTTTTCTCTGTAGCGTTTCAGCTGTTCTCTATTTAAATCTCAGGTCGAATTTGTAGGTTTTCAGGATGGTTTGACAGTAATCCAGGTAAGTTGGTGGGGCCGGGTGAGGTGAGGACCCTGCTCCTTGCCATCTTGTTTATGTTTTAAATAACATTTAAAACACGTCTTGTAAAAGTAATATACTTGGTATAAATTTCAAACAGCAGAAAGGGAATATAATGAAAATTAAGTCTCTCTTTCACCCTTGGCCCCTAGTTCTTCTAAAGCAACCACTGCTACTAGTGTCTTATGAATCCATTAGAGAGACACACAGACATATACATATATGCACTTTATAAATAAAATTTATTTCTATATACAAATACTAGCATACTATGTAAACTGTTCTACCTCTCATATATTTTAAAACTTATTGTGGCAAACACACATATATAGAAAAGGGTTTAGGAATGTCTGGGTGGCTCAGTGTTTGAGCTGATGGGCTCAGGGCCTGATCCTGGGATTCTGGGATCCAGTTCCATATTAGGCTCCCCACAGGGAGCCTGCTTCTCCCTCTACCTATGTCTCTGCCCCTCTCTCTCTGTCTCTCATGAATAAATAAATTTTAGAAATCTAAAAAAAAAAAAAGTTTTTTTAAAACTTAAAAGTATAGTTTAACTAAATCATATACATAAAGGAAATATCATCATCTATGTTAAGAAACAGAACCCTACATCTCCAGAAGCACGTTCCTTTATCCACAAGCCCCTTTCTGATCAACACCCCTAGAGCAGAGGTAACCACTGTCCTAGCTTTTATGGAAATTACATTCTTTTCTTTAAAGTTTTACTATGTGAATATTTATTAATAAATAAAAAAGTTTTCAGTTTGGGGCCTTTATAAAAAGTTCTGCTAGGAAGGACATTTTTATTTTTTTATTTTTTTTTAAGATTTTATTTATTCATGAGAGACACAGAGAGAGAGAGAGAGAAAGGCAGAGACACAGGCAGAGGGAGAAGCAGGCTCCATGCAGGGAGCCCGATGTAAGACTTGATCCCAGGTCACCAGGATCAGGCCCTGGGCTGAAGGCACTGCTAAACCGCTGAGCCACCCAGGCTGCCCTAGGAAAGACATTTTTATATTGCATGCAAGTACAATTGAAAACTTCATCACAGATTCCCTGCATGGAGCCTGCTTCTCCCTCTGCCTGTGTCTCTGCCTCTCTCTTTCTTTGTGTGTCTCATGAATCAATAAATAAAATCTTTAAAAAAGAAAACTTTATCATAGATTAGTTATCCATATATATGTGTGTGTATTTCTGGGCTCTCTGTTGTGTCTCTGTTCTGTTTGTCCATCTGTGTATTTATTCACACCGTTTTAATTACTATAGCTTTATATCACATTCTACCAGATATCTTTCTTTTTCAAGATCACTGTGGTTCATCTTGGTCTTTTGTATTTTCCATATGCATTAGTCTGTTAGGGCTGCCATAACAATATATTATAGACAGGGTACTTCAACAGCAGGAATTTATCCCATTTCTTAATACTGAAAGGCTGAGATCAGGGTGTCAGCATAGTTGTGTGAGGGCCCTTTTCTGGATTGCAGACTTCTCACTGTATCCTCACATGGTAAAGAAGTGAGGTAGCTTTCTGGGGGCCTCTTTTATAAGAACATGAATCCCATTCCTGCGGGCTCTGCCTTTAAGACTTAATCACTTCCCAAAGGCCCCACCTCCTAATAGTATCACCTGAGATATTAGGTTTTCAACATTTAGACAATAGTATCATACAAATTTTAGGATTAGTGGGTTCAGTGCTACCTACATATATGGTCAATTGATTTTCAACAAAGATGCCGAGGTAATGCAATGGAGAAATGATAGTCTTTTCTTCGACAAATGGTATTGGAATAATTAGATACCTGCATGTCAAAAAATGAACCCCAATCCATGCTTCACATACTATACAAAAAAAAGAGACCTCAAAATAAATCCCTGTCTTAAATGTAAAACCTAAAATGATAAGATTTGCACAAGAAAAGAAAGGAGAAAGTCTTTGTGACTTTAGATTAGCATAGATTTCCTAAGGCACAGTAAGTATACAATACAGAAGAACTGACAAATTTGACTTAAAATTTAAAGCTTCTGCTCTTCAGTATAAAATCTTAATGAAATGAAAATATGCATGGCGAATAAGCACATGAATATATAGCACAAATTATCAGTCATAAGGGAAACACAAAATTACAATGAGATACCAGTAGACAAACCTTTTAATATTGTTATAATTTACAAAAACTGACACTACCAAGTACAGTGGGCGTTCAGAGCAGCTGGAACTTTCATTTATTGCTGGTAGGAATATAAAATGGTGTAATTATTTTAGGGAACAGACTGTGTATAGTTATCAAGTGCCACAAACAAATTACATACATTTAACTGCTGAAAACAACACGTGTATTATCTCAGTTTCTAGGAGTCAGAATTCTGGGCAGGGCCTTCCTGGGTCCTCTTCTGCTTAGGGTCTGCAACAAAGCTTCAGTCAATGTATTAGTCATATTTGGGGTCTCATCTGAGGCTTAAATGGGGACCTATTTTCAAGTTCATGTTGTTGTTGACAGGAGAACAACAGTCTTTGTGGGCTGTGATATTAAGAGCCTCAGTTCATTGCTGGCTATGGGTTATTCTCACTTCCTTGCTAATGGACCATTACATATGGCAACTTATTTTATCAGAATTAAGAAGGGGGCAGCCCTGGTGGCCCGGTGGTTTAGTGCTGCCTTCAGCCCAGGGTGTGATCCTGGAGACCCGGGATCAAGTCCCATGTCAGGCTCCCTGAATGGAGCCTGCTTCTCCCTCTTCCTGTGTCTCTGCCTCTCTCTCTCTCTCTCTGTGTCTCTCATGAATAAATAAATAAAATCTTTTTAAAAAAAGAATCAAGAAGGAAGGGAATATATAGAGAAGGTCTTCTAGCAAGACAAAAATTATAATTTTATGTAACATTATCATGGAAGTGACATCCTTATCACCTCTGCTATATTTTATTGTTTAGAAGTAGATTCTGCTTTACAAGATTCTGCTATTACAAGAGGGCATAGATACCAGGAGGTATCCCAATAATTGGGGGCCATCTTAGAATCTGTCCACTATATGTATCTTCATAACAAAGTTATATGTTAAATTTACCATATGACCCAGATAGGTATTTGCTCAAGAGGAAAGAAAATAGGTATCCATACAAAGATCTATATATGAAAATTTATAGCAGCTTTATTAAAAATTATCCCAAACTGGAAACAACCCAGATATGCGTCAATTGGCGAATGGATAACTAAATTTTGGTATATATAATATATATATGTGTGTGTATATATATATATATATATATATATATATATATATTATACGTGGATATATATATGATAGAACAGTATTCCAAAATAAAAAGGAACTGATAAATCTAATAACATGGATGAATCTCCAAAGACAGTTATGCTTGGTGAAACAAGCCAGACATAAGGAAGGTACAAAAGGAAAGCTACATACTATATAATTCTGTTTATATTAAATTCTATAAAAGGCATAATAGCTGTAAGGGAGAGAAAAATCAGTGGTGACTTGGCTGGGGATTACGAGAGGACTGACAACAAAGGAGGGGGAGCTTTTAGACAGTAATAATATATAATTCTATATATTGATTTTGGTGTTGCATATATAATACATACATTTGTCAAAACTCATAAGACCGTACACCTAAAAAGGATGATTTTTACTGGATATATGATTACATCAGTAGTCTGATTTAAAAATAAGGCTTTAGTACTCAAAGATTTTTTTAAAAAGATTTTATTTATTTTTTTCATGAGAGACACAGAGATCGAGAGGCAGAGACACAGGCAGAGGGAGAAGCAGCTCAACACAGGGAGCCCGACGTGGGACTCGATCCCGGAATTCCAGTATCACGCCTTGGGCTGAAGGCGGTGCTAAACCACTGAGCCACCCGGGCTTCCCTCAAAGACTTTTTTTTTCTTAAATGTAGTAGAGTTTGAGGCTTAGCTAGTAGTAGATAAATTATTTTGCTAATCTTGAAAGTTAAAAACTTAAATTTTTTTTTTTTGGAATGCTGATTTCTCCTCTATGGCAAGAATGTCTCAGTTAATAGACTACTTACTGAACTGATAAAACATTCAACTCAGCATTTGCCTTGTAATTTTGACTACTGAATACAAATGTATAAATGCATAAAAGTTAAAACCATCATTCTTTACCTATAAAACTCGAATGGTAATCAGTACTTCTACTTCCTTCCTGGATAATACAATATCTTTAAAAGCTTTTAACTCTTTTTGATATCTTCTAATCTAAATGCTAATGTTGAATATTTCAATTTCATACATTTTTTAAAACTTCACAATTATTTAATATCATATTTATTTATTTTTATTGAGATGTATTTGACATATAACACTGTATTAGTTTTAGATGTACAACTTAATGATTTGACATGTGATCTATTGCAAAATGATTTTACCGCAGTAAGTTTAAACATTCATCACCATACAAGGTTATAATTGTTTTTCTTGTGATGAGAGCTTCTAACACTTACTGTCTTAGCAACCTTCAAAAATACAATATCGTTAACTATAACTAGAAGTTTGTATCTTTTGATCACCTTCCTCCATTTTACCCATACCCCAACCTCTGACAGCCACTAATCTGTTCTCTGTATCTGTAAGTTTGTTTTTGGGTTTTTTGTTGTTGTTGTTCAGATTCCACATGTAAGTGAGATCATATAGTATTTTTCTTTCTTTCACTTAGCATCATGCCTTCAAAGTTCATTCATGTCACAAGTGGCAAGTTTTCCTTCATTTTATGAATGAATGACTTTCCACTGTGTGTGTGTGTGTGTGTGTGTGTGTGTATACCTATTCCTATACCAAAATATATACTAAGTGATGAACATTTAGGTTATTTTCATGTCTTGGCTATTGTAAGTATAGAATGCTTTGGGTAGTATGGACATTTTAACAATATTAATTCTTCCAATCCATGACCATGACATATTTTTCCATTTATTTGTCTTCTTTAATTCTTTCATAAGTGTCTTATCAGTTATCAGTAATCTCCTTGTTTAAGTTTATTCTTAGGTATTCTATTCTTTTTGAGAAGATAAAAAATGGGATTTTAAAATTTTTATTATTTTTTATAAGAATGAAAATGGGATTTTAAAAATTTCTTTCTGATACTTCATTATTAGCATATAGAAATGCAGAAGTTTTGTGTATTGATTTTGTATCCTGCAACATTAGTGTATTGATTTATTAGTTCTAACAGTTTTTAGGTTGAGTCTTTAGGGTTTTCTTTTCTTTCTTTTTTTTTTTTTTAAGAATTTATTCATTCATGAGAGACACAGAGGGAAAAGCAGGCTCCCTGTGGAGAGCCTGATGCAGGACTCCATCCTGGACTCCTGGATCACAACCTGAGCCAAAGGCAAACACTCAACCACTGAACCACCCAGGTGCCCTCTGTAGGGTACTCGATGTATAACATCATATCATCTGCAGTAGTTAACAGTTTTATGTCTTTCTTTCCAACTTGGATGCCTTTTATTTTCCTTTTTTTTTTTCCCCCTAATTGCTCTGGTTGAGATTTCCAATACTATGTTGATTAAAAGTGAGTGGGAATCCTTGTCTTGTTCCTGATCTTAGAGAAAAATTTTCAGTTTTTCACCATTAAATAGCTGTGGGCTTGTCGTATATTACCCTTATTATGTTGAGGTACATTCCTTCTCCACCCCGCTATGTTGAGAATTTTATCATGAATGGATGTTGATTTTTGTCAGATGCTTTTTCTGTATTTACTGAGCTGATCATTTGTGTTTTTCCCATTATTTTGTTAATGAGGTATATCGTATTGATTTTATGGATGTTGAACCATCTTTGCATCCCTGAATAAATTTCATTTGCTCGTGGTGTATGATCCTTTTAATGTATTGTTGACTTCGGTTTGCTAATATTTTGTTACGCATTTTGCATCTATGATCATTGGCAATATTGACCTGTAATTTTCTTTCTTTTTTTTTTTTTTTTTGTGGTGTCTTTGTCTTATGGTGTCAATGCTGGCCTTGTAAAATGTTTTTTGGGAGGAATTTGAGAAGGGTTGATATTAATTCTGTTTTGAATGTTTAGTAGAATTCATCAATGAAGCCACCCAGTCCTGGACTTCATTTGTTGGGAAGTTTTGAGTTACTGATTCAAGCTCTTTATTTGTAATATATCTGTTCAGATTTTCTGTTTTCATGATTCAGTCTTAGTAGGTTGTATATTTTTAGGAATTTATCCATTTCTTGTAAGTTGTCCAATTATTGGTGTATAATTGTTCATAGTAGTCTCATGATCCTTTGTATTTCTGTGGTATCAGTTGTAATATCTCCTCTTTCTCATTTTATTTGTTTTCTCTTTTTTTCTTGCTAAGTCTAGTTAAAGGGTTGTTTTTTCAAAAAACCTGCTGTTTCATAAATCTTTTTTATTGCCTTTTTTTGTCTCTATTTCATTTATTTCCACTCTGATCTTTGTTATGTTTACAAAGTTTGGGTTTCATTTGTTCATTTTCTAATTCATTGAGGCATAGAGTTAGATTGAGGTTTGTTTTTTTTGTTTTGTTTTTTAGCATTTGGGTTTTTTAAAAAAGATTTATTTCTGCATGCAAGGAGAGGAAGACAGGCAAAGTGGGGAGTGGGGAGCCCAAGGCAAGGCATGATCCCAGGACCCTGAGATCATGACCCGAGCCAAAATCAAGAGGAGGATGCTCAACTGACTGAGCCACACTTGGCACCCCAGATTGTTTAAGATTTTTCTTGTTTCTTGAAGTAAGTATATATTGCTGACAACTTCTGTCTTAGAACTGCTTTTTCTGGATAAGTTTCATAAGTTTTTATGTATTGCTCTTCCATTTTCATGTGTCTCAGGGTATATTTTGATTTCTTTTTTGGCTGTGTCAGGTTAATTTTATCTCCTGTCAATCCAGACAACCAAGTTTAAAGATTGAGATTCAATGGGCTTTCTAGGGAATTTGAACCTGGACTGTAAACCTGTGAGAGGCCTGTCCGACCTTTAGATTACCCAAATCCTAAGGTTATAGTCTCTTGTGGTCTTAGTTTATTCTAAACAGTGTCTCCTATTAAATCCTCTTTTTGGAAGTCCTGAGCTTTAATTTCTACCCTTAGTGATGGTTTCTTAATATTATGAAGTTCCTAGTCATGATCAAATTTCTAATTCTCTCAAATATCATCATTTAAATAATAATACAAATGAGGATCCACATAAATCCATGTTGCCACCTTGTTTTTAATATAACTTTTAGGTATCTTCTAATGCATAGGTATTTTTGTTTCCAACTTCTTCACTCTCTTTGCAATTTATTTGATAAAGAACTGTTTGATCTAGAGAGTTTCTCGCAGTCTATTTTTTGTTTATTGCATCTCTGTGCTATAATTTAGTGTGTACCTCTCTTCTCCATATACCTTGTGCATTAGTTTGCACAGGCTGCCATAACAAACACCACAGACTGGGGGACTTAAACATGTTACACATTTGTTTCTTCACTGTTCTGGAGGCTAGAAGTCCAAGATCAAGATACTGGCAGGATTGGTTTCTAAGGGCTTCTGTTCTTGACCTGTAGATGGTCCTCCTCTTCTAGCGGCTTTACCTGGTCTTCCCTCTGTATGTTTTTGTGTTCTAATCTCCCATCCTTTAAGGACACCAGTCATATTGGAATGGGGCCCGGCCCACTGACCTCATTTATCTTTAATTTAATTTGGACTTTATCTCCAAATGCAGTCACATTCTGAGATGCTGGAGGTTAGGAATTCAATATAAGAATTTTAGGGGGACATGATTAAGAACATCTGGAGAGGGGGATCCCTGGGTGACTCAGTGGTTTGGCGCCTGCCTTTGGCCCAGGGCGTGATCCTGGAGACCCAGGATCGAGTCCCACGTCGGGCTCCAGGCATGGAGCCTGCTTCTCCCTCTTCCTCTGCCCGTGTCTCTGCCTCTCTCTCTGTGTTTGTCTATAATGAATAAATAAATAAAATCTTAAAAAAAGAACACCTGGAGAATTGGTAGTTAGTTGCATCTAGAGACTTGATCATTTCTTCTTATTTTTTAATCAAGGTAACATTGTGAATGACTACTTACTTCCATAAGTAGTCTCAAAATGTTTCTTTTTGCTTTCTTGGTGGTATAGAATAGTAGGGAGTAAGGTAAACAGTATTTATGTTTAGAAATGAGCATGCCTTTTGTCTGTTGCAGGATTGAGTCAATTAAAATCAGGAATTTATCAGTACATCATGAACTTCCAATTCCTTTAATTCTGTACTGCTGTTGCCCTGTGTTTAGGTTGGTGGTGTGAGTATCAGGATTTTTACCTCAGTGTTTTTCCTCTTCCATTGGGCTTTCAGCTGCTCTACTGTATGTCTACACAATGAAAAGAGTCTTTCTAAAGAAGGAATCCTACTGTTGCTCATCCCTTAGTGGTAGGTTCATGGTGGAAGCAGCGAGGGTTTTTCTATTGTCTAGGTTCAGACTTAGTTTTAGGGAGTCCCTGCATAACTTGGAAGAAGTTCATCAGCATTTTTGCTCTTTCTTCTTTTCCTTTTGGCAACCAAACTCTACTTCGTCATATGTATTTGGCCCTGAGCAGGAGTTTTCTGCTTCCTCCTCCTTCCTTCCTGCATATATCTGCTTAATATAGGATTCTGGGCCCAAGGTCTTTGACTGTCCCTGCACCAGGGATGTAGGTTTTTTTTTTTTTTTTTCCTTTCTACCTCTTCCTCTAGCCACTTCTTGCCTGTGACTTGGGGCAAAAGTCCTCTTTAATGCTTTTACTTTGGAGTAGAGAAGGGTCTGGGGAAGCAGGCAAATGCTTAGTGCTTATTTCTCAGTAGCAGTTGATTTTCTCCCACAGGTCTGTACTAGTTTCTTCATGTGGAAGGGTTGCAAGTGAATCCTGTCACTTGGCCATTAGCATTCTGTTAAATTTGTAGTTGGTTTCTTTCTCCTGTGCTCTGCTGAAGGCAAGACAGTCGTGAGTCTTCTATCCTTGGAAGGGCTTGTTGTTCTTTGGAACCCAGATTACTTTATTGTTATCTAACTCAACTCTCTAGTAAACTCAAGAAAAATAATTTTGTAGATAATCCATTTTTTTCATTGTGTGGGAGTGAGAATCTGCAGCTTTCTACATTTTAATGGGAAGCAGAGAAAAAAACTTCATTTCTTTTTGAATCTTAAAATTTTTCAGTTTCCACTTTTCTTAAAGGATTTTTGTTTACACATCCATTTTTAAAAATTAACTTTTCTAATTTTATTCCAAGTTATCTGAATTCTGATTATTCTAATGTTCTTTTATATCTAGTATCTTTTCAAAAGTTTCCTTTTGGCTCATCTTGAAATGTTAAGCTGCATAATGTTCATCTATTCATGGGTGTGTCTTTCATTTTTTTATAATTACTTTTTATGGGATTCAACTACCATCCTATCTTGTTAATCATTTTTTTTTTTTTTTTTTTTTTTTTTTTTTTTTTTTTTTTTTTTTTAGATTTTTTTGAATTTTTATTTATTTATGATAGTCACGGGGAGAGAGAGAGAGAGAGGCAGAGACACAGGCAGAGGGAGAAGCAGGCTCCATGCACCTGGAGCCCGACGTGGGATTCGACCCCGGGTCTCCAGGATCGCGCCCTGGGCCAAAGGCAGGCGCCAAACCGCTGCGCCACCCAGAGATCCCTTGTTAATCATTTTTATGTGAAATTAGTTTTCCTGAACTTTCAGGAGTAGATCAGTTGGGATACCTTTCTTAGTTTCCTGGATCTAGCAGTCCCTATTACATTATTTTCATGAAGTGTTCAAAAATATGGTCTCAAAAAAAAAAATATGGTCTCATACTAGGAGAATTCTTGTGCTCCTCACTTTTATCTTGTGCTCCTGCTTGCTTGCACATTAGCTGTCTCACATGTTCTTTCTCCCCTCTCATCTTCCCCTCCCTATTATCCCTGTCTTGCTCAATTTGAATTATCTCAATCACCATTTCTTCTCATTGGAGTGTTCTGTCTAAAAGGAACTGAAATTCCAGTCCTTTCAGATCTTACCTTGCCCTGTTCCTCAGGTTCCTCACCTCATAAAGCATGCAGAACCTCTCCTAGTTTCAGCTGTTCTCATGAGTACCTATTGGCTATTTTAGGGTTTTCTCTATACTCAAGGTCATCTGACACTTCTCAGACACTTACTGCTAATGCCATGTAGCACATGTAGCTTTGATGGTTTGTTTCTATTCATATTTTAGGGTTTGGGAAGGTATTTAACACCTGTTTTTTGTTTGTTTGTTTTTTGGTAGATCTTGTTTGTGGACTTGGGTTTTGTTATTCTTAGTCATTCGGTTTTCATGGGGGTAATTATGTGAGATTTTAAAAGTTAGCTTCTATTAGAATTTTCCCAGAATTTATTTATCCTCTCTTGAATGGTAATTTAGCTGGATATAGAAATCTACATTGTTATTGCTTTTCTCTCAGCACCTCCTGGCTGTGGTTCTTTTGTCTCCTTTATCTTTTCTTGCTGATAAAAAAAAAAATCTGCTCACAGGATAATTATTTTATCTTTGCCAAATAATAAATGTAAAAATTATAAAAGCCACCAAGGAGAAAAATAGCTTACCCATTACCTATAATTTCACTGGAGTGTGTCTCAGTATGGACTTCATTCATCCTCAGTACACTACATGTACTTTCAATCTGAAAAGTATTTTTCCATTCTGAAAAATAACCATGTAACTGTTTCTTTGATTGTCACTTATTATTGAAATCAATTTCTATATTTTTCATATATAGTACTTTTTTAAAAAAGATTTTATTTATTTGATAGTGAGAAAGAGAGAAGGAAAGAGCACCAACAGGAGGAGTAGCAGAGGGGGGAAAGAAAAGCAGGCTTTGTGCTGAGCACAAAACACAGGGCTCAGTCCCAGGACCCTGGGGTCATGACCTAGTGTGGAAGGCAGATGCTTAACTGAGCCATCCAGGCACCCCCATATATAGTACTTTTATTTTCTTGGTTATACCTGCTTGCTTTTGTTTCATAATTAGTAGTTAATGGATCATAGGCCATTAGATTTTAAGTAAATCCATCTACTGACTGTTAAGTTCTTGGTTATCTTGGTAAATTTTTTTCATGTGATTTAGAATTTTGATTTGGGTACTTAGTTTTTTCCCCCTCACATATCTTTTTATATCCACCTATCCCTCTATAGTGGCTTTGCAGTTGCCTCTGCAGTGGCCTTAAAAAGTTTGGTGAAAGTTACCCATGAAATATTCTGGGCATGCTGCTTTTGTGGGGGGAAAAGGGGATGTTTACTTTTATAGGTCTTTGATAGCAATGAATGTTTTAAAGTTATATGGGATACTCTATAAGTCAGACCCATCCATTAAGAGGAACTTTAAAATCTGCATCTTTTTTTTCTATACTTCATTATATTGCATTTATACATAACTTATGGAAATATCTTCATTGGTATGAGATTTTACAGACAGAAAAATCATAAAAATATTCCATTTATCTTTTTTTCTAATGAGTAAACCAAAGAAACCAGCTGGTGAAAACTGAAGGCAAATTTCAGACTTCATAATTATTTAATTCTCTCTATTAAGGTTATTTTTTAAAAAATGTTATTTATTTATTCATAAGAGACACAGAGAGAGAGGCTGAGACACAGGGAGAGGGAGAAGCAGGCTCCATGCAGGGAGCCTGATGTGGAACTCGATCCCAGGTCTTCAGGATCCCACTCAGCTGAAGGCGGTGCTAAACCACTGAGCCACCTGGGCTGCCCATCTCTATTAGGGTTATATTCTGATGTTCATTCTGGGTTTGGTGTGAGGCCTGGCTTTTTCAAATGTTCTACAAACGTTTCCATTTTGATTAGAAAAACATAACCGTGTAACTCTTCAAATAACTAATTAATACCTTCCTTCATTTTTTTTTTTTTTTGAAAGCTACAAAGGGTTTCAACTGGTACTTCTAAATTCCTAGGCTGTTTTTATTGCAATTATTTTTTTCTCCTAAAAAGCAAACATTTGCCTAATATAGTTTTTAATCCTGTCCCATTTGATTGTTTCATTGATTTCTATTCTCCTTTACTATCTGCTGAAAAATATCTCCCTTACTTACAGGTTTGGGACTGAAAATTTTCTAGTGTTTTATCCTAAGGATATATAATTTGATCTATACTCATTCATTTTAAGACTTCTCTTCCTATTAAGAAGCATAAAGATGAATATGACTACCCTTTCCTTTATTCATTCTTTAATTTACTCAAATATTAAATGTATATGTAGGATAGCAGGTGATCTAAGGGTAAAACACATGTATGTATCATTGCCAAAAACACATTATGTATGCTACAATAAGGGGTCAGAAAAGGACCTGGGAAGATGTGATGAGAGTCATGGAATAAATAACATTTCTAAGCCTTTAAATGTAGAGGGGAAAGTACAGGGTGTGTTTGGTAGGTAGGCTAGTTTTAGTGGAGTAGATTATTTGCAAATAAATATAGTGGGAATATAGTGGGAAAGATACCCTGGAACAAATATTGAGAGTTTTGAAAGCAAGTAATGAGTCAGCACTCTATGAATTTCATGAATTATGTATTATATGCCCAATTAGAAATAAATTTTTGCCAAAATAACAAACATACCAAAAAAAAAAAAAAACCCACGATTTGAGTTTAGCAAGAATAACTACTTCTAGTTCACTACTAGGGCCTGATTTTTATTATTCCTCTGTATTTGTGCAATGATTTCACCTCATAGTATGAACTACGCTTCCAAATGGATCTCTTGAGCCACACTTAGGTGTCCTAAAAAATGATCTGAGTGAAACAAGACAGTGAAATGGAAGTGTTGTGGTATTTTTTCTTTTTCTCTTTAAAAACTTAAATAACTTTATGAATAGTGATAGCCCTTATAGTTAAAAGGGAAGACCTAAAATAGTGTTTTACCATCAGAAATATTTCTGCTGCCATGGGCTGACTTTGAAACTTTAGAAATGGTTTTCCCATTCTATCTGGCAGTATGGTATGGCAAAAAGTGGCTAGAAGAATTTGTGTGTTTACCTACCCTTCTTCCACTTGTGATTATTGTGATTAAGCAAAAGGATGAATAGGTTACAATCCTTATCCTCAGAGTGATTCAGTACCATGTCATGTTCAGAGAAGTCTGCTGGGGAAATAAGACTCCTATGTATATCAAACCTTTTGGGAAATTTTTAAGTGTAGGTAGCACTGTAGAAATGTATATAGGACTTTGCTTGCATATATCTAAAAGCTAAATTTGACTTTTGCTTCCAGCTGAGATGGAGTAACAAAGACCAGACTTACCTTCCCAGCTGAAACAACTAAAAAGACAAGATAAAATACATGAAAGAATGGTTCTCCAGTCACTTAACGTTACACAGTGAAGGACAGTGATTGCTGAGAGATGAAAAATAAACAGGTGAGCCCTTTGATTATTCCCTCTTAGTTTCTTGAGAGTTTCTAGGCCACAGCACAGGATATGGAACCTATTCCTAGGTAGAACCCAGCAGACTGTGGCTTAAAGAAATAAAGCTGATCCTGGGGAAACCAAAGCAGCCAGAATTTGCAGGACACAGTAAAGAGAGACCTCTGGAGATGTTTACAGGGACCCCAACAAGTATTCAGAAAAGTGCTGACCAATGCTTGCATGTTAGGAAACTGTGAGACAGAAAGGATTAGAGGGAGCCACACCTGATGCTCACACAGACTGGTAAAGTTCACATTTTTTTCCCATGGGACATTTGAGTAGAGTTCTCAGAAAGGGTCCTTTTCAGTTGTGGGAAATAATTAGCCCTCAACTAAATAGTGTTTTCATTCTGTCCAGCAAAATTTAAAATGAGATCCAAAGGCATCAAACTGTTTCCAAATAACTTAAGTACATCACATAAAAAACTGGAAATTTATAGGAATACAAAAATATTTATCCAACAAAACAAATTCACAATGACTAGGATCTAATCAAAGAACACCAAATATGCAAAGAGGCAGGAAAACACAACTCATAATGAGGAGAAAAATCACTCAATTGAACTGATGCAAAACTTATGTAGATATGAGGATTAGAAGAGGATGACAGTAAGGCAATTATAACTGTTCAAAAGTTATATAGAGACATGGAGGATATTAAAAAACTCTCAAACTTCTAGAGATGAAAACTATAAGATATGAGACATAAAACCACACTGGATGAGATTAATGTCACATAAAGAAGAAAGGTAAGTGGACTTGAAGGCACAGCATTGGAAACTATGGAAAATGAAACCCACAAGAAAAGAGTAACCTCCTGTCCTCTCCCTAACCCCTCTCCCCAATGAAACCAGAGCATCAGCAAGCTACAGGTTAACTTCAAATGGCCTAACAGATAATTGCAGTCCCTACAGGGAAGGGGGATAGAAAAATTTTTTTGTGGAAACAATGGCTGAAGAATTTCTTTCTTTCTTTCTTTCTTTTTTTTTTTTTTAAAGATTTTATTTATTTATTCATGAGAGACAGAGAGAGGGAGAGGCAGAGATGCAGGCAGAGGGAGAAGCAGGCTCCACGCAGGGAGGCCGACCTGGGACTTGATCCTGGGTCTCCAGGATCACGCCCTGGCTGAAGGTGGCGCTAAACCGCCAGGGCTGCCCAAGAATTTCCATTTTTGATGAAAGGTAATACCCAAAGATTCAAGAAGCTCAACAAAACCCAAGCATAAGAAACAGAAGTAAAACTACACCAAGGTACATCAAAATCAAAACATGATGTGATAAAACTAGTGATAAAGAACAAAATTTTAAAAGCAACTAGAGAAAAAAATTATTTAAAAAAAGGATGACAGCAGATTTCTTATTGGAAACAATTCAGATGAGGCATCAGTGCAGCAATTTTACAGTTTGTGAAAAAAAAAACTAATTCAGCTGAATACAAGTCAGATTTTGAAAATTATTCACTGGCAAAGTTAGAACCCTATAACGAATCAAATGCAGACACCTTATAATGAAATCTTATCTATAGGCAATACATCAAAGTACATTTATAGGTTATTATTCTCAGAGAAAAGGACAAATCACTCACCATCTTCCATAGCTTTTACTAGTCCTCTCACACCAATATCACTCTTTTATTTCCAGTACCATCACTGTTTTTTAAAAATGAAGGAAGTTCACAGATGGAGCTATACCCACCTACATCACTGATAAGTTCTTATCTGCAGAGGCAATCATGGAACATTCTACTCAAACCTTTACTCTGTGCTAATTTTTTTTTTCACTTGTTCCCATGCCTCTTCCAGATATTTATTTTGTAGTTTACTAGAATAATAGTATCTTAAAAACTCTTCCTGTGCTTTGGGGTGGAAGAATCCTATTGCTACAGTCCTCTGTGGATACTCTTTCAGTTTTGTCTCACATACAGTTCATTCACTCTCACAGTTTCATTTTAGAAGCTACAGTTTCTAAGCTGTGTATCTGAATCACCTCAAAATAGGCCATGGCAGTGGGCAAATTGTCACAATCTATTCCATTTTCTCTATTCTGTAACCCCGGACATTTAAGCTGCTCACCTGTCAAGGGATGGTAAAGCAGGACTATGTTTACTCTTGCAAACAAAAACAAATTAAAGCCATCCTTTCTTCTAACTGAATTAATTAGAAGTGGGGCACTGAAAGAGTGAAATGCAAGCTCCTGCACCGCATTTCTGTACAGTTCTGAGCAGAATCTCCCTGAGGGTCCTCTGGATCGTCTGAGATATTTATGGACAGGGAAGCATCTGAATAGAAATATAAGGCAAGGGCTTAATGGGACTGATGTATACAGTTGCAGCTCCCCCAACCCCCTGCCAACCCTCTGCGACTTAAAGTAGGACTTAGAAAGCTGCAGTCCCAAGGAACCTACAGCAAAAGAGATGTGGAGTGTTAAAACTGACAAAAATATTAGCAACAGGTATTTGTCACTCAGTATGTACCAGGCAGTGTTCAAAACATTTTTGCATATATTATTTAATCTTTGCAACAATCTTGTGAAACAGGTACCATTATCCTCATTTTACAGTGGGAATAAATAACAGAATCAAGGTCATGGTGCTGGAGCCAGAATGAACCCAGTTAGTCTTTTTTTTTTTTTTTTTAAGATTTATTTATTTTGTCCATGAGAGAGAGAGAGAGAGAAAGAGAGAGACAGAGACACAGGCAGAAGAAGCAGGCTCCATGCAGGGAGCCTGATATGGGACTCGATCCCGGGTCTCCAGGATCACGCCCTGGGCTGAAGGCGGCGCTAAACCGCTGAGCTACCCAGGCTGCCCAAACCCAGTTAGTCTTGACTCCTGAGCCCACTCTCTCAGACACTTTTCCTTAGTGTCTCTCAGGAAATAGTATGTGGGTTGTGTAGGGGAAGAAGGAACACTGGACAAAGGCTAAACATATGGTTAATGCCTTCTCCCCTCATTACCTCCCTACCCTGAACACCTGTGATATCACCCACTTTGCCTACCTTATAGATCATTTTGAGGAACAAGCGAGAAGTAATTTTACAAAAGTACTTTTCATGTATCATGCAAATATAAGGTGTTATAGAAGACATCCAAAAAATAGTAACAGTTGAGGGAGCTCAATAAACAGTAGTGTACAAAGAATAAGAAAACAAGAGCAAGTGTCAAAAGGAAGTTTTTGGCATTACAAGGACACAGAGAATATTTACTGAAGCCTACCTCACTTGCTACTCTAAGCTGCTTCTTTGCACTGATTTCTTAGTCCAAGATTGAAACCGTTCACCTGAAAGTTCTTATTCCCATGTTAAAGGACTCATAAATCCGATTACATAGTCTCTTTGTTCCATACAGGATAAGAAATGAGGCAGTCATAAAGGATCAAGAACAAATTTATTTTTGCACCTATAATTTTTTTTTTTTTTTGCACCTATAATTTAAAACCCCAAGATAGACTGAGAGGAATCTAATTGGCCAAGACATCTTAAAAATATGTGCCTCTAATTTAAAAGAGGATGAAAAAAAGAGGGAGGGAAGAAGGAAGGAAGGAAAGAAGGAAAGAAAATACCCACCTTTGCTGTGAAGTAAAAAGTAATGGAAAGCTGCCTCTACTTTAATGGCCCTGAGAGCACTAACTCCTTTACAAGTTTTACCAGAGCCTTGGCTGGTCCACCCCCAGCAGTAATGTACAGAGACTGAGTGAGAGCACATGTGTCCTGCTGTAATTAAGGCTGCAGAGCAAAGCAGCAGGTGCAAACTTCTCATCCTTCAACTTGACTCTTAAACTGCTTGTGCTCTTGTAACTTAAAGTCTAAACTTGTTAAAAGTGAGATTTGGAAGGTCATTAGTCCATAACAGGAGCTAGGCACTACAGACATTTCTTTAAAGCAAAATTAGAAACAGCTACCTAACACCTATCACCCGTTTTAAGATGTTGCCGTTTCACATTTTCCGGGTGTGTGTGTGTGTGTGTGTGTGTAGTACTATTAATTCCAAGGAGATTAATATCCACATGAGCATGATATTGAAGCCAGATTGGAAGCCTCCTTTTCTTTTAAGAAAAAGCTTTTCTAGTAACCAAGTCCCTTGCCCAAACCCCTTGCAATGTAATTCAGGTGCTTAGAGATTTTCTGATACAAAGGGCTCAACCATCACTAAGGTTTGGTCTTATTTTGTTAAAAATTTATCTGTAGAAGAATTGTATTGTAGTTACAGTCCTCTAAAGAGCTGAGACAGCAAAACTTCTCTGCAAAATAGTTCAATTTAAAATGTTTCAGTGTGATCCTGCCAGATCCTAAAATAATTATAGCTTAGAAAGGCAGACGTGGCTTTGGGTCTGAACAGTTTTTATCATACTGTACCTTTCTGTGGGGTCAGAAGATCAGTGACATAACTGTGTGCCAAGAAAACATACTGACATAGAAGCCTTGTGCTTCTGCAGTAACACCCAAAAGAAAGGTACAATGTGTCGGGAAAGATCAGGGTTTTATTAGGGATAGTGATGCTACTTGTTTGGCATAGAGGTTCTAGCATCGGCAAGGGAACCAACTTTTCCTTTCTAAGCACTAGCAATGCCTCTGCCAGTTGTAGAATTCTCTGACATTTTTAGCCAATAGGCTCATTGCCTCTTGAATTCCTGCTCCAGGAACTAAGAAAAAGACTCGGTTGACAATGGCTGTCAGATGCAATAGGAGAGGATTTCATAGCTTAACTCCTGAGGTAGAAAATACCCCTGTTGGCCGAGGGCAGATGCTGCAGACCTTGCAAGGACATAACTAGCCTGCAATGCTATCCAAGCCCAGCTACTAGAGTTTTGTAAATTATTTATCAGCTGTGACTATAAATTAGAGATGAATGGAAGGCCTTTGAGCCTTATCTTGGATATAGTCCTTATTAATGAATTTCAGGCATTTTGTGCTGTTAAGAGGTTTTTTGTTTTTTGTTTTTTTTTGTAAGAGAACGGAGTATTCTCTATGTAGGAATGACTAACATTATTACTATTTTGCAGACTATTCTTATCTCAAATTCCATAGGAAAGGTAGATGTAGTGAATATTACTTAGTTCAACTTACCTTTTACATCCTTCTGTTAAAAACATTGGATCCAATTCCCATCTCAGAAAAGTTTAACTTACCTCTCTTCCGGCCACCAGCAAAACTAACTTGCTTGTGGTTGTACCAAGTGTCCAAGATTTTCATATAAACATTTGGAAAAAAAAAAAAACACACACACACACACCATTAGGGCTGAGGGTCAAATACTATCCAAGTTGTCAGGCTTACCCTTCTCAATGAAATAAGCTGAGAAGGGTATTTCATTGAGAAATGAATGAAATTCATTCACCACAGTGAAAACCTGCTGCACTTTCATGAACACCAAGAGATGGGAAACACATGGACATTTAGAAATACTAAAGAGCTGTGTACCTTGGAATAAGTATATGCAACCTCAGGATACTGTTTACATTTTGCCAGTCATCGGTCTCCTTTCTCACACATGCGCACACACACACACAAAATCTGATGGCATAAGACAAGAACTTTTGCTCATATTTTTTTAATGTATCACAATGAGCAGGAAACATACTTGATGAAATATTTTCAAAGGAGTATATTCAATTACCATCTACAATCAACTTAACTATGACAACAAAGTTTTTGTGACAAATTTTTTTTTCAGTTTGAAAGTTCCATGTGGTTCTGTTTGTTAGTCTCCATGTATTTTGGTACAGTTCGAGATCAGCATTGTTACAGTAACAAAAAAGCTAACAAGACTACATTATAGAAAAACACCAAGAACATCATTTTTGGTTTCACTTGCTCTATTTTTTTTTGTTTTTTTTTTTGTTTTGTTTTGTTTTTTGTTTTTTTGTACATTGCAAAGGCTGTTCATATACCTCTTCACCTCAGGGTCACGTTCATTTATGCTTTCTTTCCTACCCAAACTTGCCCCCCTCCCCCCCCAGAAAGTAAACAAACAAAAAAAAACTAGTCAAAGCTTTGTTTCACAGTGGGCAGTATCTCAGCGCCAACAAACAACCAACTCAATTTATGCTTATATTTAAAATGTTTTAATTTAATTTATTTAAAAAAAATATATGTCCATGAACATCAAGTGCACTGGCTTGGGTCACTGCCTCTCTCTCCTGCAACTTCCTGCCATGCCTGATAAACTCAGGTTTAAACACATGCCGTCTGTTTTACTTTATTTTCAATCATGTAAAACTTTGGCCACATTCATCTCTTTAAATAACTTTTAATTAAAAAAAAATTCCTAGACTTCAACTTTTTCGTGTGTGTATGTTTGTGTGTGTGTTTCCTTCTTAAGTTTCTTTTTGGAAGGATGGAGGAAGGATGGTTGAAATAAATTCCATTTGGTGGGTTCATATGGTGCCATGACTGAATGGTGTCAAGTGCCAACCCACACTTAGGAGTTATTTGGGGGGGAAAAAAACCAAACCAACCAAAACATGAAGTGTCAGTAGAGGTGAAGAACTAATTTAAAAAGTGAGTTGAGATATCCTATTCAGCTACCTACTATGCAACAGACAGGAGTTAAATTCTTCTAGTGAGACCAATCTAAACAGTTGAGCATTGTAGTGAATTCATGCTTTGTAAATGATACCAGTCATAGCCATAGTGGATGTCAACCCACAAACATCTAACTAGTTCATATTTGGCTTCTAATTGTCACCATTACTGACTGCTTTGCTACTTCTGAGTTAATGCTGATAATTTTTTTTTTCTTTTTTGAGTGAACATATATGTGGGTGGTAGAGTTGTAGAGGAAAGCATCAAATGTGCAACCCACTCCAGGATGAAACAATCACATAACCCCTCTGAGAAACACTGGTGGGTGGAAGCATGCTTAGCCAATCTACCCAACCACCTTGCTGTTGCCAAATATACCCACAGGTCAAGGCATGGCTTCACAAAACACTGACAGTCACTCCGCCGCACAGAGGGAGGATGGCATAGTAGCTCAAAACAAACAAAAAAAACCCCACCATTGTGGAGGGGGTGGCAAAATTACAAGGAAATGAACTTAAAGTTGAGGGAGGAGGGAAAGGGATAGAAATTGCACTAATACCAAGCAATATCATTTTTAAAAACAAAGTTTTCAGAAAAAAAAAAAAAACCTAGCAGAATTTGACAGGTAAAGCTAGTGTTAAATTGTTAATTGGTATCACATAGAGAACCAAAAACAAAAACAATTTTTTCTATATGATACAGACACAGAGTAACATACAACAGTTAAATGGCAAAAAATATATATATATTTCATAGAGTTACAAACGATAAAATAATGGAAAACAAAAAACTGTACAACTTTAAAATTTAAAAATGTTCATCTCAAACACAGGGAGAAATACAAGAATTCTTGTTAAAATAAAACAGCTTGTTAAAACAGCAAATGTTCTTTGTGTACTTGTTTTTGACACCTTATGCTACAACTGGATATTGGTATGAATAGTTAGATGGTATTTCTACTTAAAAAATTAAAAAAAAGAAAGGAATTTGCACTGTGCATCAGCCTAGTTAGAAATATATACAACAGTTCAGGATCTACTCTTTCATTAAACCAAAAACAAATTCATAAAAATAAAATAGTCCCGGCTAAAAAAGAGGAAAAAAGAAAAAAAGAAATCCATTTTCAGATCTTGGAATGCTCCAGTCTTTTGCAAAGTCGTTGAGTGGCTTCAGCACTGGGGAAAGAAGCCTGAAAGATGACCAATGGAACCTGCATTCACAGTCTTCAAAGTTCCCTTTTGAAACATAAGGAAGAGAATGAAGGGGAGAAGGATTTCACACTTTTGGGGGTAAGGGGAGATTATTTCTGTTGATGTTTGGCTATGAAAGTGAAACAGCAAAGCATCTATTTGTCTCCAAAATCTACGTTTTTAGCAGCACAAAGTTTTCCTTTCAAAGTTCAGATCGTTGTTTTAAGATGAGAAAGGGTGTATGTTGCGTTGTGTTATGTGTTACAGGAATACAGATATTAACATAAATACAAGTGCCTCACATACGGTTCCTTTTTTGCTCTCTGTACATTGCTATCTGCTTCTTTGTTGGCTGCACTCTGGATCACTCGCCGCTCAGACTGCCTAACACAAGGACAAAACTTTGAAGTAAAAAATGTGTCTTTTGGTATATGGAATTGTCATTAACAGTTGCCTCTCTGCTTGCAGAAGAAGCACATAACAACCTGGGAATCTTTTGTTTTACTCTTTCTTTTATTAAACTAAGTCTTGTTTGTTTAAATCAGAAACAAATTCTCAAGTAACAAGAACCCTTTCCCTTTTTTCTGCATCAGCAGTGAAAGGGTGTGTCTTTGGATTTTATTTAAAGCATGAAATTTCTTTTTCTGAGAGGAAAGAAAACAAAAACAAAACCCCTAACCAAAAACTTTTTTAGAAAGAAAAGTACACAGCCCAATTACACAAACCGAAACAAATGCTTTAGTTTAGGAAAAGAATATTTGAAGCATCTACCAAACAAGGAAGAAAAGGAGGGATAAAAAGAAAAGCTAAAGGAAGGATAAATAAAAAATAAATGGCACAAGGCTTACAGACATAGGTAACTAGAATTATATGCCTTTAAAAAGTTTCAACTCCCCAACCAAAAATAATCTGTGAGGATCCTAATGACCCCTAGAACCTTTTGAAATTCTTTCTTTAGTTTTATAAAATAATTCTGTAGCTACCCTCTAAGAAATGAAGGCAGCTACCTTAAGTGGGAGATTATAGGGTGGGAGGAGGAAGGAGAAAGTGGAATTAAGGGACAAAGGGGAGAAAAGCTTAGGCGAATCAACGGATTGCAATCTATCTGCTAGGAATGAACAAGACAACATCAAATGAGGAGCTGTCAGCTGGACCATACAAAAAGCTAAATGTACACAAAAGATTTTTTTTTCCTTTTAAATCTACCATACTGCTTCAGTTCATTTCCAATGCAACAATCTACTCAACACCAAAAATGGTCATATCTATCATAAATACAGAAAGTTTTTAAAACTTATTTTTTTAAGCTACAAGTCCTCAACACTCTGTGTGTGGGTTGTTTTTTTTTTTTTTTTTTCTGAAAGTGGGAGTGCTTAACTTTTCCCCTTGAAATTGGCTTCAGCAGAAAAGCTATCCTTTAAATCCCCAGAAAGCTAAAGCAGTTCACATTGTTTTTCTCAAATACTTTCTGCCCGTTTTTAAATTAACAAAACAAAAATCTTTTCTGGAACAAAAAAAAAAAAAAAAAAAACTGAAAAAATAATATATTATAAAACAATGAATCTGAAAACAGAACAAAGTGTGAGCGATTGACCTGAGAATAAAAAGACATTACATTTCTTTTTTTTTTTTTTTCTTTTAGCAAGCCATTGGTATCTGAATGCTAAGATAGCAAGAAATTTAAAACTGTAACAAGGTGGACTGCTTTCCCATACAGTGCATGCCGGGCTCCTCTGTGCTATCAATGTGGGGTATTTATTGAAAAGGGGGCAAATATACAAGGGGTTTAAGCTCCAAAGACATTAGGGAGGCCCTGCGGACTTCTGTTTCCCAGACCAATAGTACCTTCAAAAGGACACAATGTAACAGGGTTAAGGGTTTGGTTTTTTTTTTTTTTGTTCTTTTTTTTTTTTTTGAATATTAAAAGAAAAAAAGAAAAGAGACAAGAATGTAAAATCACCGGCATAGATAGGTATATGGGAAAACAACCCACGCTTTTTCTTTTTTTTCCTTTTTTTTTTTTTTTTTTTTTTTTTTTGGTTAGAAGCTTTGGAATTGCAGTTAGTCTATTTTTGAAATTGGTTTGTTATTAATCTTTTTATTTAAATTCATTTGTTTGTATTGTTCATCTTCAAAGCTTACAATCTGAAGGTGTCCGTTCCTACACTGGTCAGACCACTGTCCTTGGGGCAGCTGGGGTCTTTGGGCCCCTCCACCGGGCTCGCCGGTCCGTCGGACTTTTGGCTGAGATCCGTGTCAGACTCCTCCGAATAGTCGTCTGTTGGCATCGAGGGCTGAACCCCTGAGGTGCTGCATGAACTTGAGGTAACCGTTGAAGATGAGGAGAGAGGAGGAAAAGAAGGGGGCTTCGCGGCCGAAGCCCGGGAGACCACTTGCGGCCAAGACTTCCTGGAGGCGTGGGGGGAAGCGGAGGACGAGGAGGGGGCGGCGGCCGACGGGGGAGGGGGGCTGTCGTTTGAGTGAGCGGCAGACTGCGAGGTAGATGCGGTGCTAGGATCGGGGAAGCAGGCAGAGTGAGGTAATAAACTAGGGTGCTCTTTGGCGTTTCTTGCTGCTCTCGTGATTGTTCTGTGTTTGTGCAAGGCCGACTCGAGATGTTGACTCAGAGCTTCCTCCCCACAGAGCGCGCTCTCGCACGCCAGGCAGTGGTACGAGCCGCCGCCACCGCCGCCGCCGCCGCCGCCACCAACGCCGCCGCCGCCGCCGCCGCCGCCGCCGCCGCCCGTGGGGACGTGAAGCACCATCTCTTGCAGGTTCACCACAGACTGGCCGAAGAAGCAGAGGGACTTCAGGTGGCTCCTCGCCGCCTCCTCGTCACCGAAGCCCGCCTGGCACTTGCGGCAGACCAACTTGTACTGCACCTTTGGAACAATGAAGGGGTCGTAGAGGGAGTCCGCACTTTTGCTTTCTGCTTCTGGCTCTTCGGGGAGTTTCGGCAGGAGGGGGGACACCTCACGGGGTGCGTTTTTCTGCTCTTCTGGTTTGGGGGATTCTTTGGCAGGGTCTTTGTCTGGGGAAGCAGCCCCCGGGGGGACTGGGGTTTGGCTTGCTTTGGGCTGCTGCTGCACTTTTTGCTGCTGCTGCTGCTGCTGCAGTTGCCGCTGCTGCTGCTGCTGGATCGCCTCCTGCAGACTCTGCTGGTATTGCTGGTACTGCTGCAGTAGGGAGCCCGGGGACAGCCCCATCAGGGCCTGCGACAGCGCAGGGCTGTAGGGAAACAGGCCCTCCATGCCATACATAGGCTGCAGGTACCCACTCTGCAGGGCGCCAGGGATCTGGGGGGCATAGTAAGGAGAGAAGCCTGGTACAAAGTAAGGAAGGAACTGGCTCGTGAGCAACGCTGTGGGGTCCGAAGTCAAGGCTGCCTGGAGGGCCTGCAGCTGTGCAGGGTCCACTGCATACTCCATGGCGGGCAGCGGGGCTGAGATCGTGGCTGCGGCCGCTGTGGGGGCATCTCCTTTCTCCTTCTTGGGGACAGGAAGGGGCTCCCCTTTCCCTTTGTGTGCCCTTTCCTTCTCCTTTACCTTCTCGCTGTCTTTGTCCTTGCGTTGCTGTTGCTGCTGTTGCGGTGGGAGCTGTGGTGCGGGTGGTGGCTGAGCTGCGGGCGGCGGCGGCTGCACCTGTGGCTGCTGCTGCTGCTGCTGGGGTTGGGGGGGTTGCTGAGGGGCCATCGCCATGGTGGCTTGTGCTGGGGTTGGGGAGCTCAGCGACGCTGAGGACGGTTTATTTGGTAATCCAGATGTGGGGAGGCCAGGGGAAGGAACTGTTGTGCTGGGCAGACCCATCAAGTTCGGTTTAGGAGACGTTAAAGCTGAAAGAAACGAAGACAGAACCATACGTCAGTCTGGGGTGCTGAGGATGAAGCTCAAGATGTTTTTACTTGTGTCACTGGCATGAAGTCTGAGATCTCAAGGTTTAAAGTTGAAAGATCCTCTCCAAACCACCATTTTCAGTAGAGGGGTCTCACCAGGCTCAGGGGAGGATAGCCTTATACTCTATGATCAGGGCCCAATCCTGGGTCAGCTCCCCTAGTTCCCCTTTCAGTTAAACAACTTCTAACACCTTCCTGCCACACATGCCACACCCACTAATTCATATGTTCTTTGCCCAGTTCCCCAAACTAGGTGTTTACAGCTGGGACATTTGAACCAATGTCCTTCATCAAAGCTCCACAGAAACAGTATAGCTAAGAGGCCCCACCAGAAGAAGTTGTAGAGGACAGAGGTAACTGGAGAAAAGAACAAAAGCAAGAAACCTGACCAAGCCCCAAGACCACGTGAACAAACACATGTGCCTCTCTGGTCTCCACTGCTATAGTTGAATGGATGTGTTAAGAGGGCAGAGAGGAGGATGAACAATGGGAAGAAATAAAAACGATCTATTCAGGGAAAACTGTCCCCATTACCTAGGCTCACCTAATCTGCACTTTAACAAATCTGTTGAAAAATGTAACCGTGTAGGCATATGAATCTAAAGTTTACTGGAGAAATGAGCATTCGCTCTTCCTACCCATTGGAATGACATACAGATGCTTGAGAAACCACCCCCAAGAAGAGGAGAAAAGCAGTATCAGAAATGGGAACAGCCCAGTGTGTTGGCACCAGTGCTTCCTAAGACATCACGACCTACTCATACTTATAGGTAGTAAAGGTTTTTGACCAAGTCACCAGGCCCGCATGGGGTAGATACCCATCTGCAGTCACACTCTGCTTATAAAGCCTTCACTCAGCCCAGAGCTTAATATCCATCCTCACTCATATTTCTCTCCTACTCTGAGTGTTTTGTGCCAGGTATGGAAGACAGCATTGCTATAGGTGCATCAAGACTAGCAAGGTGGGGATGCCTGGGGTGGCTCAGCAATTGAGCATTTGCCTTCAGCTCAGGGCGTGATCCTGGGATCCAGGATGGAGTCCCACATTGGGCTCCCTGCACAGAGCCTGCTTCTCCCTCTCCCTGTGTCTCTGCCTCTCTCTGTGTATCTCTCATGAATAAATAGATAAATCTTTAAAAAACAAAACAAAACAAAAAGACTAGCAAGGTGGTGGTGGTGGTGGTGGAGGACAGCAATGTGGGGCAGGGAGACCAGATGTGCTGAATCAGGAGATGCTGGGAAGAATTCACAGGCAGTGGACCTCAGAACATTACATTCACCACACTTAAGAAACTAGACCGTATTCATCCCTTCTTTGGAGGGCATCAAAATGTAAAATAATAAAATTCCACAGCTCCTATTTCATCTGGACCACCTTCTGCCAAAAACTGGGGTTGTGGGGGTGTGTTCTATAACATGACACTGTCCTTATGAGAAAACACACAGAAGCCTAGATATGCGTGAAAACAATGCTGACTTCACACTGGTGCAACATTTAAAACCCCTCAAACTTCAGATGACGAGGACAAGGTTGCCTCAAGCTGCCAATCCCAGAAAAATAGCCGTTAATGTTTGGAAAGCGAAGGGGGATGCCTCCCTTGGCTTCACAGAGCAGCATTAATTTACTCTTTCAAAACAGCAGAAAAGGGCTACTGAAATGAAGTCATCCAGTTTCCTCAATGCACAGACGGAACTGAAACCACAAAGAAGTATGTGACTCAGAAAAAGCCAGTAAAGGTTCACTGGTTAAACTGGCACGTACAAGATGGAGAGCGAATGGATTATGAATTCAACAACTTAGGACATGGCTCTCTCTCTCTATGTACTTCTAGGCAACAGGCCTGCTCCATATTATAGGTTGGAGCCAGACAGAGCCAAAAGATCAGTGAGGCAAGGAGAAAACATCTAGAGATTTCTCCATCTCTGTGGCATCAGGCTTTCAGGAGAAAAATCCAGGTCAGAAGGCCTTAAACTGACTTCTGTATCTTGAATAGAAGAGAAAGGAATGGTTAAGAATTATTTACAGAACCCTTGCTATATTTACCAACTTCTGTATTAGCCATATATGATGTAGTAGTAGCTCAATATATTCGCAAAATAATTCCGTGGCCTCAGTTTTCTCATCTGCAAGATTATCACTAATAAGGCATCTCATCCCCGATGCCTGACATGTGCCTCTGGAGTCAGACTGATGCTGTAAGGATTGTGTCTGACACACAGCTGCTGTTTGGCCCTATGCCCACCCACTGACTGCATGGAACCTCAACTTCCCATAATATATGGTTGTAGGGACTAAATGGAAGGTCATATGGAAAGAGCTTACCATTGGACTTGACATATTAAATACAAGTTCCTTTCCCCATTCCAGATCCAGCGCTCCTGCGAGCTGTGGTACAGTCAGGTGGTAGTAACTGGGGCACACCTGGCTGCCTCTAGTAATTAAGAGCACACCTTTCTATCTTGAGTCCACTGTTAGTGGTCAGAACCTGAGTAGCACTAAACATATACCTGTTGACTGACTGGCTCATATTGGGTGTTGTGGAAGGAGCACATAGCACTGGGAGCCTGGAGGCCTGGGTGGGAGCTCTGGCTCCTACCCTAGCTTGCTGAATGGTCTTGACCTCTCTGGCCCTCAGTTTTCTCATCTGTAAAACAAGGGGAATAGATCAGACATTCTAATTCTAATTTTTTTTTCACATTATTACGAAACCAAGCCCTTCTGCCAAGGTCCTGGGTTGCAAAGGCAATTCAGTGCCTAGACACGTTCCATAGCTTGATTCTTGCCTTATGTCTTGTTGGCTTTAGCAGAATTCTGTGACCTTACTTGCCAACAATGGTAAGCAATGACTTACACATCTTAACCTTTTTACCACTTCAACCCCTGAGAATGGGGACACATTCTGAAGGCAAGGAGGCACTTGAAAGGCTCTTGTTTGGTTAAAGTACAGTGGTCAATGCAGGCCCTGAGTGGGATGGGGGAGGGGCATGACTTCCTAACTTCCGCCTAAGTTTCACAGGATCCTGGAGGTCCAGTTTAGGAAAGACAGCTGGCTCCAGAGAAGAGGGGTGACGGCAGAGAAGGAGGAACAAGAGGACACAGGAAGAACTATCAAACTCCCTATTAATAATAGAAAAATAAGAGTACCAAGTATATGACTGAATTAGGGAGCTGGGGGGAGCAAGAAAGAGATGGGCAAAAGGAAATGAAGGGGTGACTGAAGATCCTAAAAATGAGCATTAATGTTTTTTGTCTGTCTGAAGACTCAGAACCATATTGCCCAATACGAGATTCCTAGTCAGTGCATTCGAGTACAAAGTCTCATTAAGAACTACTGTAAACACTGTTGTTCTGGCTAGGGAAGAAGGCCAGGAGTCAGGATCCATCTATGAGAGCTTCTTTGTGACAGCAGTTCTGGCAGCACAGCTCTCTAAAAACAGGGGCAGGGACCACAGGTAAGGACAAGGACTTGATTTAAGTTCTCTTAAACCAGTTTCCATAGAGCACAATCCAGAATTAGCTAGGATATTCAAATGCCTTCTATTTTCAACAAATATCTAGAGGGGATTGGCAGTTTCACAAAGACTGACTGAAAGGGTCTCTGCTAGAAACCGCGTTCTTGAAAACACCCCAGGATTTAGGACGCCAGGACCCTCAAGTTCTTCCCTGTAGCATACACCCTGGTTGTTACTGAACATCGGGCAAGAGAATAATTTCAGAGCAGACTGTTCCAACCAGAGGATCCCATCCCTGAGACTGGGAAGTCCTAGAACCATATACACCACAGCACTAGGGAGACTCGATGAAAGGGACCAGAAGTTCTGTTGCTGTTAGAAAACCTGAAAGGGAAGCTTCTTCCTATCTGTCCAACATTCAAAGGGTTTGGGTGGTAGCCAGAGAACAGAATGCTAATGGGGCAGCAATTTAAATGCTTTAAGAATCACCTGGAACAAAACCCACCTGTGTTGGATGGAGTAAAGCCTGGCAAGGAGGGGCTGTTGAGGCCGGGGAGCAACACAGGTGGAATGCCCTGGAGCGCCGGGTATGCTGTAGGAAGGTTAAGAGCCTGAAGAGGGGCATTGTCAAACATCCCTTGCTGCTGAGCTGCCAGTCCAAGGACCTCATTGGCCTTTTTAATCCGGTCCAACTCTTGTTGAGCCATCAACTGACGTACAGTGGCTGGGTCAAAGTATTCTTTCTCCTTGTCCAACTGGCTTCCAATGGTGTCTTTAACTTTGGAGATATGCTGTTGGGAAAAGATATGGTCACGTACAGACAGCCGAGCGCTGTACTTGATGCCACACAAAGTGCACTCTGTTTTCGGTCCCTCGTAACTTGTTTGGTTTATACCAAAATGCTTGGCCATGCTTAACTTGGACTTCTTCTCTTTTGCCCGGGCATTCTGGAACCAGACCTGAACAACTCTCTTTGGCAGTCCAATATCATTGCCCAGGACCTCACACTCTAGCATGGTGGGTGTCCTGTAGTCATTAAAGCATGACTTTAGGACTTTCAGCTGCAGATTGGTCATTTGAGTGCGAAAACGTTTCTGCCCTGGCCGATCCCCACTGTCTCCAGATTTGCCTGCTGACCCACTTGCACCAGGACTCGGGGAGCAGGGGTCTGCAAGGCTTGAGGTTTCACTGTAGTCCACTGTACCTTCATTGTCATATTCCTTGCTGTAAAAGCTTGGGGCTGGGCTGACCAGACCAGATGACAACCGATCTTCATACTCAGACATTGCCATCATAGCTGCTTTGGTCAGCCCTTCATTGGGTGCAGAAGAGGATTTGGTTTCAGTTGCTATTCCCGTCGCACTGTCATTATCTGCATTGCCCTCATCTCCAGTAGTGGTATCAGTGATTGCTGTGTTGACAGAGGAACAGTCGTCATTGTCCAGCTTGGTTTGGTCAAAGTTAAGATTAACTGAGGACATGGAGGGGCTTTCAAAGTCTTCAATCCCTTCCACCTTGATGGAAGAAGGACTAAGAAGAGTTCTGGGAGACAACTCCATGGTTTTACTCACAGGTGAGAGGGGAACACCTTGGGCATCATTACTGCTTGGGGGCAGGTGGGAAAAGCTGGCTCCATCAAAAATATCTCCTTTCATCTGGAGTCCCCCATCACAGTCTAAAAGCATTGCAGACAGAGTTAGGTTGTAGCCAGCTCTCTTGGCTTCGTGCCAATGACGGGACCGGATATGAGCCTCGAGGGCAGTCTTGGCTTTGAAGAGTGCTCTGCAAAATGGGCATCTTCTATGGGCCTGGGCTGGGCCCACAGCCCGGAACTGTCCTTTCCGTTCCCGGGCTCGGGTATTTTGAAACCAGACTTGTACCACACGTTTCTTCAAGCCCACCTCGTGCGCAATGTGATCCAACATCTTTCGAGTTGGATTGGAGTCTAACAGATACTTTTGGTACAGAATTTCTAGCTGTTCTGGCGTAATAGTTGTCCTCAAACGTTTGTCTCTCTGGGGTTCTTCTCCTCCTGTTCCACTGTCATTTTCTCCAGGGCTCGCACTGGCCTTTTCCTCCAGCTTCCTCTTCAGAGTGTTCATCGTGGAGGTTGGAGTTGAAGGAGAAGTGGCCGAGCTGGCTGGAATCTGAGGTATGGCCCCAGAGAGCAGCTGGCTCGCCAGGAGTGGATTACTAGGGTCAAACAGCATGAAAGGCATATCCAGTGACCTGTCCAAAAACTGGGGGTGGATGAACTGGTTCTGTGCACTCAGGAAATGAAGCTGCTGATGCTCCTGCCAGTGCTCAAACGATGGAAAGGCCAACTTACATTGGTCGCACTGGTAGGGGATTAGCTGAGGAGGTAGGTTTGCCAACTGTTGAGGAGTCGACGTGTGGAGGGGCTTGAGGGGCAGGTGGGAGAGCTGAGAAGGACTGGGGCTCGATTGGGGTAAGGGGCACTGAGGTGGGGGTGCTTGTGGAGGAGGCTGTGGTAACGAAGTGGGGGAAGTGAGCTGTGGGAGCTTTTGCTGGGCTGCGCTGGTCTTCTGCTCGGGTTGGTCTTGCTGCTGCAGCTCTGCCTTTGGTTGTCCTTGCTTTTCTTGGGTTTGGTTTGGCTGTGCACTGGGAGGTTCAGACTGCTTTGGTTTCTCATCACTCGCCTCTGTTTTTGAACTAAAAGTGGCCAGTTCATCAGCCTCTGCCGTGAGCTGTAAGAAAGCAGAAGAAGCTGTGTTGGCTGATGGTGCTGGGGCACTGTAAGCCTGTGAGGGCATTGGGGTGCTGCAGGAGGAGCTGGTAGGTGTCAGGATTTCCATGGCATCCATGGAATCCTCATTTTGGCTGTCATCCTGCCCCTCCTCATCCTCATCCTTGTAACACAGCTTCTTCTGATGCTTGATGAGATCAAAGATGCGCTGAAACACCAGGCTACATTTTTTGCACTGGTAGTTCAAGTTGCTTGTTCGAATATACCTATCATTTGTAAGCTCACGCCGCTCTCCATCTTTGCCCTCCCCCTGATTCTCATAATTTTTCCTGGCCTTCTGTCGGGCATTTTGAAACCATACCACTATGACTCGGGTTGGAAGGTTCAGTAAATTAGACAGTTGCTCAAATTCGTCATCCTTTGGGTAAGCATTGGCATCAAAGAAGTCCTGCAGGACCCTCAGCTGGTAGTCAGTAAACCTTGTTCTTGAAGACCTCTTGCTTCCCCAGTACTCCTGCTTCTGAGGTTCTGGCGAAGGGGGCCGAGAGTCGATCTTGAGCTCCTCCAGGCTGGTGATAGGAGGATTGCTAAAGTTGTAAGGGGAATCCTTGTTACGCTGCCGCTCTTTGAAGAGGGTGTTTCTGAACCAGTGCTTGATCACTTTCTGGGGCAACCCAGACTTGTCTGCCATTTCTTTGATCTGCTCTTCACTGGGGGAGTTGTTAATGTCAAAATACTGCCGCAGGACCCGGAGCTGGTCATCCGTGATCCTAGTGCGAGGCCTCTTGTTTTGCTGTTGGAGGAGGCTTGGATTGAGCTGATGCTGGTACAGCTGGGCTAGATCTGCAGGCAGAGGCTCCACAGGTCCAAGTTGAGGGGGCAGCTGAGCCGGCAAGGTCTGCAGTGGCATCGTCTGCATCATCAGCGGTGAGAAGATGGGCAGCTCCATGGGCATTGAGAGTTGGGTGAGTGGCACGGATGGCTGGGTCGGTGCAATCGTGGGTGAAGTGATGGGTGGGGCTGATGCAGGGATGGCTGGCGTGGAAGCTTGCTGAGGTGGTGCTGCAGGAAGAGGGGGTGGAGGAGGTGGTGGGGGAGGTGGTGGCGGTGGCTCTGGAGTCTGGGGCCTTAGGGGGTACAGTTTATCGTAGTGCTCTCGGTACTGTTTAGCAAATCTCTCCAGCTGTTTAAAGGGAAAGTAGTTTTGATGAACGTGCTCTTGATGACTCTTTAAAATCAAGATGTTAGAAAACAGCTTGCCACAGGAGTCACACTCAAGCTTTTCCAGATTCTCTCCCTGCTCAGTCTTCCCATTCTTCTTCTGCACCTTCTGCTTGTTCTCGTTGTACTGAATGACCAGCTCAAAGCCAAAGTTCTCCAGCAGGGCCTTGGTGGCATTCCCTCTCGCATCTGAGGCGATGCGTGGAGGGAGCATGGAAGGCTCAGAACTACCTGCTGGTGCCAAATCTTTCTTCTCTTTCGCCTTCAAGGCATCTGGCAGCGATTCCTTGGGTCCTAGGTTGCCCTCTCCCACCTCGGCACTGTCCTTCTCTCTCTGGCTTTCTTTTTCTTTTTCTTTGATGATCAATTTGTTTTTCTTTTCGGAGTGCTGGCTTGGCTGGAGAAGGGCAGAATGACTCTGGGCCAGAGAGAGCTGGCTTTGCTGCTGCTGCTGCTGCAGAATCTGCTGGTGGCTCTGTGGTGGGATCTGGACCTGAGCCTTCAGGTCATCCAACAGGCCCGGGCCTGTCCCCGTCAGTGTCAGTGCCCCGCTGGTCACTGGCAAGCTCACCTCAGGGTTGAGCTGGAACTCTGCGCTGGGGATGTAGAAAGGGAAGAGGAGATGCTGCTGCTGCTGCAGTTGCAGCAGGGTCTCTGTGGTCATGGGGAAGTGAGGAAGCAGGGTGGGGTTAAACAACTGAGACTGGATCAGGGCAGCTTGCTGCTGCAGCTCCTGCTGCAGATGAGCCTGAACCTGAGCCTGGGCCTGGGCTAGTGTCTGTGCTTGCTGTTGCTGCTGCTGTTGCTGCTGCTGCTGCTGTTGCTGCTGCTGTTGCTGCTGCTGCTGCTGCTGCTGCTGTCTGGATGCAATCATATCTGCTAGCTTCTTCCGATTGGCCTCCTTGGGCTCTGAAGGGGAAGTGATGTTGGCACCAATGGGATTCCCCAGGGGCGGCATCCCTACACTTTCAGTGGGCACTTGGCTCAGTAAATTGGAGCTTGGAGTGATGCCAGCACTGCTCGGGTTGGTGGTGGTGAAGGTGGTACTGCCACTAGTGCTCACAGGACTTGGGGTGGAGGAGCTCAGGGAGACACTGCTGCTGTTCCCCGTCCCATTGCTACTGCCGCTTGCAGCCTCCAGCTTGGCTGCTCGGGCCTTAGTTTGATGCAGCACGGACCGCATATGGATCTCCAAAGTGGAACTCTGGCTATAGGCCACGTTACAAGTGTTACACTTAAAAGGTTTGTTGTCTGGGCTGCTGGTGGGTTCTGGCTGGCCAGTTGCCGATTCTTGAAGGGCTCTCTTCAACTTATGCAGGTGGGAGACAGAATTATAGTGCACTAAGAGGATATTCTTTTGAGTGAAAGATTCCTTGCAGACAGTACACTTGTAAGGGCGAGAAGGGTCTAGAAATTTCTCCATGGTGAAATTGGGACCTTTTCTGAAAGGTAGAGCTCTCTTTGGCTCTGAGCCTGAGTCTTCTTGTACCGACCCAGAGTCACTGCCTGTTGGGCTCTGTTTGTCTTCTAAGTCACTCTCTTCCTCCTTGTCTTCCTCAACAATTATGGTGTGGTCCTCAGCCAGGGTAGGGTCTCCCATTGCCAGGAGGTCCCCATTGGCCAGAAGGCCACCATAAAGCTGCTGGATGTCAGCCTCACTCAACTCCAGGTGGCTTGTCTCAAGGTGTTTTTTCAGAGCCTGAAAAGTTCGGAAACTACGCTGACAAAGACAGCACATGGTGGCAGCTCTGATCACATGGTACTGAGAATGGAGCTGCAGCTTTTCAATGGTCTTGAAAGCCAGGCTGCATTGATTACAGCGATACTTGTACACATGGCGATCGGACACAGGCAGCTGAGGCCTCTTGGCATGAACCTCATTGAAGTGCGTTTGAAGAGTGGCAGAAGTTTTGAAAATCTGGTTGCACCCCTTCTTCCAGCATAAGAAGCCTGAATCTTCTCTCACAGAGCCTGGGTCAGCAGGAGAGGGTTTCAAATCTCCGCTGTGCTCTGTGCTTACAGAGGGCAAGATGTTCTTTCCCAGATCCTCTGAGGTTTCTGTAAAAACAAACAAAAACAAAAACAAAAACCAAGCCCAATGATAAAGAAGGCTTTGTTTCAGGATGTCACCCAGAACTATCTACCTAGCAAGTCCTCATGAATACAAAATCTTATAGTAAGGGAAATACCCAATTGGAACACAGACTCTCCATAAAGCCCCCTAGAAAGAGTGCATATTATAAGCAAATGCACATGAACAGAGGGGACTAAAGGAAATACAAAAGTTTCCTTCATAATAGGTCTGTATCATATGGTCTTTACACACCATTCAGTTGCTTAATTCAGAATCTTAAATTTCTCAAGAACTGTGATCTTAGACTGGATTCTCCTTTAACATGGACTTGAACTATAAAATATGTGATTTAATGCTATCCTAAATGGTGGGGAATTTAAGATAACTGCTGTCTATTGTAATATAAGAAATTCTGGAATATGTTTTTTAGCTTATTTTGTTATAATATTACTTTTGACTATTAAACAAACATTCAGTGGCCATTAAAATACATCAAAATTATTTTCTACAGTGGTATCATCATTCTGACCCTTTTAAAGTCAGCTGTATCTACCTTCTAATATGGACAAATTATGGGGGAAGGTGTGGGGCAGTAGTGGGGCTCAAGCCTTCCCTGTTTAAATCTCAGCTGCTGACAAAAGGTGAAAGATGTAGGAGAGCCTCTAAAGTGGAGGCCTAACGACCCATCTAGCTAGGAACCACCATGGGGCACCAGCATCCATGTCTAAAACAATGTTCTTTCCAAATGTACTTCTATGCTAGAGCTCAAGGCAATCCCAGAAGACTCAAAGAAGAACTTTGTGCAGAGGAAGCTCCTGGAGAGAGACAGCTAAATCAGTGCCCTGAAATGCCTCCAATGCTCTAGAAGGTCTTAATAATTAAGTCCTCAGAGATGGTGAGTCATGGCTCTATTAACTGAGTCTCTGGTTATTCACTCCCTAAATGTATAGTCTGGGGGGGAACAGGTGTCCACCAAAATCCCACTGGCTCTCACCTTATTTTCTTTCCACTTTCAACTATATAAATAGGGTACAAATACATGCCAAGAACCAAAGTATAAAGTAGGTGACACCAGTGCCCCTCATCTCTTAATCAGTTACATTCACCTTAGGAGGACTGTAAGGATTCTTGGCACTCTTGCTCAGTGAATATTTTGGCCCAGTATTTCATTTTGTTTCCATTTCTAGGCGTCAAGAATGACACTAACCAGGCTGCTTTCCTGCCTCTTCCAAACTGGAGTTCCCGTCTCGATCTGGAATAGCTGCTGGGAGAAACATGCTGCTGGGCATCACCATCTCAGGGGTGGTCACCTGAGGAGTAAGAGGCAGAGAAATATGGAGAGGAAAGAGACACAAAATAGGGAAATGTGTAAAAATTATTTAATAAGCAAAATTAGCCTTCACCAGTGTAAAGCTGGAAGTGTCACTTTTCATAGCTCACTGAAGATTCATGTTTATTAGACAAAGCTCACATCAGTCAAAAGTGTTTCTACGGTTACATTCTGGACATAATTAGCAGTGCACACTTGAAGAATAATCTTATTATTAATATTTTTCCTTTATGCAGAATTTTGACTTTGATCACTGACAATGTTTTGTCATGGGCTGTGAAACTTCTTGTGCAACCAATTAGGTAGATAAGTTGAAAGGCCCACCTTAAGCTGCTGAAAACATAATAAGGGCCCTAATTAAATCATACCTAGTAAAGTACACTGTAATCTTGAAGCAGGGAGCATTGTAGTACTGTTTTCAAAATGTATTCAGGCAAGAAGAGGAGGGGAATAAGAGCGAAGGAAAGGGTAAGAAGAAAAGAAGAGAACAAAGAGAAGGCTAAGGACACGCAGACACATTGGCAGATTCTCCAGGAAACAACATTTTGTAACCCTTTAGAAGCTAGATCGAGTGCAAATGAACATTTCTTACAGCTCACTTCAACCAGAATTTCTTCTAGAATCTTTGCTTGAGGTGCTCAGCATCAGAGGGAGCATCTGGCCAGTGTCCCAGCCACAAAGGGTACCCTGCACAGCATTTAACATTAGGGCAGCCCCACCTTCACCATGGCTATTGTTTGTTTGCTAATACGGCAATTCCAGAATCAGCCTGGATCAGGTTAGATCCTTGGATATTTTTCTCTAGGCTTCTCTGACATGTGGCCAGAAGTTTGTCTGAAGAAGTTATCGTTTGTTCCACATTTACATGATAAGCAGCCCTCAAATTCAACATAAGAATTAAAGATTCTTCATTTTAAAAGAAGTAATATTCCTTTGCCTGCTATAGGGTGGAGGGCTAGTAGGTGATGATCTTGCTAAATGAATAAGAAATGGTCTCCTGTTGGATGACAGTCTGAGAAATGAACTGAACAGAAACTTCACTCACACCACTAACCTTTCTACATGGTGTCCAGCCCTACCTGAAGGAATAATTTTCCCATCAAACTCAGGTATCTTGATAATATCTTCACTTGCTGTTGCGAAGATTGGAACATCTAGATTACTGCTCAAAATTAAATAAATTAGTATTAATTTTTAATGGTTTGAAGATCCTGGACTTGCTCAAAATAGCTTGCTGACATGTTCCCTAGAAGCATCGGTGAAAGGCTCCAGTGCTAGGGGAAACCCAGACAGCTGTCCCCATGAACACCAAAAAGGTAACTCCTCAGTACATTTAGGGGTTCAGCAACCCAGATGCTTGTAGGTACAAACATTAAGCAACAGGCACTATGGAGAAAGGTTCTGAGAAAGCTCGTGTTTCTGAAGAGCAGGTGCATGGCAGGTGAATGTGTGTGACAGAGAATTCCTGCTCACAGACATCTGCACCCTCACACAAAGCTCGTCAGCAGCTGGTTAAGGCTAGCTGTTGATGAATCGTTAGGAATGGAGCAGAGATTGCCAAACTCATTCCATCTATTTTCTTTTTAATAGAAAGCATTTCTGACCAGTATGGTTGGGGAGTCCAGCGGGAATCCAAGAAGTGAAAGGTCACCGATTAATTTATAGTCCTCAGCCAAGGGGGAGCACGAGGTTGGGGGCAGGAGGGGGAGAAAGGGAAAGGAAAAAAGACTTCCCCCCCACCTCCTTTCTCGGTTGTAGCTGCAGGATCAGTCCTTTCCAGGGATCTTTAGGAATTATGAAAAATGAATCATGAGAAATAAAAAAAAAAAAAGCCCTACAGAGTAAAAAAGAATAAAATTATCTAACACCTCAGCTGCACATCATTATAGAAAACTGTGGGCTTTTTATACGCATTACAGTAAGGCAGACATCCCCTCTAACAGACTCAGTACGACGGATCAGTAATTGTTTTCATACACTTTAATTAGAAAAACTCAGATGGCTATGAATAATAATGGAAAAGAGAGACTTTTGCACTTGAAAGGTTGAAGTCAATCAAGTGTGAATGACGGCAAAAAAGAAAAAAAAAAGACACCAATTCATCAGCCCTCTGTTGTCTCGCCGCGACTTTAATCATAATTCCTGATTGGGATTCAAGAAGGCAGTAAGCAGAGGTTCTTTGTCTGCCTTCACCTTCCATCAATTAACTCTTCCCGAAATATAATCATCAACCTCACATGCTCCTCTGCATCTTAATCTGGGCCTCCAAACCTGTAAGTCTTGCCCCATATGTGTTTAAGTAATTACTTTTATCTACCTGCATCTTCTCATCTGCAGTGTACCCAAATTCCCTCTGGGGGCTAAAAGGGATATAAAATTTTGATGGGCAAGGAATTCCCAGGGGGCAAAAAGGAATGTCCCTAAAGGGAATCCTGAGGATCTAGAAATTCTGGTGGCACATGTGTCTCAACAGAGATTGAGAACGGAAGCCTCTTTCTTGCACAGGCTACTGGAGGGCCCCATGGTGATCCTCAGACACTAAAGTTCCCATGCCTTTGTCTAGGCCTGCCTCTCCCATGAGTTTCCAAAGCTTTTCACTCAAACTTTGCAGGTTTTGTAAAGAGCCATAGAGTTCTGCCAACAGCTCATGGAGGAGTTCTGCTCCCCAAGGAAAAGGAGAGTTGCCAAACATGGAGTTCCTTCAACACTTGCCTTGGCATCCCCCTTGTTTTCCAGTCCTATCTGGTTACCAAATGGTGTGGAAGGTTCAGACTCTTCTAGCCACAGCATCTGATGGACAGCTGAAGGTCATGGGAAGGGCAGTCACTCAAGTGTACTAAGCACAGTTCTATGAAGACCTTCCCTTTCGCTAGGTGCACTGGAGCATGTAGGTGTACAAGAGGACACAACCTGACTGCAGCATAACCACAGCCATCCCAGATGTGGCCAAAGCTCAGAAGCCCTCCAATAACTGGATGGCATCACCTTCCTCTCCAAAGAAAACACATGCATGGAAACACTCTTTCCTCCCTCTGTCTTCTCTCTCCCCACTTCTACTCCATCCCAGGCTCAGAAGCCAAACAAAAAGTTACAGGTTTGGCCAGATGACAATATATAATGGATACACACAACTATACTTTCTACATTTCACTATACCATCCATGTAGATGGATTCTTAATCTGTACACTTGTAAACATAAAATATGTTAAATTATGTCCCCAATACTCAATGTATAGAGGGGACCTGGGACTGTTTAAAACAGACTTTTGGGGCACCCACAGGGCACAGTTGGTTGGGTGATCAACTTTTGGTTTTGGCTCAGGTCATGATCTTGGGGTGTTGGGATCAAGTCTTCCGTGGTGAGCCTTGTGCTCAGCAAGGAGTCTGCTTGGGATTCTCTCTCCCTCTGTCCCTACCCCCCATGTGCATGCACTGCATGCGTGCACACGTGCGCACGCACACACACACACACACACAATCTCTCTCTCTCAAATCTTTAAAAACGTTTAACCAAAAGTAAAACAAACCTTGCTCTAGTAAGAAAATTCAATTGATTAGAGCCATTATTTCCTCAGAATTTGGGTCTTCCAAGACTGGCCTTAGCCAGGCAAATGGCAATTCCATGGTAATCTTCTGGATGCCACATATGTTCTCCTCAGAGTATGCAGAGTCGATGGGAATATAGGAAAAAAAACAATTATCTGAGCTGGGGTGCTGAGAGTTGGGAAACAGTAGCTCTGGTATCTTTCGAACTTACAGGTCTCATGTATGTAAGAGAAATGTGGAGTTCTGATGCTAGAAATCTTCAAGTATAAACAGTTCTCATAAATAGCAATAGAAATAAAAGCATTCCACACTGATACTAAAAGTCTTCAAGCTTAAGCAATTTCAAAACAACTTAGTGTTGAGAAGGAGGGGCCTCAAGTGATTCTGCTCACCCATCCATTTGACCATCATTCACTATATATTGTACAGGGTCCCTATACTACATGCTTGTAAGATACAGTCAGACACTGTCCTTATGCCCAAAAAACTCACAAGCCAGAATAATTAACCTTCCAGAGATCATAACCTCAGAAAATCTGATGAAGGCTGCAGACACCTGAAGAAATACTTTCACACAGAGACTACTGTAGATAATTTCAGGAAATCACAGGCTCCCTAAGGGAAAATCCATGGACTCAAGTTAACGATCTTTAGTCACCCAGAGGTGACCTAAGTTCATAAATACCTAGGTTCCTACCGCTGTTTGGTTCACCATTGTTTTGGATTACGATTTGATGCCTTTCAGGTTTCTATCTGGTCAGTGGACCCTAAAGCCCCAAAGACACTCCTTCTAAAACCAAGAGGCTTGGATATGGGTCTGGTCCCATTATGACATTTGGGAGGGGCCACTAGTGTTTATCTTTCTTGGTAAAAGCAGCTGGAGTTATAAGAAGCCCTCATCTCTTCCTGTCCTGGATGTGGAGTGGTCAAATACAGCACCCCGAGAAGTCAAGAGGTACATATACTATGCTAAGTTCTCATGGGTCTGTCCCTGCAAATTGACTTCTCAAGGCCACCTTGTCTCAGGTTAGATCGATACAAGCAATGTGTTCCACATGCTAGAGAGCAAAGGTATTTTCTTAGAAAATATGTTGAATCTAGTTTCTTTGAGACCCTCATCCCTACAACCTTACTTGACATTGCTCACCTAACTAGGGTATCCTTCTAAAAGGCTCACTATTCCAAGTGAAAAAATTCATTTGCCAAAACCTAGACTCCCAAGAAAGCCTCACATCCTTGACTTTTCAGTGAAAATCAACAGAATGAAGAACCTCAGGTGGAAGGGAAAAGAGAAAGCCTCAGACAGGCTGTCCTGATACAGACCTGGCCAGTCTCTACATCCTTGTAAGGAAATGGTTAGGTTAAAAAAAAATGAAGCTAAAACCCAACTGCTTCCAGAGCTAAACATTCTAGCTAGTGGTGTATCTAAAGGCTACAATGGAAGGTGGGTTGTGCACTTCTGCACCTAGCCAGCCGCTGGGCCTGCTAGCTGCTGTTTTTCTGCAGCCAGCAAACCAGAGCACCTCTTGGCAGCAGGGTTTCAAAGTTGTTTTCCCTTTTTACTATTTTCCAAATGTGCCAGGCTGGGCACTGGACCACAGAGGTTAGAAGGCCTAGTTTTTCTGCTTGTTTCCTTTCTAAATGTCTTCTATGTGATTGTCTATCCTTTTTCTTTAACCTAAAACTCATGGGAAAAAACCCTACAGAGCCAGAAACCAACACAGTCCTAACCAGAGTTTTAAAACTATGAATGAGAAAGACAAAAATAATAATAATAATAAGGAGGTGAGCATGAGAATAGGAAACACAGGAGCAGTTGACACACACATACAAACAGGGCAACAGAAAAGAGAGTTGAGAAGGAGAATGGATTGGAGAGAAAAGCTTCATTAGACTCAGAGAGGCAAGCAGTGGCAGTATACCAAGGTCACTTCTAATTTAGACCATCTAATTGGCAAACAGGCTCCAAATGGCTATCATCTCACAGGGCTTGGAATTAATGAAGCCCGATTATTTTCATTACCTTCCTCTGAGATAGAGACAAAGTGAGAGCGGTACCCACGCAGGTGCAAAAGCCCCAGGGCTAGTGGCTACCCGCTGCCCCAGTGAGGGGGGGGCCAGCCAGCCAGCCTGTCCCAGGAACTCAGAGATGCACAGGCATAAGAGCACAGGGAGGCACAGAAAATGACTGAAAAAAATCACAGGAGATAAACTATTGCTCCTGAGTGGGGGGGGGGGGGGGGCGGGGAGAGAGAAAACTGCAGGCAGTGCAGGGTACAGGGCCAGGAGCAGAGAAGGAAAATGTGTGTGTGTCAGAAAATACAGGATAATTAAGAACTACCAAAGGGAGAAAAGATAAAGGGCCAGAAAAACGGTGTTCCTGGGCTGCTTAGGAACCCATCCCATCTCCAGTATGAGATCATATTTTGTTAAGTGATTGAGGAACAAAAATAATTCCCCTATATTAATACTCCAGGAGCCCAGTGGTATGTCCTGTCACTTAGAAGGATAGTGATCAATTAGAATAATTTAAGAGTATTGAAATGCATGATAGGTGGTCTTTTTCCATTCTTATGTAGGGGCCAGAACCATGTCCCCTCCCCAAAAGAGTAGGAAAATGAGGGCACAGAAAAGCGGCTCCTAGTCCCCACTGGCAATTTGAAATCTCTTAACTTCTCTGTAAGTAGGTGAGAGTTCTGTGGAGCTGACACTGGTGCAGCCTGCTCGGTTAGGTCAGGAGGGGCACTTGTCTCATCGCCCTTAGGCTTTATAGATTTCCTTCTTTCATATGACGTATATAAAGACACTCTTTGGAGGTCTGTTTCCATAGGCCAAGCGGAATGAAGTGCTGCGGGTGCAGTTTCCACAGTGGAGGGACCAGAGCTGCAATTGTTCCCAGTGGAGAATATTTTTCAAGCCCCTTCATTGGTAAAGAGAAGGGGGCCCATGGAAGACACAGATATGAGATGCAGAGCATAAGCAAGCAGCTGTTACCATAGCAACAGACATATTAGACACTGCAGGTTCCTGAAAGCTGTCTGATAAGGTATTATTAAATGAAGCCTCCTCAAAACACTCTCCATTTACAACTGAACGGAAAGACATTGTGTAGAAAGTAATCTATTTCCATTTATCAGGGTGAAATTTACTTTTAGAAGGACTGAAACCCAATTCAAGCCAAATCCTGTGACCTTGGACCCAGACAGCAGAAAATGTTTATCAGAATTTATAGCTTTAGATACCCTGGACATACCCGATGTCTACCAAGAATTGTCTATTTGGGTTTTTCTGGCTTTTCCTGTTCTGCAGGTGACCACAGCTAACAGTCAAACCAGTTGGCAAGGAAGGAGAATTCACTCCTCTCACTGCCATTCATCCTAGCCACTCAGGGACAAAGCAGACATAACTTTCTCCTCTTGCAGGATGAATGACCATACACTGGCTATTCCTTAATGATGATGTGTTTTTAAAAATGGAGCTCTGATTTGAGGGGCATTTCTCATCATGCCGTTTTCAGAGTTTCCCACTCCAGTTGCCCAGGAACAAGCAGATGTATAGTCAGAAAGCCCAACGAATACTTTCCCATGGCCAATTTTCTAATAAAATTACAGTAAAATACCCTCCAGGGGCATGATTTTAACCACAAGTTTATTATAATCACTTAGTTGTAAAACAATTGAAAATTCCATTTTAACACCAAACTTTCCAAAGAAAGAACAGTGACATCTGTTTTGATTCATCAGGGCAAACTGCAATCTTCAAACAGGATTCTGGGTTCACCCTAAGTTACAGCCACAAATTCCCCTCTAACCCTGGTTGCTCATCTTTTCCTGCTGAACTAAAGGATCAAGGTGGAAATGCTTTTTCACTTCACTGCAAACTATCCACATAGCTTGAAAAGCCAATTCAATACTGACAGCCATGCAGTAACTCCATCTTCTCACATAGAGAATAGCAAATCACCCTTATATGTACCCTTAAGAGTGAAACTATTATATGATTACATTTCTCATAACTTTCAACTTGCTTCTGAATCCATCAACTTTCTCTTGTTGCTAGCAGAGTGACTTCCTATGATCAGTGCATTTCCCATAATTTGCACACTTTTCAGAAATGTATACATTTCTAATTAAAATAATCCCATTTATAATTGCACCAAAAATAATAAAGTACCTAGGAATAAACTTAATTGAAAAAGTGAAAGACCTGTACTCTGAAAACTATGAAACACTGATGAAAGAAACTTAAGACAACACAAAGAAATGAGAAGACATCCCATGCCAGGGGACTGGAAGAACAAATATTGTTAAAATGTCTATACTACTCAAGGCTATTTATAAATCTAATGTAATCCCTATCAAAATACTAACAGCATTTTCCACAAAACTGGAAAAAACAATCCTAAAATCTGTATGGAACCACAAAAAAACAAAAAACAAACCTGAATTGTCAAAGCAATCTTGAAAAGGAAGTACTAGAGGTATCACAATTCCAGACTTCAAGTTATACTACAAAGATGTAGTAGTCAAAACCGTATGGTACTGGCACACACACAAAAAAAGACACATAGATCGACGGAACAGAACAGAAAACCCAGAAATGGGGGATCCCTGGGTGGCACAGCGGTTTAGCGCCTGCCTTTGGCCCAGGGTGCAATCCTGGAGACCCGGGATTGAATCCCACGTCAGGTTCCCTGGTGCATGGAGCCTGCTTCTCCCTCTGCCTATGTCTCTGCCTCTCTCTCTCTCTCTCTCTGTGACTATCATAAATTAAAAAAAAAAAAAAAAAGAAAAGAAAACCCAGAAATGGTTATACAGTCAATTAATCTTCAACAAAGCAGGAAAGAATACCCAATGGGAAAAAGACAGTCTCTTCAACAAATGGTGTTGGGAAAACTGGACAGCAATATGCACGAGAATGAAACTGGACCACTTCCTTACATCATACATAAAAATAAATTCAAGACAGATTAAAGACCTGAATGTGAGACCTGAGACCATAAAAATCCTGTAAGAGAGGGGCACCTGTGTGGCTCAGCCGGTTAAATGTTGGACTCTTGAGTCTGGCTCAGGTCATAATGTCAGGGTGGAGCCCCAAGGTCAGTGGGGAGTCTGCTTGAGATTCTCTCTTTCCATCTCTCTGCTCCTCCCACTGCACACTCTCTCTCACTCTAAAATAAATAAATCTTTTTAAAAAAATCCTGTAAGAGAGCACAGGCAGTAATTTCTCTGATACCAGCTGTAGCAACATTTTTCTAGATATGTCTCCTGAGGAAAGGGAAATAAAAAATAAACTATCAGGACTACATCAAAATAAAAAGCTTCTAACATAGCAAAGGAACAATCTACAAACCAAAAGATAACCTATTGGATGGGAGAAGATATTTACAAAGGACATATCCAATGAAGGGTTAGTATCCAAAATATATAAAGAACTTAGAGAACTCAACACTCCCCCCTCCCCCGCAAAATAAACCAATTAAAAAATGGGCAGGAGACATGAACAGACATTTCTCCAAAGAAGACCTACAGATGCCCAACAGACACATGAAAAGAGGCATAACATCACTCATCGTTAGGGAAATGCAAATCAGAACCACAGTGAGATACCACCTAACACTTATCAGAATGGCTACAATCAAAATCGTAAGAGAAAGTGTTGGCGAGGATGTGGAGGAAAGGGCACATTTGTGCATTGTTGGTGGGAATGCAAACTGGTGGCCAAAGTGGAAAACAGTATAGAGGTTCCTCAAAAAGTTAAAAATAGAATCTAGCAATCCCACCACTGGGTAGTGAGCACAAAAACACTAATTTGCAAGGCTATATGCACCTCTATGTTTACTGCAGCATTATTTACAATAGCCAGACTATGGAAGCAGACCAAGTGTCCGTCAACAGATGAATGGATAAAGAAGATGTCATATGTATACTCAACAGAATATTATTCAACCACAAAAAAGAATGAAATCTTGCCATTTGCAGCAACATGGATGGATTTAGAGAGTGTAACCCTAAGCAAAATAAATCCAAGAAAGACAAATACTATTTTATTCATATATGGAATTTAAGAAACAAAACAAATAGGAAAAAAGAGAGGGAGACAAACCAAGAAAACCAAGAAAAAGACTTTTAACTATAGAGGCCAAACTAATGGTTACCAGATGGGGGTAAGGGGATGGGGACTAAGAATACACTTATCATGATGTGTTGAGCACTGAGTTAACATGTAGAATTGCTGAATAGCTATATTGTACACCTGAAACTACTATAACCCTGTTAACTATACTGTAATTAAAAATTTAAAACGTAAAAGTCTCCACTTCTATAGAAAACTCTCCTGTTATTTGCTGTGGGAAGATGAGGTACACGAGGTACACAGGGGTTTCAGTAAAAGGTACCAAGTGTAACCTCTTTAGGGAGTACATTTTTCCTCCATATTTATGCTGTCAGGGATTCTTCTAGAACAGGATTTATTAGCCTGGTTCCATATATGAATTTGAAGGTGTTCTTCAGCTCCCTGGCATTGTACACACAATTTTATATATGCAGAATCCTCAGTGGTGGTCTTAACAGAGTTTGTCCAACTTTACTGTGCAGAGAATAACTCAGTAAGGCTACAGAATCACTTTCACTGGAGTCTCCAAAAAGATTACTATAAATTCAAGTTACTATAGATCACAGATTTAATATAAGCTCACGGATTACTATAAACCCACATCTCCTAGACCAGATTTATATTAAACAGGAGAAATAGCTGAGCAAAAGAAAAATGTCATTAGATACTGAAAATGTTTCCCACATCTCCTGTTCCTTCAGGTCCTGTGGTTCCAGGCCATCGGTGGGAAGTATGACGAGGCCTGAGAAATAACCATTGTTATTTCCAAGGCTGGTGAGAATGCCAATACCTATAGAAATTCATCCAATCAAAGGAAAAGGTTTCCACTCACAATCTTCTCACGATATTCACCAATCTATCTGAAAATATCCACGGAAAGTGAATTTATACTTGAAAAGATTTCTGAAATGAAACTTATGCTAGGTCACCTTCAGGTTTCCCAATGGCTGCTAAAGTTGTCTGGATGCATTATCGATTGTATGTACCTCATGACTAAACATTACTTGGAACATTATTCATTAATCTTGCATAATCAAATGGAATGGGAAATGCCTAGAGGTTATGTATCTGTGACCTGCACATTGTAACATGGAATTCCCTAGAAAGAATACCTCTCTGGGAATCTTCAGACAAAAAGGCAATCAAATTAACTTATTACTCTATTGTTGAAATAAGTTAGAGGTGAGAATAGTAATTCTCTGGTAGTTTTTCCACTAGTGATCAGGAATGGGCTTGCACAGCAGCCCTACCACAGAGAGAAAAGCAGGAATGTATCCACCTGTAGTGTTTTGAAAAGTCTTCACAGTACAATTAGATTTAAATCTTTACGGTAAACTTATAGGTGCAGCAACATCATGTCCAAAATGCAAAGCCCTTATCCATGAATCAACATGTGCTATCCCACTGACCATCCTCCTGTTCTGAGAATCAAAGTATCCACTTGAGAAACTCTCACATTACAGGGTCACACTCAGAGTTGGAAAATACGGGTTCAAATCTCAACTCTGACATTACAAGTGCCATCAAGTTAGCCAACTTTTCTGAGTCTAGATTTTCTCTGTTAATGTAAACAGGTCAAACTCTTAACCAAGGCTGTTGTGAGGATGAAATGAGATTAAGAGCAACCAAGAACACAACCTACTTATGAAAGTTTGGCGAGTCCAAGTAACAGTTTCTTCATGTAAATGGTTAGTTCATCTAGACCTTGTACCAGACCAGGAGGGAGGATAATAAGGGAAAGTGGAGAACACAAACATATTCATGCCGTTGGCCACAGTCACACCATGGTGTGCCACGTTTAAGGAAGATACAGAAGAACAAAGGTCACAAAACTAGGATCATTTTTGACATCTCCAACTCTATACTGGCTTTCTCAACCAACAACACAGGATCTTGTCCACGCTCCTATGTCACCTTTGACCTCTGGGAAAAGAGAAGCCACGGGTCTTGCTGCTGGCTGCCTTACCGTCATAATGAGTTTCTCCACGCAGTCAGGTGCCACGCTGTGGAGGTGGGTGAGGTGCAGCTGGAGGTGGATCTTGTTGTTGAGCATGTCCTGGCACAGGGGGCAGCGCAGCATGGGCTGCACGGAGTGCTGCGTCATGGCATGCACCCGGAGCCTGTTGACGTCGGCGTTGCTGTACTTGCAGTAGGGACACTGGTACATCTGTGGGGACACACCCACCCCTCGGGCTGAATCTTCAGTTCCCATCAGTGCCTGTTGTCTGCCCCAAGCCCACCCACCCAAGAGTCTGTTTCCCGCTGGTGTCTAAAACACTCCCCTCCCCCCTACCGTCAGCAAGGCCCCTTCTGGTCTCACCTGCTCTGGTTTGGTCTCCTCTGATGTTTTAGGTCGCTTTGAAGAGAGAGGAGATTCCGAGCTACCTGTGAAGGAGATGCGTTTGGAGGTTGCAGGAGAATCTGTCAGCTCCTTCTCTGCCTGGCTGGACGACGCTGCAAGAAAAAGCAGAAGATGCGATATAGCAGCCAGGCCAGGCCAGCTCCCAGAGGGTTTGTGTTGGGTGAAAATCAACATTCATTTATAGCACAGGATTTTCTTGAAACACCAAAATTCAAGTAGGATGAGCATCCGGGCTGACTTCTCAAGCATGCTGGAAAAGAAGCAAGTGTTCCTCTTTCCTCACTAAGGAAGAAAGATAAAGAAATGGACTAAAATGCTCTGAGGTAGATTAATCTAAATTCAGTGTACTGACCTCCCCCAAACAACACACATCCTGCTGGCCCATGGAGGGCAGTAGGGTTGAGAGTGGATGGGAGAGTCTCACCAGTTGCTCTGCCGACCACCAGTCAACTTGAGTACCAGACACACTCTGCACAGAGGTGATCAACTATGTGCTCCCACCTTTACTGTTCCAGTGCTTGGAATCACAGCACAGCACATCACAGGAGACCCAATAAATGTGACCTGAGAAAGGTTCACACAGATATCTGCATACAAATACTTGGGGGGAAAAAAATCAAGTTTGGGTTTAGCAACCTGCTTTGGGGAAAAAGTAATTGGAGAATGGAACAGGTAGGACATGAATCCAACTTATAATCTAGCCAATGCTCCAGGCACCAGTGTTTGTCTTCAGAGTGGGTGGTAAGGGGGAAGGTCTCTCTGCTTACCCAAAACAAACCCCATTCTACCAAAAAAAAAAAAAAAAAAAAACACTAATTAGTGAGGAGAGTCACATGAGACTTAAGTAATAAACAGTGGGTACAGAAGTATAGGTAGGAGGAGTTCTCTGGAAAAGGATCTGGAAGATTTTGATGAAAAAAACTGCTGGGTTAAGGGTTTAACCAGGATAAATAGGGTTTCTCCAGTGTAAACACAAATCCCAAAATGGTTAGATGTGGTTATTCCAAAACCTGGTCCGTATTTGAAGATTAGTTCATTTATTTTGGATACAACTTCATTTTTCGTAATTTTGCTAAAAATGATTATTAAAATCCTGAAAATGGTAGTGAGAAATATATACCCATTCCCCTCACTGAAAAATAATTTGACCAGCATTGAGGCCACTGGTTTAGAAAGCCTAATTTTTGCCCTTTCATGAAACGGCTGCCTGTCTCACCCAGTCTAGTACCTAGCTTGTGTTTCTACTTTACACTCAACATTGAAATCTGTTCTGACACGGATACCAAGATGCTGTCATTATAGATGTGTGCTTTAATGAACAATTTTAGAAAATCAATTTTATTCATTAAAATCATAAGGCCCAAATAATTTTTTTAAAAAACTGCTAAATGCAGGAAATATTCCAGGAAGTTGATGCTCTTCCCAGAATGCACATCTTGTGACCTTTAAACCCCAGTATCTTGGTAACCTGGTCTACATAAGTTTGTAGGGCATCTATTATTTAAAAAGTACAAGGACAAGCATTTTATACACATACCCCTCCTCCTCCCAACACACACATTCATAACAGTACTTTAATCTGTCTCGAATCGACTTCAAACCCATTTTGCTCTTAATGGGAGTTATTCATTTTCACTTGAAAGGTAATACATGACGGCTGGATATTTAATGTGATGGACTGGCTGCCGATTAACTAGGTGCTGTAACATTCTAGACCAGTTTCCCCACGGCCCACTTCCCATCTCTCGGCTCCTCAAAGAACCCCATGTCGCAGGTTTCCGGCCTCACGGTGTCATGGGCTCCTACCTGAACACTCCCACAACAGGAGTCCTTAACTAATGGTTCAGGGACTTAAATGCCCCCCACTCCCAGAAGGTTCCTTTTTCTCCATTTTTCATTTTTTGCTTATTGGTTATCCTCTCTATATTAATAGTTCAAATGCATTCTACTGATGGGGTGAGTGGAAGCATCAGGAGATACTTTAGATGCTTATTTGTTATAGCCATCCTTTCCCCTTCCCCATTTCCACCTGCAACCTATAGGCATTGAATACGGCTGTGCTTAGAGTTAGGAAAGAGCTGCTATTTGCTCTTCCTTCCACTAGAGGCAAACCAAGATAGAGATGCCATTCCAAACACTCAGTCCCCAATTTTTGTTAGTCTGCCTGACCTAAAACAGCACTCTCTCTTATGGGACCATACCACTATCCTGTAAATGCTCTCAATCAGCTTGCCACTAACCCCCTTTGGAAAGGTGGTCTATTGCACAGTTGCACGGCTGCGTGAGTGGATGAGCAGAGGATAGATCAGCCAACTCATCTTACTCCCTGGGAACTGCAAGACAAACACTGGGTAGCCGAGTGTGGTGTCAGCTTGCTCATCTGACCAGAGTCCATCCTCTTCCTTCAAGGTGCCATCCACAGTGAACTGTGATGAGGTTACAGAGGTGAGAATTCTGGCTTCAGAAGCCACTATTCCTTCCCCCTGCACGGAGCAGGGAACTTTTATTACCCTTTTTCTTTTTTCTTTTTTTAAAGAGTTTATTTATTTATTCATGAGAGACACAAAGAGAGACAGAGAGAGGCAGAGACACAGGCAGAGGGAGAAGCAGGCTCCATGCAGGGAGCCTGATGTGGTACTCGATCCCAGGACTCCAGGATCACGCCCTGGGCTCAAGGCGGCGCTAAACCGCTGAGCCACCGAAGCTGCCCTGCTCTGGAATTCTAAACCTTCCTTTGTGAGCTCAAGCTAACGTGTCTTATGAAGTGTTTTAAAAAATAAAATCAGCACTTTCCCTCTCATTCCTCTTTCTCTGCAATAACACATCAGCCCTGCTATTATATGAAACACTGAACCCACTGGTGTAAAAACTTCTGGGGCTCATCTCCCTTCTATCCTGGACACCCTGCACTGTTTATTAGATCTCATCTGTTTAGAAGTGGACATCAGCCACCTGCAGCTCACTAGCTCATTCCCTGAAGATAAAGCTGTGCCACTCTTGTAATAGATTCCATTAACACCCAGTTACAATCCCATTGTGTTTCCCTGGGTGATGTGGGGACTGCTCCTAAGAGTTAGGTTAACTAGGCTGACAGCCCCCCTCCTAGCTTAACCCCAGGCATTACAATATTGATCCCTATCAAGACATGGCACCGACGTTTTTTACACAATTTCTGTAGACGTGCAAACAGTTGTGCAAGTTCTCCACAGGCATGCTGGATGAAGGTTGACTACAGGCCACAGTCTGAGGCTTCCTCAAGCTGCTTCTCTCTGAACTACTTCAAAAGGGCCCGAGTCTCAAAATCAATTTCTATTTTAGTTCTGTCACTAGCATACATTGTAGGCCTAAGTGAATGAGGTTGTATGAATACCAAGAGAGAAAGTACTGTGGTTTTCTGCTTTAAAGACTTCTCTAAACTTTAACTTAAATTCTAGGAGAGATGTCACAGTCTAGGAAACATTATTTAAAGAATCAATTACTGGTCACTTTAAGGCCACTATGACATCACAGTAGTTAATTGAAAATACATACACTTCAGAGACAAGCCTTGGTTTAAACAGTGCCTGGAACTTTTGGGTTATACTGGCAACATAAAGTCAAACAACTTGAAGGGTTACTACCTGTAGTGGTTTTTATAATAATGACAATATGAATTGGAAACAATCTAGGTCTCTTATATCACGGCATGGTCAAGTAAACAATGGTATAGCTTCCTCTACTGGATACTAGAGACATTAAGAATGATAGCTGTGAACCAATGTAGAAAGTTACTGAGAACGCTTATCAGAAGAAAAAATAAGATAAAATGTGCATTACACCATGATATAGCTATGGAAAAAAACAGGTACTTGAAAAGACTAGAAGAAAATGATTGTTGTATTTAGGTAATGGAATCATGGACCATTTTCCCATTTTCTAAGGTTGTCAGGTAGTTACATTATTCTTAATATTATAATTAAATAGTTCAGCATTTAAATTCAACTGTCCATGAAAACGTTGATATTTGGATCCATACTGTGCAAAACATCAGGTGGTATTTTTTTTTTTTTTTAACTTTGCTGGTTAAAGCAATTTTCTCATTTTGGCAGCTGTATCATACAAAAATATGTGTTAAAACTCAACGAATCTTCCACAGGCAACATGCTGGGCTCCTGGCACTTGGAGGGGGGATAGAAATGTGGCAAGGAACCACAGAAGTGCATATGCTACAGATTTCATACTCTATAAAGCTAGGCAGATGGAACAGTGATGGTGGGATGGTGGGTCAAACCCCTACCACAACCTGATAGTATGTGAGCTGTACATTCCTTGCCACACAACTTTCTATAAGGAGTGAAAAAGCCTTGCTTGTTAGGGGTTATGGCTGTCCTACCCAACTTGCTGATGAGGCACAGAAAGGACTGGCATGTCCTCCTTATAGGGTACGAAAAATTCAAAGTTGGCTTTCTAGGCCAAAAGCCACCATTTCCTGTTGAACTGTGATGGGTTGGCCACCACAACTGACAAAGACAAATACTAAGAGAGGCAGACCTGATTCATGACTATTTTATTCTCTATACATGAGGCAAAATAATTTTATCCCCAAAGGAAACACAGCTGTCGAGGCATGGCTTCCTTGGGGAGGGGGTGGGGGGGTGGGGGGAAGGATCATTTATGCATAGAGACATCAACTTCCAGATTACTCATGCTTTTAACATATTTGGAAAGTATTTAGCCTCTAAAAATAATTATTTAAAAAGGTACCCTCTTGTCATACTTAATTAGAGGAAGTTGGGAGAAGAGGAGCACCTACCTGAAATCATGCAGGTTTTGCTTGCAATTTTCAAAAAATAGTCTTAAGTTCTAGGCACACAAAATAATTAAAACAAGCCGAATAAAGTTTCATGTATGAAGTGACTTACTTTAAAAAAGAGGTAAGAATAGTATAAACTTAGGGAGCTTATAGAATGGCCAAGAATGGTTGAAAACACAGCCTCTATAATGTCACCTGATAGAACCAGTCTTCCAATTCCAATCCTCACTAATGAATTAAAATCTGAGTCACTGAAATTTTGACCAAAGAAGGCTTGAAAGATGTACTCACGATACAACAGACCACCAGTGGACTTAATGACCCATTTGTCATCTGGTGATGTGGTCTGTACAACTCTGAAGCCAGGTAAGGCATGGAGTTGCTGAGTCATGAAAAAGAAAGTTTAAGAAAAATAGGAAATAAAGTAGAAGTTTTTGCTTCCTCCAACTATCAGCCAAGACATCAACTTGTCCTCCCAAAAAACTACAGTACTTGGAAGTAGTTTTTATATTTCACAAACAAAATTCATCTCATCACTCAACACACCAATGAGGCTATTGGCCTGGCAGATCTGTGCCAAAGGCCACCTCCCTTTGCCCGGGGACCTCCCCCTCAGGGAGCTCCTGGGCACGCACTGAGCTGTTCATGTTGCTGGGAGTTTTCTTCTGCATTTCTTCTCCTCATGGTGGGGTGGCATTTGGATCCTCCACCTTGTGGGGGTCCCAAGGTGAGCCCACCGAGGGCCTTGGCTGCTGCCAGACATTTACTCCTTGTGGAGAAGCCAAAGGCAGCCGCCACCTCCACGTCTCAACCGTCAAAACCTTAGCTAAAGTACCACTGACAGCCCCTCCATCTAAACTTCCATCTCCCAAACCAGCAACATAATGGAGGAGCCAATTAAATGATTATTAATTCATGCTACTTTCCGTAAGCCAGAGGTTCTCATCGCCTTGCGTTCGGTAAACCAGCTTGCCACCTGCCCCAGAAATTTACAGCAATCTTTCATCTATCTCCATTGACTAGGAGAAAAAAAATTCACACACCTCCCTATCAGTGTTTGAGTTGGGATAACTACCTCAGCACACTGGACTCAGAAGCTTCCCTAGATCTGAAAATGGTCATTTCAGCTCATAATTACAATGAAATGAAAGGTACAGTGTGATCTTTCCATAGGTCTTCTCCTTCAGCTTCTCAGGAGCCTCATACTTCCTCCAGACAACAAAAACGCAATCTTACAACAGGGTAATCTGTGCTTCTGGACTTTGTGATCTTTATACTGTCACTGAAAGTGGAGGCGCTCTTGGCATTTGCTGGCAGTTCCTTCCCCAGAGGACAGGCTAGGATTTCATACTCGCATCTCCTATGGAACTACTGCACTTAATAAGTGGCCAGCGATCTGGCTAAACTCTCTTCCTCCCCTAATACAGGCAACAACAGTTCCTCTAAAGGATTTGCTTTGCTGCCAACTTGGTCTTTAAACATGCATGGTCTCATTCTGCCTCCAAGCACTTAAAGATGGTTCAAAGAGGAATCAGAGGTGCACACTGGTTACACGCACCCAGGGGGGTGGTCTCCATGCTGTGGCTAAAACAAAGCTGGGGCTCCTTTTCTTTCCCTGCCCCAGAGGTGTGGGATGTCTCAAACTCCAGCCCAGTGGGGTTACGAAAGAACGTTCTGTTCAGACACAGTCTAATTCTCTGTTAAGTGCAAGTTATGCTACTTGTATACATCCCTAGAAAGCGTTTTAGAGAAGTGCAACCACCTACTCAAGAAGTGTAAGAATATGCCTCAATGTGTAGAGTAAGACACACTGTTATCATCAACTTATCAGACATGTCTTTCTGTTTCTATAAAGGGCTTCAAAGAAAATTTGAGTAATACTACAGATGGGTGTAACTCATACTCAGGGAACAGCTAATTATTTTTCTCTTCCAAGTCAGATGTGAACTCGACAGGCCAGCACTTTGGAAATGCAGAAGACCTTACATATTGCTGTTGCTGCTATTATTATTACTTTGCTTTTTATTTGAAAATAATTATAGATTCACAGGAGATTGCAACAGTACAAAGATACTGTGTCCCCTTCCCTCCTATTACTTGTAGCCAGTATCAGGGAACGATTTCTAGGCCTTGAATCATTCCTCATTGTGACCAGTCTTTCTGACCAAACCTCTCTCCCTTCCAGTCCTGCTGTAGGAGATGATATCTGCCCAACTCAGGACTTGTGCCTCTTCTCTCTAGGCACGACAACCTTTCAGGAGAGCTCAGTACCTACTGCACCCAGCAGGGGCTTAGGACCTGCCATTCAGTTAGAGGAGACATAGTTCTCAAAAACCTCAAAGCATGTCCTAAGATCATAGCCCCAAGGTTCTCAGACTCAAGTGTGTGTCAGAAATCCCTGGGAGGCCTTGTTAAAACACAGATAGCAGGCCACACCCCCCAAAATACATCTGATTCAGAGAATTTGCATTTTGAGTGAGTTCCTGAGTGATGCTGATGGCTCATGGACCATATTTTGAAAACCACCATCAGAGTCAATGCTTTCTGTAATTGGTGGGGACCAGAGTTAAATGAGGGGACCCAGCAGGTGGTGGACCCGCTAGTCTTGTTCTTTCCATCTGTCCTGGAGAATTTCAGTGAAAAGGGGGCAGACACTTGTGGGCTCTTTCCACTTTGCCAGTGCTTGCTTGCCTGGTCTTGGCACCAGCGGGCCTCATCAACCCAGGGTCCCCCTGGGAAGGACGCAGAGATCCTCCATAGCCCCTGTGCATTGAAGTCAGCAATCTGGGAAAGGAAGATCACACTGGGCTGGGGGGCGGGGGGAGCTCTGCTTTCCCAGTAAGCAGCCTCAGGTGGGATGGTGGCCCCATGCAGACAAGTGGCTGCTGCTCTTGCTCTGCATCTTTGGGGAAAAAATAGTGCTAAGCCCTACATCAGAGGCATCAATCTGTTACACTAATTCCTTATTGAAATATGCATAAGGCTGCTTAACTGTACTGATTTGAGCTCCCCCAGGGCCATCCCGCAATTCGATTTCAAGATACCTTGCCCCCGTGTATCAAGTTTGAGAAGGAGCCACCCTTACAAAACAGAGCCACCGGCGACCACCTTTTAGACCAATATTGGCTGTCACTTTATTTAATAACTTCTAGACACTGGGCTGTCACCATGAGCCTGGCTTATGTGCCAGCCCTGATCCCTCACTTTGAGGTATTAACCAGCCGGCCCACTTCTGGCCTCTTGTCAGTTTCCCCCAAAGTCTGCCGGCTCCCTCTGGCACAGCCTCCTGAGCTGTGCCCAGGTGCCATCTGTGGTCACGGCTTCCTTGAAGATGGATGGCCATGGTCAGGGGGCAAGGTAGGAGCTGCGCTATCACTCTGCCCCCTGGCCTAATTACAGGATTGTGAAGACCAGGGATTTGGAGAAAACCAGAGTGGAAAGGACCTCCGAGACCCTTGAAATGACAGAGGAAACAGTTCAGAGGTTTAAGATGTAGGGCAAAACAAAGAGGCACTGTGGGTCATTCAGAGACCAGGCCAAAGTTAATTAACAGACGTTCATCCAGTCCCCATCAAATCAAATATTAATTAGGTTAGTTAGGGTCTCTGAGCCCCAACACAGCATAGATTCCCAGAGACTGGACTGTAACAATACTCTTCCAGTTTTTTCTCCATTCCAAACCTATCTTCCTAAAAGATTAAATTTTTAGAATAGAAGTGAACTTGTGAAAATCAACAATAAAATCCAGGCCCAGCCTTGGTGGCAGGTCCCAAGAGCTCTGAACTGAACTTCTCAGCACCGTTTCATCCCCCGTGATCTGCCCAGGGTTGTTTTTTGTTTTGTTTGTCTGTTTTGGGGATTTGTTTTGTTTTGTTCTTGCTAGTTTAGGTTTGGCAGGGCAGTGTGAGAATCTAAGACACCACTCAAGCCCCTGTGAGGGTGGAAAATAAGTACTAAGACCACTAGAAAGGCCTGGTCTTGGTCCTCTCACAGTAGAGAGAGGGGGAACCGCGTACGCATTTATATCAATGCTTCTCTCAGTACCCAGAGTCCCATGTAGGATTTGCGCATAGCATTCCAAAGGGCTGAGATGAATGATCTGTGCAAAGGGGTGGGGATGTGGCTCTTGTGTACCTTTAGGGACTTCTTGAGAGCTGATGTTACCCTCATGTTTTCTTGTGACAGGAGTTCCCTTTATACAAAGACATCAGCCCCCCTCTTGCTAGGTAACGAATCGCAGAGGTTTGCAGTGCTCACCACACCTTGGTTCCCAACCTGGAGGTGTCACCTTGAGCATTTTACTTGACTACACTGAGCTCTCAGTTTCCTCATCCACAGTAGGATGGCAGTGTTCACTCACAGGGTTTCTGTGTAAGGCTGGCAAGAGATCGGACATACAAAGCCTACCACAGAGTCTAGCGCACAGTGAGAGCTCAAACACTGCTTGCTGTGGTTTCCTTTTTAGAAAGAGCTCTGGAACATAATATGGGCCCATGAGGGGCTTCGTTGTTAAAGAAGCACAGATACCCAAAATTTGCCTTTTCTATATACTAACATGGAGCAATCCTACTAACCCACAGGTTTGATGTCTAACAGAAAGTAGAATGTCCTGGACTTGAAAATGTCTATGGTCACGTTATTTAACCAAACTGACTGTTAATCAAACAACGGTATCAAGTCCTTGCTAAGTGCTGGAAATTATAGAAATGAATGAATGCCACATGGGGAAGAGATGAAGAGACAGAGCGCGGAAGATTTTTAGGGCAGTGAAAATATATATAATGATGGATATATGTCAGTATACTTTTGTTCAAACCCACAGGATGTACAACAGTAAGAGTGAATCCTAAGACAAACTGTGGAGTTGGAGTGATTTCTGACGTGTCAATGGTTCATCACTGGTTTAAAAAAAGTGCATTCTGGTGAGTGATGTTGATTGTCAGGGGGAGCTATGTATGCGTGGGGGCAGAGGGTGATAGAAAATCTCTGTGCCTCCCTGTCAGTTTTGCTGTAAACTTAAAACTGCTCTCTAAAAAAGAAAGTCTTATGAAGCAAACCCACACACACACACAAGTGAATGAATACCACAAAACTCAGATCATAAAGAACTCACAATCCTGTCTGAAAACGAGAGAAACAGGATTTTCAAGTCGTCTTCTCCAATTTTCATATAATAAGAGCAAGCTACCATGTTATGTGTTCTTTAGCTTTATGAGGTGGGGAGTATGTCCCGGACCCACAAGGCAAATTGTGATTTGATCACAAATCTGGCCCCCAGGTGTTCACCATCTATGTGTCATACTTCTCTAGTCTACAAAACAGAATGTTGGGCCAGGAAGAATGTGAAAGTCTAATGAAATGTTCAGATATCCTCTGAGAAAGGCACTATGGTGGTTTTTTTTTTTTTTTTAAATCAAATACTAAGGATTCTAATAACAGAAGTGCTTCCCCCATCAGCACAAAAGCTAAAACTGAAACAGAGCAAGATTCACATGGGCCCCCTTGCAAAAGTAATATGTAAATCTATAAGGTATTTTCTACAGTGATGAAAAATGATTGGTCCTTAATCTCCATTTCTACTGCCCTTTATACCTTGGATGAGTGTTCTCATCATACTGTACCACGGTTATGTGATTACATATGATGTCCCAAAAAGGGAGTTCCTTACTTTTTTGCATATCCTGTATCTGCCTTAGATTACCTCTGCTAATTTTGTTACTGCATGCAAAAATATTTGCTCAATTGATGTGGTCCCTCTCCCTCTCTTAGAATTTACAATATAAATTCTCAAAGCCAAGACCTCTGAATTACTGGAATTCAGGCAAGTCCAGAGATACACCACACCCTGTATCTATTTTTGCTTCCCAACATAAAAATAGTTCGAATGGTTTGTTTCCAATCGTGAGGCAGATTTCTGCCTGCAGTGACTTTAAGCAGCCAAGTTATACTGAAAGCGGCCTGGAAAAAAAAAAAGAAAGAAAGAAAAAAAGAGAGTGGGGAATGGAGGTGGAGAAAGGGAACAGAGGACTCTGGAAAAGCCCACATAGCTGCACAATTCCCATCCGTGTGTGAAACGTAAAACCAAAAACGGTTTCCGTTGGCAGGAATGTGAACCACAAAGGAGCCATGTGAGCCAGGCTCCCAGCATTCCCTCACACACACCCTACTGCAAAGACAAATTTACTTTTGGGTGAGGTAGAAAAATAGAACCAAATGCCAGAAGGACAGAGATTTAGGCTGAAATGATTTCTAGAGAGGTATGGTGCTGGTGGTGAACAGCCTGGTTTCTAGCCAAAAACAGAGCTGGGATGGGTGGTTACTCAAAGGCACCCACATGAATCTCCAGGGGCTCCTCCTCTGATGTCCTCATCACACGGGGCTCTGACAACACAGGGTGATGCACTCCAGTCACACAGGACCAGGTGAGAGCATGTAGAGCTCTGCTACCCCACCAAGGAAGGCGGCCTGGCGTGGTTCGACCCTCATGGAAAAAAGCCGAAGGGGCCTACGTGAACTCAGTGCAGACTCCTGGCCCACGCCATCGCAACTGGTGGGAGACTAGGGAAATCCTGGCAAGTTACCAGCATTCCAACTTTAGAAATTAATATTCTCCAAGATTCTCCTGTGCAACTCTTCCTCCCCCAATTCTATCTTTAAGGAGTTCCAGAACTGCAAGAACCTATTTAGTACAAACCTGCCATTTTACAGATTTTGAAACTATGGACCAGAGACCTGAGGTCATGTGGCTCATCTCTGCGGCAGAACCAGGCCTTCAGCCTGGGGCTCCTGGCTCCTAACTGGCCAGAGCTACTCCAAACCCGTAACACTTCCTCTCAGCATATACTTTCTTTTATCTTAATCGACTCAATTAAAAAAAAAAAAAAAAAAGGTACTTCTTTCCAGCCCCTTTCCATTCTCTGTCACAGATTATACTTGAGGCACTAAGTTCTCCATACAGTGGCATCCCTATTTATACAAAGCTGTAAACAACAGGGAGAATAGGAGGACGGCTGGTAATAGATTTCCACCAGGATGTGCCTGACCCGCTTTTTTTCAACCTCAGTAATTAGAAAGGCAGTGGGTTTGTAGGAATTATTCATATGCAGCAAGAGCTGTACACTATACATTTATGTTAAACATGTCAAACCCGATTGAAATCATGCCTGCCAGCACCATATTCCATAAACACACTTCTCCCTCACAGTCGCCCAGACCTTGCCGGCCTGCTAATACCTCCTTTAATAGCAATCTTCCATGGATTCAAATCAGGGACGCTCCACTGCACTAATTGCTCTGTGTTAGGTGAGCATCATGGATTTTAAAAAAATTAATAAAATAAAGTCCCTTCAGGCCATTCCCCTAGAAAAACAACACTCGAACTACAATTATAACTCAAAATCTTCCAAAAATAGAGACATGGACATCAGTTAGAGATTTCTGGAGCATTATCATGTTGGCATTTTCAGTTGGGCTGTGGCCCTTTGTTTTTTAAAGCACTAACACCCCCTGGTCATCTTGTCTCAAATTAGCTTAACTAGATCCAGTTTAGTGCTCTGTGGCTGGAAACCATGGCGGCTACAGGATTTAAATAACCATCTTGCTATGATTCTTTGCCAAGAGTTCAATTTTTTCCCCTAATTATTGGTGATAAAGCATCACATTAATTGTATATCACTTAATTTATAGCAATTAATGGTTGATTGGATAATCACTGCATTAATTATTGTTCAGTTGCCGACACTGGGGGCTCTTCAATCTAGAACACACACTTTTAAATCCACACACTGCTAAAAGAGAACGAGGGATCATTTTCATGTTTCAAAAGAGAAAACCACAAAGTTGGACGGTGGAAATTGCTGTGCATTAGGAAAGAGACTTAGCTTCAAAGAACCTTCCTGCACCCTCCGTTGGCCCACAAGAGTGCTTTACACTCACTGTGCGTGGATGCAATCTCTGAAGGGCTTATCAAAGGCCGCCATTTGTACATGTGCCACCACTGGCCATCGTGGAACCCTCAAGAACTCTCATCATGGACCCCAGGGTGTGGTGGTGGGTGTCACCTCTCCATGTTTTACAGATGAGATGCCCGAGGCTCCAGAGACCAAGGCCATTAGCTGAGTGGTCCACTTCACCACTGAGCAAGATGTGGACTTACTACCAAGTATATTCATGGTGGACGATCCAACTCATTCTTGCACAAGCAAGTCGTTGTCATGTTACTGTTGCTGCTGTACAACTTTAGAGAATGCTACTCTCCAAAATGGAGATGAAAGCAAGATCAAATGATCATGCTGAAAAATCCCATTCTTGGAGAGATGGGACAGTATACCTGTAGGAACTCAGGCTCTGTCCTAAGCAGCACGGCCAGTCTGCAAATCTGAACCCGTGTGTGTGCCTCTGGCGCCCTGCACAGGCTTAGCTCTCCCGGGCTCAGTTTACCGCTCTGCACAGTGGTAGGGGGCTGAGGAAGGGGTGCGGGGGATGGTTACTCACAGCATTTATCTCACAGAGTGAGAGGCGGGAACGTGTGTAAAGCAGAGCTTCCCAACTCTCTTTCATGTCACGGTGTACGCAGAAAATGAGGGCAAGTTAGTGTGGGCAGATGAAAATCCAACTGGTCCCTGCTTCAGCAGCCCCCAGCCCCATCTGGCCAACTCAAGGGCCCTAGAGATCAGTACCTGTGCACCTGTGAGGACTCCTGGCATGCCCGCTGGGAAGCAGGTGTGATGCACTGGAACGGTGCCTGGTACACAGGTAAAGCTTAATATGGCCTTAACAATAACTGGGAAATTAGAGTATCTGGGGTGCATCCTTTCAGGGGTAGTTTTGTTCCTTTTGATTATCTACAGCTGCACTTTCAGGGTGTAAAGAGCTGCATTTCAATGCATTGCAATGAAATAAAATCTACTGCCTCAGTGGTACTAGCTACACTTCAAGGGCTTACCAGCCGCCGTGGCTAGGGCTACCGTACTGTACTGTGTAGAGGCAGAACCTTTTTATCAGCCCAGGGAGTTCCAAGGGGCAGCACTGGCCTATAGAACACGGTTCTGATGGTTAGGTCTGTTCCTGAAATCCCCACGGAGTGCTACGCTCCCTGAAGGCAGGGCCTGTCATCATGGAACTTGTGATCGGTGGAACTCTGCCCGGTGCCCTGCTCATGGTTGGGATCCAGCCACGGGCCGTGGAATCGATGCTGCTGTGATTCAAACCACTATCTTGCCTTGCTGCCACTTGAGGTCAAAGACCTGACATCTAAATAAAGAAGCCCAAAGAGGATGACCAACGGACACCAAAAAGGAAATCAGGAGTCCCATTCCAATATAAAAATAAATGACTAAAAATTTTTAGCAAAGATTATCCATTCCTGTACAAACCCCAAACTACGTAATCAATAGCCGAGAAAATGTCAATTATCCAGGCTCATTTGAAATATTATTAATCTGCACCGTGAGCGGCCACTAATCAACAGTACAAATTGTGAAATCACTATTTATTTATTTGCTAGGAGGAAGCACTCCCCATCACATTTAATCAGATAGGAACAGTTCAATTTAGGGCATAAATGGAACAAACGCAGATATTTCTTTTTTATAAAATAGTAAGGATCCCAAAGAAAGCTGCGAAGAGGTTGCTGCCACCTGTATCGATTCCAAGATCAAATCGGCTCAAGTACCTTAATAAAGCCTGTCATTACACACTCAGACAACATAGACAAAATTATGCTTCGGGTCAAAAGAGGATCATTCGCAGGAGTCAGGAAAGAATTGTCCCTTCTCACTTTATTACTACGTGACTGGTAAGGGGCACCTCTGAGTTATTCATCCATGGTTTCTCTCTCTGTCTCATCTCTATCTTCTGGAGATACAGTACAGACTGTTGTTTGAATGAATGAATGAATGAATGAATGAATGAACGAACGAACGAACGAGAAAGTGGGGCTTTATTAAAGAGCTCATATTTATGGTGCTCCTGATGGCCTGGCATGTCCACTAGCTCTGTAAGGACACACTCCCACTGAATTCTCAACATTCTGAATGTGATTTAAATGAACCACCCTCAACCGAGCGAGCTTACCCTCAACTGAGCGAGCTTGCCCTCAACTAGTCTTAGAATTAGGGGAGCACGTGTGAGATGCCCGGTACGAGCCTGGCGCACAGTGGGTATTTTGCAAATGGCAGTTACATGTTGTCATTTACTCAGTGTCTGTAGCACACAGAATGCAGGCAATGCACACCACATACTATCAGCGTGATCCTACTAAGTTCTTATATGCTGCTCCTCCCCTCAGCTTCTCGAAACTCCTAGAAACCACACCTGCCAGGCAACAGTTTCACATTCATAGGAAAGGACCCAAACAGAAACCCCCACTACTTTTCCTCATCTAACTAAATTATTAAAATAACAACAAAAACCATCCTAACATAGAGCTTCCTATATGCCAGGCATTGTTCTAAGATTCCCATATTCATATAATCCTCACGGCGATCCTCTGAAAGTAGGTACTATTTTTAATCCCCCATCTCATATGAGAAACAGAGGCACAGAAAGGTTAAGGTCACATAACTAATAAGTGGCAGAGCCAGGATTAGAAACCAGGGACCCACACTGTGAAAACAAAGGACAGATGGCCTGGAAGGTTACTCGGCCTTCCAACAGCGAGTGTGAAATCCTTTTGCCCAGATCCTCTCTATCTGCAAAGTGTGTGTCCATTTCGCTTTGACAGAACAGGAAAAACCCAGTGTGACAAGCAACACAGTGCGATCCTCCCCTGTGATCAAGACCTCTGAGGACAGACATCTGTGTCCTGCTCCCAGCCTGCCCTGGCAACCCCTCCTAGGGTGCTCGGCCCTGTCCTTCAGCATCTCTCAAGCGCAGGCCTCTGGCCACCACAGTTCAAAAAAGGACAGTTAAGTCCACCTAGCATGCCAGTCGCTCACTCAGCGGCCGTGACACCCTGTTTCTCTGTCCCAGGAAACACTGAACAGGCGCATCACCTACTCCGCCCCATCCCTCCTGAAATTTGGAAGCTGTTAAGCTGCCTCTCGAATTTCTCCTTTACAGACTGAACAGCCCCAATTTCTTCAGCCTCTTTTCAGAGGCAATATTTCTCAGCCTTCAGTGATTTTCATTGCTCTCCCCTGGCCTCTCTCCAAGATTCTGTATCTTGTTTAAATAGAGAAGGCCAACACTGACATGATTTAAGAACAGTCGTGCCTGGAAAAGTAACAAAGGCCCAACCAATACAGACTCTAGAAGGTAAATATTTTCTTGAAAAAACACAAAGTATCACAATATTAATAATGGAAGGCAGTAAGAATTAGGTTGACCAAATAAAATAATTTCCTTTGCTTGTCATACCATTTCCTCTAAGAACTGTGGTGGTTTCTGGGAGACTTACCTGTCCTGAGAACTCTTCTCAGAAACAACTTGGCTCCTCCAAAACAACAACAACAACAACAACAACAACAACAACAACAACACACCTCTAAGCTTTTCTTCTCAGTCTCGGCTCTTCTTTCCTCCAATACAGCAATCCTATCATCACAAGAGATAGCTGTTCCCCCTCTCACAATACTAAGTTTTCCAGAAATAGCACTTCCCTTCCTGACATCAACTTCTTCTGGTTTTGGTACCATGTCGTTCTGCCTGGCTTCACTGCCTGCCCCGCTCTGGGTGCGTTTCAGGTGTGGGCGCTCACCACGGGGGCAAGGTGGGACACGCAGTGTGCAGAACATAGCCTGCTCTGCAATGCTGACTCCTTGGAGATTCATGGGTGACCTCCCAGTCAAGGTGCACAGGGCAAACCCCGCCACTGGGCTTGGGGGCAGTAGGGCTAGGTAACTGGACCTTCAATGGAGGAAGAATTCCATCAAGGGTGAAGCAGCTCCAGAGAGAAGCTGCAGAAAGCAGTGTGACCTCAGAAACACAGAAGCCCCTGGCATAGAGCCAGACACCTGGATGCTCTAATAAACAAGCTGGCTTTGGGGCCATTTAAGAAAAGCTTTAAAAATTCTTTCATATAACGTAAGAGAAGGAGAATGAAGCTGGCCACTCAAAAAAGCAAAACCCAGACCCTTCTCCCAGTACACAGAACAGTTTTTCTGGGTAGGTTAAGGATGCATCTACTCCCTGACCTGTCAGCCTCACTCTTCCAGGGAAGAGAGGTCAGGGGTTCAAGGGCAGCACGCACACGCTACCTGTCCACTTGCTCTGGTCCTTCTCGCCTCCACTCTCCTGGTCTTTAGCAAGCTCCTCTGGATCAGCAGCCGCTTCACTGGGCCCTTCAACATCTTCAATGGCTTCTTCTGAAATAGAAGAAAAACAAAATGTCAAGGATTAAAACTGATCAGAAGATGAAAGACTCTTGCCTCCTACTCCAAAAAATTACCAACCACAATACACAGATGCCAATGATGGTCCTTCCTCTCTCCTCGAGGCCCCCGAAAGGCTGCCTGCACCACGGGGGTGCCGAGGTCTTTCCCTTCCCCATTCACTGGTAGGAGACGGACTCGCTCTAGACGTGTGGATGTTAGGTATTTCCAGATGGATTCTGAATGCCTCATTTGAACTTTTAATATCGTAAAGCCAATCCTGTTGAAGAAATCGCTCCCATCTAAATTCCTGAAGTTGCATGCAAGTCTTTTATAGTTGAAAATGCAAAAAGGGAGCCACATGTTGGGTCTTGCCTAGCTCTGACCCCAGTGCGTCCTGGATGTGAACAAGGCTAGATCCTACCATGGACCCTGCAGAGGCCACGAAGTATGTGTGCACGTGCCAGACCACGGCGGGAGGTGGTTGTTGGTTTTTTGTTTGCTTGCTTTTTAACAATTACTCACAGTCTCAAGGATCATAGACTATCAGTGATAGGATTTCATTAATGTGAAGAGTTCTAGAAAACAAACAACATCTGTACAAACAACATCTGTAGGCATGCCAGGCGTCAGTGGCAAGAAGCTAGATTTATAGAGAAAGGGAAACAAATTTCTAAGAGCATCACATATTTTTCTTTTGAAGCCAGTCCATTCTTTACCCAACACTGGTTTAAAACTAGCCATGGAAATTCTCTCCAGCTCAATACAGAATGCTTTGGGTGAAGACAGAAGAATGGTCATTTCCAACATGGTCATTTTGTTACTCCTGACATAAAACACCTGCACAAGTAGGAAGGAAAAGGCTATAAGATACCCTATAGATATTGATGGAAAGGGAGCAAGAGATTTCTCTCCTGTTCTCCTGGCTCTCTGGATCATTATCCAAAACATTTATTAAGAATGGGTTAAATGAGTGAATTTAACAAATTCAGGCAAACTGAGGTGGGCTGATGACGAAATTATTAGCAGACTCTGAAGAGCACACTGTCCTGGATGTAGGGACACGAGAACAGGCTGCTTGCATTGACTACATGGGGCTGGTGCCAGACCAGATGCACAGGAACCGAGTATTGGGACTTGGGGCTCAGACCGGTGTCACTCTAGGTCTCTGGAGCTGTTATCCTACTTTTTCAATGTTTCAGGGTATTACCCTCCCCAAACCTGCAGAAAATAGCTTCTAAATTTCATCGTGCAAAGGAAGTAAGAGGAGTTCAGTGTAAAATGACCTCAGAGGGTATATAAAACACCTGAAGAAGAAAGTATCTACTTCAAGTCAGATTTTCCTAATTCTTCCCGGAAAAACAATGGAAGTCCAAGGACTGGAAAACTGAATTCGGGGGTCAGGGAACATTCTCTCTTCATTCCCACCAATCCAGGATTTATGAGGCAGTCCTGGGGAACATAGGCAAAATAACAGAGTGCTTATTTTCATCCCCAATTAAGAGGCCTCCCCATCTAATCTCTGCATCTCCCTTTTGTCTTACGACATAGTGAAGTTAACGTCAGGTCTCCCCATACCCCCCTTTAGTTCAGAAAAAAATCATGGCAACCATGGTGTGAAGTCAATCTGATATACAGTGCCATATTAACACTATACGCCACTGAGTAGAGAAAAAAATTTATATACAAGTGTTAGTAGAGAATAACCACCAAACTACACAGTATGACGTATGCATAGTCTTAATTATGTTGAACCAGGATGTTCAATGCATATTTTTACACTTTTGATAGAACCGTTCAATGCTATAATTATAAAATCCTTTCCTGAATGGTGATACCAGAATTCAGTCAATCAGTATTAAATTGGGTCTGCCCAAAGGAGCGAGGGCTCTTAAAATACACTCCTTCGCCCCAGTACATGCTGTGACACAAACTATCTGTAGTAGTGTAGATATTAATCAAATTTGATTATGCAGAGATGGCCGAGTGGCCCCTCCTCTCCACCTCTCTCTCTCACACTCGCTCACACACACACACACACACACACACACACACACACACAATCACCTTAGATGCAAACAGTGTGACACCTATGAAACAGACAACACCCTGATGTGGAGAACAGCATTTGAGGTGCTGCTCTGCAGAGGCGGGAAGGAAGGAGTGGGCCCGCAGGGAGACCACCTCCAAGGTCAGCACATCGTGTGGGCCACAGCCATCGGAGCTCGGAATTGGGAACTCACGGTCACTCTCACTGGCCCCAGTTCTCCGGGCCCTTCCAAATAGGTCTTATTCAGAAGACACAGGGTGTGAAGAATAAGCACGTCATCGCTACAACAAGCAAGGAAACCGCACAGGGCTTTGTGAATATTCCTGAGCCCTCGTTCTATCAGCCTCCTGGGTTCTTGGCTTTCTTCCCTCCCTGCCCTGCTACAAGCAGAAAAGTGAAGGCAGCTGAGTTCTACTGAGTGGACGGGGGACAGATGTGAATTCAGAAACTCACTTTCTCTTCCCGCTCCTTTTCTTTAGAAATCAAACCTCTTCTTTTCTTTCAGTGCCTAGGTTTCATATTATCATTTATCACTCATTCACCAAAAGGCTGTTCTATGCTTGGTGGAAGAAGAAATGCTCAGGAAACTCCCGGACAGCTTCCCTCACAAGGGGCTCCGCGTCCTCACCCCCACCTAAGCACCCGGTCCCGCAGCCGAGCAGGGTGCACTTCCACCTACGACCTACAGGTGTCGCCCTCTGCATGGCGAGGCCCGGAAGGGCAGCTCGCTGAACCCAGCAGACAGCGTCTGGGCGGCCCAACCTGAGCATGTGGAAATAATATACGTCTTCAAGTGAACTGTCTGGTCCCGGGGAAATAAAATAGGACATTCATAAGCAGTTACACCATCTGTCTTTATACCATCATCATCAACAGCAAGAGGAAAAATTGCTCTTTAAAATGGATGAAAGCCCAGGCTGACAGTAACCAGAAAACTGTGAGCTCTGAATACCAATAAAGGTAGAGAAATGATGAAAAAACAGAGATACAAACTATGCATTTGTCTGGACAGCTCAGACCTGTAATGTGTTGTGGGCGGTGTTTTGTTGGTCCCCAAGCCTAGAGAAACCCCACTCACTGAGACCCAGGCCTCTGGCACCCAAGAAAGGGCCTGGTCTTGCAGCAACGGGAACCATGTGGGGACCCGGGAAGCAACGGCCTCAGCCCTCTGCACCCCTGGGGCTGCTAATCCAGTCCTCATTCCCGTTCGGAAGGTGTATCTGACACCCACATGCTGATGGAGCAAGCAGGCAGGAGGGCAGTTTCTCACAGATTGCATCTTCCACCCCGGAAGTCAGTGGCAACCGGCTGGGGTCATTACGAAAGTTGGGTTTGTTTGGGTTTTTTTTTCCCCCCTAAATAGTATCGGCAACTGACAGACGGTAGGAAAAGACTTGATGGACTGACGATCCAGTGTTATCTGGAAAATCCTGTCTTTCCCTCAGTGGATGAAGTTGCTTCCCTTTAGTAAGACACACGGCAGCCAATGTGCTACTTTTAAGGCTGAAACAGACAAATCAAAACCACTTTTCCCCAAGAGTTTAGTCATATTCCAGAACCAAGCTTAACTCCTCGCCAGGAACGTCCTCTCAAGGGCGCAGCCAAGCCCTGGGCGAAGAGGTCAGGTCTGCTCCCGATGCCCTGCCTGGTCCTGGCAGGAGGCAGCAGGCCCAGCACAACCCGGGCGGCACGTCTGCTTCTCAGAAGACTCCAGAGAGGGTGCCGCTGCGAACCCTAGAGCAGAAGGCTGCTGTGATGGGTACCCCCCCCCCAGGGGCCTCAGGCAAGGGCACCCCTCCTATTTGAATGTATTTTTACGGTAAAGGGCTGAGGAAACAGAAGCAAATCTTGAATAACTGGGAGGTCTTCCTGCTACCCCTCTGCCTTCAGCCTCTCCATAAAACAGTGGCTGAAGGTCTTTAAAAAAAAAATCTATTTCCATCAATGCCTCCTTTTTACAACCGCTTCTCCCAGACAGCACTTACTAGCACTCGGGCCAAACCCAGGCTGCTCGCTCCTGTCTCCTGGCGGAGCGCAGAGCCCGCAGGTGTGAGAATTTCAGCAGAGAAATATATTCTAAAAGGGAAGCGTTCTGGGGCACCTCACGCTTTTGACGTGATGATGCCACAGCTACAGAAAATTTGCCTTCAGTCAGGGTGGTTTCGCTAACCACCGAGGCCAATGATTCTCTTCACATACCTTATACGGCTAACGCTGGCGAGGGCGACCGTGTGATTCCCCAACGTGTGGTGACATCTGCTCCAGGAGGAGGGGTCCCTGCCACCTGGCAGCCCCGTGCTGATTTGCAAAAATTTTATGAACCACCTGGACACTGATGAACGAAAGGAGGACTGGGCCGAGGCAAGAGCGGAGGTGGCCTCACCGTAAAGGCTGCCTGGCTACCACGGCACGCATGCCCCCAGCGTGTTACCCAAGGAAACGCGGCAGCTGCCGAGAACACAATACGCTCCCAAGGCACCGGGGCCAAGGGCCACGTCCACTGGGTGTCCTTCACAAATCGCTTTCCGACTTGGCGGAAGGGGAGTCGGTCAATGGCGAGGACTAGTCCCTCTGTTCCTAACTCTTCACAGGGCAATGTAGATCAACTCAAACCTTCCCCCCAAACCCCACAAAAGCCCCGGAGTACCTTGGTGTGATAGAAATTTAGAAATTCTCCTAAGAATCGCCAGGGCTCTCAGGCGATCGCGTTACTTAAATAATACAACAATCCGGGATCCCTGAAGAATGAAATTGTTCTTTCCTTTTTCTTTGGGGTGAGCCATATTTGAGGGTGAGGGTGAAATAAAGTGCGTTCGCCTGTCGGCAGGCTCAAGAGCTGAGAAACATTAGCTGTCATGAACCACAATCAAATCAGGTTTGAAATATTTAGCAGTGGCTTGGAAAATGCGGTGGTGCAGCTCTGACAGGCGAGATGTGCACAGACACCCACTTTCCATTATAATGGAAATATCAGGCCTGTTCTGAATATGTATAACCCAGAAAAATGTATTGATTTTTCATTCGGCATTAAAAAAAATGAAATAGCCTGCAGCTGTCAAAAGCCTTTTGTTAAAAGCTCATCTTTCCTGGAACGAGGTTTACCAGAAACAAGTTTTAATTGTATATAGGACCTCTTCTCTGAAAAACAAAATAACCAATCTGCCTACTTTGAAGATAGGGTTAAAGCTTTTCCTTTCTCCATTTTCAACCTAATTAACCAACGACAACCACAGAAGCTTGTGAGAAAGGCCTGCAACATTAGGACCGGCAGGAGGACCATGGAACGTGGCAGCCACATACGCTGGCGTCTCTGCATGTGTAGCGGGTGGGACTCCATGACTGTGTCTGGTCCCCTGCTGCTGTAAGTCCTACGCAGTTGCTGGACTCGGTGGCTACAGATTCAGCGTAGGACACTGTGGTCCATCTGTTGCCCTTCTGAGATGTTGGTTGGCACAACTGAAAAGGGTAGAGCGCTCCAATGTGCCCAGTCCTCTCGGCCTTTTGTTACCCGTAGGAAACCTCTACTGGCTATACATCCCCTACAGAATATGCGTGCTTCCTTTTGCGAATAAAGTCAAATCAGATCCCACCATACAGAAGATACTCCCAAGGCCTAGACCGCTACTTCTAATAAGATCCAGTGCGCCAGAATTCTACTGCAACAGAAACTCATAATAGGATACGATCGACGGCGCTGACGGACAGCCAGCCCTGCTGTTCCCGGCTCTTCACCCCTACTCTTGTCTTCCCTCTCCAAGCCGGGGAGGAAGAGATAAATGGCAGCAACGCTTGGGATGAACGATGCTGTTCTCCCTCCGTGACATTTTGGCAAGTATGATCTCACCACATGGTGACACGGGTCCTACCGCCGGGGGGCTCTCCCAACTGTCCAGTGACGCTCAGATCCAGGACCCAAGAATCCATTCTGCTACATTCCCAAGCACATTTCCGGGGACATTTAACTCAGGGTTTTCTCCCGGCGGTTTCTTTCCAGCCCTGGCCATGTGGCTGGACACTACGCGAGGCATAGCATCGAGCGATTAGGTTTTCTGGTCAACAATGAGGCAGTCCCAGAAATTTTCCCGTAAGTTACCGTGGTTTTGCTTACCACAAGTGTGTATCGTTCTCTTAACACGCCTTATATACTCAGCATCTTGGCGAACGTGACTGCATGTTTTCATGCCGACACACGGAATGGGAACCGTAGAGTCTCCCCTGAAGTGCCTTGTGTGTAATCACCTGGATAGTATTTTTAATTGTAAGCTGAATTGGTCCATTCTATTTTCTACATCCTAACAGGGTATATAAATTGAGGGGAAATGCAACATCACAAAGCAAAGGGTCCAGGAATCCAAACCGACACTGGCAAGTGGAACATTGTAAAATGCAACTGCCACAGTCTAGGCAGGAAACCTTAAAGGGGCGAAGGATGAGGCTGGGTAAAGGTGTGGGGAGCGGGGGGGTGGGTGGGTAAAGCAGGCAAGGACTCCAAGACTTCAAGCCTGGGGCATTCATTTATCCAGCAGAAGTATAATATTCCCCCCCGCCTTCTCAGGGTAAGACATTTCTTTTCCAGCAGACATCAGGGCTCCAGAGCAGCAGCAGAGCCCAAGGCATCTGGTGAGAAGCCCACTCCCCACAGAGACGACAGGCAGGCAGGCCCTGCACACTCCTGCTTGCCCCGGCCTCCCTCAAGTCCCTCTCTTGCACAAGATCGAAGCGCCGGAGCACGGGAAAAGCAGAGGGAGGCCTCCCCTCCGGGCGGCCCCTGTCTGTGGCCCTGTCGATTTTCTTCCCACCCTGAGCCCCGTGCCAGGCTGAGCCGTCCAGCCAAGGACCCTCCTCTGCCAGCCGGGGAGAGCAGCTGGGGCTGGCCTGGGGCTGCTGTGGGCGGTTTTCCCACCCTGGTCACTTTTTAAGAAATAATGTGGCCACAGTGCTAACCAGTTGTTTTAAACAAAACTGCCTCGTAGAAGACGATGGTTCTACACGTGGATTTCAGTCCTCCAAGAGAAAGGGGACGTGAGCAGGAGAGGAACTGGGGGCCGCGCTTCGCCGGAGACACACGCCCCTCGGCCAGGGATGAGCTCGGTGCACCGTGCACGCGGATCCTCAAAGGTGAATGGTTTACTGCAAGAATTCTTCTGACCACTAGGTGTTCGTTTACCCAGTACACCCGGGGCCACAGAGCCTGGAGTTTCTGGACAGAGCGCGCAAGGTGGTGGAGGCCCGGCAGCCTTCGAGGGGCCTGCGGGAAAAGCTCTGCAGGAAAAGCCGGCGCCGAAGGACCCTGGCCTCCCTGCTGCCTCCCCTGGCCTTGTTCTCGTCCCCCGCCCTGGCGACCCTGCCTCTTGGCACCAGGCTGAAAGAATCAACACGCTGAAGGCAACTCCGGGTATTATTAAAATGAATAATTGGAGAATAGAGACCATTTATGCTTTTGTATATTTGAAGATCGTGCCACTGTTTATAGAAACAAGAAAAATGGGGATCGTGTGGCGGGAGGGAGCCTGGGAAGGCCGGGCGTGCTGCAGCCTGTGTGCGCGGCCCCCGCTGGGTAAAGCAAGGTCGCCCGACGACGCAGGCCTGGCGGAGTCTCCCTCGGCTGCTGACCTGAGCTGGCCCCGGCCGGTGCCGGTGCATGGGCCGGAGACAGCGCTTCCCAGCTCCCGAGCGCTACGGCCTCTTCAGGCCTCCCGGAGCAAACGTGCCCCCTTCTGACGCAGCGCAGAAGGCCCACGCCACGTGGAAAGTACTGCCGTTGTGTGGCGAGGGACAGGTCCTGCCACCGGCCCTCTCCTGGGCAGGGCCACTTGGTCAGTGGGAACGGTCTGTCAAAACCGCGGTAAAATTAAGGGGGTGGGTGGGGGTCACGGGAGGAGAGAAAGGGAGGAACCGCCTCGAGCCAGGATTGCAACAAGTTCCATTTATCTGTGTTCTTAGCAGAAGCACCTGGGTTGCCTCCTGCAGAAATGCAGAAAGGATAAAAGCCAATGTGCGGTGACAAAGCACACAGGACTAAATATGTCTACGGACTCGCCTGGTGGCTATTCACGGGAAGAGTTCTCGCTCGCTCGCTCTCTAGCTCTCTCTCTCTCTCTGTCTCTTTTAAATAACTGAAAGATGCGAGTTCCAGTTTGTAAAACACAAACCCACCCCTGAAATGGCTTCGGAATCCACCGCCGAACAAGAAGCCCGGCTCTGTCCCGAACTCCGAAGGAAAGGGAATTCAGCGGGGATTAGCTCCCCTGGATTTCTACGGAGCCAGGATTGCTGCTTTGCTTTCACACATGAAATGTAAAAAGGCAAATTCCCCGAGCATGTTTGTAGCGGAGCGTGATGTGATTGTGTTGTCATTTATGGGAAATAATCGCAGACCCATCTCTCCCCGTCCCCCCCATTTTCCAGTCCAAATAACCATGAAAAATTACACTTCAATGTCAGGGCGACGACAAAGGAGGCGCGCTCTCTGGGAGCTCAGCGGATTTGCAGGGGTTTTTCCTTTCTTTGGACAAAAACTACCTTCAATTGTACTTCATTTAAAATGTGATCTAACAAATGCATTTTGACAAGTTCCTTTCTCTTTTGCTCCTTTCTTTCAAACAGTATTTTGCACAGTTTAACCTCACACCAAACTGGAATGTTCTGGAAAGAAGAGGCATGCAAAATAGAAGGCCCTTGAAACCAAGAAGGGTGTTTTATTTCCGACCTCTGGTAAAAACAAAGTAGTGGAGGAAAATACTGATTCAAACTCCATATGCTACTGGGAATGCGCAGAGAAGGGGACAGAGTGAGTCATGGTGTCTTGTCTTGATGACAGAGTATTTGATGGGCAAAGGTGAGAAAAGCCAAGGTTGGTAGAAAGACAGCCTTAGACAGAGGAGGAAGGGGCCCTCATGCATTTGCTCAGCACCACAGAACCACTTCATGGATTTGGAAGTATCATCTAAGGTGTCTGGAAATAGGGTCAGAATTGGGGGTTTATGCCCAGACGGGATGAGGAAGGGAAGCCCCTTTGATGGGGCACCATTTCCCTCCTAGTCCCCCTCCTCTACAGAAAAGGACATCTTTCACCCAAACAGATGTGCCTGAAAGCTTTCTAACATCCCAGGTGTGAGGCCTGGGCAGTCCCTACCAGCATCTGTCTTTCAAGAACACTCTGCCTGAAATAAACACTGCCAGGCTTCCATGGTCGGAGGGGAGAAGACAGGACAGATAAACACACATGAGTGATAGAGTATAAATTTTAAAAATAAATAAATAAATAACAGCTTCCATTAACAGACCGGTATCATCCTCCTGAGTTGAAACTCACTTGGTGAGTCAGGGAGAGGTCTTATGCTTAATGCAAATAATAATTATTATTATTAAAAAATAATAAAATAATAATAAAAATAATAATTTCCTATGTATTTTTAATTGGAAAATGTTGGAAATACGGGGGTGAAGAGAGTCAAGGAAAGCCTGTAAGTGTACTTAAGCATCTATGCACAAATGACGGTGTATGGGAAATGAACAGGATGTACCAGAAGTGATATTAGATGGTGGTGATTAGAACCTAATGGGTATAAGTGAGACCTTGCAGGATGGCTCCTTGAACAGGAATGTCAAACGCTGATGGATGCGATCTATACAGGGATGACAGCATGGGAACGAAAGGTGGAGGGCTGGCTGCATAGACCTAAGGCGTTTACAACACCGGGGAGACATGATGTGCCCATGCCCAGGGGAATGATGGGCTGGCTGTTTGGGGAGAGGATATGCAAAAAAAAGCAAAACGAAAGAGAAACAGGCGAGCAGTTTGTTCCTGGCCATCAAAACAAACAGCACGCCACCAAGAAAAATCCAGCCATGACTCCAGTAACTAAGTCACAGGCTGGCACAAGTGAGGGGCTGGAATTCCCAGCCTGCTAACAGCCTCGGTCTTATGCCCACAGCACCCAAAGGGTCTGGAGCCTATTAAGAAATCAGCCTTGTCCCCCACAGAGCACAGAGTGCACGCAGAAACAGCAGTTTACTCCCACCGGTGGACAGCAGAGTGACGGACTGCCTGTCAATGAGCTTCATCCTGCATGATCGTCAGCCACTTAGATGCACAGCTGGTAAAACAAGCTGATTCATAAAAATAAAGCACAAAGGCTTACACTTTCCAAACCAAAATCTAGGAAACAGACATCTGGCCAACTTCAGGCAACACTACACCCAGAAAACACCGGCTCAACCTGTTCTCCTTTGGCCAGACCCCAAAGGTGGCATGCACAAAGACCACCACAGATGCAACGGCACTTTGGACGACAGAGTCTGACGCTCGGGACACACGTAGGCCCTAGAGATGGCCCGGGACCGAGTCCCACACCTGCAAGCATGCAGGGGAGTCTGTAGGTGCCTCGCACGCACTCACTGCCTGGTATAGCGGGGAAGAGCCTGCCTCTGCCAGAAGCATTTACAGTCACACCTGAGACATTTAAGGATGTGTCTATGCAGGGAAAGTAAAAACCTGGGCCGTTCTCCAAAACCATCAAGTCCCAAGTTCACTTCAGCCTGAAAAACTAAGGCGGTGGCGGGGGCTGCAGCAGCAGCAGCACGTTCCAGCTGACATTTCCTAGGAAATTGCAAAGAAAGTGAAGCAGGAAGCTGAGGGACTGAGAAAATCCAAAGGTTTATGTTCAAGAGCTTTCCTGCATCCATGTGAGAAAAAGCAGATGGGATTGCTAAAATGTTGTCATTTCTAACATTCACCTTGTACAGCTCTTCTGTGCCCAAAGGGAGAAAGGAAATTCTTAGATCTCCTTCCTCTCTTTGAGAAAGTTCCAAAGTCATGCCAGTGGTCGCCTACAAAACCTCTATATCTTAAAAATTTGGATCCTGTACAATGCAACGTTCTTTCTCTAGGGCAGGACCAAATACCACCACCAGCAGCACACCTGCCCTTCCGCGATGATTTTAGCTACAGTGACCCATCTCCAAATCTCCCAGAGCTACTAAGTGTACCTGAGTCTCGGCCTCAGGACCGGGTGCATCTGTGTGGCCTTCCTCCCGTGAGAGCTTTCTTCCACCTGAGAACAGGCTAGAATCCCCGGAAAGGGGATGCAGTCCACCACACGTCCCCAAACTCACACTGTAATGTACCTTCTGACGGCACAGAAGTGCAGTCATAATCATCGAGGCAAACGACTCTACAAGAGAACTTAAATTCTAGATCCTTACCCATATTTTTCCATGGTGGGAACATTCGACAACAACTAATACACGAAACCAAAGGGAAAGGCAATGTTGTCAAGAGATGAGCAGGTCACCAAGGATCTGGGCAGAAAGTATGAATTCAGCGACCAAGAATTGGACAGGTAGGAATAAGGGATCTGTGGTGACTGACAGTACATGGTCAGACATAGAAATTTTGGACGCTACACTCTTCGGTGTGCAAGCTGTGCCCGAAAAAGGACTAGAAGCTCCTGGAGGGAATCTCTTAAGTTGGAATCCCCCCAAACTTCCGAAAGTAGACAACTCTTTCCTGTGGGAATACGGACCCTGGGCAGAGAGGGAGCATGGAAATGAAGCCTGCAATGAGTCAACTGTTTCGCTTCACTCTGTAAGGCCAACATTCGTGGCAAGGAAAGAAGTAAAGCCAGCCAAAGGTGTGAATGAGAAGGAGTGGAAAAGCAGTGCAGTCTTGAAGGAAGCCGAAAAGAACCACCCCATGATTAGGGAAGAGAAGAAGTGATTTCTCACTTGCCGAGCAATAATTTTAAAAATCACAAGGAGGAAGAGGAGAGGGAAGAGAGGGATTTCGACAGTAACCAGCAAGCAACTTTCAAAAAGAAAAAAAAAAAACAAAAAAACAATTTGTATCTTTATATTTAATATAAATGATGGCAGAAGAAAAAAGGTCAATTTCCGGCTCAAAAGAGTCTACAAATGGATCCAACTCCTGGAAGACACTGGTGACAAGCTGGAAGAACAGAAAACCGGGCACGAGTCAACAAATGCAGGAGAACTACCGGCTGTTTGCAGCAACGTGGTCATCAGAGGGATCTGCCTTTGTTTTGAGGGATCTGGGGAAGCTACCAGCAAGCGCCTTGATCTTCCAGACCAGAAGAGCCAGGGCTTGGGGAGGGGGAGCTTAAAGCCCACAGGGTCAGGACATCCAAAGGAGGGCGAAGGGAACAGGTGGCCACGGTGCTGCTCACGCAGTCACACGAGCAGAGAAAGAAGCAAAGGCCTGTGGAAAGGCCAGAATGTTGAGGCAAACAGATTCTAAGTGGTGCCACAGTTGTTCAGAGCCGCATCCAGCTTTTCTTTACATTCGGACACAAAAGGCCGAACAGCAAGGGTAAGGATGGGCTGACAACCCCAACACAGACCAAACACCATCCCCCAAGGATCCAGAATCCATGTTTTGAGGCAAGTAGTATCCTGTTCACTTCCTGCCCAGTGGCAACGTGGTACTCAGAATAAAACCACGACATTTAAGGCCACAATAAGCCACAGCTCTTGCTGCCCCGCCACCTCACAATTTCTTTCACACACACACACAAACACGCACACACACACGCTCTCTCCTTCAGACTTTGTCCCTTCCCTCCCTTCATGCTCTTTCTGGAAGGGGGTTGTCCCAGAAGGACTCCTCCCAAACGGCTCAGGGCAGAGCCTGTCAGAGATCTTCTGGATCCTGGGTGAGGTCCAAGGGGCTGATGCAGCCCCGAATCCCCGCTGCAGAGAACTAGCAAAAGCCAAGTAATTGCTTTTTCCCCTTCCACTAATAAGCTTTTCAGCAGAGGAAGAATTCAGCTTCCTGTAGTCAACAGACCCTTTTTTCCCTGCCTCTCCTCGCTCCAAATAATCTAAAGTGACTGCAATTTCAGTCCTGGCTCTCTAGCATTCAGCTCCACCGGCTGAGGTCAGAGGGTGTCAAGTGAGGGCTCTCCATTTCTTTTCTACTCTGCCTTCACGCCACCCATGCTTCTTTGTAACTGAGGCAACCTGCCTCCCCAGCCCAGCCATTATGTGTATCACCAGCCCACGGCACACACTGACTTCAGTCAGGATTCCAGGAAATGTTTTTAAGGCCTAGAAAACACTAGGGGAGAAAAAAAAATCTCTTTGCTGTAAACAACTGATTAGTAATGACCAACTTCAGATGGCTCTGGTGACCTGAGCCACTAATTTCCTGGTTTTGAGAAAAATGCACTGCACTACGACATTTCTGTGTGTGTGGTGGTTAAACCATGTGGCTGATTGTGTGGTTTTCGGTTTAGCTGAATGCAAATGACTCTGGTTGCCGAGTTGGTTTCTTACGATGTTGGTATCTTGGAGTCCAGCTCCATGGCTGTTGAACGGGTTGTGAGTGGGCTGCTTGGGAAAACTGCCCCCCCTCCCCACTTCCCAGATGAATGAAATGGGATTTCAATTAAGAAGGGCAGCACCAGTGCCTCCCCCTCCTCTGGCTTCATGGAGAGCTAAGGGAGAGCACAGAGTGGAAGGCGAACAGACAAATGGACAAAGGGAGATGGACTGGGTGAGAGGAAGAACAGGTATGTGGAGGGATGGAGGGAGGCCCCGCAGGTTCCTATCCCGGGAAGAGAATCAAAAGAGGGTCACGACCAAGTGCCAAAGAGCTGCTATTCGAAGAGCAGCTCCAAGCGGGGGAAACAGAGGCAGGTCTGCAAAGACACTGCTCACCAGGCCTGCAGCCAATGCCCGTGAGGTTCTGGAAGGGAAGGAGGGAAGGGGAGGTGCATCCCGGGAAGACGGGACCACCTGCACACACCCTCTCCCTCCCCCCGACCCCCATCACACACCCAGAGGAGGTGGACGCTTCCTCCTGGCTGCAGCCAGGCCTGTGATGGGAATTTATTTCCCTCAATTATGCGCCCTTGTCCCCAGTCTCAGTTCATCAGCACAGCGCAGCCAAGTCAATGAAAAGCTCCATAATGAAGTAATCACATGCACGGGGATGGCCCCGCACCTGCCCGCTGGGCCCTGAATCAAGCTGACATCGGCTCTCCAGGCCTCCCCCGACCCCGTGTGCTCCTGCGCTCCCTGTCAGGCCACCCCCAGCCTGCCCCAGGAGCCTCCAGCCCAGGTGCCATTTGCGCCCCAGTCACAAATGCCCTGACTGTGAAGAGGAGGAAGGGAGAGGCTGGCAAAGTGGGGCTGGTCGGTACAAAACACTCCGTGCTTCCCTTCCCTCCTACCTGGGAAATCCCTCCCTGCAAAGAGCCTGATCCCACAAGCCGGTACCGTGTGCCTACAAGGACTCCACGTGCTCAAGTCGTTAGGATCTGATAACAGCAGTCACGGTGGAACACAGCAGTCACACAACTGAAGCAGATGCTATTCTCACTCCCTTGCCAAGGGGTGAGGGAGAAACTGAGGTTCACAGAGGTCACATTAGTGGCAGAGGTCACACAGCTCAGAGGTAAGAGAGCTGAGGCCAAGGCCCACGTTCTTCACAACCACATTCAGAGCTGTTGTGGGGCCTTCCCATGAGAACTTCAACTCCTGCTCAGGCTGTCCATCTGTCCATCCATCCACCACATGTCCACCCATTCCAGAAACTGACAACACAGCTGGGAACAAGGCAGGAGACTCCCTGCTCTCAAAGGACAAGGGGTGGGGGCACCTGGGTGGCTCAGGGCGTGGTCCCAGGGTCCTGGGATCAAATCCCCCATTGGGCTCCCCCCACCGGGAACCTGCTTCCCCCTCTGCATCTCTCTCTGTGTCTCTCAATTAATAAATAAACTCTTTAAAAGGGGAGGGGGGCAAAGGCCAAAACAGGGGCTTGGGGGGGCGAGGGTTAGATGGATAGATAGTAAAAGAACTACTCCAAGTCAGCTGCCGATGGGCGAAGACGAGAAAGTAGGGACGGGGGACAAAGCAATCCCAGGGGTCATTTCCTACTGGAAGCTCAGAGCGGGCGACACTGAATCCAGACCTGCAGGCCACAGGGTGTGAGGCTCAGGGGCCCAGGTGGCAGAGAGGAACCGCCCGGACAACCGCAGAGGGCCAGGAGACGCGCAGACAGGTCGTGGGGGCGCGGGCCCCGCTAGCACGCAAGGGGCTCCCCTTTAGCCTGCCCTCCTCTGGGCAGACGTGGCCCTGACACCCCCACCCTGCTTGGGAAGTAGAGCCTGAGACGACTCCTCCCGTGGGCAGAGAGCTGCGTGGGCGAGACATCCTGCACAGCTCCACAGGCTCACGCCGCCAGGGCTTCCCAGGACAGGCGCGAGGGGGCTTCCCCAAGTGTGCGTGCGTGTGTGCAAGAGATCTGCAGTCTCCCTGAGCCCGGCCCTTTCCCGGGGTGGGGGAGCCCACGGCGATGAGCGGGTTTCAGAGCGGGTGGGCAGCCCCGACTCCCCTCGGCCACGGGGGCCGCCGTGACACCCAGGCCCAGAGCACCTCCCTGCGAGGCTGAAGCGTCGGCAGCAGGAGCGGGCTGGGCCGGGAGCTGGGCCGGGAGCCCCGGGCACCCTGCACGGCCCCTCCGGAGCCCTACTGCCCTTCCACAGACCGACTTCCGACGCGCCGGCAGACGGAGTAAGGGTCCAAGGCTGCGGGCCGCCCTCCCAGGCACGTGGACGCCGGACGCCGGGCTCTTCCTACACCGGCTGCTGTGGAAAAAGCCTGCTCCACTCCACGACACAAGAGGTGTCTGCCCCTCGTGACACCCACGCACACGCACCCCCCTGGCGCCGCCGCCACCCTCTGCCGGAGCCAGGTGGCTGCCTGTGGTCCAGGCAGCAGGCATCCCCTGGCTCCCGGGTCCTCAGCCCAGCCGTCTCCAAGTCCCCGGGGGCCCCCAAGGCAGAGGGAGTGGGCACGGCCTCGGGGGCTCCGGAGCACCCACAGGGCGGCCAGGAGACCAGAGGAGCTGGATCTCGGCCAGAAGGGACAGAGGGAGGGGCCCCCGCAAAAAAAAGCAATCAGGAGGGGACAGGAGGGGCCGGGAGGGGCCCGGAGGGGCGCCGGCCAGAGCACCCCACGGGAGCCGCCCATACTGCCCGGAGAGCCAGGCCGAGAGCCGGGGAGGCACGAGGAGGCACCACGCAGGGAGCGCGGACGATGAGCAGGCGGCAAACCCCAGAAAGCTGGGAGCTGAACGGAACACGATGCACGAGGGGCCAAAGCCCAGGACGGCTCAGAGCGCACGTGAGTTGGGGTTTCCGCCGTGACCGGAAGCCTGGGGAGCCGGGGCCCCCTTCTGCAGTCGATTCCATTCCCGTCATCAGGAGAACTGTGTTTTGGGGAAGGGGCCAGAACAACTGTGGGAGCCGTAAGTTGGTTACTGCCTTTTACAGCGCACTTCCCAGAATAAACTGTCCCAAGACTTCATCCATCACCAAAAAAGGCAACTGTGAAAACACTCGGCCGCCCCTTCCCTCACACCAGCAGTCGCCCTCCCTCCACGGGTGGGGGGCGGGCAGGGCTGGGGGCAGTGGGCAGCTCGCAGGCCGTACTAATTGCTCTTGCGGATGCTGTGCGGTGTGGGGGCCGTTCCCAGCGATGAGCAGTTAGGAACTTCCCAAATCATTAACCTTTCTCGGAGTGCATTGTACTGGGAGGTGCTCCCTCCGCAGCCTATCCAGGAGCCCTATTGATCTGCTGCACACTCGGTGCCTTCAAAGTTGTTTATGATCAATATGCAAATTGCCCATGGCATTGATCTAGTATTAATTTTCAATTAGGGAATCCACAAGGGGTCTCTGAGGGTCAATACCTAACAATGCAAAGGAAACTCTGCTGAGGAGTATTGGGCCTGATGCTGATAAAAGCTTCCCTAAGCCTCCTTCTCAACAGTTCCAGGCCCTCGGGGCTGTCACCTTCACTTCGGCTCCTTCGGGTCCCTCCTAAGTCAGACCCCCCAGGTCAGCAGCCTCCCCGGCTGCCTGTGGGGCTGTTGCCCCGAACTCCCCCGCCCCCCGCCCCCCCCCCTCGCCCCGCGCCACAGGGCCGAACCCTGGTCTGCCAGTGCGTGCCCCTGACACCCGCCCTCTTGACCGGATGCCCCAGGACATGCCTCCACAGCTCCCACGCCACACCCAGGCCCGGGACCACTCGCTCCCCCAGCTCCCCAGTCACACATACCTTTTTCCTCCCTCTCTCCCTCTCCCTCGTTTCTGCTTAGTCACGGAACGTCACCTTGGCACGCTGCCACGGCTGGAGCTGGCGAGCTGCACGGTCCCCAGAAATCTCAGGCAGTCAGGCAGAGCCGCCAGGCTGCCAGGTTATGCTTGGCAAACAACCCACTGATGTCATTTCAAAAAACCAGCGGGGGGAAGGAAAAGGCACAGCTTCAAATCATCTGTTTCTCCTTCTTTCTTTCTTCTGACACAATTTCTCTTCCTAAATGAAACAGGAGGGCAGGGGGCTGGCGGGATGTTAACGGCTTTGCCGCCGTTCAGGGTTCCCAGCAGAGGCCTCGGCCTGCCCTCCAGGAGGGCACAGGGCAGTGTGTGCAAGTGTCCCCCGCCCCCCCGCCCCGGTGTCCCCGGGGAGCACGCCCAGCTGGGCCTACGGTCATTCCCTTATGGCCCCTGACAGCCCCTGAGCCCCTGAGCCCCTGAGCCCCTGGCGTGGGAATGCCGGCTGCGCGGGAAGGAGCTGGGGAGAAAGGGTCCTGCTCTCCTCTCAGCAGGTGTGCACCCCCCGCCCCTGCACATTCTCCACTTGGAATAAAGCCCCTGGAGCCTCAGGCTCAGTCAGGCCCCACAAAACCGCCTGAAGACCCAACTCCACACCGGATGGGTGGGCACCTGCCCACTTTCGGCATAGCTGCTCCCAGCGCAAGCCGGAGCGTTAGCTCGCCAGGCTAATTGGTTTATGGATAACATTAATTACCATGTTGCTCATTAATGGATGAAATCTTTATTGGTGCCATTGATCAGCGGACTTGTTAGCTGGCCTCCTAACCAATGGCGGATATAACAAGCTCTCTTATTGGCATATCAATTAATGCAATCAATTTCTGGCCAGAGGCTGCCATTCGCTTGCCTGGTTGTTCAGGGGTAGGGGACAGAGCCATGTCAAGCATGCCTTCCCTCTGAGTCCCCAATTCTCAACTGACTTCCAGGTGGCTTCTGGGCCACTTGGGGCTCATCTATCCACAGGGCGGGAAAATATCACACCTATCCTTCCACTTGGAAATCACCTTTCCATGTTCCACTCGTGACAAAAGTGCTACTCTGTGCAGGATACATAAGCTAGAAGGAAAATGGGAAGAGCCTGGGGACTCTTATATAGGAGGGCTGGAGGAATCAGGAGATGTTTCTGGACTGGACCCTGATGGAAACGATCCGGTCCCCAGACGGGCCTCTGGACAATGATCACACGGGCCCTAAAACACAAACCACAGGCATCAGCCCTCTGCCTGCCCAGGGAAGCCTTCCCAGACCTCCCAGCCTCCTGGGCACACAGTCGCATCTGCTGACCACACCTAGTGGCATCCACCTCGGTCGGCGCAGCCCACTGATGGGGCCTGTACGGGAACCTCGCCTGCTCATCTTAAATCCCAAGCTCCGGCACCAAAAAAGGACGTTCCATGTTAGGAACCGCCATGTGCCCAGTAAATCTGTGCACATAGGGGCATTCTCATGTTTGCTGAAATGCATACGATAAATCTGTTCAACAGCACTTACATCCCTATAAAGTCACAGCTGGGGAAAAATTTCTCTGGGCAGCAACACGTCTTCAGTTATTTTAGAAGAGGCTCAGGGACTGGGTGTGGGTGGATCCACGGGACCAAGGATTTACAGCTGGACTTCACTGACGACTGGTGAACACCAGGGCATTAACGCTCTGGCAAAGGGGATGCACGGACAGACCTATGGCTCGAGGAGGGTAAGTGGGGAACGCCTGACCCCTAAGACATGCTTTAAAAGGATTACCTGCAGTTTGCCCCCCAAAAGAGAGATGCTTGAAATATTATTCCAGATTTGTTTCTAAAAGCCAAAAATAAATTAAATGTAAAAAGGGAAGAAAATCACTACTCGACTCAGCGGTGCCAGTACTATTAATAAACTTTGCAAGCACAAACATTTAATTCAAGGAGAGAGGGTATAAGCAACCAGAATTGGTAAAAAGCAGACAGGGTGGGAAAGCAAGCTGCTTTTGGGAGAGCAGTGACCGAGCAGAGGAGGGTGACTAAGGCCACGGCTCAGGGATGTAATTCTCAGCATTTGGAAGCACAGCTCGGGGCTTCTAGGATAAACAGTAGAAATATTTCCTCTGTTTTATAAATAGAAAGTGACATCTTTCCACGTGGACCATCAGTACTTCCATATTCACAGGGCAGAGGCAAGTCCTGAACAGACCAGGCGGGGGCCAGAGAGAGACGCCCCGGCCCGTGGGCAGGAGGCCTCCCAGGGAAGCCAGCACCTCCTTAACCGGGAAAGCCACGCCACGTGGAGAAGGCTGCACACCCTCCGCAGCGGTCACCCCACACAGGAGACGGGGCGATACCCAGATGAGGGGCCCTGGGTCAGCCCCTCCCCTCCACGGTGGGTGACTGTTTCAGTAAGAGCAGCCGTTGGGCCTTCCAGGGGCAGGAGTTGGGGCATATGTACTTCCAAGCAGAGCTCTCGCAGTGCGAAGGCGTCCAAAGCCCGTGATGCTTGCAGGGGTTCTGCACAGTTTGATTCCAATTTTCGGCTGTGTATTAAGTTACTGGTCATTACCAAATGTTGTAATAATAAAGCCTACTCAAATATGGTAAACGCCAAAATTCAGCACACTGGTGGACGGGCCACGCAAGATTTTGCGTCGACCCCAGAGTAACCTGCCCTCCCTACTTTATGGGAGACTCTTCTGAGATTGCAAGACACAATGCTATAAAAACAGTTAGCACTTGGAACTACTTCCGCAAGAACAAGGAGATTTGCATAATAATGGAGCCAAATCGAAATACATAAACAAAACAGAAGCTTAGCTGATCCTATTTAACTACCTTTCCGTAACTCTTCATTTTGATCAAAATGTTGATCACCTCTGCTTTATTTTCATTTTATAAAGCTTTTCTAGAAAAATTATTTATATATTGGGTGAAAATCAGATTTGATTTTTCAGAGAAGAGAGCTCTACTAATAAAAGTTCACAAAGCACTGTTTTGTCTGACGTATCACTCTAGATGAAAAGTGAAGTGCACGCTCTGGAGAGCCTCTCTTCAAAGCAACATGGATTATTTATTTATTTATTTACTTATTTATTTATTTTTAATATGGGTAATTTAAAGTTTCGAGTAAGAATGTAAAAACTCCCAGCCCTCAGCTGACAAAGCATGCGCACACACACGGCTAATTCACTGGCACTGCTACACAGGCACATGAAAGATAACGTGCCAAAATGGAGACAGCTGTGCCACAGTGCGATGAAAGCTGGCTTAAAAGTACTGTTTTATGTTGTGTATTTGCTTTACAATAAAAAGGGAAGGATGTCTTCACGATCTGCCATGGAAGCAAAACACAAGTCCCCTTAAGACAGAGTTGCCTGGGCAGCCCGGGTGGCTCAGCGGTTTAGCGCCTGCCTTCAGCCCAGGGCATGATCCTGGAGACCAGGGATCGAGTCCCGTGTCAGGCTCCCTGTATGGGGTCTGCTTCTCCCTCTGCCTCTGCCTCTGTGTGTCTCTCATGAATAAATAAATAAAATGTTTTAAAAAAAAAAAAAAAGAGTTGCCTGATTCCTCAGCAAAGGTGGGTTCAGAGAATGACAACTGTCCTTGTCTTACTACTGGAACCAGAGGGAAAGCTTCCAGGGTTGTTTCCTCTCCCAAAGACAAGGGCTTAGATGCTTTCTCTCCAAGACAGGAAAGAGGGGTTGTCACACTTATTCACTGATGGATTCACCAAGTCATCAGCCACATCTATTAGCATACACCTACTAAGGGTCTAGGCATCGTGGAGTCAACTGGACAAGGAGGGCACATTCCTGCCTCCACGGGATCTACCCTCCAGCAGACCCACCACGGGTGACAGAGGAGGGGCTGACTTACAACCAATCTTGCCAATGAACCATCCTGTCAGCATGCACTTGGACAAGACCACCACCCCTTTTCCTAGGTCTCTGCTCATCGGAGGGACAGGTAACAAGGTTGGCCTTCAGCGTCCTCACAGGGCTGCCACGCTAGGGTTCTAAGCTGGTCACATTCACCTCTATCTGGGAACAGTAGGAATCACTACAGAATCTGACCCCGTCCACTCTCTAAAAAGACTCATTCCCAAGACTCTGTCCCCGAATCTTTCACCTGGGTGATTATGTATCCAGGTTTTTCCACTCCAAACGCGATAATAAATCAAATCTTATCAGAATTGAGCTATAAATCTGTGAAGACTCCAATAATTTCTAGCCAAGGGAATAACACCACAAAAGTACTTTTTAAACTAATTACTCGGATTCCGAAGCGCGGCCCTAATGAGCCTTCTTTCTGCCCAGAACTTACTAAGAGGAAAGACTAGCTTCTGGTGCAGTAATTACCGCTTTCCCCTTCAAACTTCTAACTGGAGATCGATGCTGCATTTTAAGACCCATTGATTTACAATTAGCCTGGCTTTCCTGCTAAAGTGTTTTTTAAGCAGAGTTTACTTTTATTTTATTTTGAAATCTCTGAGATCTGGTTCTTGGATTTTACACCCTCTCGAGAGGGGCCCAGCAATCTCCAAGAGGAAGAGGTGCTCATCAGAAGAGTGAGGAGCACAGGGAGGCAGCACAGCACCACCAGGAGGGCAGGTGGAGGGAGAAGGGGACTCAGCTTCTTCCCAGGATTCGCGACGTGGAAGCAAAAATTCGAAACAATTTTAAAAGCCCAAACTTGTGCTGAAAGGGGAAGGAATGACGAAATCCAGAGAGAGAGGAAGCAGGAGGCGGGCGGCCTCATCAAGTGTAGCTGCTGTCAGGGCGGCTAGAGCGGCTCTTTATTGCCTCTGCTGTTTATTAGCATCCTCGGGAAGGGAAGGGGGTGGAAAAAAAAGAAAAGAAAAAGCTTTGTGCATCTTTGCAAAACAAAGCACTAGTTAAAAATAGTGTGTGCAGCAGGGACAGTGTGCTAACATGAGGGTCCTGGCAGCTCCAGCACTTGCACAATCTGTCCCATGAGGAGAGCAGAAGTAAGCGAAGCAATTAAGAATTTCATGCTGATTGCTTCGAGCATGTTTTTCTATGCCATAAAGATAATAGCATAAAGGATATGGCCTTGCCTCCCTCCCCCGCCCCCGCCTGGCAACTTCTGCTTTCTGTCTTTTGGACCTTTTCTTTTCTTCACCTCCCATGGTTGAGGGAGGACCCAAGATGCTGGTTAGCTGGCCTGGCACCACTTGATGGAACTGGTGGCTCCCATGCCTATAGCACAGTTGGTGCATGTGCGCGGGAAGCCTGTCCCCACCTGTCCCCGATCTCGGGCAGACCCAGAAGGATAGCCATAGGCCGGGCCACATCATTGAAGCCCCAAACATAGAAGGCCTAGAAATGGGGCCGCTGCCTCGGGGGCCAGGAGACTCCAGCTCTCCGTGACCCCTGCTGTCGCTCCCAGGCTGGGCTCTTCTCTGCCTCCAGCTCCCAAGAGTGACTGGAAAGAAAGACGGTCCTGGAGAGAGAAAGTGAAAAATAAAACCCCCCAACGACTATAGAGGGGAGGAGGGGACAAGAGCCACCAACTTTTTGCCTTTATTTTTTTAAATGTTATTTTATAGCAAGATGGTATAGGCCAATTTCAAAGACTAATACGAAAAAAGTGCAATTAAATCCTTGAAAAACTGACAGATCAGCAAAACAAAACCACCCGGAGGAGAGCCCGATTGAGCCTCATTAAGAAGGAGTTCAGCCTGTTTTTAAAACCCTTCTTAACCCTTATCTGGGTACCTCCCAGCATCGAGGGCTCCCAACGCGGCTGGCATAATTAGTGTCAGGATGGAAAGGGGGGAAAAGAAATCAACCTAGGAAATAAGAATTAAAACACGAATTTAAGGGGGTGGTGGTGTTTCAAATGGAAAAACCATTCCCAATTCAAACAACAAACTCCCATCAGTCCATCTGAGAGCAACGGGGAGAGAGCAAAATGCTCCAGCATCCCCAGAGATAAACAGGTTCCAATTAAACAGAGGGCCGGGGCAGAGCCAGGAGATTTATGCTGCAACGCGCCATCGTCAGCCTCGCCCCCTTTCCCCCAAAGTATATTCCACTTTGTGGTCGCAGCAACTCCAGGAGGCTGAGTTAATGGCAGACGGACGGCGAGTTGCACTGACCTCTACATCAATTATAACTATCACGCCTGACAATGGGGAAAATGAGATCTAGTGCCCAATTTCCACACCTTCAGGCATTAGGATGCCCCAAAGCCGGTGCATACGCGCGTGTGTGAAACCGTGTGTGCGTGAGGCTGGGGGGTGCGCAGCGTGTGCGGCGGCGGCCAGGATTGGGAGCCGAGCCCGCCGCTACGGAGGGAGCACCCTGGAGATGGGGAAGACGGCAGGAGATGAAGCCATTTTATGAAGTCAGGCACATTCTAATTTATTCTGCAGCGACAGAGGGAAGAAGATGGACTCATTCTCAGTGTATCTTCTGAGCCGGCTCCTATCACCGTGGCAGAGGGAGGGGGAACGGAAGGAGCGCATGGCTCACCTGGCAGTCAAGGAAAGGTGTCCCCCTTTAAACGGCAGCATTAAAATACGTGTATGTCCAGTCTTGCACCGGGAATTTGGAAAATAATGCTCACCCTGGACAAACTTGCGGGTTTGCCTCTGGCTTCTGGACGACTCTAGCAGGTGAAGGGGCTTAGAAATGTGCTTCCCTGCAGGCAATCAGAAGGGTGACCACGACCGAGGTAAGATGCCGACAGGGACCGACGAAAGGAGTCGTGGGACATCTCCCCCACGGGCAAGAGACCCCCCCTGCCTCCTGCCGGACGGTGGGCCTGGAAACGGCAGTTTCCAAGCTGGAAAAAAATGGACAAGAAGAGCACCAAGCACACACGCTGCCTTTCGTCAACAAAAGGCACTTGTGTTTAGACTGCAATTAGACAAGGTTCTAATTAAACAATTCCAGGAAGTTAGTTTGGCTCCCTCCACGGGCCAACACTTCACCTGCGTCTCGGGGTCAGCTTGGGGATGAGGAGCTGCAGCTGGCGTGAAGGGAAGGAAGGGAGCGGAGGACAGTCCCGGGAACCGCAAGGCCGGGCTCTCCCGGCCGCCTGGCTGCTGCGGCCCCTCCACGCTCCGGAACCAAGAAGCCAGTGAGCGGCCCGGAGCAGCGGCCTGCGGTCACACCCGAACCGCCGGTGAACCGCGCGCTCGCGGCCGCCCTGCAGGAGAGACCCGCTTCCGCCAGGTGTGGCGGCTCACGGAGAGCCCTGGGCGCCGCAGGCAGCCGCTGCAGCCGGGGTTCCTTCACCTCCCAACACGGGCTGCTCCAGCACCGCAGGGGGCCGACGGGAGGTGCGCGAGGATCCGAGGGCCCAGGCTCCAGGGCCACTGAGGCAGAGGCGCTGCCGAAGCACAGAAGCACGTCCTCTGGGCCTGCCGGCCGTCAACACCTCCCTTCCCAGGACCCGTGCGCCCACGGAACAGGCCGTCCGGGGAGCCGCCTCCGCCGGGCCCCGCTGAACGAGCAGCCTGGGCGTCCTCAGCGCCAGGTCAAGATTTGCCAAGTGCGCGGCCCGGGGCTCCCAGGAGCAGACGGGCAGGGCCGCCAGCCTGGAGACCTCCCGACACCCGCGGCCTAGGCCGCAGACTGCACCCCCGGGGGGTCGTGCCCTTCGGCCGCCGTGAGCCCGCACGCCCCTAGCCTGCCAGCTGGGGACACGTACTGCACGGCCCAAGGCGGCCAGGCTGACCGGCGACCCCCGAGTGCCCAGCACCGAGCTCGCCCCGAGGCCTTTCTTGCCCAGTCACTGGAAAGAAAACCTCGTCACGGAGCGTGTTCGCCGGCAAGGGGCTCTGCTCTGTCCCGCAGAAGCCCCGGGCCTTACCACCCTACCGGCGAATCAATACACGTGAGCCTGTGGGACCACCAGCACCATTCTGGTTTTTCAAGAACAGGAAAATCTTCAGACCATCCGATCACAGAAAAATTAAAACAACAACAACACAGGCTAAACAGACCTAGTTTGAGGGTTAAAAACGCACAGGAGTCCTTCCCCCCACGGCAGGCGGCGGCCCCGCTAGGTTTGTCAAGAACTGGGACATTTCAGGGCGCCCCTGTAGACTGTATAACGAATTCCCTCCGTCGGAGGAGAAAAGCCACGTTGTCTTCCCCACCAGAATCCTTCATCTCCCAGACAAAGAAAGGTTTTTCTTGCCCTTTCCACCACCTGATTGTGTGAACTGCCTGAGAGAGCGAGGAAAGGGAACCGCAGCTCCTCAGTCTGAATGCGGGGCAGCCAATCAGAACTAATCTCTGCACTGGAAGTAAATTCAGTTTCTTCCAGGATCTGGTACCCAGGAGGGCTGAGGCACTGGGGTGGGGTGGTGGGGTGGTGGGGGGCTCGCTTCCCTTGGTATGCCCCACCTCAGACCCCAACACTAACCAGGGCCGTGCCCGACAATGCCTTTCCACCAGTCAGCCATGGAAGAGAGGACTGGAGAGCCAGCCCAAAACTAAACCCAGAGCAACGGGTTTGACTTTATGACTTATTTATTTATTTCTTCCTTCGCGAACAGAAGGTTAATATAAGAGCAACTCCTTGGCAAACCTTTAAGGGTAATTCAAGCGACAGTGATGTGAATCAATGTTCTTTTTGTGAACACATTACTTGGCAGAAACTGGCTTTTTGTAACCCCCTTAAACCTCGCCGGCAAAACAAAAAGAAGGGGAAAAATGTCCTTCAAACAAAAGGATGAGGTGAAAATAAAGAGAGGGTCGACTGCACTTTATTCTCTTTCATAGAAGCAAATGGATCCAGTGCTTTTATACATTAATCAATCAATATCACTGGCTGTACATCAGCGGGGTAGCCAAGTTATGAATGACCTTTCTGGCAAAGAGGACACTTTTAATGCTCATAAGACTGCTCATAGCTTAGCAACTTTCCGAATTTATGCCTGCATGATTACCCCTTAGAGGCGAGTGGCCGTTAGCGCTGCACTAAATATGGCAAGGTTAGTCATTTCCAATTTGTGCAGAGGGAAGGAGAGATGTGGACACGCTGCCCCATTTATGCACGGGCTGCCACAACCTGGACGAGGTAGGAGGGCAGACGCACGGGCAGGCCGGCTTCCCTTCGGAAAGCTGGCTGGGCCTCCTGCTCCGCTCCGGGCCAATCCAAACAGGGGAGTTTCAGGGAGCTAATCTAGAAGGCCATGCCCAGCTCAACTCCAGCTTCTGCCCGCTTCTCACGCTCCGCCGCTGCGTCCACTGAGCTGGCGGGCGGGCTGGGCCGGCCACGGCAGGGGCATCCCTAGGCTACCTCTGCGTCCTCTCCCTGCTGGCTCCTGAGTCTGCAAGCCCTCCTCCCCACAGTGACTGGGCGAGACACAACTTCAGGTTTCCAAAAAAAGAGAACAGAACGTCCATCTTTCAGTTGTTTTTCTCTTTCGAAGCAATCCACGGAAGGGCATTTCTACCAAAAAGATGATGTTGACTTACTCTTTCTAGAAACAACCAGCTCAGATAAATAAACAGTTAAGCCAATTCTCTTTCTTTTTCCCCTCTTACCAACTCAGCCATTCTCTTCATGTCCAGAAGGCAGGAAAGTTCTCTGGATTCCATTCTTTGTGGGTGGAAATGGGTCAAAGGTTGTGTCTATGGGTGTGGATTTCTGTGACAACCATTATCATCTCAGTGAGGCCAAAGAGAGGCAAGAGACAAAACCCCACTCCCCATCACCACCTCGGCTTTCTTCCCCTAGCTTCCGTGTGCTAAAAAAATCTCCAGAAAAATCTGTTGGTTCATACACAAGACCCCACTTATTTCTTTCTACCATCGAGGGAGAAAAAACACCTCCAAGAACTTAGAATATAGTTTTAAATTCCTCCGCATTACAACAGAAGAAACCATAGGCTGCAGCTCACAATCTTCACTAAAATTCAGGTGGAGGCCAGGGTGGATGTGAGCTGTGCCGGCACCATTCTCTGCTCTACAAAGACTTGCCCAGCTACGCAAGATCACAGCACGGTGCTGTGATGAAAGGGGACAGTGCGGTGTAGCCACTTCTGGTTATGGACATAAGGACACATCTGTCTGGCCACTCCTGGTTCATATTTCTGAAGTCCGGGGAGTTTATTTAGAGAGGACCCAACTGCAACAGTGTTCCTGATGGCAGCTGTGCCGCCAGGCCACAAGATTCTGAGTCTGGTTTTCAGAAATGGGGGACCAACAACAAAAACAGGGAAAAGAGGAGCTTGTTTCAAAAGTCACAACTGGGACGTCTCCAAAGGGGTGGAGAGTTCTTACTTCGGTGCCTCCTGAGGTGATGGATGTTTGTGGGTCCTGGCGTGACGGGGAGGCCAGAGTCCCAGGAGCTGGGGCACCATGTTCCCTTCCCTGAGGACGGAGTCCTCCCTCTCAGGGGGACACACTCACATATCTAACGCTGCTCTCGTTGCCAATTATTTTCAATACATTCAGATTCCCATCCAGGAAAATTGATCTTCTGTTAGGGCAGGGAGGAAAACATGGGTCGCCCCTAAAGCTGTGGGTCTGGGGCGGTGCACAAACAGCCCTTCCCTGTTTCATAGGGGATCGTCCTTGAGGTCTCCATGTTCCCATGGGAAGCTGCCAATCCACATATTTAACAGCTATTAAAAAAAGACTTGCTAAAGTACACTTTTTTCCCTTTTTCATCATTTAACAAACACCAAAAACTTGTCCCCGTCTGCCTCCTTCATAATTTACAAACTTCTAGGTCACCTTTGGAGCTGCCACTCTGTGTTCTTCCCTCACATGCTGGGCAAGGATTTAGCTAAATCCTCCATCACCCTTCCCTTACAGATCCTGACCCAAGCCTGGCTGTTGCTTTGCCATCTCTTGAAAATTCATCCCTTGGGGATCCCTGGGTGGCGCAGCGGTTTGGCGCCTGCCTTTGGCCCAGGGCGCGATCCTGGAGACCCGGGATCGAATCCCACGTCGGGCTCTCGGTGCATGGAGCCTGCTTCTCCCTCTGCCTGTGTCTCTGCCTCTCTCTCTCTCTCTCTCTGTGTGACTGTCATAAATAAATAAAAAAAATATTAAAAAAAAAAAAGAAAGAAAATTCATCCCTTGTCTATCAACTAATGATTATAAACTCTCAGAGTTTCTCCAAATTACAAACACTACTTTCACCACTTCCCTTCATCTTGTCCTCCCTGGCCAACAGCAAACAGTCCACTTACGCCTCTTCTCTTGTACCTTCTTTCACCAACCCACTAGCTGGCAGACAGGCATGTCCTCCATCCTCCGTATGTCTATACTTCTCTTCCGGAAGTGCCTTGGTACCTAAGATCCCCTACGGCCACAGGGCTGTCTTGCACCAGATGTCAAACAGCATGTCCTGCTTCTGCAGAGTTAAACCTCTACATGAAGAATAATACCATCAAAGACAAAGGGGCATGAGACCTTTCCTCCAAGCATTTGGTGGAGACTCTCACATTAGTAATAGTGCAGAGTGAACCTAACCCGCAGGACGAGAAGAGACAGCAACTCTGATGCAGACAGGCCACCCCATTTTAGGTGAGCACAAGCACCACCATGTGGGCATCCCTGCAGCCCAGGGAGCAAAAGTGAGTCCTACCTTGGATCTTGGACTAGTCCTCAAAGTCCGTAAAAAGAAAATGTTTTTCCACTCACACACACATTTTGCTACACCAATGACTCCTTACACCATCAGAATTTCAGTCCTATGAGAACAAGAGAACAACTCAACACCCCTAAGGAAGATTGAAATGCTGCCCTGAAAATCAGAGTCCGGGACTAGAAGAAGACATCACAGAAAACTCTGTCTGAAACAGTGACATACCAAGATGCAGAAGATTCAAGAACGCGAAAGTACTTATGATTTAAGTACATTTCACACAAGAATAGATGTAACTTTTTCTGCCTCATTTTCTGAGTCTTCCACTTCCTGAGACAAAGCCTCTATGTGCACAGGAATGTAGGACAAGGTATAAGCCATGCAACCTGTGGGTGAGTCCAACCATCCCAAGCCACTTTTAAACTCCTCTCAGAGCATTCAAAAAACCCCAAACTCTGGGCTCTGCTTCCAGAGGTGGGTCTAGTGACCTCTGCTACCTGCCTCCTGTTTCCCAGGACACGCCCACCCCACTGGCCATCCTACTGCCCCAGGACCTTTGCACCAGCTAGGCCCTCAATGTGTCACCCATGTTCATGATCATGCCTGCAAGGCTTCAGATATGCGTGGCACAGAGGAAGCTGCATTAAATACACATTATAAAACATACACGGAACGTGTACACACACAGCCACATCAATTATTTAGTAGTAAGTCAAGGTACTACGCTCCCATGTATTTGTACATGGTTGTGAGGGGGTGCTTACCCCATGTCTCAGAAAGATGCAAAGTATTCCCATGCCACTCCAATAGTTTAAATGTTAGATCTTGGAAACAGGTTGTCATGAACATGCATAAAACTTTGAAAGCTTCCTATAAACCTGTGGATGAAGTGCCAACTCATGAGGGCAGAGAGGTGCTTGACCTCTCAGGTGGCCCATGTTCCCCTGAGCCTCTCCTCAGCCACCCATGTCCCCAGTCACACTGGTGATATACACTGGGGCTACCCATTCCAGCTCCAACAGCTGTGGCGTAACTCAGAATCTGAACCAAGAATTAAAGCCATCAGTCACCCACATGGGAAGCTGTCTGGAAATATCCAGATGTTTCAGTCTGAAGATAGAACCTATGGCAATCCAATGGAAGTGGTGTTCAGTTTCTGAGTCACAATGATGTGGGCTGAAAACTGACGGTCTCTGGAATCCTAAGGATAAGAATGAAGATGAGGGTGAGTGTATCTCCAGCTCAGAGATCCTGAGCAGATGCTAGGTGAGACGAACATCTGTCTGCCTACCAGAATATCCTAGAATATATTCTGTATTTTTTCCTACCCTCAGGCTGGCAACAGCCAGCTCAACTACCTCTGTGAACTATTTTATATAAAAAATGGAACGTGAGCATAAGAACCTAAAAGAGTTTTTCACATTCTCAAAATGAACCTGTGACTTGAAGTACTCCTACCACCGAGTGTTCTCAGGGGACCAACACGTATCCAGGCAGAGCTGGAATCAAACAACAAGACCGAGGACCGGCCTGAGGACCAGGCAGGCTGACGGGGAAAAGGCATTTGTGGCATGATCTCACCAAGGGCCCCCACTTCACAAACAAGCACACTAGGTCCTGAGTTAGGCCACGGGTCTTCAGATGAGCCTTCCCCTCAAAGTGGTTCCATGCTGGGTCATGCCAGCCACCTGGGCTGTCACAAACCTTTCTTGGCACCAGAGCCCCGACTGCTCTCTAGAGAGCGCCAAAAATGAATTCGGACCTTGTCCCCACCCAATGTCCCGATCTGAGGGCTGGAGTCAAGACCCTCTGTCTATAGGGTGGGGTACAGGAAAGAGAAAGAGAGGCAGGCGGAAAGGGCCTCTCCTTGCCTATGACTGGCCATGGAGGCAAGTCACCACTGTGTTCATGGTTACCTCCAACCCACAACAAAGTCTTCAACTATTGCAGTGGGCTCCTCCCGAATCCACCACTGATGAAGGCCCTGGTATCTGCCAGGAAGGCCCCCTGGGGAGCCAAGTGTCCTGTGGGCCAAGGACGTAGTTAGGCTACTCGTGCTTGTCTGAAGCATGGAATCTGGAGCAGGGCTTCCCTTGCCCCCAAGGACAGAGGAAATGCCATCGTGAAGATTCTGCAAAGCTCCGAGGCAACCGTAAGTGGGAGAGGCAGACCCAGGGCTTCCCCAAGCTCAACCAGCACGGGACCCCTCCCACGGGAAGGAAGCGAGTATACTGACGCTCAGACCAGAAAGATAATGTGAAGCTTCCGGCCATGAGAAGCCCAAAGTGGAGGGAGGAAAAAAGGAACAAAGAAATCATTGTGGACAGATAAAATGAAAATCTGGCAGGCCTCTGTCCTAGCAAGTGTTCCAAAAATGAAATGAGCCTAACTTTTCTCCCTCCAAATGTACTGTAGGTCAAGGCACTGCACTTGGAAAAGAGAGAGAGAGAGAGAGAGAGAGAGAACAGGAGAGGGAGAGAAATGGGAGAGGCTGAAGCTCAGAAAGAATGTGCCAGGCTTCAGGCTACAAGAGGCACTTTGACGTACATTTTCTCACTTACCTGTCATATGAGAATCAATGAGACCGACCCCCAAGAGGTGCGTGGCCACCCCCTCTCACAGATGAGAGAACTGATGCTTTAGAGGTGCGCAGTCGGGAGTCCAAAGTAAATGTGCAAAAATGTTTGTATGCATGCCTTTTTCTCAGGTGAAGGATCATTTCCTTCATCAGACCACCTGAAAAGGTCACGAATCTCTGGGGGATATAACTCGACCAATGTCAGCCAGTTCAGAAAAGCCAAGATCTAAACTCCCACGTAACTTTTAAAAGCTCTTACAACCAGGTCTGATTGGAGAGTTGCCAATGTTCACTGCATGGGAAAGGACCAAAGAGGGGTTTCCTCAGAGTTGACGGGCCGCAGAGGAAAATGGGATGGACTCCGGGTCACAGCAGAATGTCTGAGGGCATGTACGGGCCCTTCCAGTCTATTCTAGGGGGTCTTCTAAGTGATTTCACCTTTTTGAACACATTCAATGTCAAGGAGTGACGGTTTTTCATGGAGCCAAACCAGGCTGCACTATCCATCACCGACACAGGCCCAAACCCACTAACCTCATCACGGCTTTACCTGATGTCAAAAAATGATCTGGCAATGAGAGAATAAGCAATAAATAGCCACATTCCGTAAATTACAGTCTTTCTGGAAGGAAGTTCTGCAAATATGAAAGGTCATTATCTTTGGAGAGGCGGAAGTCTTGTACTCATGGGCTGTGTGATTTCTCAACCCCTCGTACACACATGGCATTTTAAGACATAATAAGCATGTACCGCTTTTTCCCTTTTGGAGGGGAGCTGCCTATACACTAATTAAAAATGAATTTAAAAATTCATTGACATGAATGTTTCCCAGCAATGAGCTGAGCAAAACTGACATGGAGGGTCCAGTGTTGAGTGTCACTAACCCAGCATGAGATCATCCATTGGCATCTCACCACCAGCCTCGAACATACCAGAAACCTGTCATCCTTGCCCCTGCTGAGAGAGCACACCCTTAATTCTATTCTACAAAGCAAGAGATGGCAGGGTAGCATATTATGAGAACACCCTGAGTAGTTACACTAAATTCAGAAAAACCAGCACTTTTGAAGCAGGGTAGGGCAAAGTCCAGAATGGCATCACCCAGACACCAGAACCCTGGAAATATGCACGGTATCAAACAAAGAGGTGTACTTCGTGGAATCCAGAGTAGGAAGACAAGGACTGTTTCTCAATTGTGTGTCCCCCACCCCGACACTCCCCCGCAACAACCCCTTCTATCCAGAGGATAGAAAGACACATGAAACTTCTTTGGGAAGACAAAACACGCCCAAATCTGAAGACCGTCAGGAGCGATCCGATGAGCTAGTGCCCTCTGAAGTCAAGGAGCCGTCAGACTCCTCTTCCATTTATTGCTGACACCAGCTGAAACCTAGAATCCACAGTTCTTTGGTTGGATTATCTGTTTTTGCTCCTGCAGTCATTTCCTGTCCACTTTCTGGCCAAGGTAAAAGGCAAGAGACCCAGAAAGAGCATGAACTTTTTCAGGAAACAAAAGAGGCATTTGTTTCTCAAGGTGGCAGTTTTCCTTTTCTAAGGATAACCCTGGTCCATGCACCAACCTCTCCAGGTTTTTCTGGGCTACTTCTCACTAGTCATTAAAAGGGTGCAATGATTGTGGACCAGGACAGAGATAACAACAGCAAAGAGGACAGAACAGAGTAAGTGTGTGGGACAGGGCGTCTCAGAGCCCACTGCAGGGCCCATAGGAATCTAGCAAGACGGCACCCAAAGAAGCATGGCCTTGGCTGAGCTACTGATCAACAGGATGGGTCCTGGGTCAGGTGCTACCGATCACAGTGGCCTAAGAAACACCGCCCGCTCTGTGGAGGTTTAAGATTATGGGGATGAAGAGTAAGAAGATGTTAAATAGTCAGCCAAATGAGGCTATCAAACCTTTCTGGAACAATATGAGATAAATAAACAGCACATAATTATAATTATGTGTAAGACTCTGTGGCACCAGTTAAGTGATATATTTCCTTAAAAAAGTGGGAGATGAGGGAAGAATGTGTGGCTTCAATAATAACATCCTTTTCATGCTCTTTTCTGCCCACACTGACTTCTCAACTTAGTCTCTCCCACTTGGAGCATTAGAACCCACCTCGGTACCCACACCAGGCACCTTGCAGTCATACTTAGCTACTTTCTCCCGATTTCTTCCAGATAGAACTACCTAAAGAGCAGGAAATGCCTCACTCTTAAACCCTCATTCCACTAGCCCAGAGCCTCCTCCATCTTTTACTTTACACAAGCTTCAACATCAACTATCACATATCACTATAACTAAGTGATCAATGAAGAGACAAATCCATATCATGTCCCTCTGTCAGAGGATGCTCTCAAAAGAGCATGATGCCACTTTTTTGGAATTTCTACCAAAACACAAAGGCTGATTCCAATCATAAGGAAACACCGGACAAACCCAAATTGAAGGACATTCTACATAATAATGCACCTGTATTCATCATCAAATATTTTGAGAGTGTGAAAGAAAAATGGAAAGACTGAGGATCTATTCCCCATTACAGGGCATCGGAGAGGACAGCTGAATGCAACCAGTGATCTGGGATTTTCTTTTCATGGAAAGGACATTACTGGGAAAAGCTGAGCAAGATCTGTAGATTGCCAAGAAGTTTTGTATCAATGCTATTTTCTGATCTGGGTAATTTCCATGTGGTTATTTAAGACTGTGTTCCTGTGCTTAGGAAATACACACTAACATATTTAGAGATCAAAGGGCACCATGGCTGAAATGAGCAAGAGGAACAATAACAATGTGCATAACCGCATATACATTTTACACATGTATGTAGAGGATGAGAGGGTGTGAAACAGAGAGCTTGGTAAAGCAAATGCAGTAAAAGTTAAGATTTGGGGAATCTGGATAAAGGTTTATAAGAATTCTTTTACTCTTTACTTTTCTGTAAGCCTAAAGTTATATCAAAATAAAAAAAATTTAAATGCAAATTTAAAATGAAATAGAGTAAGATTCCTAACACCCCTAGTGCAATTACTTAATTTTCCTATTGTTAAATATTTGCAATCATACACGTTACTACAGAAGCATTTTAGACTATATGGAAATTTCATTTACTATTTATTGTTTTCAAATGACTAATGAAAATATTAAATAAAAACAGAGCTGTCCCCAGCACTTGGAGTTGCCCTCCACACAGTAGCCCAAAAATCAATACATTATTCCTATTTATTAGTCGTCATTTTAGTCGGGTTCCAACATGCGAAAATTTCTCTTTAGGCTCTGAGTCTGATCAGATTGTGGAACAGGGGAGTTTTTATATGTTTGTTTTTAATAAGTCTATGATATTCACACTTGTAATCCTATTTGTCTTTCAAAAGAGCAGACTAATCGTGGTGGAGGGGAAAGAGAGGAAGCTAGAGACAAACGATGGAAGAAAACGGGACTCCAATTGTTGATGCTGATGCTGGCCCTACATCCTCTCTCCAGCTAGAATTACCTGCTCACCGGCTCCTGAACCCCTCATCCAAACCCATGCACTTCATCCCACGCCCTTGGGTCCTCTTCCTCCGCCTGCTCCCACCCATTTCATCTTCCAGGAACAGGTTAGCCTGCTCCTCAGAGTTTCCCCAGTTACTCAAGAATTGCAGGATATTTATTGCCATGACCTACTATGTGGTAATTACAGTGGGTCATCTTGAACCCTGTTAAATCTTGTGTGTGTCCGTGTGTGTCTCTTATCACCAAAAAAAGATCATAGGTGGGATCACTTCTCTATTTTCTTATAATCCCTCACAGACACTAGTGTTTACAACTAACAGGTGCATAAGAAACAGCTGCAAAGCTCCACACATCTCCAGAGTTTCCAATGCAAGAACGAGGAAGAGAGTTACCACTGAGTAACCTTGAGAAAAAATGCTTAGAGAGGGAGGTGAGTATTTCCGAAGTACACTGAGAGTCCCCAGAATATAAGTTTGCACTTGTACAATACAGCTTCCCGTTTCAATGAGAATTCACATACATTATTTCATTTCATCTTATTAGGATGATGGGATTTGTTCTTGATGAATCCATAGCACTACCGTTACCCATCACCATCCCATTATCATTACGTGTTTATAGATTTTCCCCTTTATTACTCATTTTATTTTTTCCATCAAGTGTATTTCAAATGTGAGGTAGTAATTACCAACTTCTCTACTCTTTACACTTAAAGTTTGCTATTCCCGCCCTCCCCCATCGTAAAAGCTGTAAGTGCCAATTGTTGATAATCTTGAAAACACACACACACACACACACACACACACACACACACACAAAGTATGAAGGAAATAAAAATCACCCATAACCATCTCAGTATATTTATATATGTTTTAAAGGAAACTAGGACAACCACATAGGATCTCGTGACTTGCGTCTCTGTCTATTGAACTGCTTCTACATCCTTAAATATTAATCAAGAACATTCTTAATGGCTATCCAGATTTCCACCACATAATCATAACAGTTTACTTAATCCTCTCCTTATCTTTAAAAGATGCATGGCAGAGATTCCTAATTGCCTTCGTAATAACTGCTCTTCCTTGTGAACAGAGCACTCATTTTATTTGGGGAGGCAGTACCTCCAGCTAAGAATTGCATCTTCCAGGCTCCACTGCGTGGGAAGAGTCATGCAACCAAGTTCCAGGCAATGAGATGCAAGAAGAAGCTTGGTGCTGGAGCCACCAGGGCCGTCTGGACACATGGAAGGAAGGTGGGTCCCTACTCATCCTGTGGGGCCTTCCCTCCTGCACTGGACTGTGTGCCTCTCAAGTCAGTATGCCAAGGAAAACGAAAACTCTAATTCATTGATGCCACTCTCGGGGTGTCCCTGTAAGTCACAGCTGAATGCTACGATAAAATAGTAGTTTTGTCTGTTTGTCTCCCCACCTACTACGATCTTCGTAGTCTATCTAACTTCAAAAAATACAGGATCAAGCCCTCCTATACAAACCAGATTTTCTGTGATCAACCGGAGACAGAAGCCCAGCACAGGGGACCGGCAGTGAGGGCGGCCTAACCTGGGGACAGCCAGCCCTAGTCAATAAGCCCGCGGGGAAAGGTATGGGCGTTTGTTCGCTTCCACTGTTCCTACAACTCCAGCTGAGAGTGACCAAGAAAGCTGCCCCTCGCTGGTTCGAGTTACTCCCATAAAAGAATTCCAAAGTCCCAGGCTGCTAGACTGCTTGGCACACTCGCGCGTCGGGAACACGGCCAGCTGGGCGTGGCAGATGCCTGCAAGCCTGGAGCGGCGTCTGGGTCTGGGTCTCTTTCCCAGTGGGGAGCCCTGGCCGGGTGTGGACGCAGCCCTGCAGGGAAGCCTTCCCCCCAACATGCCTCCTCGTGGAAGCCCCGGCACCACCAGGCACAGCCCAGAAGCCCAGGGGGTCCCCAGCCCCCAAGGGAACCCTGACGGAACCCACGACCACAAAGCCTGCTGGGACCAGGCCGCTGACTCACGCAGCAGCTGGCAGAAGCCTCGGGGCGGTTTACGCGCGGTGCGCGGACTGGCATCACAGCTGCCCCCGAGGAACAAACCATTTCCCCCAGAGAAACAGCAGACCGAGTACTCGAAGCTCTAATGCACCAACACTTCAAGACCCGCAGATATTAGGCCTCAGTGAAGGTGAACTACCTGCGTCGTCAGGTTTAACGAGATGACAAAGCTTTAATCCTGCTGCTTAAAGAAACGGCCGACGTGGGCAAGTGGAGCTTCCAGGCTTCGTGAGAACGGAGCGGCGAGCGGGATTTCATCCCGGGGGGGTATGCCCCGGCCCATCGGGTCTCGGCAGCAGGACTCTGACACCCTGACACTCATGCCCCTGCTCCGAGCCACAGAGGACGGGGTCCGGCGCGGGGCTGCAGTGGCTCCAGCCCTCACCCTGGCCACACTGGCCACGTCAATTAACTCTGACACAAACTTACTTTACTGCCCGACGGGGAAAATGAGCCAGAAGAACTGTTAAACTAGGATCCTATCTGCTCTGCTTTACCATAATTTATGGGACAGGCTTATTCAAACACTAAAGACTGCTGGTGTTTCATAAAACGCAAGCACGCCACATCAGAGGTTTTGGCCTAAAGCAAGTCTTCGTGTTCTCCAGGTTTCAGTATTTCACTGTTACGATACGGGGTTAGAGGAGTCTAACAGAAGCACGTTCTCTTGTTCTCTGTTCGTGTGGCCTTCTCCAGCTAGAAACAGCTTAGGGATCCGGCCCACTTGAGAACTAAGAACAGGACAACAGTTGGCGCTGGTGCTCTTTCTGTGCAATGAAAGCCGTGAGCTCCCTGCACTGAGCGTGTGCTGGAGGGGGACGGGGAGCTTCTGAGATGCCAGCCACGTTTTGGGGCTGTCACAGCATGCCCTGGTCAGCCCGATGTCCCCAGCCTTCCAACCACCTCCTCCCCACGTGGTGCCGCCCATTAGAGAGTTTTATGAACCAAATGCTTGAGGGTTTGTGTATATTTATGTTACCTCCTCTTGTCTCCCTTCTGTTCTTCCAGGGCATGTTGGGGGAAAAAAAAAGTTATGATAAACTTTAATAAAAACAAAATTAAAATGATTAAACCTTTCATATCCTTTAGAGATTATCTCTCCTGCTGGCTGGTCAAATCTGGAAGAAAACAAACGCAAACCATAGCTTGCTGCTCCTCTTCCCATTCACCACCCCCCCCCCCCCCACCAAAGAAACAAACAGAACAGACCGCCTGTGGCCAGATTTTTAAAATAAATTAAATTTGTCCTCACACACGGCAGCCAGGTGTGGCTGAAAAATTCTTTCCAAATACCCAAGATACATACCAACATCCTTCCCTCCAGGGATCTTTCAACATGAGCCTGACAATGCCAAGGGGAAGGCACCCAGAGGGGGCTGGAGTGGCCCTAAAACAGCTACTGAAAATGAGTCACAATTCCCCAATTGGCCATGTAAAACTTGGTCCCGTGTCTTACAAAAGGGACCAAAAGCCCCGTGTCTGCATACCATCTACTGGAAACACACACAAACACACACCAGTCTGCATTCCTGATTAAAGCAAAGCCCAGAGAAAACAGTACAGTATGGCACAAATCTCCCTGGTCTTATGTGTTCTGAGGAAGTCTTCAGACCCGCCTGGGGTCCGGGCACATGTCCGCCGAGAATAAAATGGCTGTGGAATTAGATCAGGCCTGGCTGTGAAAGGCTGCGTAGGCACGCAAATCAGAGCTGGGTCACTGGCCCCCCTGAGTGGGATAATGACCTCTGGACATGCAGCAGCGAAGACATCAAGATGACAAAGGTGTCGGGGCACTGAGTCCTGTTTAGAGTACAGCAGCAGGCAGTGAAATGAAATTCTTGTTTTAGAAATGCACATGGTTGGGACACCTGGGTGGCTCAATGGCTGAGCATCTGCATCCGCTCAAGGCATGATCCTGGAGACCCAGGATCGAGTCCCACATCAGGCTCCCTGCATGGAGCCTGCTTCTCCCTCTGCCTGTGTCTCTGCCCCTCTCTCTGTATCTCTCATGAATAAATAAATAATCTTAAAAAAAAAAAAAAAAAGAAAGAAAGAAAGAAAGAGAGAGAAAGAAAGAAAGAAATGCACATGGCAATCCTGTCCACCAGGTTCTGTGCACCGTCAGTGCCCATCAGAAAGAAGGTGGAGGGTGGGAGGAGATGGGAGGTTCTGATCCTCTGCCTTGGTTATCCTAACACACACCCTGCCCAGAGACAGTTTCTCATTCTTGTGCTTGGTGTTTACACTGTAGTAGAGACAACGCATCCTCAAGTCAAAAGGACAAGTCTTTCCTGTGCTTCACACTTAGAGGATGAGTCACCAGTTAAGGATTTTGTTTTTGGAGAAAAAAGCTGCTGACCCTCGGGGCTAAGGCAGAGGATGGCAAAGTGCTATGCTGGGGCCCAGGAGCAGCCTCGGGGCAGTTCAGGGTCAGTGGCACCCCTTCTACTTGCAGTCACCCCTTTCCTCCCTGCCCGGCGGGGTGATGGGGAAGGACACAACTCATATTTGAACTCTGCTAGACATGCAAATTTCCATAGCAACCTGACTAGTAGTGTAAGTCACACACTGTCGCCTCCCCTACGCAGACCTTGCCAATGACCCCATATTGATGGGGGCAAAATTCAAAACCCCACGCCTGGCCAGGGCCCAAGGGATGGGGCTGCTTGAACCACATCTCCCAGCAGCCAGCCTCCGCGCCAAGCCCTCTGCCTGCCCTCTTGCTCCAACCCCAGCTGAGGGGCTTCGCACTCGCTGGGCCTCTGCCAGGACGGCTCTCACTCATGCCTTCCTCCTCAGCTCCAAGGTCGCCTTTCCAGAGAGACTTTTCCCAGGGCACCTTATAAAAACAACTCTACTATCTCACTCAGCCCCGCCCGGCTCTATTCTTATAGCACCTTGCACACCTGATGTTCTGTATCTGTTTATTGGTGTCTGTTCCCTCAACGGGAGGGAAAGTCCGGGCTCTGTGTTCTCCTCCTGCTGGCAGCCTCCCCAGAGCCCAGAGAGGTGCCTGGCCATACTAAGGACACGTCTGTGTTTGCAGGGCTAAAGGACTTGACTTCTGGACTCAAATCAGTCACATCTTCACCAGCCACAGTTCTCTTCTAAAACCAAGAAAGGTCAAATCCGGTCTTTTCCCTACCTACACCGTATCTTCACCTCTTCGTTTCCCAAGTCTTTAGCACATGCCCATCCTCCTTGTACCTTCCAAACTGTCCCACCCTTTTTATTTTTTTAAAGATTTTATTTATTTATTCATGAGTAACACAGAGACAGAGAGGCAGAGACACAGGGAGAGGGAGAAGCAGGCTCCATGCAGGGAGCTCGATGTGGGACTTGATCCCAGACCCTGGGATCACGCCCTGAGCCAAAGGCAGACGCTCAACCACTGAGCCACTCAGGCGTCCTTTTCCCACTCTTTTTAAAAAATTGTGGCCCAGTCTTTATTTTGTTCTGATTTGTACTGCCAAAGAGCCTTTGCTGTTGCTTTGTTAATCATTCAAGACCCAGCAAGCCAAATTCCAGCTAATGTCTACTACAAAATTCCAGTTATTACCATAAAAATGCCTGGGGTGGACAGCAGTCTGCATGGCAGATGGCCAGGATGTGGATGGCCACATCCCCATCACACCAGGGTCTCACAAGGTTCTTGTGCTGGTGACGGACTGGAACCACTCCAGCGAAGACCCCTTCCCCAGCTGACCGGATTAGAGCTACCTTCGCCACTCCTGGGGGTTTCTCGATGCTTTTGGAACCAACTCACACAAGAGAAGCACAGAGGACTCTGAAAGTTAGGAAGACCATGTAAACCACTGCTAAGCATCAGAGGAGACCCAGGCTTGCACTCTGATGTGTGCAGAGTCACAAATCACTGTGGCCCCTTCTCTCACCTCAGTCTTACAGGCTTCTTCCTTTCCATACTGAGAATCCAGCAATGGACCACATTCCTTTCTAGATATCAAAAGCCTTGTCCCTGGGGCAAAGCACTACTTATCCCCTGGATGAGTCAGCCAACCCACAGCAATGAGGGAAGACACAGCAGGTAGAGCATCGCCCTGAGCGTTGGTTCCGACAGCAGCCTTGATGCTGTCTAGAGCTGCACTGTCCATGAGAACATTCTGCTGGGAAGGAAATGTCTGCTGTCTGCAGTGTCCAATATGGCAGCCGCGAGTCCCACAGGGCACTGAGCACAGACAGCCCAGAACATTGGGAACCTAGAGCCTCGAGACATCGACAGTCGGCTGTGAAGGGGTGAAGAGCTTCTGCTTTATGCTACTGCAGTAAAGGAAGACCCTTCTGGAGGCTGGCTTTAAAGCCTGCATCCCCGGCTCATGTTTACTGAGATCGGAATTGGGGATGAGGATGCGCCTGCCTTACAGACATGGAGATAGGCCCTAAATGCAAGTTATGAAGGCTGAAAACCTCTGCACTGGGTCCTTCCTATAGCATCAAGCATGGAGTATTCAACACGGAAGAGGGTGAAAGCAAAGAATAAACATCCTTCGGGTACTTCCAGCAATCTAAATCCTTTGGATGGAAGCCCAACCAACTGACACCCTACAGAACTGTCCACCATAACAAGTCATAGAATATGGCAAGGCCCTGGGGGCATTTACCCCAACAGAAAACAAAACAAACAAACAAAAACCAGAGCTACCCAACACTCTCCACAAACCCAGTGAGTGTTGCTCGCCCCCAAAAGCACCAGTGGGCGATGGTAAGGAGTCGCTATGGCTATAAATCCCTCCTGCCCAAACCTTCTCCCCAAGCCCCACAAGGAGCGCCCCCCTAGGACGATTTTTACTGGTGCTGAGACCTGGGAGCAGGTTTCCGGAGCTGGAGAGCCTCGCTGCACAGGGCACTGGGCCGGCTGTCCCGGGCTCCCCGGTGTGCAAGGGGCTGGGCCGGGACAGGCAAGGGACCCCGGTGACGCGGGCTCTGCGGGCATGGTGCTCCTGAGCTGACAAGGGTCCTGGGCACCTCCACCCTCCTCCGGAGTCTCCTCCAGGGAGCTGGCCCTGGGTCCTGCCATGCCGGGGCCTCAACGAGGATGGAGGGTGGGAGCCGTGGGGGACAGGCAGGCCTCCCCCCACCTCCGCGTCCACCTCTACTCTCCCCCTCCCTCCCCTCCAAAGGGCCAAGGGGAAAGTAATCCGCCACAGGCCTTGGGGGTCCTCAGAAAGCCCACGCGACAGGCAGAACTGTGTCCCCCCACAACTCTGACATTGAAGCCCTAATGCCAGCTGCTCAGGTGTGACTATGTTTGGAGAGAGGGCCTCTGAAACGACGATTGAGCACAAGGAGCCCGCTCAGGTGGCCCTGAGCCAGCCTGCCTGGTGTCCTTGCTCGACGTGCAGAGGACCGGGGAGGTGCACACACAGGAAGGGCCACGTGGGAACAGGCGGCAGCAGCCTCGCAGCCGGGCAGATGCACCTCGGGGGAAATAGAACCTGCCAATAACTGCATCTTGGGCTCCCAGCCTCCGGAACTTGGAGAAAACAAATTTCTCTTAGTTAAGCCACTCAGTCCATGGTATTTTGGTGTGGCAGCCCGAAGCAAACTAAGGCAGTCCAGAAGGAAAAACTCTGTCCTACACTCAGGATTTTAAACCAATGAAAACAGTGGAAGAAAAGAACACAGATTCTTCTTCTTCTTCTTTTTTTTTTTTTTTTTTTTTTGACTTTATAAGAAGATGACAGTTTGAGCTAAAATTTTAAGTTAAAACAACAGGTTTGTTCCAAGAAAAATCACACACGGTCCAATTTTTAATATTCTAATTAGAGCAAAGGTCAAGGATCTTTTAAAAAGCAATCAATAGCTCCTTTTGTTAACATATACACCAAAGGTCTCAAGATAGTCTTGAGGTGTGAACCATAAAAAGCCCGTCAGCATGTACTCTGAAAGATGCATCGACACTCCCTCAACACCACTAAGACGCTTACGTGCCTATCTGAAGCCTATCTGCTCTCATACTGGGAAAAAGCAGCAGAAAGAGAGATGGGAAAGCAATAAAGAATATACCCACCCAGGATGACCGAAAGCAGGTAGTGTGGGTGGGCACCATGCTCTTTAAAATGGAAGCTGAAGAACGCTATAGAAAAATGCAGCTCAAATCCAGCCTGGGCCTGTCAGAAATCCGAGGGATGCCAGTGAGGATCCAGCACCGTCCAAAAGAACCTTCCCAACTATGCTTTGAACCTGTACTTTCCACCAAGGTAGTTGGGAGCCACATGTCGTATTAAGCATTTGAAATTTGGCTAGGATGACACAGAGGCTGAATTTTAAATTTTTATTTGACTTTAATTGATTTAAACTTCAACAGCCACATGTAGCCATAGCAACTATAATACTGGACAGGCAGGCAACGAATGTAGAGGAGTTGCCTTGCTGCTCTCAGGAATCTAGAAACCCAACAATCAGGGAGCTATGGACAGTGCTTATACAGATTTGGAAGGACACAAAACTTTTCACTTCTAGTCAATGTTTAAAAAAATCATATGTGGCTATAATTCTCATAATTGGGTCACAGTTTGAAGGGGGTTCCTTAACATCTCTAAGTCTGAGAAGCCTTTGAGCTATTTCTGTAAGCAAAGAGATGCATGTTCTATTTTCCTTCCCGGCCCCCAACCAAGGTCAGGAACAAGTTTAATATAGAATGTAAGTAGCCCAAGAAAGGGATTCTTTGCACATTTATAAAGGCAAAACAAATACAAGTCATTATTGCTCTTGAAAAATACATTTGGGCAACCCAAAAGGTATTAAGTGCAGAGACCGAGATGAGGGATATGCACACATGATGCGGCTGCCATCTCCTGTGATAATTGTCATCACAAGGTCCCTCCCCTCGAATGAAATCCAGGTACAGAACACCCACTCGCTGGCTAACAACCGATGTTCACTGAAGGTCATGTTGCACACTTTCAAGTTCCTTGGACATCCATTTTCAAAGGTGAGTTGGCATAAAGGTTTCATTAAAATAACACTTGGTATAGTATGTCATTCTAAGTCTCCCCTGGGGGCTCCTGTGTTTTGGGGCTCCCTTAAACAGGGCAACACCCAATGCTGACCCTCAACACACACACACACACACACGTGTACATCTCTCCTAATTCCAATAACCACCAACAGGTGCCTTTTTTCTTTTCTTTCTTTTCTTTTGCAGTGCCCCTTATTATTACCCTCCCTGGAAGGGAGTGGCCATGCTTTTGCTGCCTCTCAGAACAGACAGCACTGGGTGGCCACGAAGGCACAGTCTGCTACCTCCCTAAGAGGACAGTATGGAGGACAACCGAGAGCCACCAACCAGGAACAAGGCTACAGAGCCCAGCAGCATGTGGCCATGTGTACAGCCCACTGTACGGGGCAATATATGCTCTAGTTTTATATACTGATATAAAACAAACCAACCAACCCCTGGTAGCTTTGATCATCCCATAAAAACAAATTAACTGGTGAATGGCAGATCTAGAATATGAAACGGTGGTGAGAATCACTGAACTTGGCCAACTGCAGCCAGATTTTAAATAACTTCTAAAAGGTCAATGTCCGGGCAGCTCAGGTGGCTCAGCGGTTTAGCATCACCTTCAGCCCGGGGCCTGATCCCGGAGACCCGGGATCAAGTCCCATGTCAGGCTCCCTGCATGGAGCCTGCTTCTCCTTCTGCCTGTGTCTCTGCCTGCCCCCCTCAATATCTCTCTCTCTCTCTCTCTCTCTGTGTCTCTCATAAGTAAATAAATAAAATCTTAAAAAAGAATAAATAAAAGGTCAATGTCTTGGTATGGATGTTAGTCTGTCCTGGAGAAGACAGAGAAAACAGATTACACGGGAGGTTGGAGACTCTGGACCTACTGCCCAAGCGACAACAATGGGGTGGTCCTATCCTCTTTGGAGAGACCCTTCCAGACCAGGGGCACGGGACAGCAGCAAAACTGCACTTTGCACGTGTCCACCTTCCAACAGACCAGATCATCAGCATATTTTGCAGAGAGCAAGCAGAAAAGTTTAATTGCCCTTAATTACCCAGTTCAAGAAGGCTCCTAGATAATGGCTCTCAGATTTCTTGCCTGGTATCGACGTAATTTGCTTGCCTGACTCTGGCTTCATCATATTCCTAACTTAGAAGCAATAACCTCTTGAAGACATCTTTCTAGAATAGACGCTGAAGTTGGAGAGAAGGCTGGGTCCTCACCACCAAGGTTTCTTGTACGGGGAGTCAGATCCGTGGCTTCCACAATGGCCTGGTGCGTGTGCGGGGGTGTGGGAGGAGGGGGAGGGGAGGACACACAGGCACATACTCCAAGGAAGGACTAGGGCAAGGAATATGTAATCAGAAGCCATCACAATTACAAATGTAAATGAACAGGCAATTGGCGCTGACCTTTGTAGATTGTTAGAGGACTAATTAAGGCAAATCAGGGACTCTGTTCCAACAGAAAAACAAGACAGTGTACACCCTGAAGACTACTCCTGTCCTCTCCACATAGATGCAAAATGCAAGAGGATCAGACTGTAATCAAACTCCGTACACTTCCCAGTGACAAACAGCAAACTAACTCCACGAACAAAAGGCAACCAAGACTTACTCCCTGGTATATATACCGGTAGCAACCATGCTGGTCTCTCTAGCTACAAGCACCATGGATATGTGAGCTCCTGCCGTGTGCCTGACACCCTATCAGACTCCACGTAAGTAGAGCCCACCCACGAAACAGCCAGAGACGCCAATTACAAACTCTTGGTTATGTTAAAAGCTTCAAGAAGAATACTTTTCAAAAACAGAATCAAAGTAATCAAACTAACAGAACCAAATCATGTCATTCCCTAAACTCCATTTTTTCCTTTAATGGTATTATGCTCCCTTTCGTGCTGATATATAATGATATCTCTTTATCTGTGTGTTGTAAAACACCTTTCCAAAAAGCACACTGAAGTTTACAATTCTATTGTTCCAATAGTCCTTATCAGGGAATGTATTTAAAACAGATAAAGTCCTGTTTTCTCCACTCCTCCGTAAGTGCTTAAAATTTCACTCACTCTGATTTGTTGGATGTGCTCTTTTCACACCACGTCTTTAGTTAGAAATATGGTACCCCTATGCCTTTCCCAAGTCCCATCAACGAGACATACACTAAAAAGGAAAAAAGAAAGAACACTGCTGTTCGGTTTTACAAAAACAGTGCTTCAGAATTACAGAACTGGCCACAACATATTTCAGTGCTATGAGAAAAATTATACTACAATTGTATATAATTTAGCTACTTATAAAAAAAAAAAACAAAAACAAAATCATGTACTTCATACTTAGAGGGCAGCCCTATCCCAATTTTGAAAAATAAAAATGGAACAAAAATGAGAAAGCTGAAAAAACATTTTCTTACTCTCTTAGGCTGTAAAAGTTAGGCAAAACTCCCTGAAAGTTGATTGAAAAAATAATCCATCAAGCGAAGCAAGTGAGTGTTTCAGTACAGGTTGTCACCAAATCCACATCATCACTTGGCTGGCCTCTGCCTCCCGACCCAGAAATTCGCTATCTCGAGCGCCAAAGATGTGTCAGGAAAGGGGGATGCCAGCTTCCGCTCCAAACAAAATATTCTCTTAGACTCTGAACAGTTGTTATCTCTGTAAACTGAGTCATCATCTGATTGCCTCGAATGCCTGGGCTGGCCTATCCACCAGGGAATCCACATGAAGAGATGAGAGGAGACGTCGTCAGAGGCGTCCCTCAACTTATGCAAAGTCTTGTATGCAAGTTGGTATGCGATTAAGAACTGTTAAATTACATCTGGACGAAGTTTGGAGATCCAGGACTACGTGAAGGAAAAAGTAGTTAAGGCAAGGGTGAGACAGAGAAAAAAAAGGAGGACGAGGAGGAGGACGCAGGCAGACAGCAGGAACACAAAAGGCCTCTTGTCTCCTCGAAGCTCAGGGCACCGGGAGAGTGAAATTAACTACAGTTTCACCCGGGAGCCAGAAATGCCTTTTTCATAAGCAAACAGGGAAGCTGATCCTACATGACCCACCTGCAAGAGCTTTCCATCTTTCAAGATCTTCTGGTCAACTAAGGGGAAGTAAATAGCCAGTGCCAGCAGCTGAGAGAGAGAACCCGGTGCGTCAGCACGTAACAATGGGCTTTCTCTACCTCCACCTGGTTGTAAGGATGAAATGAAAAGACCAAATCCCAACAAAGTCAAGACACCACTTAGTCTCCCTTGCAGAACATGCACTCAAGTCAATAACCAAACAACAAGGCCAGGGTCGGGGTGTGACAGGGAACGTGACCTGTTTTCTCGGAGCTGTGTATTTCCAAGTCATTTTTTGAAATGGGAAGCCCTGCTGTGTGTGTGTGTGTGTGTGTGTGTGTGTGTGTGTGTGTGTGTGTGTCTAGTGTGGTGGTGAGGCTGTTAAGCATAACCACAGAACTGTCATGCTAGGTTAAGGATGCTATGATACAGGACTTGGCTTGTCCACTGACATAAGGGTAAAGCTGGACCACAAGCAGGACCATGTAGAGGACAGTGGCCTAATTATTAGCGCACCTCCAATAACCAAAGACTTAGCCCTTTGGTGCAGGGCAGGACCTAAAGGTTTTATGTTTGGCCATGAGGCCTTTCTGGGGATCACACGATCAGGGACAGGTGTCAACTCTGGCTAGGACCGCAGAGTTGTAAAGGGCAGCAGACAACTTCAGTTCTTCCTTCTCCATACTTCCAAACTCACACAGGGTTGGCAGGCTATGTGGTGAACTGGACTGATTGGAAAACATACTGACCTAAGTGAACAGGTAAAATTTGAAGAGTTACTTTTGTCAACCAGAGGGAAGAAACTCTCCCGGAGTTCTCCCCACCAGCTGCAGCAAGGGAAGCCTGGGTACCTGCGGGTGGGGGGGGTGGGTAGGGTGGGGGGTGGAGAACAACAGGGGCCTGGGATAGGAGGTCCTGAGCTCACAGAAGAAAAGGAAGTTATTTCTTCTGTAACACTTTCTGGTGTATGAACAACAGAGGAGGAAAGGAGAGGAGAACACCATCATTTAACTAGATGTTGACAGGAGGCCCATAGAGAACACTCCAGACAGCACACCATTTACAAGCAGCTTACAGGCAGAACAAGCAGGTCCCCAAAAGGTGCTCAAAGACTCCCTGAGGCTTCTTCACGCTACACAGCTGATGTTTCCAGCTAAAGATCAATGTCCTGACCCTTACGTGAGAGAAGAGAAAATCAAGAATATGTGATCAAGTCTCTGTTGATAAATTTGAAGTTGATGACCTTCTGTGTCTTCATTCTATGAGGTCCACAATGTTCCTTTTCTTAAAAAACATTCTTTCAAGAAGTTAAAAGCCAATCCCTGGGGGGAGGGAGGATATATTTTAAGATGAGCTGTCGTAAAGGGGTTTCTGAAAGGGCACCGAGTTACTTTTAATGTCAATGTGACTATTACCTAATAATCTGTCCTTTTGTCGTTAGCGAAGAGTGTGGACTTAGCCTGAGCAGAGCATGAGTGGGAGGAGGGCAGGGCGTGGGGAGGGAGGAGGGTGCAGAGCCAAAACAGGACTTCAGGCCAAAGACAATACAAAAGGATTTTGAAATACAGAAAGGAAGTCTATCATCTAGACTAAAGTTGCTCATACACTTCAGGGGGAAAAATAACTTCTAATACGCATTAAATGAGAGAAACCCAGAAGGCAATGGTGTAAGAAAGCAATTCCAGAGCGGACTGCATAAATAGAAGTATTACATTATAAAACAGGGAACCGTTTGTTCCAGTCCATAGACCCCGGGTGAAATGGCAGCTGTACACTATTTAGTTTGGGGCACCTCATTAATAAAAAGGGAATTCTGAGTAGAGTGAAAGAAAGAATTGAAGGGCAAAAAGGACCGGCTTTTAACAGAAGATTAAAACAATGACGTATGCAGAGCTGGCCAAAAAAAAAAAAAAAAGAAAGAAAGAAAGAAAGAAAGAAAAAAGAAAGAAAAGAAAAAGAAAAAGAAAAGAAAAAAATTAAAAACAAAACAAAACAAAACAAAAAACCTCACCAACTCTAAAATAAATAGGTCAGCATTTATTGGCGGAGGAAGGAGAATCCTGTAAAATGACTCCACAGCAAAATAGTGGGAATGGCAGGATGACACAGAGGCCAAAATGAGGACCCCCACAGCCAGATGGCACAATGGGCTCAGTCTTCGGGCACAGATGGGTCTGCGGGTGCCGGCTTCATGCCTCGCTCCTGAGTGTTCACATGCAGAGGGACGGGGTCACACGCCAAGCAGGAGACCTGGACATTACGGCATTTGAACTTTAACCAGAAGAGGCATTTGAAAAATACGGGAAAGGACAGTTGTGCAGCAACCCAGAGGTGACGAGTATTATCCTGGTACCCAAGAAATTTTCCTGGGTTCCGGAAGAAATGAGTCACCCAGCCTGCCAGGAGGACTGGCCTTTCTGCTGTGATCATGAAACCTCAGCTACTCCAGCAGGGAGGACACATTCTCCCCCCTTGGGATATCCAGTCATTTCATTTACATGGGGAGGGGGGCAAAGGAGCAGTGGGGGAGGGGGGAAATGGGGACAGGGCCAGGGGGCAGAGGGCTCTGGAGGGCACAGGAGAGATGCCTCCAGGAGGGAATGCAGCTCAGTGAACAAGCAATCTGGCTGGACCTTCAGAGATTTAGAAATGTCTACTCTGGCAGAGGGCTAGCCATGAATTAATCATAGGTACCTAGAAAACCAGGGAAAATAAAAAGTTGTACAAGAAGGTAAATGAAATTATAAAACTCTACATGGCTCAGCTATGATTAATATTTATAGAGTTAGAATAACGAAAACACTGAATATTAATATAACCCAAAATTATTATTTAATCATCATGGATGATGGAGGGAGGGGAAGAATGGGTAGACAGGGGGGCTGGGGAATGTGGTGTAAAGGGCATGGGGTGTGCATGTGTAGTTTGGGGTGTCTGTGAGTTTGTGGGTGGGGTGCGTGTGAGCAGATGAGTGTGTAGTCTGTAGAATGGTGTACTAGTGAAATCCCCTTCTTTCAGAGCAGAAAGTCAATAGATAATGTCTAAAACATTAAAAAAAAAACATCAAGAACCAGTAGTAGAAGCACATTAAGAAATACTGCTCTGGGCAATGGGATGTGGGAGGGTCATGACATTTTTTCATTAGGTTTCTATAATCTGTTGCCTTTAAAAACTAGAAAAAATGAAAAATTTGGTAAACTTGAGATTAAAAACCCCGACTCAGCCACTACAGCTCAGGGGCGGACAGTGCCACAAGCGATGAATGGACAAAGGATGGCCCTGAGTCTCCAGTGGCACCAGGTGGTGGGACACTGAGCCCCCAGGAGAGGGGAGTCTGCAGGACACAGTGGTGAGCTCAGAGCCCATGACGTGGCACCAACGAGAAATGCAGGGAGCTGTCTCAAGTGCATCTGGTACCGCCAGGAGATCAAAGCTTTAAAAGGCTGGGAGCCAAGGGCCAGGGCCTGATGCCCAGCTCATGTCAGCATGTGGGGCCGACTGAATACCATGAGCCAGGGGTGGGCACAGAAAGACTGTCAAGAAAAGTAGGAAGACAAGAGAGAAATACACCCTGGAAGCTCAGGGAAGGGAACTTCAGGGATGGAACCATGTAATACTTTCAGAGACCGCAGAAAGAAGAAAAGGCTTTGCAGGCAGCTCCTGGATTGGGCACATCCGAGGTCAGTGGTGAACTCTCAAGGGTGGTTTGATGACGGGGACAGGCTGAGGCATGGCCCAGAAGGAAGCGGCCATGGTAGGAGCACAGAAAGGAAGGCAGAGAGGGCGAGGTCCCCCTGGAAGGCCCTGACTCTGCAGAGAAGCAGGCGGCGGCGCAGGGTCAAGACTTGCAGACACGCCCCCAAACCCGAAAAAATGTTTAGAACCAGTGCCAGCTATGCTGATCCCCTCTGACGTTCATCCTTGCACCGGCCTGGAGGCCGCAAACTGCCCGTTCTTACCACTGAGCAACACATGATTTAGCATTTGCTTTATGTGCATCCAAAGTAATAAAGTGAAATGTTGAGTATATATAACCAGAGGAATTTGGGGATAGAAAACAAAACATCTCCAGTTGTCCTGCTCACCAGGCAGTGGCCCGTAACACCTGATGAAAAGCGGTGCTAAGTTCCTTTAGTTAAAAAAAAAAAAAAAAAAAAAAGGCAAGAACGCTCACGATACTCCTTCCAGAACACAGTGTGTCACCTATGAGGTCGGGGACGGACACGAGGACCAGCGGCAGCAAACCACAGCCCTCGGGGGTCCGCACCAGGCCCACCGAGAGCCCACTCACCCGGATCAGTGGAGGGGCACCTGCGGATGGTGAAGATCTGCCCCAGGTCCTCGTCCTCCTCCGGCAGGCCCTTCTGCAGCCGCTGCAGCTTGCGCAGGCTCTCGCTGCGCTGGTGCTTCATGGAGCGCACGTGCTGGATGAGGTTGAGCTTGGCCTTGGTGGAATAGTTGCACAGGACGCAGTGGTAGTAGCAGCTCTCGCCCTCTACTCCACTCTCGTGCTGCTGCAGGTGCTGCGAGGGCAGAGGAGAGGGTAAGCTACTCGAAGCCCGCCGCCACCATCAGCCCACCCCGGACCGGCCACAGCCCAGTGCTCGGACTCCTAGGAGGGGTTGCTCTATGTTCTCCCACCTACCTTCCCCCAGCAATTCTTCAAGGGCCGGCAGCCAGCGGACTCTCCTTCCCATCTGCCCCCTACCCCTGGCTGTCCCTTCCCCTGTGGCTTTTCACGGGGCTGCTCCTGCTGACGGATCGGACCCTCCCCATGTCACACAGGTCTTCCTGGCACAGTAATCAAAGGTTCCCCCTTTCACTCTCCAGCACACCCTGCTTTATTCAGATCAGGGCTGACAAACAATGGCCTGCAGGCCAAATCCAACCTGCTGCCTATTTTTGTAAATAAAGTTTTAACAGAACACAGCCACGTCCATGGATCTGCGTGTTGTCGAGGGCAGCTTTCAAAGCACCAGGGTTTGAGTACTTGCAGCAGAGATAGGATGGCCCACAAAGCCTCCAGAATCACTATCTGGTCATTGACTGAAAAAGTTAGCCAAATCCTAGTTTAGGTGATGGCCAAATGGCCACCCTCCCTGTATGGAATCCTAGGTCAGTAACACCAAGCCAAAGCTGCTGTCTGACTTTTTCACAGGAATGACAGGTCAAGTTTTTATATTTAGAACCACAGTCTTTTAGAAGAACCTAAAATTAGATTTTCCTTTGGATTAAAAAAAAAAAAAGACAGAAAAAATAAACTTCTCCAGACTGGTTCCCTGTCAACATCTGAAGGTCATTTGGCTTTAGTGCATCAGATGGTCAAAATTACACTTTTTGTTGTGTTTGTGTAGACACAGTACTGATTCCAGAACAAGGAAGCCCCAAAGCTGGCAGAAAGCAGGCACACACAGGATTAAAGTTAGGGGTGCAAGAACAGAAAAGGTCACAGTAACAGTCAGCAGACCCCATACTCTCTTGTGTGTAGAAGACTCCGAGATGATCCAAGGACAAAATTCACAGCCTCTTTGTGCCTCTCTGAGAATATGATGAAAGCCATGGACCCTTTCTCCTAACAGCTGGGGAAGTGACCTGCTCCTGGTATGGAAAGGATATCTTCTTCTTTACAAATGACCCATTTTAGGAGAAGAGGAAGTTTTTCCATTGGCTGCATAGAAGGCAGAAGAAATAATTCCAAAAAACCTAAGCAAATGATCCACGGTAACCCAGCTAGTTAGCAGTGGGAGAGAGAACTAGAACCAGGGTCTCATATCTCCCAGCATCCTTTAGGAGGAGGAAACTCAGATAGCCGTTGTGTTATTACCCTCCTTCTCTGCACCTGCATCCACAGATCCCAGAGCCTGCCACAAGGACCTCCACAAAAGACACAGAAGATGCTTTGGAACTACTTTGTGCTGTTCCTCTCCTTTTTGACCTTTACTTGTCCCATTCAGCGTCCAAGCCTTGAAAACTGTTGCTCATCCTGCTTGGATGGGCTTCTTGTCCAGATGATAATCTGAGACACTGAGAAGGCAGAGCAGTTAAAACGTCCTGCGCTCCACCCAGTATTAAAAATACCAGAGGGCTGGCCTTACCAGCACTTCCTATCAAATCACACATGTACACATTCTTTGTTCACTGGAAAAGTATGAAAACTCTAGAAGCACATTCGAGCCTTACTGGAAGAGGAAATATGAATGCACCAATGGAGGGTTGCAGAAAAATCATTGTGAGGGAGGAGAAGGGGAGGCCCAGGCTCTCATTTGTGTAAACTGGCTAAACCATTCTTCCATAATACATGCTTGCTCTGAGGCCAACATATAGGTAAAAACGTGAAGGGCTTCATAGGTATCAACAGAGAACAATCCCTCCTTTCGCCCCAAATGGGTGATTTGATACACTCAGGAGCAGAGATTTGCAACAACGCGGTATTCCAACCAGTGAAAGCCATTCTAGAGCACTTTCACAAACAGAGGGGTCTGAAGAACTAGCAAGCTCGTTATTAACGGTTAAGGCAACTACAATGATTGATAATGAAAACCTACTTTTTTTCTGAAATAAATTTGAGCTGCTTTTTTTTTTTTTTAATTAGTTTATCCTCAGTTTGCCTGGTCTGAGACAAGGCTCCTTGCAGAGGATTTCAGGAGGATGGAATGCACGAAAGCACTATTTTCCAGAGGCTGCAACCCTGGGAAGAAGAGGGTCTAGGGGATAGATGTGAAGGTATAGGAAGAGCTTGCCCATGTTCATTCTCCCTGACTTCTCCACAAAGTCCCTCCAAAAAGCCAAAAACTGGACTAAGATATTCCTGGGAGCAAGGGTTTGGCTTGGGATTAAGGAGCAGGACACTTGTAAAAGAGCCAGTACAAGGAAACATATCTGAACACTGTATTGGATCACTAAGACCAAAAGTATTACATTTATTAAAGTTTCAACAATAACTGATGAAATAAAAGATAACAGGGAAAACAAGCATGGAATCCAGAGCAATAAGTGTGATCAAGGGATTTCAGGAGTATTATCAACTATGAAGTCAGAGGAAGAATCACTAAAGCCTCACCCCTAAATTCCCATCACCTTCCTATGAGAGAATTTCCTTGCATTAAGGCACTGCAACTTACACATAAAATTTTAATATGGATACGAAGGTTCTTTTCCAAATGGCTGGAGTTTCCAATCTCTGAGCCAGAAGAGAGGATAGCGTGGCCAAAAAGAGTTGGATGGGAGTTGAGATGTCAAATGTCTTTTGTTCTCAAATCTATGGGCTCTTGGGTGATAGAACTATATAAATCCTGCATTGACACAAACAACATACTGGGGACTCCTGATTTAAAAATAGTATGATGAAAATGTTCCAAAACCACTTTACACAAACTCACGGTGGTAAATGGCAATCTCTTGTGCCACAAGGAGTTCTTCTGTCTGACATTTGAAAGCCATTTGGAAGGGAAATGGGCACACACTACAAATGGTAGAGGAAACGAGGTAAATAGAGCCAAGGCCTCTTCCCCTGAGTCTGGCCTAGGGAACATTTAGGGTCTTCTCTCGGAGGCTTGTACACAAAAGCTCAATTCAAAATTCTGAGCTGAAAGCCAGAAAAAAAAAAATCCAGATTAAACTATTTTTTGGTTGTCAGGAAACAACCTGCTTATTGATTACATCTCAACCCAAACTTAGGCTCACAACCTGAGTCTATGTGCTTATCAAAGATCCTGTTCTTAACCGAATTTTGTAAGTTCTCAATACTTCCTCAAGTTGTCCAGACTAGAGCCAACAGGACTCAAAAGCTAGCAGCAGGGTTCCACCCTCTGTGACCTTCTCCGCACCATCTGGTCATTTCCCAGGTCTTGAGTGGGTCAATGCCCCAACCTGCTAACCAGATGCCCTCTCCCTCCCAAGTGGCATTGGCTGTAACCCCAGGATTCCACCCCTGGCACCTGCCTAATAAAAAGCAGTAAGAGGAGGTGGGGCTGGGTAGACCAGTGAGGACTCCACTAGGGCAAGCCAGTCAGCCAAGGACATGCTTTCCCTTCAGAAGAGAGTAGATGTTTTCATTTGGAGAAGGAGAGAGTATAATTTGTTCCTGACCCAGCTAATTAGAATACCCTCAATTGGGATCCCAATGTATTTAATTAAATTCACTGTAATATATGAAGAATCCACCAAGGCACAAGTCCCAGTGGAACACTCAATAAAGGAGCTGCCTCCTTTCAGAGTTCTTGCTCTTCTCGCCAGGCAGGAAATTTTTCTCCCACACAAATCCTGGACTCTCCAGCCCTCTGTCTACCACAGAGACCTCCCATCCTTGGGGATGGGTGGACCCAGTCTTTACTTTTTCCACTTTTCTGTGCTCTGCAGGTAAGATTCTTAACTGTTTACCTCCATCAGGTCAGGTGCACAGTTTGAAAAAAAAAAAAAAAAAAAAAAAAAAAAAAGAACAACCCAACAACTTCAGTGCCTAGTGTGCTATGAAGTACCCATGGTACCCGTGGACTCCAAGAAAACCGGCTGCTGTGCACCCTGGGCAAAAGTCGGCTCTGATTCCCTTCTAAGTGTCTGTTAATACCTCAGTGGCTATGCTCACACACACACACACACATAGAACATGCCCTATCCCAGGCCCTTAACCTATAGATGATTAAGACCATGACTGTGGTGACTTGGACGACATGCCAAGGGGACAGGAGGGAAGGTATCACTTTGGCTTCACTATCATTGTGAGACTATGCTGGCCAGACCAGTGAAAATCACTGGCTTACTCAAGAAAAACTGCCATCTACCCACAAACTAATAACGATGAAGCAGCAGCAAGACCAATGAATAAATTGAGAAAGAAAAATCAACTTAGCTCAAGAATAGTGGCAACTGAGGTCTACACAAACTCACTCGGACCTGTGACCTATGACCCCTTGAACCAGCCCAAGGGTTCCCTTGATTCTCCTCAATGTCACTGGCTGGTTTAAAAAGTGCTTGCAAGACACTGGGGGTGTGTGAAGTGGTTCAGTCATTTCCAGAAACAGAGACCTCCATGTTTTGGCAACATGATTTACTTTCGAAGATTCAAAGAAGTGTAATGACCCCTAAGAAGGAAATAAGCATCTAGTTTGACTATCAGTGGAAGTAGAAGGGCCCAACATTCTCTGACTTTTCCAAATTACCACCATGCAGCAGATAACAGACTGTCCTCACCGTGAGCAATTAGGTCCCTGTCACACACACACGGGCAGCCAGTGCTTTTTCCTGAAAACAAGGGAGTATGGGCTCACTTAGATTGTTCAAGGACCTCTTCCCCAGCCTCTTCCTGGTCTTGCTGGAGCTCTTCTAAAATGCTTGTCCCATCTCGATTTAGCTGGAAGGTGACACTCCTGTGCCATGGACATGGAAACACCTACTGGCCTCCCATCTTCCCCTGTGGGTCTAGCTTGGGGGTGGTGGGAGGAGGAGAGGGAAAGGCTCAGAAAGAAAACCCCTCCCTGTAATAAAAAGCACCTCCAACAATGAGCCTGGTACATAAATCCAAGTGCAAAAAGCAAATTAATAATTAAAAAAGAATGGAGAGGAAAGAAGGCAGCCTGTGTTACTTTGTGACTCTACGCCATTAATATGTGGTGCTCGTTCACCCTGGCCAACAACTGGAAGTCAAAGAGAGGAAAAGAAGGCTCTTGTTAGAAAATAATTCATCGTGAAAATCAAAAAAATGTGTTCCTGTTACTTGTTTCCCAGGAAAACTAACCAACTTCTGTCAGAGAACATTGATTTCTGTAAATCTGGTGGGGCCCTGCTCCTTCCTCCTCCCCAGTGATAGAAACTTCTAACATCTGGTTCTTCATGCATGGAATGCAAAATATTGATCAGGTTTTGTCAAAGCCTTCCCTTTAAAGCAGAAATGGACAAAGTACATTCACATACACATACTCACAAATGAAAACACACAGGACTCATAATGAAGCTTCCTCAGGGGAGTAACACCTGTTACTATAAACACGCCCTCACCCACCCTCTCACGCTTTTCTGCGCATCCAACAAATCTCTGTTCCTTGAGCATGTGGAGCCCTGTGATGGATGGCGTGGAGCAGCTCCGAGACATCCCCCTGAGCAAAGGGGCTACCCCAGGGGATACCAGAAACCGAGAGGCATCTCCATAGCAGGCATGCAGTGTGAACCCCAAAACACTTGTTGAGGTGCATGTGAAGTGTATCCAAGCAAGGGCAGCTAGGCGGGCCTCCCAATCCGTAAAACTGAGGTCCTGGATGGAGGCGGCCACCGTTGCATCGGCCTTCAGAGGGGACACTGCTAACCACAGTGTGCCAGGGGCTCCAGCTTCTGCCCTCTGGGCAAGGACTATACAAATCATTACCACTTCCAGTGAGAAGGAACAGGAAGATGAAGGTCCAGTTAGTTTACAAATTCCCCAAATCGTAAGATAAAATAAGGAAGACATAAGTGACTGTCGTGCCCATTCACGGCATGGACTGCTAAGAAAACACCCACGGCGACTTGTGATCTTTTCCTCCAGCTCATGATGAGGTGGGTAGCATTTGGCTCCTGTCCTTGGAGAAATCCAAAACTCATAGAGGTCATGGGCCTCCCCTCCAGGTCTCAAGAAGAAGAAATAGGACTAGAAGCTGAGGCTTGATGCCAAGTCCACAGCCATCTGACTACATGGCGCTGACTGCAGGGGCATTCTGGAACATGAGATTCCCCAAACCCAGGTATTCCCCTTGAACGCTGAAAAAATAAATTGTTGCAGGTATAATGCGACTGGGAATGGAGGCAGTTAAATTTTTTTTTTTTTTTTTTTGGCAGTTAATTTTTTAATCAGTGGTTATGTTACAGATTCAAGCTTAATGTCACATTCTTAGGAAACCTTCCAGAAGATCAACCTAAATATATATGTATTTTCTGTTTAATGTTGGCTTTTCACCCACTCATGCCCTCATCCTTGGCACATGCTAATTTAGTCCTATTTCGCTGTAGGAGCCCTGCAGACACCATAAGATACAAGTCCCAACCATGATTTATAAGAGAAAGTGAAAGGAAGTAAAAATGTTCCCTTAGATCAATCCATTTAATGTTACTCTGACCTATTTTCTGGTTTCTAGGCCAGACTCTGGACAAGCCATGAGTGTTCATTCTCTGTATCTGAGCTCTGAGGCCGAAGGTGAGACTTCCCATCCCTGTGTCTTTTCCCCCTACCTGAATGACATCTCCTGATTCAGAAGTCTCCATACTAGCGTTTCCTTGAGAGACATACAGTATATCCTCTAAGGAATCTAACAACAAGAAATCTAAATATGGCCTCTTGTGGAATGCTGATGCCTTCACATAATAGATTTCATTCCCCTCTGTTAGGGCAAACTCCAGAAAGGAGAGGGAGCTTATTAGGTATACAGGAGTTCTCCTGAACCAAGGGGGGCCCATCAGAACATGAGGTCATAAGCCAAAAGAGGGCTAGTTTCCATGAGGGTCAAATGAGCATCTAGACACAGAGCAAGGAAGCTGAAAGAGGTTATGTAGTGGGTGAAATCACAAAGTGGGTCCCACAAGGTGAACATCAAACTGACCACCCTCCAGAATCTACCAAAAGCTCATAGGATCTGAAAATTATCCCTTTGCTAGGATAACATACTGGCTACAGAACCTTCCCCACTCATTAAGATGTATTTCTTTGCTAGTACTACTTTCCAGCTCCCGTAGATGTCAACTCCCAAATAAAAATATGGGCCACCATCTACGCACTACTCTAGCGTGTCCTCCTTCAGCTCCGTGACAAAATGTTGCCAATGCTGGTGGTTTAAGGTACACTCTGAATTAAGGCAACCCGGTGGAAAACCCTAACTCTGTGCTACCTTGGACAAGTTATATACACTGCTGGGCCTCAGTTTACTCACATGCAATACTGGGATGGTTAACAGACCTTCCAGAGAGCACTGGTGGGGGGATTCAATGGGATAATCCATATGAACTGCTTAATTCAGTACCTGATGCACGGTTAACCTTTATAATAAGGCTACCATTATTATTATCATTATATATTTCAAATTAGTTAAGGTTTGCGATTAGAGATAGAAATGGGAAAAAAAAAATGAAGTACTACTGAATTTACCTATTTGACATTTCTCTCCATACAACCGTGCCTGTCCCACACTCTCTGGGACCCTCACCCCCAACCCCCAAAGAGGAATCCCTAGCCGACAGTAAAGAATCTGTGACCAATAGAAATTATAACATGGAGGGGATACTGAACCACACAGGACCAACTTCTTCCTTGTAAAACTCCTTCCTTGTACTTAATTTTAAGTCACTCGTCCAAAGCTATGCTACTGCTGCAGGCACAGCCAGGATCCACACCTCCAGCCCATGCCTTTGCCTCAGAACTGTATCTGTTTACCGGGTCTCTTTCCCCTTCAGGGTGTCACAGTATAATGAAAATCAAGAACCATATTCTTTATCATGTCTGCCAACATCCCAGGTGATGACGAGGTAAAGGAAAGAGAACCCAGCTGAGATGGCTGATCGACACGCCCCTGATGCCCTCAATCTGCTCTGAAGGATTTATTTTATCTCCAATCCCGTAACAGTCAACACAGCAGAGAAAACCATGCCTGCTGGTCAAAACAGGTGCGTTACTTCATATGTAAAGTGAAGATGTTTATACTTGCCCTGTCTTCCTCAGAGGCAATTTTCAAAACCACATGAGAAAACAAACGTGCAAATCCTTCGGAGGATGTGAAGGACTACCCAAGTATTTGGCACGGCCGTCATCTTTCCACCTTGAGCCCACATTTTGCTTCCTTGCTCCTGATTGGCAGGTACAACCCCATGGGCTTGGTTATTAATGATGCAGATGGTGTTCTAGATCAGTGGTTCTCTAACTGGAACGCGTACCAGAAGCACCTGAGGGTATGTTATGCTAGGATTGTAGGGGGGCACCCCAGGGGTTTCTGATTCACCTGGTCTGGGGTGGGGACCAAGAATTTGCATTTCTAACAATCTCTAGGGAGACGCTGATGCTGCTGGTCTGGGACCACACTCTGAGGGTTGTTGCTCTGGACAGCAACTGCCACATAGCAGAGACCCCAGGGAGAAAACATGGAGACAGTCCCCTGGAAGAAGAAAAATTTCCAGAGTTTAAAATCTCTGCACCCACCTTTTCCCAAAGAGTATTTCAGATTCTAGCAAACTGCACTAGATAAATCATGCGATGATGCTGGCACACAAGAAGTCACCTCTTTAATGAAAAAGTCACACGGAAGCAGCTGCCTGCTACTGGCCTGCTCCAGATACTTCATAAAAGTAGGAATTGGCCCTATTCATCTCCCTCGCCCCTTCTGCACCTGCAGTCTGAAATTTCCTGGGGCCGTCGCTGAAAGCGTGACTCTTGATGGCGAAGCATGAGGCATCACTTTTTCCTCGTGAGTTCGCCACCCTGCTGAGCACACCTGTCCAGATGTCTGGCTGGAACTGAGCCCACGGAAGAATTTCAACCAAATATGAGAAAAACAAAACGGTCTTTACAATTCCTCCCACGCTCCTGAACTTTCCGGCCGTTGCTGCTGAGAGCGTGAATTTGGCGCTCAAACCTAGAGGCCTGTCTTGATCTCCTGTGAGTCGCTGACAAATACCCTCATCACCTTCATTATGAGAGAAGACAAGAGGCAGCCAGCGTGAGATGGACAATGGGGGGGGGGAGTTAAGGGGGGCAGGGAGCACACACGGGCTGACTTCTTCCTTCTAAGAGGAGCTTCATTTATTTTTTTATTTTCTTTGTCCCTGAAAAAGAAAATGGGAAGGTGGCAAGGCAGGGGTGCAAATCCCCTCTAAACAAATGCCTCCGATGTCATCACCGTGGCTGCTCAGGCACTCGACCCTTTCTCTTCCGTTCCCTGGATCCCGCTGAAGGCTAAAGAAGCCGGGGAGGTGAGGCTCGTGGGTGGGGGGCACGGAGGGAGGGAGGGAGGGAGGGCGAAGAGGAGACGCTTCTTTGGAGGAAGCAGAGCCGCGTCTGAGAGGCCAGGAGCTGGCGGCTGCAGCGGGGACAGCCACGTGGCAAGAGGGGATACAGTTTTGCGAAGGATGACACGGCTAGTTTCTCGGCCCTGCTTTCGGGTTCCCCCATAAATAACCCAGACAAACACCCAGTGCACGGGGTTGTGCTCTCCTCCCCACCCCCTCCCCCCTTTTTAGGTCTCATTAAAAGCCGATACTGTTCGGCCTCAAGATGGAGAGCTCAGCATGGATTTTACTGAACGTTAAATCAACCAGCAAGCGTAGCCAGCAAACTCTGTGGCACTTTAACTTTAAATAATGCAATAATTATTGAATTTCCTTTTTATAACTCAAGTGCTGGAATGTAAACAATGGGGCTGTAATTGCAGGAAGGGGGGATCAATAGAGGCAATCGTTTTCAGCCATGTTAATTGTAAATACAATTGCTCCAAGATGTCAGCCTTGTTCTTCTTGCTCCCAGAATCATCCTAACGGATGACAGAGTCCAACTTTCCCATTACAGCTGTTCGTTCCTTTAAGAGGTTCTCAATCAGGTCTGATCAATCTGTCAAGATAATGCATGGAGTAAGTAAGACTCTTCCAAACACAGGCTCCCAATCAATAGCCCGGACCAGCTTAATGAGGTGGGGCTCAGGCCCAGAGGGAGGTAACGGCCCCCAGCCTGTGCCTAGGTTTGGCAGGCCGGCTTCCTCGCATGGCCCTGATAAACAGATCAGCCCTTAATGAGGACATTAGTTATGCATGCTTCAGCAAGCAGCAAGGCATCCATCCCTTGGGACCGACGGACAGAAAACAAAATAGATTAACAGAAAACAATATGGTGCCAAATTAGGTCTAACTGAAGACTTTTCCCTCCTTCTTCTGCTTTCTTTAATTGTCCAGCAGAGTGGAGGACGTCGATTAATCATTCCATTGGGCATGAGCGCAAAGACCGGGAGCCCTCACTGGGCTGGACTGGACTATATCTGGGTGTCTGCTAGCCTGCCTCAGTTGTCACTGAATACTGGCACCCTCATCTCCTCAACACCATTTCCAGATCACGAGGGGAGGGCCTCTCACCGAAGGGTCCCACACCAGCCAGCAGGAGAGAATGAATACATGATGGAATCCTCAAGTCCCACTGCCAGACTGTGGGGGCCAGGAACTGAAGACAGGCAGGAAGAAAACCTGCTACCCCTCCCAGCTGGCACTGGTTTTTGGGATCAAGTCTGGGTCTTGAGAACGGTTGCTCCCTCACAGAAGAAGGGGTGGCAAGTCAAGAATCTGGAATCCCACTTCATGTGGCCCAGCACCCTCTTCCAACAGCACAGGTGCCGCAGGAGGCTGAGTTCTCAAAAGGATAATCCAGGAGGGCTTCATGGGGGTGGTGGAAGAGCGGTCTCCCCTCCCTCGGAAGCCACAGTGGGGCTTCACGTCTGTTCTCACTGACTGGTTGTGGAGAGCACGCCCTGCCGAAGTCTGTGAGAAAGGCCACACTAAGGGAAGGTCTCACCTACATTGTAGCAGTTCCTTTTCCCGGTGGCTGGGTTTCCCAAAAAGGGGTTCTCCAAGTACAGCCCCTGGGCCTAGAGCATCAGCACTCCCTAGAAACCCCTCCAGACCCACAGGAGTCCGGGGGTGGGCCCAGCCATCTGGGTTTTAATAAACTCTCCAGGTGATTCCCACAAGAGCCCATGTGAGGGTCACCATCTCAGAGGGTTAGGCAAGGCAGCTTTGAGCAGGGAGGACCACAAGACTGCAGAGAGTCAGCAAGCTGGTCTCTTGTGGATCAGTAACAGCTCAGGGTCTAAGATACAGCTAGAAACCTACACTTTCGCTGAGGTTTGGATCAGCGCCCACCACCCACCTGCTCCAGAATGCGAAGCCTCTGGCACTAATGACACCAAAGGAATGAGGAGGCACTTGTGAGAAGTCTATTTTATTAGTGTGGAAAGATCACGGAGTGGCCCATACCACCCAACTGCAAACGTCAACAGTCTCATAACGTGATTGAAGTAAAATGAGAATAACCGGGTCTTTATAGATTATCCGGGTGAGAACAGAAGACAATAAATACACAGCTGGAGAAATCAGACCCCTCGTTGGTGTGAAGGCCCAGCTCACAGGCCATTCCCTCTCCCAAGGCCTCCCTAATGCTCAGATTCCATCTCTCCCCCACTGGGTCCCCCTGCCCACCGGTAGCAACTTCCATGCTCTACTTTTCTCACTAGGTTACGAACCACCACTGGCTTCTCTGCTGCCCCATGAACAGCAACTCACAGGCCGGGAGACCCAGCTGTATCTTGCTGTCTCAGCACAGCTCCTGGCCTACAGTAGGTAGTTAAACATTATTGGCGGAAAGTCTGAACAAACGAGAAAAATTCTCCAATGCTTCATTGTGACTCTTGGTCTTGAGCTTGTAGACCTTTCCATTCTAGCCCAGACTCTATCCCTCCACCTCAGCTTTCAATCCTCCACTCCGTCCCACACTTGACACACACAATTTGCCTCCTGGTGCTTGCTGCCCACCTCACCCACCAACCCTACTCTTTCTGGTCCCTGTTCTGGGTGTGGGGGGGGGGCTTTTCCTGACTGGAAACCCTCCCAAGCCCCGCCTCCAACCTGCTGAAAGGCGGCAGGGCTCTGCAGGTGGGGAGATGGCAGGGCCACCTGGATGCCTTCCCCACCACACCCAAGCTGGAACCCTCCTCTCCAGAGCCCTGGAGGCGATCCCCAGCTTGGTGTCCCGCTAATCGCTTTCAGGCACAGCTTTCACTCGGTTCCACAGTGGGCTCTACATTCCTTGATGGCCAAGACAGGAGGCTGGGACTGAGAGAAGAAACATGTTTGCTAATATTTACCACTTGCTTGAATAAGATTTCATGGCGGGATATAATTACTGTAAATGGCTGTAGGCCGTGACTTCATTTTTCAGGATACTAATCGCAGAAGTGCTTCTACTCGCCCACTCCGAATCTGCCGACGTGTCCCCCAGCCAGACAACAACTTAGTTGGTCACCAGCACTCTATCCTTCCATTTTGTCTACATATTTACACAGCTTTAACCCCAACAGGCCCTTTCAGGAGAGCTCTTTACTATTTGACTGACAAGTAACTACAAGACTTGGATGTGCTGAGAAGCATCTAAGCAGAAGATCACAGACAACAGGGACAGAAAGCTAAGTCCACAAACGCCTCCCGGGGTGAGGGAGTCACTCAAGCCGTCGGGACCCTGAAGATGAGACGGTGGCATCTGCTAGATCTGCTATGTCTTTACAGATTAAAAATAATAGAGGACGACTTTTAGCTCTAAACGTGCAGTGTCTCCAAGCACCAAGGTGCAGACACCCGAAAGGAGATGGCTGGATGGGCGCTCCTGGGACACAGGCCCAGCAGCGGGACTGTCCCCGGGGTGGGGAAGTCGGAATGAGGACTCTGTTGTTTGTTTGTTTTTTAAACATACACACAGAGGCTCCTCTTCATTTTCTTTCCAAACTTCCCATCTTCCTCTACAGCTGATGGCTGCTGAGGACTGCTCCTGCAGGGACCCTCGATTCTCGTCGCTCCCTTAAAAAAATGGGTTACGTCTACTTCCATGTATTTCCAAACTCTGAGACCTGTGAAGAGGTGAACGTTCTCCACCTGGACTTCGATGAGCTGCTGTCCCTTCCTGGTTTATGCCCAAACTCCCGGCTTCCCAGCCTGCTCACTGCTGCCAGCCCAGCTCCCCGAAGACCCTCCCCAGAGGTTCCAGGCATGTGCTGGGAGGGCCCACCTCCAGAGCTGCTCTTGAGCCCCCCCTCGAACGTGGCTGTGGGGTCAGTCAGAGAGGTGGGTTTTTTGTTTGTTTTAGCTTATTTTAAATAGTGAAATATGGGGAGGTTTTTCCTCAGCAAGTCCACATTGATCAAGACATCCTCCCCTTAGAGTCAACCAGTTCATTCTGCTTCAGAGGGCCCAACAACCAGTGAGGAGGTGGGAAGGACCCCAATTAAAGACTTGCCACAGACAGATGACAGTCTGCAAATCCTGCTAGAGAACCAGGTGCCATTTTCGTCAGTAAAATTTAAGCTCCAGAAAACTGAATTTAAGAAGACAGCACTGGAAACTTTTTTTTTTTTTTTTTTAGCAAAATGGCACAGGGTTTAGAGGAGGCTGGAGATAAGTAAGGTAAGCAAGAATACTGCTAAGATTTCCAGCTCTGGGGCACTCGGATACCACTGCATGCATTACACACATTAGCAGTTACTGTTTCTGGTGTATGGTGACATCTGGACACAAACCTGCCAGTGCTTTCTTCCTAGGGATACAGCATGAAGCCAACTGACCACACCAACTGGCGGGTGACGTCTTTGGAATCTCAAATCCAGTAACCTGCTCTGCAAGTATTAATACAAACTACAGATACTTTTTTAGGGGGTGTTTTAAAGGCTTAAGTCCTAAAACATCAATTTCTCAATGACCTTTCCAGATTACATTATAATGACATGAAGCCAAAGGAACCGACAGGCAGTTCCAGCTTCTGGTAAAACCTGTATTTTTATGGCCGTTAGTGGCCTTTCTTTCAGCTCTGGATTCATTCATTGCCCATCTGTCCATCCACATTCCTGTTTCTGGTTTCCTCAAATAACAATGATGGAATGATTAATCTCTAAACATCATGGTCATTCTCTGTACATAAGAACGGTCGTCCACTACAGTGCTTTGCACCCATCACTCCCTTGTACCACCCTTGTCTCCTCCTGGGTCCCTCAGTGGTCTGTTGTGTGTGTCTGTGTGCATGTGTGTGTGTATGTGTGTGTGTGTGTTGGGACGGTTGGTTCTTGCCATTCCATCCTATACATACTTCCATTCCAGCTCAGCCAAATCCTGCCGCCCTTTCTGAACATCCCATCTCCCGGGCTCTGCAAGTGGGGAGATGGCAGCGCCACCTGGATGCCTTCCCCACCACACCAAAGCTGGAACTCTCATCTCCACAGCCCTGGAGGCGATCCCCAGCTGTGTGTCCCATCTCCCACCCTGTTTCTGTCTACAGTGATTCTTTCCCTCTTGAACTCAGAGACTTATTCTCTCAGCACATCTTTTCCCCCACGGACACCCTAGATGCTGGTATGGTAATAGCATCGTGTTTGAGGCATATTCTCCAATGAGACTAGAAGGTTCCTGAATTAAGAGCCTATGCGCCCTCCCATGGCCACACAAGCGTCAGGTTATTCTATAGCAAGAACATGGGCTTAAGTCAGGAGCCATACAGAGGAGAGGGGGCTCTGACACTAAGTGCTCCCTTCCTTCGACAGTGAAATGGAGTAACACCACCTCACAATGAGGAGCCATGAGACTCCCGGGAGCACATCAGTGGGAATGTACTTCCTAAGTGGCCAAGTAAACAATTTTTTTTTGAAAAAGGGGTCAGGTGACGACAATTGGTTGGAAGGGGCACTTGAAGACTCAGAAAGCCTTCCTCACCAGCTGATTTCATTGGGGTCCTAGGTCTGTCTACACGAAGGTGAATTAATTACTTGATTGCCTGTTCACTTACCTCACTAACGAAATCACGGGTGTTTCAGGGGAAGAACCTGTCAGGAGGACTGGCTTGCCTCTGGGTGTGAGTGCTGCTGGTGCCAGCTGCATTCGCCAGTACCAACATGACTCATGAGATGACACAAATTGCCAGCGGGCTTTGTTGTTATGTGACCTTCAGCAAGTCACCCTTCTTTCCTGCTTCACTGATAAAATCCGGATGGCGGTACTAAGAACCTACTTCGTGGCATCATCGTGAGGAACAGCGATGGCACATGGCTAATAATGACCAGGAAGCACTTTGTCTTTGTAGAGAGCTATATCACTTAACATTTAGAATAATGCCCACGGTTTCAGGTTGAGGAAGCATTCAGATTTCTAGCTAAGCTGAAGGCTGAACACATCCACTAATGAGCAGTGTCCTTCCCATAGAAACGTTGAAAGCTACTCAGTCTACTGAACAAAATGACTAGCAGTACATTAGTGAGAAGCTGATGCAGGTCTAGTTACCATGAAACCAGGGTCATCGCATTCAACATCTAATAAGCAGATTCTTAAGATCACAGAAATAAACCACAGCCAAGTGAGCTGACAACAACTGCATTTTGGTATAACGATTTCTTAGAAGTCCACAGTCTCCCCACAATTCAGAAAAACACAATCTCCTCAAAGACATGTGTCTACCATCTAGCCCAGCAGTCTGGAAGTATCTGGATGGTAACTATTTTAAACAGGCCCTGAGGACCATATGGCCTCTGCGGCAACTGCTGAACTCTACTCTCCTAGCACAAGAGTGGTGATGGGCAATAGGTAAAATAAGACATGTGGCCATGTTCCAATAAAACTTTATTTATAAAAATCAGGGGCTGGCTGAGTTCCCTCCTCTGGCAGGGACCTGCTGACTCTTGATGAAAAACTGTGAAAAACTTACTCATTTGGAGTATGAAAGAAGAGTAGAGAGAAGCACACACACACACACACACACACACACACACACTTTGTTGAGCCAAATAAGTTCCTTGCAACTTGTCAAAACACCGTAAGAGCAAGGCTTGCAAACTTGGTATTAAAATAAGCAGTTTCAAACCAAAGGCCAACAGTAACTCAAGCACCATTTAACTGGGAATTATGAAAGAAACTCAGCCCTTATGAAAGAAAGAAGGACAATTAAACTTCACCCCCTTGTTTTCATGCTTTCGAACGTAAGAACTTGTGTGTAGGTATGTTCTCTACCCGTGGCACTCCTTCTCAAAGTCTGCATCTCATTCTGCAAACACGTCTAATAATGCTGCATGAGTAAGTCAGGGTTATCCATTTATTCAGAACTAAACAATACCTGTGTGTGAGTCAACTTCTAACTAAGCTGATGAAGGAGTTACTAACAGCAAGAGGGTCGGTTACTTCTGTGCCGTCTAGTAGCTGAAAATAATGCAGGTTTGAAAAGCAAGGGAGCGAAATGAGAAGGGGGAAAAATAGGTCACTCTCATCCCCGTGTGTCTTCCCTGCTCATCCTGCTCTTACTTCCTGAGCGTCTCTGGGAAGGAGAATGCGAGCGACGATCCCGACATCTAACAATGAGAGTGGGTCAGGAAGTCTGGATTTAGAAAAAATAAAATATTTGAGTGTTTTCTCAATAACACCATCCCTGTGTATCTAGCCCTGCGGAGATTTCAAACGGTTTGGCTTTTCGTTAGTTCAAACGAGTCTCACCACTGCCTCCTTGTGAAATTAAGGGGAGGTAGATGCCTTTCCTGGGACAGAGAGACAGAGGGGGGAAGCCGGGGATAGCCAAGGGGCAGTCCCTGGGGGAGCCGGAAGGTATGAAGTGTGTGGCTCTCACTTCAAAAAATTCTTCATTAATGATTAACACTTGAGAAATCTTGTGAATTTCCCACACAGTTGAGATTTTTTTTCTTTTAGCTCTTTAAAAAAAGAAAATGACAAAGGGCTATCTGGCTGTACTGGGCCTAGTTAAGGCAGGACAGGTGCTTCCCCGCGCCCACGAATGTCACCCGCGTGGCCCCTGCGGGCACCTGCGCCACGCGCCGGGAGGGTGGCTGGGCGTGGAGGCCGGGGAAGCTGGGCCCGGGCCGCCTGGGCCTCCGGGCCTGGTTCCGAGCTGGTCGTGCCGTCCTCTGGCACCCCAGGAACGGCCCCGTACGAAGACCCTCCCGAAAACTGGGGCCCGCTGGGCCGCGCCCCGGAACACGGGGCGAGAGTGAGCTCGGCCGGCCTCGCGCCACGAGGGGGTCGGGGTGAACGTGGCTCCGTGAGGGAAGGCGGCTTAATTCTGCCAAGGAGTTAATGTTGGCTAATTGGTAGAAAAAGGTAAAATTAATGAGGACATTAACATAGCTATTTAAAAACAGCTCCATGTTTCTCCCATTGTAACACATGGAACTATCAGGAAGTAATTGAGGGAAAAGGACACTGTCAATTCTCAATTATCTGCATGAATGAAGTGCTCAGTGACACGGATAATCCAAGTCATTTACATTTGGATTTAGAAAGTAACATCTTTTTCCTTCGGAAAACTTACCTTCCTAATTACAGCTTGCCGAATGTGAGGGTGAGATCAGTTTACCTTCTCTGCCAAAGAAGAAGGCTGCGTGGGGGGCCCTGTCTGCAGGCGGGAGCTCTGGGCCCACCACGGATAACCCGAGGCAGACAACGTCGCCAAGGGTGGTGGCCCAAGGGGGTAGCCACTTGCCACTGGGCACTGTGTATGTTTAAATTAAATAGAATTAAATAAAATCAGGAGTGACACAAGCCACATCTCAGGTGCTCCAGGAACCCAGGTGACTCGTGGGGACCACGCTGGCCGGCACGGCTACAGAGCGGTTCCATCGTCACAGCAAGTTCTAGCGGGCAGCGTGACTTCCAGGCCCAGGGCAACCTCTGGGCAATCTGCTCCGTGGATTGAGCAGAAAGCTGGGTGGGGGGTCGGGAGCAGGGGAATGCAGGAGATGCTACGCTGCCATCTTCATGGCAACAAAAGGGACTCAGGATACCTGACCCTCTGGGCCAGTTTAATTCCAAGCCCTGCAAGGTAGACTCCGTCTCGGGAATAACATAAAATAAGCATTCCATTCCAAGTAAAATGAGGCTTTTTAATTAACAAAGCAGAAAGCGAGTGGGTAAAAGGCAAGGCAGGGAAGCCTGATTCTAAGCAAACACTGGCCATGAGCACCTGCACCCCGGTGGCCCCGCAGCCTGGGGCTGGCTGCAGGTAAACAGAGGCAGAGAGGGCAGCCCCGAGAGGCCCGCTCGGTAGGGGCCAGCTCAGGTGCCACTGGGAGTGGTGTCAGGCCCAGTGCCACTTCACATCCTCATTAATTATCTTGAAAGGAGAGGGTTAGTAAACAGCAAGTTAATTAAATTCTCAGATGATGCTAATTTCGGCGGCTTTAGAAAGACTGGCAAGGGCAGAGGCAATATAAATGGGACCTGGATGGGTTAGGAGCACGAGTGGAAAATAAAATGAAGCACCGGCTACACAAACATTGCTTTAAGTAAGTCTTCTGGAAGAGCCAAAGTATGTCTGAAAAGGATTCTATTTGGAAAACAGTTGTACTAAAATGAAAAAGTTCTGCAACGTCTGAGGCAGATAATCAGAATGGGAGGTTTTGGGGGTTTTTTTCAAGCTTTTCAAATTTTTTAGTAAAAGTGTTTATATGCACTTAGAAGAAGGTCTGGAAGGTACATCAACTGTGAAGAGTCGTTGCCTTGGAGAAGTACAATCACAGATGAGGGGACGGAGGGCTGAGGCTTCATATTCTTCTGCACCGATGAAACATCTCTCACACGAGCACACACTGTGAGGTTTTTAGTTGTTTCTGTCTGGTTTCTTAAGCCTTTTAGTTTGAGATCATAGAGAGGAGGTACAAAGAGTTCCCACATGCCCTTCACTCAAGTGTCTGTACTGTTAACATCTTAGGTCTGGCCAACTGGGACACTCCTCAAAACCAACAGACATTGGTGCAATACTACTGTTGAAAAGCATACTTTATTCAGATTCCACCCATTTTTCTGTTCACACCCCCATTTAGTCCCTGGATCCAAACCAGGATCCCATACTGCATTTAGCTGCTGCACCTGTTCCAATCCCTGACAGTTCCTCTGTCTTCTGGGACCCGGACACCTTCAAAGACCTCTGGTCCGGTATCTAGAGCAGCTCTCACTCTGGGTTTATCTGATGTTTTCTTGGGATTACAGCGAGGTTCTGGGTTTTGGAGAAGTACCCTTCCCACGGCATCATCTCAGGCCGATGTGACATCTACAGGACTGATCTGTGCTCACGCTAACCTCCATCACTTAGTGAAGGAGGGCCCCTTCCTCCCAGGCTCCTCCATGGGCAAGTTACCCCTTTTTCAATTCCATATTGTATTCATCAGAAATGAATCATGTGGTCCAGCCCACACTCAAGAGGAGGGAAATGAAGCTCCCAGCTTCTGGTTATGATGGTGTTAAAATAAAAATAAAAATATCTTGTAACACAGATAAGCTTCTCCAGGCAAAAAGAAGTATCTAGTGAGAATGTCTGTCTCAAAAGTCGGAGAGTTGCTGCCATTGTTTTGAACCCTTGGGTTCTCCATGACATAGATGAATCAATGCCCACAGCTGCAGAGTCCTTGCAATAAGCCAACTGCAATATTATCTCATTCAACACCCTGATTAAGAGGATGTGGCGGCAACATTACAACAATCAACTCCAAATCACAGGTCGGGAAATGTGGCACAAAAAGGTCAAATTTCCTGCTCATATTAACACAGTCACTACGTCACAGGGGGATTCAAACACAGGTCTCTTGGCTCTAAATACTGCACTGTCTAAAGAGCTCTGTGCTCTCCTGCTTCTCCATATACAATTCCAAAATTTCAAGCTAGTCAAATGAAGCAGCAAAGTGTAACAGAGAGTGACCCGGAGTAAGATGTCAAGAACCAAATGGGATACATACAGGCTTCTCTAGAGAGAGTCATACTCATCATGGCATTCAGGGCATCGACAAATCCGGCATGCTCGGAGGGAGTCTCCAACAGAAGGCAGTGGTCCTTACAGTGTGGCAAGAAATACAGAGCACCTGAGCTCTGCACTCCCCATCAATAGGTATGCAAGATGCTCAACATCCAATGACCACGATGCTTACTACTACCCCAGCCCCTGTCACAGACCAAGCCAGGAACTGTCTCCTCCAGTAACAATATCTTCTGAGGTTCACGGTGACAGAGACAGCAACAAAGCAGAGGGCAGGGTTGGAGCAAGTCTGTCTGGCTGTGTAGAGAGAAGATGCCAAGACACAAAGAGACCGCCAGCCCAGTCAGAGGTGGGGAAACTTAGCCCAAGAGCCCCCGAGATCTGTAACATGGGCTGGTTTAATCCCAACTGTTAACGATTTCATATTCTGACATCAAAAAGAAACAAGGAAATGAGCTACTTCTAGAAAGATAGGGAAGTGTGGATAAGAGCTGCTACTTCCCCCCAAGTACCCACATGACTCAATTCCCACATTGATCTTGACCATTACCCTTTGCCACACAGAAGAAACATGAAGAAGTAAGCAGGAAGCAATAACTGCCCCCTTCCTGGATGTCCACCCCACAGTCTCCTCCAAATATCTGGCATTCATTTCTACTGGTCTTAAGCCTGCCTTGGTTTGTCCTTTGTTTCAAGTGCAAATATGTGCCTTTAAAATGACATTAACAGGGCAGCCCGGGTGGCTCAACGGTTTAGCGCTGCCTTCGGCCCAGGGCGTGATCCTGGAGACCCGGGATCTAGTCCCACATCAGGCTCCCTGCATGGGGCCTGCTTCTCCCTCTGCCTGTGTCTCTGCCTCTTTCTCTCTCTGTCTCTCGTGAATAGGTGAATAAAATCTTAAAAGAAAAATTAAATAAAATGGCTCTAACAAAGGAGGACAACACGCATATTATTCTACCCCCACAGCAAACCCACCTCATGAGTGGGCAGAGAGCAGATCATCCACGACTGCCTAGCGTCACAGAACAGTGGGGACGGCCCATGGCTCGTCTCTGGAGCTGAGTGTCCCAGTCAGCACTGCTGCCCTCTGAGAAACATGTCCACCAAGCTAGAGCTTACGGAAGACAACTGCCTCCTCTCAGGACAGAGTCTCAGAAACGTAAAAGCCTTATACCTATTTTATTAAGTGCAGAGAAGAGTTGTTCTCAGCAGCTGATACCTGAGTGCTCACTACATGCCAAGCACGGTTCTATCGAAGGGCTGTTCTAAAAAGAAACAGGACGTAGTGCCAACCACCCCACAAGTAACTCCTTGACATGTCAATGTATTCTCTATCACACACTACACTTCAGTGTTTTACATCATCCAGACAAGATAAAGCAGCATTCAAGAGGGACACATTTCCTAACTCTTAGTGGTGCCAAAACCTGAGAATTATGGCCTGGAGCATTATCTGTGGCAAAAAAATAAAAAATAAAAATAAATAAACCCAAAGTCTTTGAGCAGATATTCGTAAGCACCGAGAAACGCAATGAATCCCTAGAAATAAACACAAGTTCACCAAGTACAGAACAATAGACTGACTTCTTTCCTTAACACTGTCCCTCTCTGCCTCTTCCTTCCCAATAATGCCCTTACTGCTACTATTACTAATATTGAACTGGTAGGTCAGGGGACTATCAGAGGGGGTCTATTAACACGGCATGTGGTCTCTCATGACATACCTTTGAACAGTCTGTGGATGGAATGATGTGATTCTTTTTTTTTTTTTAAGATTTTATTTATTTATTCATGAGAAACACAGAGAAAGGGAGGCAGAGACATAGGCAGAGGGAGAAGCAGGCTCCAGGTAGGGAGCCCGATGTGGGACTCGATCCCGGGTCTCCAGGATCATCCCCTGGGCCAAAGGCAGATGCTTAACTGCTGAGCCACCCAGGTGTCCCAGGAGGATGTGATTCTAGGATGGCGAGGTGTCTCTGCATCTCAGGATACGAACCCAAAGAACAGTGATCATGCATCAAAGTCAACCTGGGGCAAAAGGTCTACAGGGGATCATCACTATCAATTGGACTTCTCTTATCTAACATTTCTAATGAGATGTGCATAGAGACAGGAGTCATCCCCGTCAATAACCAAAAAGACTTTTCTAAAAGCCACAGGAAAGAATAAATAGATAATTAGAAAACATTTTAAAAAGGAGACTAAGGAGAATTATTATATTTTAACATCAGGCAGTACAACACTAAAAGAAGTTCTGTATGGTCCCAAGTCAAGGCAAATTAATGGAACAAGAGAAAGTCTAGGACCAGATCCAAATACGAATGCAGCGTGGGATATGGTGGCATTTCTAAATACTGCAGGAAAGGATGGGTGGATTGCTTAGTCAATGGGGCTGGGATAGACAACTAATTGAGAAAAAATAATGAACACAGAAGAATCCTTGCCTCACAATATATACCAAAACAAACTCCAGATGGATCATGGAGTTTAGTGTCAAAACATTAAATCACAAAAGAACTAAATGGGAATATAAGTGAACCTGATCTTGGCAGGGTAAAGGGATTTCTAAGATTAACAAAAGGGAAGGAAGCAGAAATGAAAAGATCTGACGAGGTACAAAATATTAAACTCAGAAATCTCAACTCCTATCATGAACAGTACAAAACCACGATTGGGTGAAGGAGGCTGTGAAACTCTTAAGAGCACATACGGGGCAGCCCCGGTGGCTCAGCGGTTTAGCGCCGCCTTCAGCCCAGGGTGTGATCCTGGGGGCCCGGGATCGAGTTCCACGTCGGGCTCCCTGCATGGACCTGCTTCTCCCTCTGCCTGTATCTGTGCCTCTCTCTCTCTGTCTCTCATGAATAAATAAATAAAATCTTTTAAAAAAAAAGTAAGAGCACATATGTGTTTCACATCTTTGATATCAAAAGGGCACTTTTAATTTGTTTGTGTATATTATGTATTTACTAAAATTTTCTTTTTACTAGTGAAAAACTGAAAATAACCTGAAGACCAAACAGAGGGGAAGCTAAATAAATCATGGTACTTTCATACGTTGGTGCGCTGTGCAGCTATTAAACATCATATGGTAGGAAAATATTGATATCAAAAAAACAAAAAAACAAACACCGTGAAGTTCTTAAAAGCCATTTACAAGACATACATACATCATCATTTAAATTCTACTAGATAATATCATGTGCACAGAAAAGGCTAATATGTTCAAAATTAGAGCCATCTTTGAAGAGTGAGATTAGGGATGATTCTTTTTTGTGTTTCTCCACATTTTCAGAAGTTTTGTTTTACAATGGACAAGGAATGTTTCTGAACTCAAAAATAAAAAAATAAAAATAAATTTTAAAAATATGTAAATATGACCACTGTCCTATCATATTTCCAGATAGGATACAACTGAAAGGGCGGCCAACTAATGCACTGAAACAGCACAATAAACAGGATGAAAGAAAGAGCAATTTACATTAAGTCCTGTGTCCTCAGGGCTGGCAGACAGGGAGACTCGGTTTAATTGTCAGTTCTATGAAAACGAAGGCACTGACCAGACTGATCAGTTCAGGGGACCGCAGGTTCCACTGGAGCCAAGGGTCTGACCTGGCCTTTTTTTTTTTTTTAAGTTTTTTTTTTTTTTTTTTTTAAGATTTATTTATTCATGAGACAGAGAGAGAGAGAGAGAGAGAGAGAGGTACAAAGACACAGGCAGAGGGAAAAGCAGGCTCCTCAGGGAGCCTGATGCAGAACTCGATCCCAGATCCCAGGATCACGACCTGAGCTGAAGGCATCCACCCAACTGCTGAGCCACCCAGACACCCCTTGATCTGGCTTCTTAAGAAAAGAATAAAATCTCAATGGTTAAGCATCTTCTTTATTCAAGAAAGGAGAAAGACTGTAATGAAACAGTGAGGTCTCAGTAAGAACACCACATCCCATAATGAGCACCATCACTCAGGAGACACGCAATTCAGTGTTAGGAGATGGGGATGCTAAGGAGTTTGGAAGCCGCTTCATAGCAAGAATCAGTTACAAATGCTAGGGATGTGTACTCTGTCCAATAGAGAGGGTTCCTGCAACAGTAACAACTGACAAGAGAGGGTGGGGTGCTTGGCGAAATGAACTATGGTACCTTCACACCTGGGTACACTGTGCAGCTGGTAACAATCACACAGTATAAAAATATTTAGTGACATCCAGAAAAGCACACAGAGCCAAGTTTAAAGAAGCCACTTACAAAAGCAAATGATACAGACAGTATCATTTACATTCTACAAAATAATAGTATCATCAGGAAGACTGTGGTACCAGAGAGGAACAGCAAACAATAGTCTCTGCCCTTGCAGGGAAAGAAACAGACTCTACCCCAACAGAAAGGATTTTTTCCCAATGAGAGGTATCCCTAGGCTCACTGATGTAAAAAAAAAAAAAAAAAAAAAGGTGGAAAACATTCAAAGAAACTTGAAGACCATTGTTTTGAAGTATTTTTTAAAAGATTTTATTTATTTATTCATGAGAGACACACACACACACATAGAGGGAGAGAAAGAGAGGCAGAGACACAAGCAGAGGGAGAAGCAGGCTCCATGCGGGGACCCTGATGTGGGACTCGATCCCAGGACCCCAGGATCACACCCTGAGCCAAAGGCAGACGCTCAACCACTGAGCCACCCAGGTGCCCCTGTTTATTAGTATTTTTACAAAATATTCCTTCATCAGCATCAATATTTCCTAAACGCCCTTCAAGGCCAAGGTAAATGAGGAGCTTGCTAGAAACACAGATCCCTTTTATTTCCCCAGCCCACACACTCAAATCATGGGCAGAACCCCAGAATCTCTGCTTCAAAGAATGAGAACCCATACCTGATTCTCATGCACAGATATGGGAACTCTTGGGAAGGTGATGTCTTTAATAGATTTTAAGAAATGATATCTGGTTGCTGTTGTTTTTTTTTTTTTTAAGGCAACATAGAAAGGGAAAAAAAGGTAACAAATCACCAAATTCTATCACCGAGGTAAACACTTTTGGCCAACACCCATCTTGACACCTCTAATCTATACACACAATCTATCACAATTTTACATACATGGAATAATCCGTATAGAGAACACTTTTCTCCTATGTTAGAGCCATCTATCTTTCCCACTAAAAACTACAGAAGCACCATCATCTTTAATAGCTGCACAGAAACCCACAGGACTTGCTGTCATTTTAACCAGTCCAACTGACCATCTTACCAAATTAATAAAACAAATTAACAATGAAGAGTGTTTCAGACTTATCAATGCCCGGAAGTCAGAGGGCCTCACCAAACAACGAGCCCAATTTACATTTGGACAGGCACTGGCAAAACATGACACTACGCTCAGTGTTCCCCACCAGGACACAGGAATGAGCCTCTGGATTCCCTCGTGATTAGGAACAGGATCAGTGTAAAATAAGCATCTAGGGAGGAAAGGGCCACTCTGTGTGTTACCTGCAGAGCAGTTTCCCCAAGAGGAAGAAGACAATTTGCTTAGGTCGTAAAGCCAATCGAACAAAACTCAGAGGAAACGCCTCACAGAATGTGCCACAATTCTCTGGCCTCCTAACTGCAGAGGCCAGCTGTGACTTACCGTCCCCCATCCTCCTCCTTCCATCACACCCCACCACTGTGCTCAGACAACAGGACGGAAACAGGGCAAGAGATGAGTAAAGCCTCTGGGAGATGCAGCTGCTAGAAACTTGGACAAGTTCTTCATGGAAATGTGACCATGGTTACTTCCTTCCAGAACTCCACGGCCAAAAACATAACCAGCTTTTTTCTTTTCTTCAAAAGGCATGAGGCATTGCTCAGGAAATAGGGGACACACAGGGCTTAGGCAAGAGACCAGGCAGGTAGCAAAGAGGAGGACAAAGAATTGAGAGGGAATTTGGTCTGCCCGGGTGTGACCTGACAAAGACCTGGGGGGGGGGGGGGGGCACATCAGAGGGAATCTTGGACCGTGGGCTATCTCTATTCCCTAATAAAGTCATTGGCCACCAAGAGGACAGGCATGACAGAGATGCAGACACAGCATGGCCTCTCCCCAGTGCTTCCATGGGGCCAATGGCCACTGAACGTGCAGAAAGGAGTCAAGGTGTTTTGAGGGAGAGGCCCAGGGCCCAGGGCATTTGGCCCAGCTCCAGCCCTCATGTGCTTGTGATGCATGCTGGTTCCAGGCCCCAGGAAGCTGGCTGGGGCCTTGTCCTGAGCAAGACGGCAGGCCTCTGCTGGTTTCCTAGCAACCTTCACAGGCAACATCAGAGGCAAGGCCATCTAGGGAAAATTTTAAACGGCCACATGCACAGATGCAAAAGTTAAAGCAGGCCCAACTCCCATCAGGGAGGCAGCTCCAAAGCCAAGCTCCAGAGAAGAGTATTTTTGGGGATCCACTATGGAGGTGGTTGTACCTGCTTATCCCCAGCTCTGCAGCGGGTGCAGAGCACAGCCACACCTGTGAGCCCTTGCCCCTCCCCCACGGGATAGAAACAACAGACGAGTTTCCATATCCCAAGGTTGCGGTAACCCCAAGTGCACATCTGATGGTCCTTTTGAGAACTCAGACCCCGAGCAATGACACTGAGCACTCTAGCTTAACTGTTCTCCCCTGCACCCAAATTCTTCTCTCTGCAATTACCTGGACAAGCCCACTCCCACTGGTGTCACCTGCTTCTCAGTGGATTTTAGCTCTCAGTCATCCCCCCACTTACCCCAGTAGGACTGCAAGGCCCATCCCATGTTGCCAGCCCAGGTCCACCTGTTCCAGACAAACGACCTTCCCTTTGACCACCATCCCTTGCTCCTTCTCTCTCAATCTGACTTTATCACATTCTACTCGATCCATTATGCCAAGGATGCCAAGTGGGAGGTGACAAGTGAGAGGAGAACTCTTCCTTAGTGTATGCTACATGTAGGCCAGCCTTAGAGTCACAGCAAGGAGAGCCATCTTGCCACCTTCAACACAGGGACTGGAGTAAAAATGAGGGCTGGTGGGGCCCCTGGGTGGTTCAGTTGGTTAGGGATCTGCCTTCGGCTCAGATCATGATCCCAGAGTCCTGGGATTGAGTCCCACGGAGCCTGCTTCTCCCTACCCCTCTACTCCTCCTCACCCTGCTCTCTTGTTCTCTCTCTCTCTCCAATACTAAATAAAATCTTAAAAAAAAAAAAGTACTAGACACACATGTGTGTGGCCAAGCCCATTTTATGTCCTTAGATAATGCACTGCCAACTCCACGTGCTCTCCCACTGCCTGGTTTTTATCTATGAAACTGTTCTGTGTGATCAGATATTCATCATAAGACGTTCACTTTAGAATACTATGTGCTATGCAGTTTTTATAACTCCTTCACCTCGATCAGGATACCCTACGCTATGAACTCCGGGAGGCACACAGCTCCATTTTACAGATGACATTAAGGCCCGTGTTCAGGGGCTGGTACATGTCAGAGCTAGGAACAGAACGGAATCCCACCTTCCGATCCATCTTCCTGTTGTGTCCATACCAGGGTCCTTAGCATGTTTATCACCCAGAGGTGATAAAGCCACTAGAAGACTGATGAAATTAGCAGTGTCTTACAGTCTAAGACACTACACCATATAAAAAAATACAGCACATATATACACACATCTGTGTATATGTGCGTATGTTTATATGCATATGTGTGTGTTGGGTTTTTTTTAGATTTTATTTATTTATTCATGAGAGACACAGAGACAGGCCAAGACACAGGCAGAGGGAGAAGCAGGCTCCCTCTGGGGAGCTTGATGTGGGACTCGATCCCAGAACCCTGGGTTCACATCCTTAGCCGAAAGCAGACACTCAACCGCTGAGCCACCCAGGCGTCCTGTATATGTGTATTTAAGTCGTATACATGTTGTCTATAATGTTCATCAGCCGGTATCTATCCACCTGGATGTCACAGATAAAAGCTATAGACAGATGTACTCTTATCTTTGATATATCAGAACTCCTCACTTCATTTATAAAATTAAAATACTATGTTCGTGATTTCCAGGGTCCCAATTTCTATTGCCCCAATTCGGCCAGGGAGTTGGTCTCCAAGGCTGTTTCAGACACCCCACAACAAAGAGAAGCACCAGTCACCCCGGAATTGAAACTATTCCCCAGCCGGCGACACGGCTTCCCAGATCTCTGTCCTGACCTCATCAATCTCAAGTCTCTTCTCCTCGGTAGAAGATGAAGTGGGTGCTAATGAAAAAGCCAAGGAAATCAGCACCGCTAAGAAAATGCCAATACTCATTCGAAATCAACATAAACAGTTGACTGTTTTTATCCTACTTTGAATTGCTTTCGTCCTTCCCGAAGGGCCTCCGGGGCAGGATCACGTCTTTATGTTCTGTATAACGCCTGCTTCACAGCGCTGTTACTCATTAAGTGTCAAAATAATAATTATCCCGGATGGAGAATTCACAAGTGGGTTAGTCATCGGCCGTAACGGGGCTAGCTCGCACTTGCCCCAGGCACGCAAGTTCAGCCCGCAGAATATTCTAAAACAGACTATTCTTTCTTCTGGTTATTTATTTATTTTCTAGCCTCAAGGAAAAGGCTCGGAGTTTCTCTTCTGGAGCTGGTTTCAACAGGTTAAGCCTCTTGGAAGCCACAGAAAACAATTTTCACTTTGTAGTTCATCACAAAAACCTGAATGACTTTAGATTCCACCGAGCTAATGCTCAACGCTCCTTCTTCCCTCCGACCCCACGCCTCTTAGTGATGACACCTCAGGAGCAAGTGTGGTGGCTTCCTAGGAGAGCTCCAATAAGCCCGCTTACCTGTAAGAATAGCCATCGATGACAAAACTACGGTGGCGGAAAGAGTACTAGAGCCCAAAGGGTCCTAACCAATGCTTCTCATTCCTGACTTCGCGCCACTGCTTATAAGGTTTTGACGTAAGTGGTCTCAAGCCGGCCGAGAGGATGTCGCTCTGTTCCGGGGTGGCGGTGGGTATTCTCCGGGAGAAAAAGGGTGGGGTGGCAATGATGCAGCAGCCTATGGGCTGGGGCTGGGGGTGTAACTACAACGCCAGCCTTAAAAAGCCAACAGGCTGTTGAATGCCAAGCCTGCACTATTAATTTGCATATGACATTAATTTTGCTGTCAGTGTGTTAATGTGTGATTAATTCTGTCATGGGTTGGAGCAAGGAGAATTAGTTAATTGTCAGAAACCCTTCTCATTCACTCTCATCACTGCCCCCCCCCCACCTCTCTCTAACTTCCCCGTTTTTCTCTCATTAAATGAACCTCCTGGGTTTTCTTCCTCAAGGTACTTCTCTCCTATGGGACTGTAATCCCATCTCCTCTGCTCTTTCTATAAGTCCATTTTCAGACCCCAGAAGTGAGAACGCAGATAGGCCAGGCACACCTCACCCCAAACACACACACACACACACACACACACACACACACACACACACCCCGCATGCACGACTGAACTTCTTCCAGGCAGGCGCAGGGGTGCTTGGGGAAGGTCTTACAAAAGGGACACACAGGTCCCATTCATATCCGTGGTCCACTGCCAATGCCAGCGATACCTGTATGCATTGTACAATCCACTGTTTGTGTGCTATGCAAATAACTGTAGGGCTGGAACAAGTTGGAATGTGGAGTTAACACAAAGCCATTGCTGTGCTATAGAAATGGGTTAGTCGGCTGCCCACTTGGCCTTGCTGCCCATAAACTAGCTGACTTCTTCCTTCTGAACAAGCACTGGCCACCACCAGTGCAGTTTCATATTCAACGTGGCCATCATTGAGTCCAGGACATTTTTTACTCTGACGTTATTCCATCACCTAGCTAGCTAGCAATGCTTATTTTAATAAAGTTCAATAGAAAGAATCTCAAGGCCCCTAATTCTATTAAGGGCAAGCAAATTCTAAAGCCCCCTGAGTGTCAGGAACCTTCAGGGAGTATGAGCACGTTGCAGGTGAGATTAAACACCCCCAACAATAGCGGCAAAAGTTAAGTACACATGCCGCTGGTCAAGGATGGGTGATTCTGATGATGTATCTCCCAGCTGTCCCAAAACACGGCCCACACCTGTAAGCACCTACCCCGCTCCTGTGTTTCTTCATTACCTTTCATTACACATTGAGTTGATTTTTTAAAATTATTTTTTGTTTTAGTAACCTCCACATCCAAAGTAGGGCTCAAACTCATGACCCCAAGATCAAGAGTCACATGCTCTAGTGACTAAGCCAGCCAGGTAACCCTAAGTTGCCTTTATTTTTGAAGGAATAAGGGCGAAGAAGGAGGAAAGAGGGAATGAAAGCCAATTCACTGATTCGCCCCACCTTCAACGCTACAATCATCCAGAATTCTTCTCATTTATGAGGCTGAGAAACCAAGTGTCACCCTCTGACCACTGGTGAGGGGGCTGGAATGGGTGCCAGCCAAGGGCAGCAGTGACTACAAGTTTTATATCCTCTGGAAGACATAAATGAAAAGAGACAGAGCCTGCTTCTGCCCACTCCTTAGCAAGTTAGAGAAATACATTTCAATTTATTGAAAGGGACCCTAAATTTGTCTGAAAGCATGTTATCAACAATTAACTTAGATTCACTTCAGTAACGAGGAATTAGGTAACTGAGGCCTATGTACATGTTGTAAACCACATTTTATGAATTTTTTTTTTTTTTAAACAAAGCACAAGGCTCATTTTCTACCTGGGCAGTCAGTGCTTGTTTTAATTTGGAAAAATATAAATATCAATTGGAACTCTTTAAGGTTTTTATTTATTTATTATGAGAGACACAGAGAGAGAGAGGCAGAGACACAGGCAGAGGGAGAAGCAGGCTCCCTGAAGGAAGCCTGATGCAGGACTCGATCCCCGGACACCACCAGGATCATGACCTGAGCCACCCACAGGCGACCTGGAACATTTTTTAATTAACAAAGAGTAATATTCTTATGAGCCTCAACTGTTTTCATGTCTTATCATTTTATTTCATGTATACTCTTACAACTAAACTCTGACTAGATGCTGAAGAGAAACCAGGTAAAATTTCTCATAGGAGTCAACTAAACAGTGTTCTTAGGCAATGTGTATTCTCTCTTTCTCTCCCTCATTTGGTTCCACCTTCCCACTCACTTCCTTCCCCCAAGTAATAAAAGCCAAATAAATCCACAGAAGAGGCAAAAGAAGAGTCATCTGCAGCAACCCCCTTTGCAAACACACTTGTTGGGATTACCCACTTTTCAAAGAATTTTTTGAGCACTTATGGAAGTTACCCGAGAAAATCAACGAGGTGGAAGTGTCTCTGATCAACAGGAATCCGGGTCCCTTCTTCCTTTTCAGATTATGGGTAGCTCTAATTGCTTTAATCTGGGCATTATTCACACATGAAACTGGAATTACTCAGCACGTGGGAAAGAGGTCCCGACCACCCATGGCCATTAGAGATCCCATGACATTTTTGTAAGTCAGCCAAATTCCAACACAGACAGCAGGCCAAGCAGTTGCTGTGTTCAGAAGAGGGAAGCAACTGTGTGCCCCTTCTGTGCCAAGCAGGAACCAACTTTCCTACGTCTGGTCCATTCTTATGTGACTACTGACAATGTCATCCCGGCCAAACTCCTCTGGGCATAACACATCGAATCTCAAAATGGCTAATTCCAACTTTTTTGAGCCTTGATATTCTACATCCAAAGGACCACCAGGAAACTAGCTCCTCCAGAGTTACTCGTGTTAAAGGAGAGTCTCAAACAAGGGGAAGAGAAGCTAAGAAATAAGGGTGCTGGGACCAGAGAGCTTCATGGTTGTTCTCCCCAGAGAACTCCTCCTCCAGTCCACTTCAAAATCTCCTCCCTTGAGTTTTACTTGGAGAATCTGAACATGCAGACTCCTCAATGTTCCACTTTGTTCCCCTACTGCACAAAGACCAATCCTTCCCTTCTTCCTCCGAATATTGTAGCACACTCTGCACCGTCCTTACCCTGCACCATCCTTACTCTGCACCATCCTTTCCCTGCACAGCCCTTACCAGGCACCATCCTTACCCCTGCACCGTCCTCACCTTGCCCCATCCTTACCAGGCACCACCCTTACCCTGCACTGCTCTTCTTCCCCCACTTCCCAATCTGCACCCATCGGTCACATCCTTCAGAATCCTTTCCCATCCATTCTCCCAAGGGGATAGCCAAGCCCTGGGGAAGGAAACACCTGCTACCAGGTACTGCTCTCTTGGCCTCCTGGTTTGCTTTGGGATCTAGAGTCAATCCAGCCTGTGCTCCAGGCGCTGGTGATGGGGGAGGTGACCTCATGCTCCACAGCAGGAGGAACAGAGCTGCACGGTGACTTAGGGGAAACACTCAGCCATCATTGCATCCAGTAAAAATATCCTGTGACACGGTCCCAAAGGTGGGGGACTTTCCAGGGCCCCGGGGCGGGACAGGAAGGTGAACAGCTCAGCGCTGGGGCTCGCGGCAGGCCCCTTGCAAGGCCAGCCCGCCCTCACAGCCACCCCGAGTAACTGTAAAAGGCTTTCCACGCCAGGCACACTCCCAGCATTGTGTGCTCTCCAGAGCTCTCTCTCCCCCACCAAAAACCCCGAGGCCTCCGGAGTGTACGCTAACCACAAGCCTTTGAGTGGCTCATGTATTTACAAACTGAGGCATGTCGAAATCAAAGGGGATACCACATGACATAATTCGCATTAAAATGTCAACAGGCTGACAATTTATAGAGTCAATCCACGGAAGGTGGGGAGGACTAAGACTTAGTAATTGTTTAATTCCTGCTGAAACCCACGGCCGCCGCGCCTTCGGGAAGCTGGGATGCGCTGGGGGCCTCCGGTCTGCGCAGTGCCCCACGGGGCTGGCACCACGCCAAAGCCAGGCACTCAGTTTAACCATTTAGGGCACTCCACGTTGAGAGAGAGAAGGAAGAAAAAGAAAGAGCTGAGGTGAATAGGGCAGGAGAGGGGCCAGGGGGTTTACGAGCATGTCTGTCCGCAAGTCTGGATGTAGCTGACAAGGTGGCTCAGGCTGGTCCCAGAGAAGGAAAGGGTTCCTTTTGCTGTACCCTCTGGTACTCCTCTTATTGTTCACATATCCAGAAGCTAGGGATTTGAATGCAGGCAAAAGGCCCGCCCAGCCCTGGCTTCCCAGGGACCCTTACGCAGGTCTAGGAAGGAGGAGCACCATCTGTACCTCAAGCACAATGGCCTCCAACCCCAAAGGAGCAAGAGCCAAGTCATGACCCAAACCAGACCCCTCTTCATTGAGAATTACCCCGGACGTTTCTTCTAGCCCTTTGACCATTCCTACCAGGGTCACTGCTCAGAACCAAGGGTGTCTGTTTCTGACCCTCAGGAGTCCCCACTCAAGGGTATGGCTCCTCTTGGAGCTTCTAAAACTTTCACTTGCGCTGCTTCGATGGCTCCGAACCTGCCTCCGGGAGGCCTCCATCAAGGGGTGGGCAGAGCTGGAAAAGGCTTTTGGTGGAAGGCAGGCAGACTGACTCCCTCAACTATGCCCCAAACTCTGAGCTAAGTTACAGTCTTTTGATGATGGCATATGACGAGACACATCGAGAAAAGAGAAATGGTATTAATAAGACTATTTGACAAAGCTTATGGGTAATAATCATTATCTGCATTAGCCCCAAAAAACCCATGTTCCAAAAAGGTGGTTTCGCTCTGTGGGACCTGCCCCTGAGGACACCCGGGGCCACGTGGGCTGTGGCAGGGGCTCTGTGCACAAGCTCACTGTCTGTGTATAAACAGTAACACCTCGTTCTCTCTTCTACCTCATTAACTGAAACACATTAAAACAAGTGTGCACTGGGAGCAGAAAATGAGACTGTTAAACCAAGCTGATATAATCCTCATCAGCTGTGGGAAATGAGACCACATCAATTATGCTGAATCAAGCGCAATCACAAGGATGCTGGGCTCCCAGGCCCCCAACATGAGAAAAGGGAGAAGAAGAAAGGAAACCTGTACCATAAAAAAAGTAGACGTGACACATACTCCGCCCATATGGCCCACGCATTCCTGCTAAAACCAGCTTCCTGCCCGTTCCCTCTGTCACCCCAAGGTGAGGGAGCGGTGGTATCTGATAAATTCCCAGATTCTTCTGCAACTAAAAAGTCTTTGCCGAACTACTTAGAGTTGGGAGAAAAGAAAAAGGAAAGTAAACTTATTTGAAAAGGGGCAGGGGGAGAAGATACGAGATCCAAGTGATGTACTCTGACAGACAGGCTTTCTTTAAGTCCAAAGTACACTGAGACCAAGGAGGCCAACAAAGGTCCTTCGTCCTGACACCCAAAATGACCAGGATACAAACTGCACATGGCCTAGCAGGCGCAGTGCAAAATCTCAACAGCTAGGAAGACAACAGTAATTCAAGCTATAACGACAACAAAACCAAACTAGCAGCTGCCTTCACCTGCCACTGCCACAGCTCAGAACTGACACATTTAGAAATACCCATAAAACCGAGCAGGGAAGAAAACAAGACAATGTCTGTACACTGCTAAAGTAAGGAAGATTGTGATTATACTGGCAGGAAACAACAGAATCATTACCTTCACTCAGTGTGTCAGAAATGCAAAAGACGTGCATACGATAGTTGTAAAATTTTGCCCAAGGAGTAGCAATTGTCGGACATGCTCATGTCTCAGGCCCTGGACATTAGAATGTCATATTTGGTAGTAATAATTACTGCATGTGAAATGAGTGTTGCTATGCAAAGCTTTCTTTTTGCATTTCCTCATTTGGGTTCAAATTTGCAACCTTAGCATGTTATTGCCATTGATTTGCATTTCATTTCATAGGTGTTTCCAAACATAAGTCCCGGACATGATCCTTACATACCCCTTGACACCAGCATGAAACTCCTGTTGCCAAAACTCAGTCCTCAGAGTGGCCTTTAAATTCACCATTCAAATGACAAAGAGCTGCTCTGTTTCTCAAGAATACTTTCCAGATCCGCTCATGCTGATCTAATCATCAAGCAGGCAATGAGCTTGGTGAGATTTTTCTGTTGCACATACTTTGCACATCATTTCAGATGTTAAAGATTGTTTCGCATTCAGTTTTGCTTCTCTCAAATCAAGGAGGGAGGCATCTCCTCCCACTTACTGACTCAGAGCTGTAATCAGAGATCCTGGGTTTAACCATTTATTTCATTAAACCAAAAAAAAAAAAAAAAAAAAGAAGAAGAAGAAGAAAGAAAAAGAAAAAGAAAAAGAAAAAGAAAAAGAAAAAGAAAAAGAAAAAGAAAAAGAAAAAGAAAAAGAAAAAAACATCGGCTCTCAAAAGAGGTAGGGTAGAGAGAAAACATCCAGAACTTGAGTAGCCAAGATTAACTTGCAATGTACAAATAAGGGAAGAGGAGGAATGCATGGTTTAAAAAAGCAAAAGTTTCAGCTGAAGCAAAATTTTGGAATATTTTTAAAATAATGGATAACAAAGGGTTGCCATGGAAACAGTTTTGCATACTTGACTGCAGGTGTTCCCTACAGTGAATGCAGAGTGGGATGGGACAGCCACAAGCAAGGACACAAATGTAAACACTAAAAGAAAACTCCTAAGGCAATGTTAAGTCATCCGTGCCACCAACACTGTGGTTTTCAATATAAATGAACTCACTTAGGCAAGGTGGGTATAGCAGCTTTGCAGCGTTAATACTTCACTTGTGTTCAGAGGCTGCTCCTCCTCTACGATATTCTGTGGTATTGCCAAGGTGACTAGACGTAAACAGACACAAATACAAAACATAGAGAGACACTAAAATCATAAAGAGACACCAAAATCAAATGCACTCTAGGTTAACTTGAATATAACTTTCCCTTTCCAACCTTTGCCCTCCAGGCTGTGCATTTGTGAATTTTAATTTCTTTCGGGGGGGGGGGGTGAATATGTATTAGTTTTCATCAGAAATATGTATATGTTTCTGAAATATAAGAAAAAGAAGTTCTCTGAGTGTGGTGTGTACTCCGTCCCCGTTTCCAAGCCTGTATTCTTACTTGCATATCTAATTTTGGTCACATAAGGGAAATATGGGTATGCTGGTGGCTTGCAGCGAAGTTTTGTTGAGAAAATAAAAAAATCAAATAGTGAAGTCCCCCAGGTTAGGCGGGGCAATATTACAAAGTCATGAATATAGTCAGGGCTTGAAGGCAACACAGTGATCTCTCCAAGCCCCCCATTCTTGAGATCAGGCCATGACTGACTGGCCAAGGTTAACTACTTGCTCAAACTCATTTTCCTACATATTGGTCACATTTTTCTCAAGAGTAATTCTTTCTCCGTCCTCCAAACCAAAACACACACACACACACACACACACACACACACACACACGACTTGCTGTCCTCAAAACCTAAAGTGCATCAGGTTCAAAGCTAAGGAAAACCAAATTATAAAATGACTTTGATTACATGATCTGCCTAAAACAATGGAAAATCAAATGCAGAAAAACAGTATTCATAAAGACTGACTAATGCAGTGTTTTGCACCACATGCTGACTACACTGCAGACACATCCCATGTATTACCTCATTTAACTCACTAAACAGCACTACCAGGCACCTTTTTTTTTAGTAGCTCATTTTACAGTGAAGGACGCAGAAGGAATAAGCTACATGTCCAACCCATACGACTGTGAAAGACAGGAGCTAGGGTTCAAACCTAGACAGCCTGACACCAGAGAGACTTTCTCTCTTTGACACTCCAAGAATTGCCCTGATTTCCCTGAACATATTTGGACATATCTTGAAGTGTTCAAGTTTTCAATGTCCGGTATCGGATGAGCATCTAAAATTTCTGGAAGGACCAAGAGCCTGCTGGACTCCCACCACCTCTCCTGCAATGGTTTGAATGCTCTCAATTGGGGCGTGTTCCAGCCTCCAATGAAATGCATGCCCTTACCTGGAAAAAACAGCAACAACTCACCTGAGCTCTGTCTTCAGAGATACAAGAGAACATCACTATTACTCTTCCCGTGGCATGGGAAGGCAAAGAGGAGACAGTGGGGGTGGAAAAGAACTCACAGTGAACACAAAACTTCTACGTGGTTGAGTTCATACTGAAAGAACACCTACCCATTAGGTTTTAGTATTTTACCCCCACACTGTATTACAAACCTTTTTAAGTTACAGAGTTGGAAAAAAAATCACTTAGTAGACACCAATATTTCCACCACCCTGATATTAAAGCTGATATTTTGCTATATATCTATCCAATGCAGCTTACCTTCTTAAGGTATTTCGAAGTAAACTGCAGACCGTATATACTTCAGCATGTACAGCATTAACTGTGGTTAATATTGGGGTATTTTTTTTAAGTATTTTTATTATTTCAACAGACCTTTCATCATATGAAGCAAACCTCCTTCCTAGCAGAACACTAAAAAGGCCCCAATTCCAGTGAGTTATTAGTATGAAATGTTTATTAGCTCATAGCTGATTTTCTTTGAAGAGGTACAGTAGCCACAAGTGCATGAAGGAAAACTCTAGTTACTAAACTCAGTTTAGTAATATCCCTCAGGTTTGATAAGGAGAAAAGAATACGCCTTTGTCCAGCTTACCCATCTGTGAGCATTCTCTCTTCAAATCTTGCCCGAAGTCCAGCGTCCCTCTCTTTCAGGAGGCCTTTTCTGATCTAACCAACTGGATGCAAGATCCTCCCCGACCTTCCTTCAGACTTCGATAACTCCGTGTCCACACTTGACCCTTCTTACTCAATGATCAAACACCACCACCCCCTTCATACCCTGCATTTTCCCATTGTGGGTTGTGATCCATTGCTGCAATGGTTTTCAACCCAGGGCTACACCTTAGAAGCCCACAGTAAACTAAATCAGAACCTCCATGGGCTGGGTCGGGCCAGGCCTACGCATTTGTTTTTAAAGCTCCCTGGGCTGTGAATCACTGCCTTAGTGGATCTTCAAATCCTTGCAGTGGGTAGAACCAATACTTGTGTAAAACAGCAGGTAGAATGAAAATATCAATAATGCAGCACATGAGGTAAGGATAAAACAATTATAAAACTGTTGTTTTAATGACATATACAAAATCTCACTATATATGTATAAGCTGAGTCACCGAAGTAAAACGATCTCTTTGGAAATCATAGTCAACCAAATTTACAAAGTTATGACCACAGCCCTGAAGAAGCTCGTACATAGCCCCCCTCACGGATGGTGCTCAAAGGTGTGCAGCTTGAACTTGGGGGGCAGGAAGAGAGAAACAGACTAGAGCTCCTCTCTTACGGGGAATACATTCTGCCACCGGGCTCATGGATCTCTTGGGGACAACCAGATCTGGGACTAATTAGCGTCATTTAGACACGGACATTTGCCCAGGGAGAAGGAGAGTAAATGGAGCAGAGGAGATTCTAAAGAAATAAGAGGAGGCTTCTCAGGGCTGAACACAATCTGCACATTTCTAGGTTTAAGATTCTGTCTTTGCGTATTAAATCTTCAGCTGACACTGCCTACCTAACATCTTTTACACACTGGGAAAGACATAAGGTTGGATGAGAATAAACAGATCCTACTGTTGAGGGTCTTATAACTGAGATGAGGAGAAAGACCATCATAAAAATGGATCGTAATATGAAGCGAAAGGGGCAAGGCATCATTAATTTTCCTACCACAACATCAATCTCTAGGACCATTGAGTAGAAAGAGTTGGATCGGCAGAATTTTGGGATACCAGGCCAAAGCCAGCAGCACGTGGGAATTTTCAAAATACCTGGACATATGCTATACAACTGGACCAGACGGTTTCTTGGGGATCAACACAGGAAGATAGCTCTGCACAGAACTGATGGTAAAGAACATGGTTATGAATAGCTCTGGAATGCCCTTGGTTTGCTCCAACATATGCTTTTGGACTCTGAATTGTAAAGTCAAGTTGTTCAGACAGGGCTGCTGTACCACAACATTCTGGGAAGCACAGACACATTCTGTTAGTACTTTTGTCACTCCCATAAACATTTATTGGGCTGCTGACAGATACTCTTCCAAACACCAAGGATATAGCCACTAAGAAGACAATGATAGTCCTTGATTTTCTAGAAGACAAATCTATGAACAAGCAAGAAAAATAGGTAGTAACTGTCAATGCAGACAAGTAAACTTGGATGAAGTAAAAAGATGGTGGCTTGAGAGTAGGTAATTGGGGACCAGACATTTAATGAAAGCTGAGTGCCAAGGTCAAGAGCATTCTGGGCAGCAGAGCCACAGCTGCAAAGGCCCTGTGGCAGGTGCAAGCATGGCATACTGAATGCAGACAAAGAAAGCCAGTGTGGCTGAAGTGCAGTGGGCAAAGGGAAGGTGTTACACGATGAAGCTGGCATGGAGCAGAGATCACAGGGGAGCCTGTAAGCCAGAGTAACAAGTTTGGCTTTTATTTTATGTGGGATGGAGGGCCACTGTTGGGTCAATGCAGGGGAGTGCTAGGATCTGATTTTCCTCTTCAAAAAAATCACTATATATGGTGGATTGTTAAGGGGCCAAAGCAGAAGCAGGGAGAGAACTGACACAGTGAGAAACAATGGAGTGGGTAGTGAAACAGAGTCTGAAGGTGGAGCCAACAGGACATACTGATGGTTTGGCTGCAGGGGAGTGAAAGAAAGAATGACCCACAAACAATTTCTGGCTTATTGGCTTGAGCTCATGGTAGACTGCCAGTGGCCCTCACCAAACTGGGAGAGCCTAAAGGAGAAAGGTGTCTGGGGGTTATGGTCATGAAGACTTCTCCCTAGGCCATGCTAAGTCTGAGGAGTTGATTATCAGACATTCAAATGGAAAGATCCTATAGGGAAGTAGATAAAAAGAGAGCTCAGGGCTCACAATATAGATTCGAGTGTCATCGTAAGGTAGACATTTAAGAGCAGTGGATAAAACAAGACACTCAGGAAAAAAGGAGGGCACCTGGGGCAAGCCCTGGAAACCAGTATTTACCATTAAGTGACAGAAGGGAAGCCAGGAAAAAAAAGAAAAAGAAGAAGAAGAAGAAGGGAAGCCAGGAAGGAGACTACAGAGGAGGTCCAGAGAGGGCCTAGACAAACCGCAAGCCTGGTATCACAGAAGTCAGAGGGAAAAGGAGGAAGAGAAAGGGCGACAGGGTGCTGAAAAGTCACATGGGGTTCAAACATGGCCAATGGATTTGGCCACGTGGGAGCCACTGGTGATGTTTCACAGCAGTGGTAAAACAGGTCATTTCCAGGTCCAGTAATTGGGAGGGGACATTGTGAGTTCACTCACAGGGTGGGCATGACACAGTGCAAGGAGGTTGTTGGCAACAAGACTCGGTCAGCATGGCCTTGGGCAGGTGCCACTACCCCCACTAGGAACCAGTCCGAGCCCGCTGGCACAGGCTGCTGACTTGAACTCCACGGCCACCAGCCACACCCCCAGGTGCATCCTGCCATCCTGTTTTACACCTAACCAAGGTGGGGGGGTGGGGTGAAAACACCATCTCCCTCCTGCTTCCTGACACGCCTCCTTACCCTCCAAGAATACACAAGTTGTTCAATTCTACTAACAAAATCATGGGTGTTCTGTACTTTTTAACCATCTGACAGCAAAACTGCTCCTTTCAAACGTGCCTTGGCTACTTTCATTGTGAATGAACCTGCTTTCAGGAAAGACAATGAGGTGAAGGGAAAGAAATCTGTACCCTCTCCTGGTGTCTATGTGTCTTCCTTTGTGCTGTATTCCTGAGAGATACCCATGATGGTAGAGGCAGCTCATACCTGCCTCTTTGTAAAGCGGAGGAGCTTTACAAACCTGTTGGGGAAAAAAAAATAAATAAATAAAAAAAAATAAAATAAAATAAAAAACCTGTTGGGGAAACAAACTAACACATGACATGCAGACCAGCTTGGTGCCAAATGCTGTGACATGTGCTCAGGGCAGAGATACCATCTGTGGCTGCAGGAGAAGGAGAAAGCTTTCTGGAAAAGCAGGGCCATGTCACTAGAACATAAAGGTGGGACAGGTAAGAGACTCATCCTTAAAGTCCGATTAAAAAATAAAAAAAGACATTTTGCAATAGGCCCAAAGCCCATCTCAGCAATGCGGGATGTGTGCATCCACGTTATAAAGAAATGAGCACTTACGATGACATCTGTTGGATTAATTAGCTGTGTAATTAGTTTCCCCTCGGTGGAGTTGGGCTTTGTCACTGCTGAGACTTCTTCAGGTGAGGTTTTATTCCAAATGCCACACTTCAAGAGAAATAAAGAACAGGCCAGGCAAAGAAGAAAAGCATGTGACAGTGTTTGTGGGAGGCAGTGAGAAGGCAGAAACATCAAAGGGACTTTTGGGATCCTCTGGGAGCTACAAAGTCAGAGAGGAAAAGTCCGAACTTTGGATAAACTCAAAGCACCAAAGGCTCAGAGGTGCAAATTATCACAGCGAGATGATGGAGATGGACAGAGCAGCATTTGGATTTGACATTGGACACGTTACTGGACAAAGTATAGATTTCTTGTCCCCGGAGAAGCCATTCAGTCTTCCTCTCCTGGCAGTTATGGCCATCACTAACGGGAACCCAGTCTGGGCAAAAATAATAACACTGGTGAGATCCTAATCTGAGGACCAGAAAGGGAACAAACACACAGGCAGATGCCTCCAGCCACAAGGCTCCCCACGGCACTTCCTCAAGCACAGCTGGCTGCAGTCACGCCGGCGGACTAACGTCTAGGACACCGAGGAAATGGTAGTCCAGGGACCCACGCCTCCTGGCTTGGCCGCCTGGAAGAGCCTCGGAATGTTCCTGCAGCTCCTTCTGTCTTTAATCATTTTCAAAAACCATCTGTTTTTGGTAGGTGGTAGGAGAGGGCAATATGGAAACACGAAGGCCCAGCAGAGGCGGGAAGATGACGCTGAAAAACCACCTCGGCGTGGGGGACACCAGAGCTGGCCGGGAACTGTTATGCACCGCCACACATATGCACAGAGTGCCCTAGGCATGGGAAAAACACCTGCCAATACTGCTCAGAGAACCTTCCTGGCCCTCGGTAGCCACTGGTTCATTAAGAGCCTGGGATGTGGAGCACTGAGCTTGTGGGAGCCCTAGTTTAAATCAGCAATATGGGTCTTTTTAGAAATTTTTATTTATTTATTTGAGAGAAAGAGAGAGATCAAGAGAAAGCAGAAGTCCGATGCAGGGGCAGAGGGAGAGGGAGAAGCAGACTCTCCGCTGAGCAGGGAGCCTGATGCAGGACTTAATCTCAGAACCCTGAGATCATGACCTGAGATGAAAAATGATTCTTAACCAACTGAGCCACCCAGGCACCCCAGCAATGGGAGTTCCAATGCTAGACAGGGTCAGCCCACTAGGACAGTTTCTGCCCTAAATAAAATCAGAGCCTTTCCGAGATCTTCAGGAACCCCAACATCTCACCTGCAGAACCTCTGCAGGACCCGTGCTCTCCCTCGGAAGGGCCACGGGGAAATGAGGAACCAACACAAAACGCCAACATCATTACCACCATCCCAAGGGTGCACCTATGTAAGAGCCAGGAACAAAGTGGCTGAAAACTACATGTGTGCACCAAGACTGCTCCATCAACCACTAGCCTGGTGATGCCGCTGCCCCTCCGACATGTAAGGGCAACAGAATCCTGTTAGAAAAGCCGTGAGGTTGTTCAGGAGTCTGTCCTCCTCAGCTGTCAAAGGTATCACCAGGGTGCGGTGGTTTGTGTCATCTGCCCTGCCTTGGGGGGCTGCTAGAAGATACACAGGAATAAGAACATATCAGGAAAATGTCCCAGGCCCCCAGTCTCGGGAAGAATAATCTTTGCCTAATTCAGCACCACGCCCGGTTATCTGCTCATCTCCCCCTGGTTGGCCAAAGGGCACTCTGTGGCCAAACGCAGATCAAGAAGCAAGACTGCGAGCAGAAATAAGGAGCGGTGGCGGAGGTCACCATACAGCACAGCACAGACATGGGAGGCAAAACACACTCCTGGCGCATACTACTCATAACGAGCACCCCACACAAAATGGGTTTTAAAAAAAAAAAAAAGTAATACGTTTCATTAGCCTGAGTCTACACAAAATCCTATCCAGAGCCTAGCATGAAACTGGCACTCACTAAATGTTGTTGACCCAAAGGGAGAAATTCTTTTCCCGTTCATTTGTGTTCCAGAGACCATGCAGGGGAATGCTATCCAAAGGGCTGGAGCCTGAACCAGCGAGAGGAAAGCCAATGACAGTGACAGGTCCAGGGACACATCCCAACACAGAACCACAGGTACCCATGCCCAGTCTCCTGCCTCGTTCCGAGGGACAGGGAAACAAGGCCTACTTGGTACAATATGTCACCTCAGGTGTGGTTACAAAGACCCAACACTCCTCAGGCAGGAGCTTGTCACCAGAGAGAGCAAGACTCAATGGGCACAGCAAGTGGATGGGAAATCCCTCCCACAAGTCCAATGCAAGGCTGTCCTGGCGAACGAGAAGATGGTTAAAACTGTTGACCTAAGAGACCAGGTATGCTTTGGAGGCCTCGTTCTGGGGCTGAGAAGCTGCCCTGCTAATTAACAGGTTACAAACTAAACACTATCAGTAGATAAACATTTCTAACCTTCTAACTAGTTTGCCTTTTATAAGATGAGGACGTGGGCCCTAGAGAAAGTTCCCTGATTATTCTTGATGATTAGTCCCAGTCCAAATCTACTTTCAGGAATTCCTATTAGCATCTTCTATATGGGAAGCATTTGGGGTCTTCTGTGTACAATGGCCAGGGCTCAAGTACTGTGAATTTCTAACAACTACATACAAATAACAAGTGCTCAGGGAGGCCAGACGAGCCCGAGCGTGAGGTGAAGCATCTGGCACAGCTGCAGTGGATTCAACTGGGCACTCTGACGTCTGTCTCGCTGTGTGACATGAAAGCACTTCAGTAAAAGGAAATAATGAAAAAATTGTTGAAAAGCAAATTTTAACAAATAGCTCTGGAGAAAATTTCAGATTTCATTATAGGAAAAGCACTTTATTTAATGCAGAAAATGTGAAAATCTGATATGACAGTTTTCTATAAATAACAAAAATTGGAAATCATCATTAGAGGCGGTTGTCATTTTCCTCTTTTGTTGGGAATCACTGAAAAAAAAAAAAAAAAGAGGTTTACCAACAAGGAAGCCACTTATCTCTCTTGATGCTCCTGTTGAGCCTGTTGGCACAATGCTGTGAAAGAGTTTTTCCTTCACCATCCGAAGGCAGGGCTGCCAGATAAAACACGCAGGACACCCAGTTACATGGGAATTTCAGATAAGCCAATGAAATGACAGTTTGTGGGATATACGTATAACTAAAACACTATTTGTTGTTTGAAATTCCCATGTAACTGGGTATTTCACATTTTTATTTGCTAAAGTTGGTGCCTCTCCCTGGAGGCTCCCACTGTGGTTGTTCAGTTCTCGGGGTCACCACCCTAATGTCCCTCCCTGGTCTCAATAATCTCCAACATGGCTGTGAGCAACAGATTTTCTGTCCAACATTTTTACCTTTCACCCTACATGCTGATTACCTTTAAAACAGGTGCTGGAAACCCACTAATTTTATTAAATACTAAAGTATTTAAAAGGACTCACTGCTAGTTTTCAGAGTAACAGCCTTTCCCACCCCACACGTAACATGGCATCTGCAGTTTCAAGTTATGAAGAGAACAAGGATTAAGACTATGGTTCAGGGGTATTATGTCACTATTTAAATAAAACTCTTGCCTGTTCCTGACAGTATTCCTGACAATGCTTAATTGTTCCTTTATAATTTCCGTTTCAAAACAAACAAACAGGGCAGCCCAGGTGGCTCAGCGGTTTAGCATGACCTTCAGCCCAGGGCCTGATCCTGGAGACCTGGGATCGAGTCCCACATCGGGCTCCTTGCATGGAGCCTGCTTCTCCCTCTGCCTGTGTCTCCGCCTCTCTCTCTCTCTCTCTCTCTCTCTCTCTGTGTGTCTCGTGAATAAATAAATAAAATCTTTAAAAAAACAACAACAACAAACAAACACCCCAGCAACACCTGCTGGGACTAAATGTATTCAAATATGTCATTTTAGAGCAGGTCCTCAGCCAGTTAGAAGGATTGGAAATTGGGTTTGCACCTCTGTTCCCTTCTACGGCACTGCTTTCCTGCTAGAGTGGGTCTACCTGGAACGAAGGTAATGTGTGGAATTATTCTGGAATGTGGAGGCAATGGAATATCCGCAGCAAAACTCTCCTCCGGGTTACAGAGCACCCCTAGGACACCAGATGGCATTCGTGCAAAGCATTCCCCAAGTGTGACTTTCTCTTCTCCATGGCTGGAGGGGACTGACAGTTTGAGATTTTTCCTCTCACAAGAAGATCTAGGGCTTTGGGCTTGAGGACTGAGAGGGTGGATGCTTTCAAGTATTTTGATAATGTGGTAGCTATTAGATTATCTGGAGTGAGACCTCCCTGCTTCTCAGCCTGAATCAGGAACTCTGGCACACCTCTGGAAATCAAAAGGAGACTTAGCACCAGTAGTTGAAAACAGTTTATACTGGAAATATGTGGACAGAGTTAGGCTGTCTCCTTGTTATCTGAGTAAGAACTTCAGAAAAGAGAACTTCTAGAAGTTTCAGTATTTGTTCTCTTTTTTTTTTTTTTAAAGATACTTGGTTAAGCCCAATCTCCATTAAAGAACGATAAGAAACTTAGTCCCTCTCCCAAATCTGGTCTCTCCTGGAGACTCCCTCATCCTAGTGAATTTGATGAAGGTAATCAATCCAAGGAATTTCACCCTGGGGAACATGCTGGAGAGAAACAGGAAAAGGTAGGAGGAAGAAATTTCATCCACAGGATTTTACATGTCTTGAAAAGAGAATTGTAATCGTCTCTCTCGGTTCCCTCTTTTCCTTCCACGGCGCTTTCAACAAACACCACTCTGGTAAATATGCTCAGACTGATCTAAATCGGCTCTGTAAGATTTAGACAAAAAGGGACGATAAACATGGCTTTTTACATCAGCTAGAAAAGGATGGTTATTTAAGAAATTGTTGGGACGATCAACCATCCACTTTAAAAGAAAGTACAGTCCTCAATCACACAAGACAGAAAAACAGAGTCCTTACGATGTACCGTACACAAAATATACTCCTCATGGATTAAAGACTTAAGTGGAGAGGGAAAGTATTGAGGAAAATATCGGTCAAGTAGCACCAACCTGCTTGGGTCTGAACATTCACTCCAATAATACTCAACACTCACTAGCTTGTGACTTGTAACCTCCCTCGGCCTTGCTTTCCCCACTTAAAAACAGGTGAATTAACAGGTGATTCAATCAATTAATATATGGAAAGCTTGAGTAATAGGACCCAGCTTGGAATTAATGCCGTATAGGTGCCATTATTTTTATAATGTCATAGTGCTGCCGAGAGAGCCTCCTTGGGAAAACAGAAAAGCTAGAAACATAAGGGAAAAAGATGCAAAGATTGGACATCATACGAACGAAAATTTCCTCGATGTTAAAATGCCTCATAAGCTAAGTTAAAGGTGAATGAAAGACCAGGAGAAACTAATGCAATGTCCATAGCACACAAGGACGGTCAGCCCTGATACACCTGGCTCTTGCCAATCAATCAGAAAAAAGAACCAAGAAAAACAAAGGGCAAAGGCTGTGAACAGGATGCTGCCAAAGAAAAACAAATGACCAATAAATACATGGAAAAACATTCGCCCTATCTAGTAATTAAAGGGTCCCATGTTATTGGACAAAATTAGGAAAGTAACAACACTATGTCGGTCATTGGGGCTTTGGGCGTCACCTAACAGGGAGGGGATAAAATGGTCACCTTCTGTCGGAAGAGGCAGTAAAAAAATATCTGCTGGCATTACATTCCAGAATCCAACGACCCCACTTCTTGGGACAGCGCAAGTGTAGACAGATATATGTACCCATCTGTTCCCTACCTCACTGTCTATAGTATCAAAACACGGCAGGCACATAACCTACCTGTCCATCATTGAGACCGAGGTCTTTTATTGTTTCTTTTCTTTTTTGCATAAGACCAACTCTGTAGTAATTTTTTCAAAACTGCTATGCATTTTTTCTTTTCTTTTTTTTTTTTTTCATAACTCCTACTAAACTGCAAAGACTTGATGATTTTTTTATAAACTTGTAGTGAGGGAATCAGAATTTCTGCTGGTAAGCTTTCATGACAGTTAATATGTGGAAGTGAGCTAGATCTGTATGTACTGACCTGAGTGATGTTCATGATAAAAAGTTACATGAAAAAAAGCTGAAAGCAACAACCTGTGTCTATAAAGCTTTTTTAAGGGAATAGTATGTACATGTACCCACTTCTATCAGTGTAAGCAGAGAAAAAAGCTTAAAAGGATATAATCTAAACCTAACAGTGATTTGGAGAGGAAAAAAAGGACTTCCACTTAAAAAGTTATTTAAAGATATTATAAAATATTAGAAAAGTACATATGCAACATTATTCCAATTTTGTAAAATGCCTGTTATACACAAAATGAAGGAAATAAAAATACTTTGCTGTATGGTAGGATTGGGTTGATACTTATTTCCTCTTGCGTTTGCCTGAATTTTTCCTATTTTCTACAGTGAACATGCATTACTCATACTAATTATTTTTACCATAAAATATAAGGAATCCACATTTTATCATTAGCTTCCACTTGAGGTAAACATGGAATGCCAGTCTACTAAGAAATCATTAAGAATATAATAATATTCTAAAAGGGTCTTATTAGCTCTTTACCAGGCACAAAAAAAAAAAAAAAAAAAGATTGGCGGGGGGGGGGGGGGGGGGGGAGAAAACAAAACTATTAAAAGCATTTGGGGGAAAAAAAAGAAAAGCGTGTTGCTGTCACAGCTGTTCAATGGTGGCATATTTAATACTGGACTTTTTAAAACTAGGCACATCTAATAAGATTTCAGTTAAGTGGCACCTAAAGCACAGAGCCAAAACATAACGCTGACCTTACCGTCTTGACATGAGGGTATGTACAAAACTAGAACCACAGAGATCCAGGCAAAGCTTGTGCATAAAGCCAGCCAGTCCACTGAATGAATGTTCTGAATGAAGTGATACCCATGGTTGGGGTGGGCGGGGTGGGGAGTGGAGAGCAGGGAATGGAGGAGGGAGGGTGGGTAGGTGGATACTGATCAAGGTGGGTGGGACTGTTCTAAGAAGAAGGGAGGGCGTGGGAACCTCTTCACAGAGCACATTCACACTGCATACACTGGCAATATAATGGCCACAGAACCACAGCAGTGAAGGATTAACTCTGTCAGGGCATGAACACTCCCTCCAAAAAAGATGTGACCTTTCAAGCCTCCTACTAGGGACCCGTTTAAGTTAACCGGTGGTCAGAAATGCCACCAGAGCCAACTCAGTCCCCGTGGGAACGACCATGGGGCCTGTGTGCAACCTCTGAGCCTTGCTCCAGGAGGCTCACATCCATGAGCCCAGGAATCAAGGGAGGGAAATGAACTTCAGACACCTAGCTACTCTCGGAGACAGAGGGCACAGAGACAAAATGGGCTAGAATTTACCAAAACATCTGGCTTTTCACACCTCCTAAATCAACCACAGGAAAACATTCCCTTCCTTTCAATTTTGGATGAAGGCACCAAGGTATGGGAAGAAGAAGGCAAAAGTATGCACTTAAAAAAAAAAAAAAATCAACCTAATGAGAAAACAAGATTTGAGGAAACCAGTTCCAGAATGACGATGTAAACCAGATGACACTTGCCGGGGCGCTTCAAACACATAGCAGGGCGAGGGAGGAGAGGACAGGGAGGGAGGCGAGCTTCACCAGAGGATTTATGCTTTCTGCTTTCCATAGCCAGACAAAGGCTACCAGTCACCACCTATGGGCATGAAGCATGCAGCTGTCTTCCTAAGACAAACTGCCCCCCAAGTGTAACCATAAAGGAGCACACAAAGAATGAAGACTGTAAATGAAGTCTCTGTCGGATTTGTTCTACATATTCTGATCTGTCCATCCACCCTATGATGAATTTAAAGACTCTGCTGGGAGTGAGCCCTAATGAGTTCATGAGTCAGGGAAAGAACTGAGAAGATGGATTCTCAAGTCATGTGGAGTCTGATGGAGGGTTTCCTACTTCCTCTCACCTTGCAGAATCCCAAGAGGGTGGCAAGTGTTAAAGACCACTAGGTGGGGGCTGGGGGGTGTTTTTAGTTACTTGGTGTCATACCCTACTTCCTGCTTTCAGCCAAGTAGAGCTCATGTCTCACCCTCTGCCCAGCTGGCCCAAGGTAACTCACATGGGGCCCAGACACAACTCCATGGGAGATGACCTCCTTTGCGTATAATTTAAGATTAATATGAAACCTTCAGGCTTGGTCCAATCAAAGGCATCTCAGCTGGGAACTCTCTCAGTAATAGACTCTGGTGGGGTCTTAATCTATCTGCTAAGGCTGATGGATTTCCAGTCCAATGGCTCTCAGGTGTTAAGAAAAATATCAAAGGGAAAACCAGATTCTAACCGTTGGCAGGTGTGCACTGATTGCCAACTGTCCTTTCTGTACTCTCTTCCCCCAAGCAGAAGACACTACGAATTTCAGAGGGCTCGCCATGGCTGTCACATAGCGGAGAAGTCCACATAGACACATAAGAGCCCACACCAACTTGGAACGCACACGCTGGGGACTTAGGGCCTATGCTAGCATGGAGAATGGCGCAGTGTGGGCCACTCCTCTATTCAAGGTAGGCAAGAGCATGCCGCATCTGTGTGGGTGGAGACAGAGGGAGAGCCGGCAGGTCCTCAAAGAGAGGAGGGATCCACATACATGGGAAAGCAAAAGATGCAGAATTCACATTCTGGAGCTCAAGCCCTGATGGGAGACAAAGACCGTTCCCACAACACGCTTCCATTCTGGCTCAGGTGAATCACAGCAGATGGAAACCAGAAGCCCAGCCTCTAAGCTGGACTGGGCTGCTGGCCTTCCCACTGGCTCGATCAATCACAGTGCGCCCAGTAACTGCAGGTGTGAGAGCATGGGCAGAGGACCCACCACGCTTGAAGACACACCAAAAAACTGTCAAGGAATTCAATCCTGAGTGTTTCACAAAGTGACCTAGGGGCCCAGACAAAAGGAAGCAGCTTCCATCCAATGCCTGGGGCTCCCCAGCTCAAGGCCCCCTTCCTCACCAACACACACACAAACACACACACATACACACATACCCTCCACTTCTAGGAGGCAGGGAGGAAGAATTCACTGGACAGGAATCTTGATTTAAAAACGTCTCTCACACAATCAAAACTTGACAATTCCATGCAAGGGTGATAATAGCACCAGGGTTTTTTGTCTGGTTCTGTTCTTCTCTGGGGAGGTGGAATGGAGGCACTGGATTAACGAAACCCTCTCTCAGTCCGGATGAGAAATTATCTCATGCTTTCAAGCATCTCAGTCTTAATAGAGCAACATATGTCCCAGCATTTATGACACCAAGAGAAGGGACTCTGGACCAGTGAGGTCAAACGACACACCAGAAAGCTACGCCTCTGCTTGCATCTCCTGAGACGGCTATTCTGTGTCCTCCAACATGAAAAAGGAAGAGGAGGGAAGAAAGACCTCAGTTGAAAGAGAGGGTTGGGAGACCCATTAGGAAGTCCACTACATCATGGCTGCTTGAGCAGGTGCTGCAGAAACCAAGTTTGGAAGTTGCCCTGGCCAATAATGAATACTTCACCAAAAGACCTGGGATGGGGTAGGGCAGGGACAAAGATGGGAGGGGGTTGGGGGTGGGGGATGAGGGTGGGCCATGGGGAAGGGGTGAGTAAGGAGGGCTCTGTGTGAGAAGCCTGGTGCCCTCCCCAGGTCAGCAGCATCTGGAGCTGTTTCTCTAGCAGACAGTAAAGAACTCGATTACATCCAGTTAACTGTGCTCTAAACTGATTATGCATGTGCTGGGCTAATGGATTACATTAGCAAGAGGAAAAATAACATGCAATCAATCTCCATTTACTACAGGCCACACCAGGGCCTAGAGAAAAACTGACTCTCAACCACCTCCAGTCCCCACCCCAAATCTCCAGACTCGTGACACCCCATGACAGTGAGCCCCCTCAGTGGCAAGAGAAGCCTGCTTTCATCGCACTGTGGGCCAGAAAGGCTTGGCTCAAGTCTCAGAACGAGCCCATTTGTGTTGTCATTCGGGAGTGGGTGAGAGCTCCCTGCCCCCACAGCAGAGCCACAGCAAGCCAAGGGACATTCATTACCCAAGGACTAATGAGACCAGACTAATGACCCACGGCTCCTGACACAGGGAATTCTGCTCGGAATGTGGGGGGTGCTCATCCCCGGGGGTTGTGCCAGCCAAGCACGTTGTCGGGGGACTTCCTTCAAGCACCAGCTCCCAAGTTCTATCCTGTACCCCAGTATCTATGGCCGTTCCACCTGCCTTTTATTAAGCAGGAGATTTCTCCATCTTTTGAATGAGAGAGAGAGAGAGAAAGAGAGAGAAATAAGGCTGGGGAGGATGAGTGTCCCTAGTTCAGCAAAACACATATGGAAACACACAAATTGCTTCCCTTACATCCACCTCAGAAACTGCCTCAACCTGACTCGTTAGGTGTGACCTGTGAAGTGGTCTGGGGACCATAAGGGATCATCTCAGTGAATCCACCACGTCCAGGCCCTCCAGAAGCAAAGCCAAGGGTGTGGTGTATATATTTATATATATACTCTTATTGGAGGATGCAGTGTGGAGAGTTAATCACCACCATGCACGTTTTATAATCTAAAGGGCATTTTTTTTATCCCCTCGGACGGAAGAGGCTGGCTTCTTGTCACTTCTCAACAACCCCCATCAGAGTTGCATACGATCTTCCATGGCCACACGGACAACTGAACTAATTTTGCTCAGTCAGGTCCTCTGGAAACAGTTTTTTTCTATGGGTTTTCCATCAGGTTTTCTTGACCACATCAGCAGCACCCTATGGCCACTTCAGACTTTTAACGTAAACTGATCACAAGGAGCCTTTTCTTTCAATGGGGGGACAAAACAAATCCATCCAGGGAGGTTCTTGCTCACTTAGAACGAGGGTTGGCTGCTTGGTGTGCAGACCTTCCCCCACTGCACCACACCAGCCCATTCACACTGGTGTCGGCAGTCAATTCCGGAACCTTCCATTCCCACTACCTTGTTCTTTCGGCCTTCTCCTCCTCTCCCTAACATGGTTTCTGACCCATGCTACACAGGCCTCCCACCAAGCTGAAAACGAGCAATTGTAAAATGAATCACAGTTACCAACCTCGGCAGAGACTGATATGGGGAAAGGACCTGAAGTCTTCCTTCGTTGGAGTCTCCCTTTAAAATCGCCATGAGTAGGAAGGGGATGAAACTATACGTCAGGGTCAACAGAAAGGCTCCCTTGGGCCAAAGATGTGGGAACTGGCGTGGAAGGCAACAAGAGGGGAGGGTGATGGTAAAAGGGAGAAAATGCAAAGGGAGGGTGAGGGTGTGGACGGTGTGTGGGAGGAGGCTGGGCAGATTTATGGCAATTTGTACCTGATTGTTCATACTAAAGCCATTATGGGATGATTAGAGAAAAAGGTGAGGCTTTAAGTCCAGTGAAAATCAATAGAAACGTCTGGAGCAATTCTGCCTCGCAAGTGAAAGGACTATTTACAGTATGTGAGCACCTCCTCCTCACCGTTACTGTCTATAGACTGAGAGAGAGCCTGGAGGGGGCAGGGAGGGGTGGGAAGGAAGGAAGGAAAAGAGGACAGTGGGAGAGGAGGAGGATGGAGGACGGGAGAGGCCCAGGGGAACAGGAGAGAGGAAATGTAAACATGAGGAAGAGAAGGGGCCACAGGACAAGGAAGCAGAGGGGCAAAGAACAAAGGAGCCCCATCAAATGATCCTAAATTTTCCCCACGGCATGTGCCACCTTCCAGCCAACTCCGTATTTTATTCATTGTGTTTATCACCCATCTCCCTGCAGAAGAATGGAGGCACTATGAGGGCAGGGATCTCCTGGTCTATTCTGTGCATCCAGAACAGCTCCTGGTATCGAGCAGGTGCTCGACATGTATCTGCTGAAGGAGTGAACGAACAAATCAATGAACCAACAAATAAATGAACTAAGAATTCCAGGGGCGTCCAGGAGAGAAGATAAAAGGGGGAGGGGAGTGGACGAGACAGAAGAGGAGAAAACGAAGCACGCAGGGCACGGGGTAGCACCAGAACGCAAAGGTACACAAAAGCCATAGCGAACAACTGTCGGGGAAAAAGCCAACTGTAAAGAGTCGAGGGGTTCAGTATCAAGCTGCCCTCCAAATGGGGCACATCTCAAAGAGAACCTGCAGTCACCAGAAGCTGCCACCACATCAGGGCTTCATGAGGAAGCGGATGCCAGCTCCCCTTCCAACACCCAGTCACCAACCAGGCACCAAATCCGCCGTGACACGGGCTGTCATCCGTGCCCGGCCATCCCCAAGTCCCGGGGACCCAACGTGCGCCTTCCAGGGGGCAGCCCGGGTCTTACCTTGTACAGCTTCAGGCTGGCCTCATGCCTGGAGTTGACCGTGTGCAGCCGCAGCTTCTCCAAGCTGTTGGTGTAATAGTCACACGCATTGCACTTGAGGTGGACTGGGTTGCCGATGGCCACACACTTGAGCCGCCACTCATTGGCTTTGCCGCCTTCCTTGATGTGGGCCACCAGCTGGTACTTCTGCACATGCTTGTCCGTCTTGCAGTGCAGCTGGAAGTTGGCCTTGAGCTGGGTGTTGTAGCGGCAAAGCTTGCACTGGTACGAGTCCCCCATCACAGCCTTCCACTCGTCCTCTGGGAGGCTGCGCTCCACGTTCATGTGCAGCCCCAGCATGTCCAGGTTATCTGTGGTGAACTTGTTGCAGACGGCGCACTGGAAGAGCTTCAGCGACGGGTCGTTGGTCTGGATGAAGCTCTCGCCCAGGTTCATCAGCTCCTCCGACACCAGCTGCCCGCCCCCGAGGCGCATGTCTAGGGGGATCTCACCGCCCACTGCAGGGAAGGAGAGGAGAAGACAATCAGAGACTAGGCTCACAGCTACGGCCCTAATGCCGGCGCCACCCAGCCTCCCCCACCCTCAACCCAGGTTCCAGGAGAAGAAAGATCACATTTAAAGTGTTGCAAGGTGCTGCTAACCGGAAACACCATCCCCCACCCCCACCCCCAAAAATTCAACTTTATGTGTTCAGATCTTTCCTAGGGACATTCTGAAACTTGTAGAAGGCTTCATGGTGTTGTGGGGTTTTTTTTCCTTTTGGAAAAAGAACACTTAGAACCATATTCTCTTGAATATTTCAATTCGGTCCCTCACTCAAATCCAAGAAAAGACAGGAATAAACATCATCCACTGGACACAACAAAATCAGAAACTCTAAAAGTTGGAAATTAGTTCCAGCTGTAATCTGAGATATGAAGCCTTCATGGTAAATCAGAATCAGGCCCAGAATGTATCTACCGCAGTGCAGCCCAACAGAACTTCCCGCCCTGTCTAATGTGCTCATGGCTGCCGAACAGTTGACACACGGCTAAATTGCAACCAAAAACCTGAATTTTTATTTATTTTTAATTCTTTCAAATTTAGATCGCCACATATGGCTAGTGGCTACTGCAGTGGAGAATGTAGCTCTAAATCTGAGATTTGGGGGACGGTTCCCCTGTTCCTTGGCACACCTCTCAGGTTAATATCCTAACTGCCCGTCAACAGTGCCAGCTCCTCCCACGATTCCCCAAGAATACAGTCACTCCCTTTCCTGAGCCCCCACAATGCATGGAACATAGGTCTGCTATGGGACATGTCACATTCTGTTGTCATCAGCCACAGGCAGAGACTCGTACAGAGAGCCTCTTCAGGGCAAGAGTCCAGTCTTCTCCTCACTGAGCCTCTAGAGAGTACCCAGGCCCCTGCACAAATGTTGTGCAGCACAAGGTTAAAAGGGAACCAAAATGTTACAGGTTAAGGAAATGGGTCAAGAGGAGTAATGAAATGCAAAGGTCAGCTAAACAGTTCCCAAAAAGAGTGAAGAAGGCTCTGCTCCTCCCTCTCCACCCCTGTTATTTCTCAGCCCATCAGTGTCCTGCATTAACCAAGGGATGGGCTCTCATTCACCGGTGGTAATTAATACTGCAAACTCTTACTTGTATCATGAAAAACGCTCAGAAAGAGCAATCTTCATTCCATTACCTAGCAGCATACGGTCAAGCAGGACGCTGAGCACTGGCTTCTGGTTTCCACCTCTCCCCCAAACACATGCACACTTGAGCTATTATGCTTGCCCCTACCCCTCCCCAAGTGATACTCAGACTTGACCTTTTACATGTGGTTGGACTGAGGTTATTTTTTTGTTAAACGACTGATTACAATCCAAGTTAGTGACTAATCAAATAAAAGATTTTTTTTTAATGATTTTCTTATTTATGCTACACAAGGCACGTCTAGTGAGATCACTTACAGGTTCTACTGAGCAGTCTGGCTGTGTGTGAAGCCTGTGGACAATCTAGCAAGCCACAGAAATCTTTTGCACGTGCATTCCACAAGGCTCAGGAAGCTTTCTTCTTGTCTTCTCCCTTGCCATCTCCCCTGGTGAGAGGAGCCGTAACTAAGACATTCTTTTTAGGACAAGAAAAAGAAGAGAAAAAAAGCCTAAAAGCTCCGTCCCTTAATGGGGAAGAAGGCCAAGTAGCATCCATGAAACACACGCGGTGTTCAGTAAAAGCGGAAACTGCCCAGAGGGTAAGACAAGGAGCAAACATATATTTGTTTCTGATGCCAACCACCTGAAGCATCACATCGTCTCCACTTTTTAAACTTAACCTCAGCACATCAATATTGCTCTAAAGAGAAATTCAGCTGTCACTTGCTGGATGCCTGAGTAAAAATGAGAAATCCTCAGAACATACAGAGGAAATAAGTCCCTATTCCCATTCCAAGCTCTTGAAATGCAAATCAAAGACAGACACAGAGAAGCAGTGAAATGAAGGCGACAGGCAAGCCAAAACTCCCTGGGAGAACTATACCTTGGAGGAACAAACCCAAGGCTTAGAATCCTACAATTCTGTAGAGCTAGAGGGAACTAATTCAGCCCCCAAGAAGAAAAAGTGGAGGAACCTAGCCCAGTGCACAGGAAGTTAGGAAGAGAGCCCTCTGTGAGTGAGAACTCAACAGAGGTTTACTCTTGAGCTACGCTGGAGAGATCACCTTGTCTTTGAGGGGGCACCCACGTCTAGCACTAGAATTTACACCCTGGCACAAGAGTCTGTGAATTAGCACACCTTCAGAGAGGCTGTGGATTAAAAGACACCTTCTAGACTCAAAGACAGAAGGCAGAGGACCCACTAAACCTCACGCAGGTGTCCTACAGCCAATTGGTTCTCTGGGTAACAGGCAGATGCCCCTGCAAGTTACCGGTTTCTCAGCGCTGTTCTAAACTTTATCATCGGGCAGCTGGGTGGCTCAGTGGCTGAGCATCTGCCTTTGGCTCAGGTTGTGATTCCAGAGTCCTGAGATGGAGTCTGGCATCAGGCTCCCCACAGGGAGCCTGCTTCTCCCTCTGCCTGTGTCTCTCTTCCTCTCTCTCTGGGTCTCTCATGAATAAATATGTAAAATCATTAAAATTAAATAAGTAAACTGTATCATCTAAAGGGCTTTCTGGAAGGATATTCAGATGGCCTCAAGCCTAATATCGTATCTACAAATGGCAGCAAAACCAACCAGACCAGATCCAAGGGTGCTGACCCTCTCCTTCGAGCCCTCCAGAAAGAAGGCATCCCCAGAATCAGCATCTGCTTGATATCACAAAAGAGAAGGTTCTGTCAAAGGAAGTAGGCCAACAGTAACTTTGTAAGCAGGAGTGTATTTCACAAAAATGTCTCTCCCCCTGCGGAGCCCAGCAATACCTCCTAACACCTACAGCCTTCTCACAAATGGCCTAATGGAAAGATCAGTAGGGTTGCAGACAGAACTGAATGTCATGGCTCTTTCACGTCTGCATCTGTTGGCTCCTACCGAGGTCATCTGACTTACACCGTAAGTCCTTTGGATACGTGCTCTCATACCCTCACCCACTCAGGATAAAGTACTTGTGATTCTCGCTCCATCTCAGCGGCTCTTATGGCCTGAGGTGGGCCCAGGAGGTTTCCAGAGACTGACCTTGGCTGATAGGCAGTAACTCTGAAAATTGAAGGGCCTTTGCTTGGCTGACCTGGGTAAGGTCCTTAGAAGAAAAAGCTCTGCTAGCTTTAAAAAATCAAGTATGGATCAGCTATGCACGTCCAGAACACAGGGATTCATTCTTCTGTTTCTTTTACATCTGCCATATGCCCATTATGCATGATGCCCTGCAGACTCACAGACACTTGTGTAAAAAAGCACGGTATTTTTCCACCTTAATTCAAGCCTTAGTCAAAATTACTGGTTTTCAAGGTAATTAAAAAGATCTCACTTTGACCCAGTATGAACCCATCCATTTTCTGTGTCTTCATTCCATTTACATTATATTTGATTTACTCCAAGATCTGCCTCCCCAAGATTTTAAATCTCCAGATGAGAAAACCCCAATTCCCAGAGGCTTAAAAAAAAAAAGTCTTACAGTATGATGCCACCCTTTGGTGTGTATCCCCTGTGGTTCACTCTGGGGACAGATAAGATGATTGATCCCTGTGCATCCATTATTAACCAGTTGGTAAAACATCTTCAAATCGTTTGGTAATAAAGGATCCACAGGTCAATATTCCAAAATAGAAAACAAGATTAAAGTAGCAAGGATTCAAATTTAAATGCATAGCAGGAAAAAACAAATTAAGTGCTATAAAATATAACTCATCAACAACAAATAGCACTAAAGCACCACACGAAGACATGCCGACTGGTGAGGCTTGGCCCCTGGCGTTAACCTAAACCATGTCAGAATCAAGATACACGCTCACACTTGGTTGCCGAGAACTTACTCCCACGTTGGTAAGGGAATACTGTTTAATCAGGCCAACGCTACCACTGGTCCCAGGAGGTTAGCAGGGGCAGGGGATAGGGACCCAGGCAATGCCTGTCTGAAGGACAGGTGGTGGGGACAGGAATGGCCCAACCATCACATGGTCCTCATGAAACTGACCCGTACATTTTCTTGCTACGGAAGCTCTCCCCCTAAAAGTGAACACGATGCTTTTCATGCAAAGACTCATGGTTTTGGCATCCAAATCCTACCCCCTTGATCCCATTCTACATCTATGACACCAGATGGTAAGATCCTCTATCCGGACACAGCCAACTCACCTTCCCTAACATGGGTTGTTTTGTCATGGTAACAAAGGCTCTGATAACCAGCATCTAGCGGATGTTAAAATTTCACTTTCTTTGATGTACAACTTTAGAATTTGTTCATTTTTCATCTAGCACACCACTCCCAGGGCAATTTAATTCCCAACTATACCTATCACTGACAACTCATGCAAAACAAAAAAGGAAAGGAACGGGTCTCCTTCACCAAGATCCTCATGAACACGCTGGAGAACTCTGAGCAACGTATCTGGATGGCACCCCGCTCCGCACAGACCCAGCCTTTAGTTATCTGAATAAGGCACGCTACGGTTTTGAGTTGCTCTTACGGAGAGGACTGTCCCCCATTTAAAACTCGAGCTGCAAGTGTCCTGGAAGTTACAGTGAACATCGAATGGAGCCCCAAAGCTTCAGGTAATCGTGGCGAGTTTTCAAACTGGGAAAGGGACGAAGGAAAAGAGGACGGGAAGAGAAAGGAGAGTAGACCAGAAGCCAAAAACTAGAGGCAACACTTAAATTTTCATCCCGGCCTGTGGGAGCCAGAGTGGAACCGTGTGTCTGCTGGACGCACACGGAGGGGGGGTCCTTGAGAAAAATATCTGATCATCAGACACTCGAGGCCACACCAAACAACTCTTGAGAGAATTAAGAACCAGCCGCATCCACAGGACTTGACAGAACCAACCGTATCAACGGGGACCTCAGTCTATCCTCACTTCTCCCCAAACTCAAGTCATCAGAACAAACACACGCGCGCTCAGCCTCACCTAGAGCAGGCGTCATGGCGGCCATGGGCCCGGCGGGGTCCAGCTGGAATCCGCTCATCATGAACTGCGCGTCCGAGGCGGCGCTGTCCATCTTCAGGTTGGGCAGGTTCATGTTCTGGGCCAGGTAGTACTGGTAGAGCTCGGCCTCGGCGGGCGAGGGCAGGCTGCCGAGGCCCAGGTGGCGGTTGTGTTGAATCTGGGTCATGTTCTGCTGCAGGAGCATCATGTTATGCATGTGCTTCTCGCTGGTCATGTGGATGCGCAGGTTCCTGGCCACGTTGGTCTCGTAATCGCACACCTCGCACCGCCAGGTGGGTTTGGTTTTTGGTTTGGTGGGCGAGGGGGCCCCGCAGGAGCTGCCGATATTGGCCGCCGCGGCCGCCGCCGCCGCCGCAGCTGCGGCCGCCGCCCCGGCCGAGTGGCTGAACACCTGCTCCCCGCCTCCATTCTGCAGGTTCTGCATGTTGTTGAGATGCTTGTCGGACTGCATATGAATACTGAGGTTGCCTTTGGTAGTTGTGGAGTAGTTACACACCTCACAGCGGAAAGGCTTGTAACCACACGTGTAGCTCTCGCCTCGCGCCAACCGAGGGTGGGGCTGCCCACTTTTGCAGTAGACACAGGAGCCCCCCGGCTCTGGGTGCTTCTCCTTCATGTGTGCCTCCAGAGTTTGCTGGTACTTATAGTGCCAGTTGCACTTGGGGCACTTAAGTGTCTTACATGAGTTCCGAGAATGCATCATGGTCATGTGGCCGCCCAGCGAGCGGGAGGAGCCCAGGACCGTGTCGCATTTGGGGCACTCCACGCCACTCCCCGAGGGGCACTCCCCAACCCCAAGCTCGCAGAGGGAGCCAGCGTGCTGGTGATGGGGGACAAAGCCCCCATCGTCGCCCTCTGTGCTTTCATTTGGTTCTGGTGCTGTGGCATTGTCTTTATTGGCACTTTCGTCAGCAAAGTCCAGCCTCCTGCCGCCCTCTGCCACATTGGCCCTGACGCCCTCACTGTTAAAGCTTAAACGGTTCCTCCTGTTCGCACCATCAAAGACAACAAAGGAAGAAGCAGAGTTAGAACTAGTAGAAGCTGTGCCCCTCGACAGGGTCTGGAGCACATTAGGCATTAAGGGGGAGTTAGAAATGCTTTGGTTTGAGAGAGCAAGGTCCTTTTTGCTGCTGCTACCTGCCGCGGCCCCAGACTCCTCATGGGCTCTGTCCTCCACTTCGTCATCCAGCTCGCTTGGAAAGAGTCCTTTGCAACCCTCGTCTTCCTCCTCCTCCTCTTCCTCCTCCTCCTCTTCCTCCTCCTCCTCCGCCTCTTCTTCCTCCTCTTCCTCCTCCGCCTCCTCCTCGGCTGGCTCTGCTTTCTCGGAGAAGCAATCGGGATCACCCACTTCTTGCTTCTCTCCTTCTGCTGCCCCAGAGTCCTTGCCCTCTGAGGATTTGGTAGGACTGGAGGCCAGAGGCCCCAGGGGGACTGAGGTAATGGGGGTCTTCAGGACCGAGCTGGTGAGCCCGCCAAGGTTCAAGAGGGTGCTGGGGGTCAAGATGCCAGCCTGGGGCTGCTCGGGGCCAGCAGCAGAGCCGGCTGGGAGAGCCTCCTCCCCTTCCATTCGAATGCCACTAAATTTACCATAAAAACTGTGTCCGGGGCTTATGAGGTTAGCTGTGGAGACTAAAGGGTGTGGAAAGTTTTTGTTTTTTGGTTCCAAAAAACTTACAAGGGGTTCCTTGTCTTTGCCGATCCCTTGGATGATAGCGGAGATGTTCTTATTGCTAAGAATTTTCCGCTCGTCTTCACTCAGGGTCATTCGATGGTCGTGCACCGCGTGGGTCACAAATGAACGGACGTACCCGAAGGAGAGTTTGCACAAGAAACACATCAGGATGGGCTTCCTCTTGCCGTAGAGCACAAAGCCATCGAATTTGGACAGGTCCACATTGTTGGGAACATCTTTGGATACGCAGGAGCTTTTGGCAGAGCCGTCGCTGTTCAGGTAATCCTTGTTGCTTTTGTGTCGCACGTCAAAAACGCGGAAGCTGTGCAGGACGGGGCTGAGACCCGTCAGGGCTGAGGTATTCGGGAAAGCCTGGTCTGGGCCCTCAAACCATTTCCCGAAGGATGAGGCTATGTGGAAAGTGTTGATGATCTGTGGGTAGACTGGTGCAGCACAAGAAGGGTCCCCTTGTTTGCCCCCCGCCCCGGGGAGAGAGTTCAGGAAGAGCGAAGGGAGAGGCCCACTGCCACTGCCACAGGCGCCCCCGCTTTGGGTCAGCTGGCTCAGGCTCTCGACAATGTAGGCCGAGCCATCGGGCTGGTACACTATCTCCCCAGCCAGGTTCTCCACATCACTCTCCTCGTCCCCCTCCTCACTGGTGTCGCTCCCGCTCTCCTCTCTCAGGGGCAGCGGGGGGCGCGCGCTGGGGCAGTGGTGCTCCATGTAGGTCTGTAAGCTGGCGAAGGAGGCCGAGCACTCGTTGCAGCTGACCTCCTTGCCGGCGGGCTCGGCGGTGGGGCCGGCCGAGGCGGTGCTCTCCGCGAGGCGTTCATTGAAGGGGGCCCTCAGGCTGTCCAGGGGCCCGTGGGTCTCGCTTGTGGACTGCTCCATGCTACTGGGTTTGTCGGGGAGGTGGGTGCTGTTGACTTCAGTCCATTGCTGGTGCTGAGGGATACCGCACCCATTGTCCTTCCCCGAGACGACAGGCGAGTCACAGCCTTCCATGGTAAGGCCTGCGTGGAGCTTTCATTGCACCCAGTACGGATCGGACCTGAAGAGTGGAGGCAAGGGGGGAGAGGAGGGAGAGAGGGGGAAGAGAGAGAGAAAGGAAAGAGGTTAGGAGGGCCGAGGCTAGGTCCCGCACAGAGCACTCTAACAGGCTTCCGTCCACACCCACAACAGAGACCGCGAGGGCCACGGGGACCCCAGCGATCTCCCCACGCCGTCCAGCGAGCGCGCGGAAGGCGGGTGGCACCAGCGTCTTTAAGGCCAGGGTCTGCGGCACGAGTGGGGAGCACGGGGCAGGGGGGGGCACACAGGAGACTCCCTCTTTGTCTTCGGACTGCCGGCTGCTCTACCCCTGGAGAGACCAGTTCGACTTTCCGTTCTCTGCAAGCACAGCGTTCGAGTGAGGACCGGCCTCGAGCCACGGTGGAAGAAGAGGATGGTGTCACCTCGCCAGGCCGGGCCGAGGACACAGAGAGGCGGGCCGACGGCACACAGCTGGCCACCACCGAGTCACTGCTGGCTGACCACACTGTCTGCGGGCCAAGGGACCACCAGGAAGGGACGGACGAGAGGAGGAGGATCGTGTACCCCCAGAAAAGGCCTGCGTGGGGGCACGCTGGCAGACTCAGAGGTGGAGCTGCTGTTGCGCTTACCGGCCACACGTCTAGTCTGAGAAGCTCAAAGGGCAGTGATGAGGGCTGCATGCTCAGACGTGCTCTGCAAGCCTGAATAGAACCTGTGGCTACATACGTCCTCTCTGGGTCTGGGAAGCACCATACCACTGACAAGCAGTAAAACTGAGGAGCTGAATGTAAAAACAGGCCCAACGTCACCCGGACACCGAAACAGCAGGCAGATCTCCAAAATCCCATCTCTTCCCCCCCAAACCCACAGAACATCCCCTGCTTGTGAGTGAGCTGGCTTCAGACTAAAAACGTGATGGTACAAAATCTGAGCTTGATGTATCTGGGAAGACTCGACTGGCCGGCTGCCCCTCCGGCAGCGTCATTCTTGCCCTGTCTGGATGGAGCCCAGTGACCACTGGTGTGGTGGTTTCTGCTGCCGGGGATCTCAGCGGCAAGCTGAGACAGCAGCTGGGCTCGGCCGGCCCCCGTTCCACACCTGCCCCGCAGTTATTAGTAGCTGCTCAAGCAGCTGTCCTTCAGCCCCGGGGCTCTTCTGCTTCGGGCTCCGAAGTGCCATGGAGCCGAGTCTGCCCTCTGAGACTTTGCATCCCCGGGAGGGAGGCATCAGATCACCCCGCCACCTCTCTGCTCCTGCGGTCACATCATCACATGCCTGCACGGATCCCACAGGCAACTCAGCCTCTTGTAATGGCCCTGATTGTTCGCCTGCAAATCCCCAGGCCACTCTCCCTCTGCCACCCCTCCCCAGGCCACGCCTCCTTCCTGGAGAACACTTGGCTGCTTCTCCACCAACATCTCATTCATACACATCGGATGAAGGTTTTGGCTGAGTTTGGTCTCTCTCTTCCCCCACCCCACCCCCATCTTCCCATTCTTTTTTCATTTCTTGTTTCTTGACTGCACAGTGAGCCAACAGCTCCCCCTCGGGAAAAGACAGGGAAGGCAGGTTTACCAAAAAGTCTGGAAAAAATAACTTTTTGGAAGAACGTGTCCTGTTTTGTTCAAAACACACACACACACACACACAGACACTCCACTTCTCAAGCTTATAACCTCCAAATCCATTAACAACAAAGTTCCACGTACCTTAGAAAAGGCACATTGATTTTAAACAAAGATGACTACACTAAACCAAACCAAACAGCAAATGCAGTGGAACTTCAAAAGGCTTAGCTGGGATACAGGTGAGAATCCAGGGTGGCTCCTAAGATGCACCTGATTGGCTGGACGACATCTGATTGGCAGCTCGGGCCCAAAAGGTTGGCAGGCTTGAAGGGGCGGGAGGGTTAACAGCCCGATTGTAAAATCAATGTCATAAATGCTTGGTAAGTTACAGGAACATGCTGGAAGGGGAGGCCACGATTGATAAAGGAGAACAGCTTTGATGCTTCACTAGGGACTTGTGTATCGACAGCAAAGCCAATCTCCTCTCCAGCCTGGGCTAGGCCAGAGAAACCTGCAAGCGTTTACCAATTAATTGGTGGGCTTTTCTTGCTCTGCTCTCTCCTACCACCACCACCTCCTCCTCATCCAGCTAAATGATTGGGACTTTTAAAAACTCGCCTAACTTGGTTTTCTATTCCCAAGCAAGAAGTGTCATGAAAGGATGACACTGGGGCCACCTCTGAAAGACAGATGACCCCGTGGTGGTGACACTTGCCCCAAAGAGAGGCCACGTGAGTTACCACTCATTCACAAGGAGTGGCAACAGCCCATTAAGACACCAGTGGGAAAGAAGGATCCCACTTCAGGATCAGAGCTTCCTGAATTCAATGCCTGCTGGCCACGACAAGCAGAATCTTTTATAACCTTGCTAAGCAAAATGTGGCTCGAGGACAAGTAGCAGCGTTCTTCACCAGGGAGCCTGTGTAATGCAGACCCTCAGGCCCCACTCCAGATCAGAATCTGCATTTTAACATGTTTCCCCTGGGGACAGGCATTAAAGCTTGAGATGCTCTTTGCTTCACATCATCTTCACCAGATTGCCATCTTTTCCATGCTTAGTGCCTGGACTGCTAGGTAACCAGGCAGGGCCAATCTTGGATTCTCCCACCAGTCCCAGGGAGGTGTAAGGATGGGGTGGACCAGCAGGGACCTGAGGATAGAGATGAAGAAATCTCTTAAACCTGCCCAATCCTTTAAAGACCTCAGGCTATCCAGAACTCCCCCACCCAGCCAGCTGTCCCTCTCGCTCTGTTTATCAGCCAGTCAATAAGAAAAAGGTAGTTCTTACTTAAGGAGGCAGAAGTCAACTCGGCAGGTCGATCAGCACTCTGTCTGTAAACACGGTTTCCCGTAAAATCAATGATCTTCAGTTATAGAGGGCAGCCTGGGAACCCAGAGGGTCCCCACACAGCCCCAGCAGCAGCTCTGTCCAGACCCCCACCCCCACCCATCCCTGGCTCTGCACCCCCTTCCTCATCCTTCACTCACACCAGGGCCAGCTCACACATCACAAACCCACAACTCTGTCTGCAGCCTGCTTCTCTTCTGATGCTTATGACCCTAAATTCCCTTATAAACACAGACACATTCTACTCAGGACTCCCCCCATGTTGTACTCAACATGGTTTTTGTGTTTATGTGCAGGGTTTTAAGAATTCAGTTAAATTTCAAAAGAGCACATCTTTCCTGTCAAAGGGGAGACACAGGAATGATCCAGTTCTCTCCCATTCATTCTCTCTGCTTCATGTTTAAATCTGCCGTTTGAGAAGTCATCTTATACAGCAAAGTTCCAACATCTTCATCAAAGCCCCCACGCTTACTCTACACAAGTTACCATTCCCTTGGAACCGATCTGTAAAGCCCCCTGCATCTTTGCTAACAGCAGTCTTTATTTTCCAAAGATTGTTTAAAACGATAAAACTGGGGCACCTGGGTGGCTCAGTGGGTTAAGCATCTGCCTGCAGCTCAGGATCCTGGGATGGAGCCCCACATCAGGCTCCCTGCTCGGTGGGGAGTCTGCATCTCCCTCTGTCCCTCCCCCTGCTTGGGCTCCCCCCACACACCCCACCCCACCCCACCCCCATCCAATAAATAAAATCTTTTCAAAAAATGAAAAAACTCCATACCACTGGGCCTACCACTAACAAAGTCATTCATCTCCCTCTTTCTACTGAGAAGATGTGAAAGGACAGTTTTGTTACATTCCTTTAAGGAGACAGGGCTGGGTATAATGCAACAGTTACTGAGAAGCTTGGAGGGGGCGCAGGGGAGGCAGGATATAGTTATTAGGGAGGGGAGGGGGTTCCTGCTGTTGCTCTAGCTCCCAGAGAATTAAACATGAACAGTCACACTGTGTAATTTTAAATTGTTAATTAGCACAGGGTTAATTAGGCGGTCCTTTCACAAGAGGCTGTTTGGCAGAAAACCAAGAAAAGAAACAAAAGGGAAGAGAGGAAAAACAAGAGAATCCAGACTGCGAGAAAGTGTTGCCTCTGTGAGTAACCCACTGGGCATCGGCATGGGCATCGCCAGAGAGAAGTGACCCAGCAGGCGCACGATTCTCCAGAAGCAACCCGCGCTGCTGGAGGGCGAGTCAGGGAGCATCGCTGTCCTGAAGGCAATTTGGCAATAGGTATCAAAAGCCTCAAAAAATGCACATGCCCTTTGACTTAGCAATTCCCCCATTTGAGGAAATGACCCAAGAGACGCACAGAGATAAAATATTACTCATCATAACATTCTTAACAGGAAAAATTAAAACCTGGCAAAACAAGGGCTCTCCAAATAAATTATAGTGCATAGAGTTCCATAAGACATTATAAAACATCACTGTTTAAAGAAACTACTTACAGGCGTGGGAAAATGCTCACAGCAGATGCTAAGTGAATGAAGCTCATATAGGTCTGCATATGGAAACACAGGAGATTTGTATCATAACTTTTAAAACGGTCATTGCTTGGGGATGAGATTATGGGTGACTTCATTTCCTCCTTTGTGCCTTTCTTTCCTGAAGCTTTTTAAAATTAGAGCCATCGTAAGGGAAGCCATCACTTCTTGAATTAGGCATCACGTCAAAGCCTGTGGGTACTACACCACCTTCATAACTGCTATGTGAGGCAGGTGCTGCTTACATCCCCATTTTAGAGATGGGAAAACTGAGGTTGTACAAGTTATATAGCCTAAAAGCTAAAACCATCATCTGGCTGTGCAGTCTGTGTTCTGAGCCACCCCTATGACATTTTTCTTTTAGGTCTATTTTTTTTTTATTCATGATAGACAGAGAGAGAGAGAGAGAGAGAGAGGCAGAGACACAGGCAGAGGGAGAAGCAGGCTCCATGCTGGGAGCCCAATGCGGGACTCGATCCTAGGACTCCAGGATCGCGCACTGGGCCAAAAGCAGGCACTAAACCGCTGAGCCACCCAGAGATCCCCTTAAGTCTATTTTTTTAAAGAGAACTCCAGAACATCCTTATATCCAACACCCAAATTCAATCTTTACCTACCTGGGACTGTTCAAAGATCATGGGAGTCTAGGACTGCTGTGTAAAAACTACATGCCTATTCACACGCATGCCCCTTTTTTGGAGTGGTATAGGGTGAGGGATGGACAGTCACCTGGAGGTCTTCACACAGAAGAGGTAACAAGAGTGGGGGTTGGTGTTCTAAGGAATTAAATGGCAGGCCCATTATCCTTTTTTTTTTTTTTAAAGAAAAAGAGGCAGATTCCAGAGACCATAAACAGAAAAATGTATTCATTCATTATTCACTGTGCACCTACTATGTACAGATGCTAGGGAATCAACGACAAACAGGATTCAGTGTACAGTGTTGTCGGGGAGAGACCACAAAGAAACAGAACATTAAGTGATGGAAAACGCTCAGAAATAATATAAAGCAAGAGAAGGGGAAAGAATTACATATTTTGGATAAAGTGATAACAGATTTAAAAAGATATGTTGCAGATTATATAATGCAAGTTCCCCACAGTTATAGAACAGACTCAATGGTTGCTGAATAGCATCTAGGGGGGGGAGGAAATTTTTTTTTTTTAAAGAGGTCCTGGGAAATTAGCGATTAGCTGTAGGTTCAGTAAGCACCATTCACATAAACTGAAAAATAGCTTCACAGAGATTCAATGATCTGAGAAATGCATTTGAGAGAACTTTTTGATTTTAATAAGGTATCCCAAAGTTTATCATATCTTGGTATCCAGGATACCAGAATGTCTTTCAGATAATAAAGTCTGTCTGACTGTATAGCTGGAAGATGCTATTTATTACCTAAAGTATCCGCTCAAATGTCAGTGTGTGTAGTGGCACGCCTCAACATCCTGTCTTGTCCCTGGTTCCCTATACTCACACCAACAACTTCATAGACGAGCACAAGCACATGCAACATGATGTGAAGTACATATAGCTAAGAGGACTAAGTCCTACACCAAATGGTGGCATCCAGACTCAAAGTAAGATCTCAGCTAGGGGGAACGACTGGCCCCAAAAGACAAGATGAAATCCTGAAGCCCTGCATTTTAAGTTCATGCAATCAGTAAAACCAACAGAGACTGGAAGAGACTTGGATTAACCAGAGTTCATGCAAAGACTACCCGGGGGTGTTACTTCCCTATGAATTCAGTGGAAGCAACACACTGACTTGGCAGCCAAAGATAGAGATGTGACCTCCGAGTATAGGACCACAGCATACAGGTGGAAACTCAGCAGCGTTCACCTCCCCAGCATTCTCTCTCTCTGCATGAAGAATGCTATGATCCACTCAAGAGAACCTTGTAAGAGGGGTGCTGACAAAGCAAAGCATGGTCAAGTGGCTGACCAGTGGAGGCTCAGAGAGAATAGAAGAGAGAACTTCCCATCATAGGGCAAGGCAGCTCTCTTCAACTACGCCTGCTACATACAGTGAGGATTAGTCACATGTGTTCTATCTAGCTTCAGCATTTAACTACGGGTAATGAGGAGGAATTTAAGAGGAATTCGAGGTCAGTTTCAGAGAAATGAAAGTCTTTCTCAAGATTATTAAAGTTCTCTAACAGAATGTTGACTCTGTGAAATACCGCACTCTCTGGTTTCATGAATGGAGAAGGGGATCTTGCTGTGGCCAGAAGGTTCCATCGGGCAGCCTCTCAGTCCCATGAAAAGTGAAGATGTGTGGCTCATCCAATGGGTTCCTCAGTCAACTATAACCTCTTCTGTGATTCCACAGAAGCATTTTGCGTATGGAAAAACACAGCAATTGTGGGGTTATCACCCTGCTGTAAATCCATTGGCTGGTTTCCCTCTGCCACTCATTTGTTCCATATCTCATCCATCTCTGTCTTCTCCACATCCAAGACATAATATGTACTTAATAAAAAACTGTAGGGAAAATTAAGGTGTTGGGAGAAATGATAATACTTGAAGAGGGGAAAACAAGATGATCCCTGAACATGTTCTGTTTCTTTATCTCTTAGTTGAAGAAGTATCTTTCTCCACTAAATGGCCTCCTTGAAGCCCCATCTAGGGCTCCTTGAAGAAATGGCCAGTTCTTGGCCTGGGGACAGGGAGAGTGCAAGATGAGCCTGAAGCATCTGTTTGAGCAAGAACCTAAGGAAGTGCTCTAAGAAGGAAGAGAGTATGCTAAAAAGGTCACAGGAGAGGGTTGGAGGGGCCCTCCCTTGCTCAAACTGGGACAATTTGAGCAAGAAGATGATGCGAGCCAGGGTTTACAACCCAACGTATAAAAATTAGAATCCGTAATTGCATAGTTTTCATAAATTTTTTGAAAATGTGGGATTAGGGAAAGTTCTTCCTTCGAACAGAAATCCAACGAATAAATACAGAGGGAATTACGGAGTTAGAAAATCACCATTTGGTAACCATCATCATAATAATCCACTCAAGGAAGAATCAATGGATACTCAAACTGGTGGATGAAAGTTTGCATAGTAACAGGATACTGACACAGTCTCCAAGTATCTCCCCACAAGACACTTATTAATTACAGAAGGAAAAACAATAACTTTACAGTGGAGAAACCTGGCAGCCACCACCTTCACCACATGATCAAAGTTAACATCACCAGGAATGAGGCAAATAGACATCATGTGCCTCCCGAGAGGATACACGGAGAACACAACATCCCTTCCCTGACATTCCTGCCAAAAATGCAAAACCTGAATCTAATCATGAGGGAACATCAGACAAATCCAAATTGAGGACGGTCTACAAAATGTCCTATGCTCTCCAAATATGTCAGCAACATGAAACAGAAAGACTGAAGATTCAGATTAAAGGAGATTAAAGAGACATGACAAATGAACAGAACACATAATCTGGATTTTCTTTTCCCTATAAAGGGCATAATTGGGGCAACTGGCAAAATCTGAATAAGGTCTGTAGGTCAGATAATCGTCGTAGATGCCTATTAATTTTCTAGTTTTGGTAACTATGGCGTGGTTATACGCGAGAATGTCTCTTTTTAGGAAAAAAACCACGCAGATCTATTTAGAGATGATGTTTCAGTTTTCAAGTGGCTTAGGAGAAATCAGCGAGAGCGTGTGTGTGTATATACACACATACGTACGTATAGATAGAATATGAGATAACGTTAACATGAGGTCTGACTCAAGGGTATACGAGAATCCTTTGTTCTGTTATTACAACTCTCCTGAACATCTAAAATTATGTCGAAACAAGGAGGAAAAAGTGATTGTCCAGTGCAAGACTCTCCGTATTGAACCACCAAAAATACATGTGATCCCCATATCCTTCTCTTTATGTGAAATTCATTGCTGGCACATCTCCAGGCAAGCAGCAGGCTGCAAGGCTAGACAGGAAGGTACAGACAGGTATAGAGAAACCTAGAAACCTGGGCTTCCCTTCCCCTAGAAGAGAGGATCTAGACAGAGCTTTCTAGTTAGAGAAGACCAATGACCATTCTAACTTGGGCAGAATTTCAAGTAACACAACGCTGACAGACATTTACCCAAGACATCAGTGATGTTGGATCAGGGCAGATTTCCCTAACTTGGTGAATGCTGTTCTAAAAATAAAGACCAGGGCAGCCACCGTAAAAAAAACCCCACAACCTACAGACGGTGAGCACTGATAAATCTAGATTAAAACACGCGGGAGAGAAAAATACACAGAAACGAATAAACCATTCCCACGTCTCCCCGCCCCCCCCCCAAAAAACACCCAAAGGCAACCCAGATTCTGAGATAAGTAGGAAACTCATTCAAGGGACAAAGAAATAATACCCTCATCTGTTTAACTTAGAATCTACTGAAGAACCATATCCAATTCCATTCTATGCTTTCTACAATAACTGTATTTGTATATTGCCACTGTGTAGAAGTCAGTAAGTGTGAAACTATGAAACGGTGAGATTCCATCGGCTTGGTAGCAATTTCCCAGTAGCCTTAAGAATTATTCTGTAACTATGGCAAGGTCAGAGAACACACACGTGCTTGAACAGGTCCCTCGTGCTGCAGGAGGTCCACTGCATGTAAGGCCCACAGAGTCGTCCAGGCCCTGGGCTTCATGTTCGCTAATGAGTGCATCTGTGCTCTTTCCAGCGTGAACATAAATCAGCCTGGAAGTGAAAACTGCTAGCTCAGTCCATTCTACAGGGAATCCACAACTACCACGATATTCTGGTTACAGTAGAGTCGTGGAGGGGAGGGGAGGGGAGGGGAGGGGAGGGGAGGGGAGGGGAGGGGAGGGGAGGAAGACGGCGTTGCAAGATCTGAAGCAGAGGCAGGTGAGGAATCCACTCTATTGTTTTGGAAAAAATGAGCTGGTACTTGAGGAATACAATTTCTTACCAACTATGTGGACATATACACAATGTGACAACGACCAAAGCCATGAACACAATAATAAAAAAGCAAAACTACCCAACTGTTCCTTAGAACGCTTGTTCTGAAAAATTATCTGGGGCAATTCAACCTGTTATTCAAGTAACTGGATCCCAGCGCTTAGGTACTTAACCTCAGTGCCCATCCTCCCTGCGCCTTTCCACCATATCTTGAAGACAGATAACTAGCATCTTTGGCCATCACTGGCCTGAATGGTTCTCTCCTGACCTAGATTTAATGAAGCACTGATTTCCCTCCGCCCCAGGTGTCAAACAGCACCTCCTTTCACCAAACACAGCAGCTACCCTACTATCCTACTGCATCAGCCGCCCCTCCCTACCTGGCAGGTGCACAGCGCACCCACCCCATCTTTATCCATCCCCTGCTGTCTTCCCAGCTAAATGGGATACCGTCCCACGCTAACTGTAACCAACTACTTCACTGTTTTCTCTGCCAGCACCCCAAACGTTTCATCTCCTCCCAATTTCCTCAAAATCCCTCTCAAAAGATCCTATTTCTGATCTCTCCATTCTTGCTGCTGGGCTGCAGAGCAAAAGCTAGGAGAAGATGTAAAAATGTGCCATCTGGGCGCATTACAGTTTCAATCTGGCATCTCATGATGTTAAATTTATTTTAAATAATTTCTCCTGATTAAAGTAGTGTGAGTTCATTATTTTAAAAAAATGGGTATGTGCAGAAAGATTCACTAGCTAAAAGAAAAATCACCTATAATTCCACCAGCCAGAGAGTCATAGTTTTTAGGGGTTTTTTTTTCCTCTGCATGCCTAGAGATGCAGATCTTTTTTTGCCAACCTCAGATCACACTTATGTGAGCCACCCTTTTAACTTCAGCTTGCATAAAAGTTTCCCATGACATTAAATATCCTTCGTATATCGGCATCAATGGCCACACAGGCACTGCGGCCTCTGGACATAGCATCATTTCACCAAATTCTATTACTGGACTTTTAGGTAATTCCTAAGTACTTTGCTGTTACTGCTGCAATATATTCTTATAAATCTTTGTAAATATGTTAACAAAATAATACAAATAAATAACAGTTCCCCTGCTTCCCGCTTGGTAGGACAGGCATGGTTCTAAGCATTTTTTAAAATACACATCATTTCACTGATCCTTGCAACAACCCATTTTACAGAGGAAGGAGCTGTGGCTTTAGGTGAAGTAGCTTATGTAAGTCACAGACTAGCTAAGTCGCCTCTGAAAGTAGGTAAGCCTTTCCTCCTGTTGTAAAACCTAGGATCTTAGTTGTGACATTACACCTCTATCTCCTTAGGACATATTTCTGGAAGTGGAATTGCTGGCCTAAAAGCTAGCAATAGGTAAGGCTTCCCAGTCTGCCCCCTAGGAAAGCCCTTCCAACTCATCCTCAATGGCACGTGAGCATTCATTTCCCTGCCCCTTCATCAATAGTGGGCATTATTTTGCTTTAAAAAAAATAATAATTTTGGCAGGCAAGAAATGATACCTCATTTTAACTTAGATTTTTTGCTTATAAGACATGGCCCATTTGTATTTCTTTTGTGAATTGTCTGTTACTTCTACTGCAGGGGTGTACTGTCCTTTTTTGATGATTAATAAGAGGGCTTTGTGGGATTTTACTGGTGATATCTCCTGCTCGGCTCTCTACCATATTCCCCTAACCTTGAGCTCCTGGATGAGAGTTTGACCCACTTGCATCGCCAATTCAGACAACACTCTCCCTTTGCTTCCAACAATCTGTCCTCAGCTCCTTCAAACAAGTGGAATCTGCCCTCTGCTTCATTCCCCCCACACCAATCTTGTACAGCCAGATGAGTTTTTCCTCTTCTATGAGTTTAGAGAGACATCTACTGCACTTCTCAAGTTCTGCTGTACAGTGGATCCAACTGTGCAGCTCAGTGACGGTACACACGGCTGCCAGGCCCTCCCAGAAGGCAGGATCACGGGCTCTCTGGACATCACGTCAGGTAGGTCGGAAGGCCCTATGTCTCCAAGATTTTGTCCTCCCTACAAGGTCACTGATGCCCTCCTCAGGGCAGCCAGTGGCTTTTCTTCTCCTACTTTCAACATCTTCAATCTCTCCCTGCATTCAAAACTGCCAACCACCCCACCCTGAGATCACCCCTTCATTTCCCTGGCATGCTTCTTTGGCTCTCCTCCTCTCTGATCTCTTCACTGCCTGTCCCTCTTCCCATTCCTACAGCTCTGCACTTTTCCACTTATTTGATAAGATTCCCTATTATTGAACCCACAGAAACCTCTCCTCTAGTTCTCCTCCAGCATTTAACCATCATGTTCTCCACCCTCCTTGGCTCTCTGCTCTTATCTCTGTACATCGACTACCTTAACTACTTCTGTGGTTTCAATTACTGAAATTATCTGTTGACTCCCCAAACAAGAATATCAATTCCTGACTTATCGCTTGCATATGGGCCTCATACTTTCAGCAGACCACAAGATGTCTGTAAGTGGCCAGTCTCCCATTACTCGACACTCAGCAGGGCTCAACACGGTTGAAAGGAAGTGCCCCTCACTGACCAACCAGTCTGGTCTTGCTCCCTCCTGGTACTATCTTTGACTCCAGAAAATAGAAAAGAATGATCAGTCTAGCCTTCCCAATGTCATATCCATGTGGTGCTTTTCTCCCCCACAAGAGCCAACCACCAAAGTATTCATCCTTACACTCTCCATACTGGTTTTCAAACACTCTAGAATCTACCCCGAGGCCACTATTCAATCATCTCTCTCGCTTCCCTTCAAGAAGAGAGTCTCTTGCCCATCATCTTCACATTTTTATGCATTCTTGCTGCTGTCCCTGCAGCCCTAGGCCCTTTGGATGTGTTTTCTCTTCCTCAACATTTACCCAAACGTTGGACATCCTTTAAGGAGCTTAAGATCCAACACACAGGCAATAAAACCCTCTCTGATCACTGGAGCCCATGAAGTTCTGTCTCCTCTTGGTACTACCACAGTCAATCATCACCACACTGCCACTGCACTGTCGCTCCTTGTTTCACCGGGGTCGCTTTTAGCTCTACAACCTAACCAAAAAAAAAAAAAAAAAAACAACCTAACCATAAGCGGCTTGAGGGGAAAAATCTGCTTGAGGGCAAAAATCGGCTGTTACTGCTTGTCTCTTAGCGCAATGCTGACCACGCAATATGGACAAAAACTTGATAAATAGCACGCTTTCTCTTTCTACGAAACACCAGAAGTAACAGCAGGAGCATGTTGATCCCAATGTGACATGGAATTAATCACCAAGGACCTAATCATCCTAATTCTGAGGCTCAGGCAAATACTTGAGTACTTTACCATTTTGTGGTTCATAGTGTCAATTTCCTTTTCCAGAATTGTAGAAGGCCTGAGATCTACAGAGGCAGCCTCATTCTGGCTCCCTTAAACAGTTGGTCAATGAAACAGAAATCCAGGAAGCCAAGCAAATCCCTAAGTACAATTCTGTTTTGGGGGGAGGGGAGAGGGGGAGGTGGAGTCAGGCATGGACTATATACCAGTGACGGCATACAAGGTTACTGCCTCGTGGCAAGTGTTATCAGAGCCATGCTCACTAGTTTACTAGGATAAGGAGTCTACTAGGGTTCTTGAATTCATACTAGGGAGTTCTTTGCAGAACATTTAATTGGAAGAGCAGGTGTACCTGTTGTAGCTCAGGGCTGCACAGACCCAAGAGAAACCAACTTGGGCAGATTCTTTGTTTGCACTTGCTGTTTTGGAAAGGAATGCAAGTAGAAGCAGCCATGGGCCTTAAGCTTCCTTTTATACAGATCTGATCTATGTGGGAACAGATGAATTCCACGTCACAGCTGCTTTCCTCTGGTCTGTGGCAGCACCTAGGAAACACCACCCAGCTTTCCTGGACGGAGGAGAGCCATGCTCTCCAGTAACTCCGCCACTGCCTGTTGTAGCCAGGACAATCAGAAAGCTCAGTACAGGTGCAGTGAGTGGTGGCCTTGGGGAAGGAAAGGCCCCTTCAACGAGCATCTCTAAAATGCCTCTGTAAAAGGAGTGTCTTTCCCTCCTAGCAGGAAGAAAGCCGCCACGGGCGGGGGGGGGGGGGGGGGGGGGGGGGGGGGGGGGGCGGGCCTCACCAGCAGCAGCACACTCTGGCACAAGGCTCCGGAACTGGCATCATGACAAAACAAACAAGAGTTGCCCTTCGAAGGCTCGTTATGGGGCTACACACACACACACAAACACACACACACACACAGCCTCTCACCAATGCCCTCACAGCAAGTTCTTCAGATCTTCCCTGGCTCGTTAGCATTAACAGCTTTTTCAGTGGCAGGGAGCAAAGAGGCACCATCAATAGGGGCAGGAATGGAAACTAAAGGGCCGAGCCATGGCCAAGGGCATGAAGAGGGGATGACCATGCAAAGGCAACACTGCCACGAAGGTTGTCCCAGGAAGGGCGTGTCTTGACCGGATGCCCTTAGATTCCTCTCCTGGGTGAGTTTTGCCAAGCATCCCCCCGCAACTTCGTATTTGGAGGGCACACATGTAGACAGTGATTCTGTCTCAGAATTCCTCCTCAGCTGCTCCATCTTACCCAACTGGAGATGTGAGAAGCGCATTATTTCATGCTGGGTAGTCCTTGAATCCTGGCGGCCAGAGGAGCTATTGCACATTTTAATTCCCTTCCTTCGGGCGGAGTAGAAAAGCAGCAAGAGCAGCCATCGGGACCCTGGATGACAGTGAGGCAGCCTGAAGAGGTGCCGTCTGTTTGCACTTTGAGGTGGCTTGAAGCATTTCCAAATTCCATAGCTTAAAACACAGTTGGGTGGGTATGAAACCGAATGACACGTCCTATTCCTCACAGCCCCTTCTCCATCCCATGTGGTATTTGGAAATCCATTATGCGCACTGTTACTTTTAGTCAAGAAAAACAGATTGAGACACATTTACCATTGGCCACTTCAAAGAGTGGCCCTGGGAATTCAGCAGAACAACAAAGGGAAATTTCTTCTTCAAGTACAAGGATCCAAGAGTTCTCACTTCCTTAACCCTCCGGAAGCCACCCCAAGAACTAAGTGACTGTGGGTAATAATTACACCCTCTCAAACACAGTTAAAAAATAAAAAGTTCCCAGATGGTCTTTCTCCTCTTGCTACTCCAAAATCTGCTTTTGAGTCAATAGCTGCTGTGAAGCCTCACCAACGTCCACATTAAATAGTCCTTGGATTAATTATGCTTGAAAGTCTCTTTTCCAAGCACTGCTAAGACCAAACAATTGAGTTTGGGAATGAGTGTGGTTATATATTTTTCCTTAATGGCTTCCTGAACACCCTGGTTAGGTCTGATCCCCAGGGGCGAATTGCCAGTTCAAGTCATAAAATGTGATCAATGTAGATCAAGACCCTGGGCTGAGTGTCTGAGATGAGAGAGGAGAAATGTATTTGTACAAACACACAAATGTATGAAGAATGCACATTAGCAAGAAAGAATGTCAGCTTCCGTCCTGACCACGCACCACCTCTCCTTTCGCCCCTCGAGAGAACTGCGCTCATCCCACCAAAACTTCCAGACGGGAGTCCTCATCTTGGACAGCGCTCGAGCAAGAGGAAGTTCTAGAAACTCTTCCTGCATCTCCAGAAGATCTCCCATATTAAGTCAGGCTAAAATCAAGGAAATCCAACCTGGCCAGTAAACGGACCACAATAATAGAGAGGCTACTGGGGTTCTGACTCTACAGGTCTCAGTTTTAAGCTCCTGCACAGAATGCTTAGCCCAAAACTCTCTAACTGCTCTAATGATTTTTGCTCGTTCACATGACAAATATTTATGGACTGCTTACAATATACACAGCATCCTTCCTAGCAATAGAGTCCTACTCGCTTGCTCTCATCAGAGTCCAGGCGTGGGAGATAAGAACCTGGACGGTGACGATCGGGACACTGGTAGGGACAGATTCGGCACTTCCCATGGCCACTGGATTCACCCTATCAACACCATTATCTAGATTACTGCTGCCCGCCATTCCAGAGTCTTCTTGCTCTCCTGCCAGAATCTGTCCTTCTACTAACCAGATGGGCTCAGTGATGATCTCTGATGTCCACTGCACTTAAAGCCATGGTTCGACTATTGCAACACATGGTTTGGCAAGTTGTGCCATTGCCCTGAGACCCTACAGCACTGCAGACACTGCAGCCCCCACTTTCCCCTCTTGGGGGTCCCACCCTCAATCCACACGGAAGTCAGCATTTAAAGGAAGAGCAGGGGTGTCTGAGATCAGCCATTTCCCAAAAGCGCGGAACTGTCCCCACTCCTGGGATGAAGGGCATGCCAAACTGCCAGCACCAATGCAATGGCCTTCACACAAGCACCTATTTTCCTTTGACGCTGTCAAGGTGATACGAGATGATACGATGCCACTTCTACTGGCTCCTCGCAGGTGATCTAACAGGTTTCCCATATCCTCACCTGGCCTTTCTATTCCCCCCCTTCCTGGTTTCTTTGGCCTCAGCTCCTCCTTAGGCTAGACTCAATGACTCTATAAGCTCCACACACTTAAGTGGGAGAATGTTCCAGAGGCAGTGTTCATTCTCTCCCAATCTTTATCAAGAGGTGCTCGGGTTGGTGTCTGCCCATGTTCACTGCAGTCCACAGGGGCAGGTCTTATTCTCAATACGACCGATAAAAACTAAAGCATGAAATCTACGAATTCGAATGAACCAGCTTTACAAAGTCTAGTCACCAACCTTAACTCAGCCTCCAGCTCTTCCCTGCCCATCTGGTTCCTTGTCGCAGGCCAGTGTGAGATGCTTAAGCGCCTGGAATTGCTCTGGTGTCTACCTGCGGGCCTCTCAGGAGAGGGAAAAAAAAAACAAAACAAAAGCCACCCCAGAATATGCCTAGCGCACAGCAAGTCTACTGACCTCAGAAGTAGGGCAGGAAAAACCCTGGCATAATCTTAAATCATCCACATGGAAGGGGTGGAGAGACTGTCCAGGGAGATGTGAGAGGGAAAAAAAAAAAACGAAGAAAAAAGACTAGGAGTCTCTCTCTCTCTCTCTCTCTTTCTTTCTTTTTTTTTGTAAAGGGAATCTTTCCTAAGCATTCACTACCCAGTCCTTTCTGCCTCCGGGATGGAAAGTGTTACTCAGCTGCAAGGCCTCTTGCTAATTGTGGGTTTTTATTTTTATTTCCTATTACCCTCTCGCACGCCTGATGAGATTATTTTACCGGAACTGACACAGCTGGAAGCAGCAGGCGTACGTGGAGCCTCTGAGGAGGTGATGCAATTTCATTTTCATTGATCAGAAATCAGCAGGGCAGTAAGTGATGGGAAATTCCATTAGAAGAAAACTTGCAAGCCATGAGCCTCAACTTCCTTGCCACACCCAAGACCCCCCAGGGGTCTCACCTTCCTCTGGACTAAGTCCGCACAGAGCAGGGGATCTGAAGCGCTCTCTTCAACGTGGCAATGAGAAGATAAATGCCACGCTGCTGGCTTGGGACCAACAACAGGACTCCTTCAGCCAACAAGGACATCTCAGTTGTTCTTTATCAATTACAGAGAAGTTTCCCAGGGACCCTGAATAGGAGTGCTCAACATCAAGTTCCAAAGCCCCTCAAAGCCAATGCTGAAAGGATCCTTTCCCAAGTGTCAACCAGCAAGAAAAGAGAATTTAACACATAGTTAACACAATAGTTAAATATAATCCCCAACCACTCGTGGAAATCTTCCTGAAGGCACCTACCATTTCTGAGCGCCTACTGTGCGCCAGGCACTATGGTAGGTGCCCAGCACGTACAAACTCTGAGCCTCCCCTCACACTCCAGGACAAACATCCATCCCTCTTCTCTCCTGGACAGTCAAGGAGGCAGAGTTCCAGGAAGGGGAGGGAAAGAGCCAGCAGGGACCAATGCCTTACTTAGGGTTAGCAAGGGAAGGCTGAGTGAGTGTCGGTGAGAAAACCTGCTCACTCACACTAGAGTCTTAAGAGAAGTTGCAGCACATCTGACTGTCTAGTCTACTTTTTTTCTGGAGATGGCAGTTGACAGATTCTGATCCATCCATCTCCATCATCCCAGACGTCCCAACAACAGCCCTGTGTCCAGGGCCAGAACCAGAAGTGAACTTCGGAATGCATAGAATGGTTACTGTTGGGGCAGCCCTGGTGGCTCAGCGGTTTAGCGCTGTCTGCAGCCCAGGGTGTGATCCTGGAGACCCAGGATCGAGTCCCACGTCAGGCTCCCTGCGTGAAGCCTGCTTCTCCCTCTGCCTGTGTCTCTGCCTCTCTCTCTCTCTCTCCTCTCTGTGTATACTCATGAATAAATAAATAAAATCTTAAAAAAAAAAAAAAAAGAATGGCTACTGTTTTAGCAGTTAAGATCCCCCCCACTCCCAACTGTTGGCCCAGCAAATATTGCTTCACTCACCAAAGGCCTATGGAAAACACACACACACACACACACACACACACACACACACACACACATCAAGGAGCTACTTAGGAAGACAAGTTCTATAAAAAAACAAAAACAAAAACAAACAGAAAAACATCACCAGCTGAGTGGCTTACCAGACTTCCTTTGACTGTTTTGCTATATGAATCGTGAATCAGAGCAGAACCAGGGGACTGTCACAAAATTAACACTGCTCCAAACAACGCTTGGCCACTAAAATAGGAAACTTTTAAATGCAAAAGCAATGACAGGAGGTCAAACCAAAATCTATCAGTAAGCTTTTTCTGAGCATCTAACCTGTGGCTGAACAAAACAGACGATACATAAGAAAGGGGTCCCTGGCCTCCACCAGCATAGAAACTAAATCTCAGAGTCACGTAAGAACACCCCACACGCAGTCATTTATTTATACTGCTTACAAGAATGTACAATACAACATCAGAGCCAAAACCAAGGCCAGAGCAAGAGAAAAAAAAAGAAAAAAAAAAAAAAACAAGAATGGAGGAAAATGTGAGCCAAAAATGAAGCTTGAATGTATGTATAGAGTAATAAACCAGCACACTGGGCAACAGATTTGTCTCTAAACTTTCTAAGTCCAGAAAGGAAAAAGAAACAAAAACACAAACATAATAACCTTGTTTTAGGTACACCACTCATAGTGGCCAAAAGAAAAAGAACAAGCCAACCACTCAATATTTAGCACCAATAAATTCTCAATTACAGAAACTGGGATAAGGACTGGTAGCGAGAGGCGCCTCCAGCCCTGTGACTCTCTGCAGAGGTCCTAATGAGAATGCTGGAGCTGGAAACCATTCAGTCTTATGGCCTCCTTTGATGGACAAGAATAATGACCCCAGAGGGTGTTGGTGGTTTGCCCAAGGTCAGAGAGCTCGTCAGTGGCAGAGCTAGGAAGAGGACCTGGGTCTATCTTCAGACTAACAATGCTCTTCCTACCACACATAGCTATTCCTCATTATCCCTCTAAATCCATGGGCTGGTTGGACGGGAGAAGCAGGGCATATATGGAGGCTGGATTTGGGCAGGGGGGTAGTTGCTGTCCCCAGGTAAAGAGACCTAAGAAACCAGATACACCACACAGACTTCCAATGGATACCAATTTTAACAAACCAACTGTAAAAAGCCATTCTGGGGACAGTCAGATCATTCTAAAAAGTGATTTAGGATTCGATGATGTTAAGAATCTGTTAATATTGCTATGTAAATGCAGTATTATTGTCACCTAAAAAAAAAAAAAACAGTAAAGTCACATGATACCTTTAATTGGACTTAAAATCCAAGCCAATGAGCAAAATGATTAAACGAATCTAACAAAAAGTGAACTGTTAACTCTAGATGATGGGTGCATTCTATTATCCCATGTTTACATAATGCATGTTTTTCTTTAAAAGAAGCAAGCCCAGTCGTTACGCAGTTCAGGAGCAACTTTAGAAAAGAGCACAGCACTGGCCAGAACCAAGCCCCTCAGCCTTGAGTTGACATGTTCATGGCCAGCTAAAGCTTCTGCCAAAGAAATATGGGTTCTCCTTTCTTTACAAAGCTGAAGGGCTTCTCAAGAAGTCCTTTTCAGGCCCCAGCTATCTCTATATCTTGCTTTCAAAACTCACTATCTGGTGACCCCACCCCTCTTCTTACCCTTAGAAGGTACCAAGCACTACCATGTCGCTACCAGAAGAGACAGCTTGCATCACACTCTGGGCTCGGTCCGTACACACTGACATGTGGTAACTATCACCATCCCCGAGCAATATGGGCCCTGTTTCACAGCCTAAGATGCCGTAAGAGATTGGAGCCAAACTGTTTAAGAAAACCACATCCACCGACAGTTAAAAGCCTCTGCTTATTATTTAACGGGTTAAAAAATAATTTTAAACACTTTCAGTCAGTTTACAAAATAAGGCAATATTTGCCAACCATTGTTTTTGACTTCATCATTTTTCATCTCAGTATGAATGTTTTATAAGTCACCTTAATTGCTTTGTAAAGTCTGAACTGAGCTGCTTCCCACTGGGCTGGTTCTCTTGGGCTCAGCTGCAAGTAGGATGGCCCAAAGACAAGTGGGCTTCTTGCCACATGTGGGCCCATACACACCCATCGCCGTGCTGCAGCTTCTGGGAAATACTCTCCGCAATGGACTTTTCCACAGTGGCATTAGTATTTGACCAAGGAAACAATCATACCCAGCATTAACCTTCCCCAGGAACAAATAACAATGCTCCCTCAATTTACACCATGTTTTCTACTTTTTCAAACTATTATATTCATTTCTCATTCGACCTCCAGCAATCTTGTCTTGTTAAGTAGACAGAATGGGAATCACGATTCAGATCCTATAGGTTTAAAGAGATTCATCACACATTACAGTAACAACCGTACGTCTTTCTTTTCCAAAGTCACCAGCTGGTAAGTAGCAGATCAGGGACCAGGATTAGGTGTCCTGTTTCTACTCCAGTGGTTTTTTCCTCTGTGAAGATACCACTTCCTGAAGGAGAATCATTTCTCCAAACCCTTCAAAATCACGTTTTATCTTCTGGAAAAAAAAAAAAAAAATCACCAAAAATCCCCAGAAAAGATATTTCACTGCTCACACCTAAAAAAGCAGAGTTATAAATAATACCAAATACTGGCTTGTGCCACACAGCCAAGAACCTTGATGGAAGACATTAAGTCCCAAAATTTTACATAGATCAGAGTGTTACAGAGCTTGGAAAAGCACCTAGTAAAGCGCCAAATGCTGAAGTGAGACTCTCAGACAGAGTGCAACTCCCTCTAAAATGCTCTTGACCACACAGACCATACTCCTGCTGCCTGCAACAGTCTGACCACTCGGCCCAAGAAGCTATTTGTGAAAAGAAGAGAGTAAAATGCTACAAATGTCTAAGAGATCCTCATGAATGAGGTCAGATTTAGAAGAGTTGGTACCAACACAGAGTTCAAATTAAGACCCCAGAGGGTAATGTAAAGAGTGATACTGGCCACAGTATTACTGCTTCATGGCCCATGTTCATGATTTACAAGCACAAATCTACATGAAACCAAAAATTGGGGAACTAGCCTCATTCCCATCACAAATGTTGCACATTATATGGTCATGAGCAGTCTAGGACACCCCCTGCCATCATGGTGGAGCCATATGAGCTACAGTCCCTATCATGAGGAAAAGCAATGGGATCAGGGTTAACTTTATAGCTACTACCCACCCTCTGAACCTCATTGATATGTGACATTTTTAGGAAGAGCATTATGCTTAAAATAAAACTTTCTAATTTGTGGAACCAATGTAGTCTGGGCAGAAGGAGAATGAGGATAGAAGTGTATGGGTCCAGAATATAAGACAGTAGGGACAAGGATCCCTTAACATCCCAGTCACAGAGAGGATGACCTGATAAGGTAAGGTCAGAAGGGGAGGCTTAAGCCATGATCCTGTGCAGACTCTCCAACCACATAGAGAATCACTCCCACCAGTTTCCCCTCTGGACAGAAAAGACTCCTTGGGACCCTTCCCTCATCTGCGCAGGTCTATCTACTCATGCCATCTGCAAGCTCAGCCCTGCCCATCAAACCTGCAGCTTGATGCCAAGGTCAAGTCTTACTATCACTAACCTGGGCCTCACCAGATAAAGTCTTACATTCTTGCTGCCCAGATTCTGTGGCCTGACTTCCTGATACTTTCTTTTATGGACTCTTATCCCTTGGCTGGGAATTCCATATACCTATGACTCCCTTGCTTACGTCCACCTTCCTAAAGCTCAGCTCACAACCCTCACCTTCATCACATACCTACTGGCCTCCTCCCTATCTGATAAATTTCTATTCCCGACTTTTCTTGCCCAGCCATGAAGGACAAGGAAGCCTCAGGCTGAAGCCTGGCAAGAAGGGCAGGAAGGTGGCAGCTGCTAACACCGTTCGTTCACCTCCTACTCCAAGTATTATTGATTCTGCTTTTTCCTCCTCCTCCTCCACTCCCCAGCGACACTGTGACACTTAACAACTTTACAAACTGACTCTTACATGCGGTAGCTGGCTTCTCATTAGAGGTCAACGTCACCCAGGTTCAACGTCACCCAGGTCCAACAGCACCTGTGTTGTCAAGTATGTGGTGTTGAACACCCCCTATGGTAGTCTTCACTAACATTAGACCAAAGGGGTTGAGCCACTGGATATGGTGGGCAAGCTCACCCCCAGCTTCATACTTACTTACATATACACATATGCACACACATATATACATATTTAAAGCAAAACAGAAAAGTTAAAAGAAAAAAAAGCCAACATAGAAAGTCAACACAAACACACACACCACCACCTCTATGGCTGACAAGATCTTGTATCTAAAGTTTCTGGATGACTGTCACCTACTATTACCTAGTCCCGAACTACTGGCTTGATCCGGGGACTCTACCCCAGGTGCTTCTGAGAGCTAAGTGTTCCCGTTGCCTTTGTTTCATCAGAAGAAAAGGGGAACATAAGCATTCAGCAGACCAGACACAAAGGACAGCCAGTGAGCGTGATATAATCTATAGCATCACCCAAACCTTTCTCCAGCACTCTGCCACTTCTGACTGGCCAACGCACCTCAGACACCCACTGCATCCTAGAGCTAGATGCCCCCAAATAAGCGTTTTCTCTCTAAAAGTAAAATGCAGATCGCAAAACAAACGCTCAGAGTCTGTTGTGTAAGGACGTCAGCACTGCAGCTCTGAGCAAGATTCCGCGCTTGCCCATCCGCCCCTGGGGAGAGTGGAGGTGGAGCTGAGAGGAGCACCGGATGGAGCCAGGCAGGGAAGAACCAGAATCTTCACTCCTAACATTCAAATTCCTGAGTCACATTTGAAACCCAGTAATACGATTGTTTTATACACCAGCTCCAAAAAAAAAAAAAAAAAAAAAAGGAAGGAAGGAAGGAAAGAAGAGAAAAAACAAGAGAAGAAAAAAGAAAATGCCTTTGAAAAGTTCCATTAGCCTCAGGATTCCCTGGTTAGGACCCTCCTTTCTGTTGGCTGCCTTGAGATAAAAGCTTTGGTTGACTCTGGCCAGCTGTCAAATGCCGGCACTTGCCCGGGCTGGGACCAGAGCAGGCTTCCCCGGCCGGGACGGCGCAGGCTCCTGCCGGCAGAGCAAGGGTTAATGGAAGCTGACCGCAGCACAGTTGTTAAGGTAATCAATACCACTGAGATACTAAAGCAGCATAAGCCACAATATTGATTGCCAAGCAGATGATAAAACTGTTTATTATGATAATTGCAGGGTCCCTGCAAGATGCTCCCAGCGCTTCCTAAAGCTGTTTACAAAACTAATAAAGATCTGCCATTTCAAGGTCTTCCATTTTAACCACCTCCCTCCCCCACGCCCACCCCTGGCCCACCACCAAAAAAGCAGCCCCCCCCAGGCTGTTAACGGCTCCCCCCGGGACAGGGCCAGCCTCCGCCTGGGCCCTCGAGGACAGGCCTCTCCCCGGCCGCGCCCCCAACTCAGGAAAGGGAAGCCGGAAGCGCAGCCGCCGCCCAGACACTCAGGGCGCGGAGATTTCCTCGGAGCAGCCGCCGGGTGATAATTACGGGGTTTTATTGACGGAGGGGCTGCGCAGGGCTACTTGGACTAACATCCATTTGTTACGACACATTTAAGAAAACCACATCACCTTGGTTTGTAATTAAAACTTCTCTGGAGAACTTGGTGGCCATGGAACCAACTGAACAGGGTCAGACGCCGGTTTGAGGGAGCGCGTCCACAGGCACAGCCCACGGGGACGGCGACAGTGACGGGGCCACCACGCTGGGCTCACCCCTCAAGTCCTGTCCTGCCCCAGGAGAAAGCTTCGTTTTATGCACGGCGGAGGTGAACTCGTTCTTGGTCACCAACACAGCCACCACGGGCCTTGAGACCCAAGCTTCCGGATTAACAGCCCAGCACTGTTGGCGACGATGTGGTACTACTTCCCAGATGAACTAGAAGGATGGGGAGACTTCTCCTCATTTGAAGGAGGCATCTCCCCGGTGCATTATGTTCTTCAGCGTGCTCAAGGGAAAACTCTCTGCGTCTCGAGAATAAGTAAGGGGTAGCGGAGCTTGCAGATACACTGAAACGGGTCTTCAGAGTATGCAAGAGGGGATAAAGGAACCCAAGTTTTGCGAAGAACCCAGGGGCCATCCTGTTAGCAATCAGAAGGCAAAACCCCCCATCCCATAGTCAACCTGCAATCATAGCTCTGGCTCAGTCCATGGTGGCCAATAGGATGTTACCCACAACAGAATCTGACTGGACTTGGCCTTCAGTAGCCGTCACTACTCTGATTTCAGGGACCAAAGATGATCTGAAGGAAGCTTTTACTGATTTATTTCTTCCTGATGCAAGCATGGAGAAATCCTGAACCAGTGCTCCTTCCTCTACCTTGTTCCACCTTACGGAGTAAAACCCCTAGGCTCTGGGTTCTCTTCTCCTGCAGGCGGCACCTCACAGCCCTGGGAGCTCAGTGCCCACAGAGCCTGCCGATGCATACGTATGCATGGTTCAATTCTGTGGGCCAGCAGAGACTCGCACCTCCTCTGCAGACACCTGTCTGCCCCGCCCACTCCCAATCACACAGAAATCAGGAGACTGGAGCCAGTTTTATGCAGAGTGAAATCCTCTTGCCAGAGACCTTGCCATGAACTCACAGATATCACAGCATGGCTGGAAGGGATGCACCAAGATTAGTTTAACCTGGTTACCTGCTCTTACAAGAGCTACTTGGCAACCAGGAACAGTCGAAGGAAATCTGAGGCTTCCCTATTACTGCATTTCATGAACAATATACTCCTAGGCAAAGTGGCAGATAACAATCACCAACTCCTGAGCTCCCAGCTGGACGCCATGCTCACTCACCATATGCCCACACGGCCCGTGTGAACAAATACATTCCTGCATTTGATACCAAGAGAAAGTTGAATATTCAGTGTGACTAATTCTGCTGTTATCTTTTAACTTTGCTTGCACATATAGGTAGTACTTGCAACAATAACCCGAACAAAAAAAATTTACCCTCGAAATGATATGGTCCACACTTGGAAACCCGCCCAAAATGGCCAGCCGAGCCTGCCTAAGTGCTAAGAACCATTTAGGAGCACTGTAAACCATTAGGGCCATTAGCTCTAATTTGACCTCAACAAAATAAATCAACCCACTAGGAACAAATTTAGAAGCTTTCCAAAGTCAAGTTCTCAAACCCTGAAGACTCCAGAGCATAGTCCATTGAAGGCAACAAATCCGCTGCCTTGGAGCTACTCTCCTGGCTCCTACCTTTCCTGCAGCCCAGTGATGACAGCATGTTCAGCTGGGACCAGGACTCAAGATCCTCCTCAACCCACTGGCTCAAGAAGCTGTGACCCTGGAGAGGGGAGAGTCAGCTTGTCCCGCAAATCAGAACCCACTTACCATTGTTCTTTAAGGGATTCACTCCTTCCTCTGAGTTCACAGCATATACAATTTCCCATCTGCATGGCTCTAAATGTCCTCTTTTCAAAGAGTGGGGACATTCAGATTTATCTTCACAATATCCTGATGGGCTTTCAACTATGCTGAATCTCAGCTCCAGGTCAGAGTTCACCTAGTCTTCATATCTTTAAATGGGCCAGTATCCCATACATTAAGAACGAGGATCCATCCCCCTCCACATGCACATTAATACATGTGTCAACACAATAAATAATCTCTCCAACAAAACTTATAACCGTCAGCGTACACTCTAAATAAATTTAAATTGCAAAATCGTCCTAATTTTTCATCTTTATTCTTCCCTGATAATTACTTACTGCATTTTTTAATACTGATGGCACCGCCTTGATGAAGAAGCAGCAAGTGAAATAAACTATGGCACCATCCAATTCCACCAGCCAGTGAGAGAAGAGAGCTGAGGACACACATACTGGAGAAGCAGGCAGTCCACGTGTAGAGGTCAACAACCCTTCAGTTGTTTAAACGCAAAAACATACCGTATCATCATTTCACTCATCTGCACAGGACAGAAGGAAGAAACAAGTAGGAAGGATGTTGGCAAAACAAGTTAGCAGTAATAGGAGAGCCAGGACACAGCACATAGAGTTCTATAACCCAAGAGTCTAAATTGCTTAAAGCTGAGTAATCCTCTCCAGCTCCACCCAGCATGAATTTCTAGGTATCAAATTATATGTTAATTACCAGAACGTTAAGTTATATGGGGGGAGCAATGCTCTGCTCGTCAGCACGGGGGCGGGGCGGGGGGCAGGGGGAAGTTCAGAAAAATAGTTTTGTAAAGCATCTTTCATGCACAGGCCTGGGGCTTCTGGGCCCAGGAAACAGGAAAAGAAGAGGAATCAGAGGCCCAGGTTCTGGTTCCAAACCTTCCTCTGACAACTTCCCATAGCCCACTTGCTAGACCCCTCCAGCCAAACCTTCTAAACTTAAAAAAGAGCACAGGGTTTTTTTCCTTTTTGAACATTTGTTACACCTCTCAAAAAGTATTAGGTCCGGGGCACCTGGGTGGCTCAGTGCTTGAGAGGCTGCTTTTGGCTCAGGTCGTGATCCCAGGGTCCTGGGATCCAGTCCTGCTTCAGGCTCCCCGCAGGGAGCCTGCTTCTCCCTCTGCCTATGTCTCTGCCTCTCTCTGTGTGTCTCTCATGAATGAATGAATGAATGAATGAATGAATAGATAGATAGATAGATAGATAGATAGATAGATAGATAGATAGATAGTATTAGGTCTGAGCCCAAACATTTCAGACTCGGTCCAAAGAGGGGCACACACCCCTAAGGACGGTAGCAAGGGGAACAGCTGTTCCACTTAGGGCGGTGGAGGGGCAAGCGCTGCCACCCTTCCCCATGCTGCCTTCCCCCTCACCCCCGCCATTTCCGAGGGTCAGGACGGCATAGAGTCCTCCCGGGTCCTGACAGCGCTGGGGAGACTCACTGTACCTGCAACAAGACTGAACAAAGAGTTCCCAATCTGCTCTGAGGCTGTGTCTTGCGCTGCAAGAACTTTATCAACGTAACACGTTGTAACCCTGCCTCCCAGGCCCCCATTGACCACATACTGATCTCACCCTGATGGGAAGGGGGAGCACGCAGGGGAAGTCCAGGCCTGTCCCAACCAGGGACGGGCCAGACAACTGGAACTGAGCACGCAGGGCTGTGCCACAGCTGCTGACGGGAGTTGAGAGACCCACCCGTGAGAAGCTGAGCCTTCTTTCCTTCCCAGTCCTGCCCACTTCAATAGACTTTTCTCTAACACTGCGCCCAACAGGCAGATACAGGACAGACCCATGTTGGGGTGGATTAAAAAAAAAAAAAGACACAAGACAGCACAGAACAGGCCACAAGCCATGTGCCTTCAGCTGGCATCCCAGCACAGAGGCCACTTAAAATCTTTAAGGTCTTAAGGCACTTTGGGTTCCTCAGCCGTATAATGGGTGTAAAGATCGTATTTGCCCCAGGGGGTTGTAAGGGTTAAGAAGACAGCGAAGTATTTAGCACAGTAGGTGCTGGATGAGCCTCCCTGTTAAGGCTTAGAGAAGCAGAGAGACTCACCCACAGTCCCACAGGTCACGAGAAAGCAGTGCCAGGCTTGAGAGCAAGCTCTACTCAGACTTCCAGTCCAGTGTCTTTGCCACTGCTGTTTTCTAGCATGTACTACAAGCTCCACTGGCCAGAGGCTGGGTGATGGCAGGTAGTATGTGGATGAACAGTTTAAATTGCAATCGTTATCTATGTAATATCTGAACCAATACAACCAGCCCAGAGCTGTGATTGGTCGAGGGTCATTGCTTGGGATAATGCTAGAGCAGGTATTCAGGGGTTTAATAGGAGAGCCCATGAAAAGGAAAAATAATGAAGCCAACAACACAGTATATACAGGTGGTAAGAAGATATAAAAGGTTCGGGGAGCTCTCTCTCATAGACCCTGCTGCTCCCCTGAAAGTCTCTGGCTGGACTGTCCCTTCTAACAGAGTCAACCAGGGACAGTCACCATCGGCACATCCTGGCTTGCTCCACGCATCCATCCATCCCACCCTCTCGATGAAAGCAAGGGCTTTAACCCCCTCCAGGCTCTCTGAGAAAGGTTGTGAGAAGGGTTATGCGCCTCCCTGACCCCTTTAGATTCGTCAGCGGCACACTTCTCCATCTCCCATCCCCCCAGCAAGGACCCCACAGCCGGGAGCCGCCCACCCTCCCCCCCCACCCCCCCAGCCTTCCCTGATAATGCCTTCTTCCTTGCACTGCGATCACAAGAGGGCTGGTTAGTGGGAGGACCTCAGGCTGACCTTTGCTGACAGGCTCCCAGCTCCCCTGTAAACCGATCTAATGTTAGGCCGGGTAATTAGCAACCAAGTAGTTATTGCAGCTTCTAACTATGTGGGATCAAGACTGAAGAAATTCCCAGAGGGTGGGGTGGGGGGAGCGGCCTGCTGGGGACCCCAACCCACACAGAGGCATCTGCTCACAGCCAAAAGGAGGGACTCAGCAACATTTCTGAGGGAGGCCAGCATTTTCCAGGTTTTAATTAAAGCGGGACCCGGGTAAGGAGACAGCTACCAAAGGAAATTAGTAAATAAAGAAGGGCAACTAAGAAAGAAATCCATGGCTTGCCTGGAAGAGCCCATTCAGGAACGTACGAGCCCTCAAGACAGATGTTCATGCACAAGGAACTTTCTTTTCAGCCACAGAAGGATCACAGCAAGGAGCCCTAAAGAGGCAGCAAAAGAGAACTGCAAGCAGGCAGGAGACACTGCACTGCTCTGCTGCCCAGCCTGCACGCCCTCCCCAGGACACCCCCCTCATCCACTCAACTCACAGCCACCTGCCCCCCCACAAACAGCTCGGCCGCCCCCACTTTGTACTTAGAAAATTTGAGATGCCGGGCTGCGTGGTCTATCCTAAGGGAGCCATAGGATCCCCCGCTGTGAGACACATGCGTAGTGTGTGTCAGAGGAGCACGCCAGGTCCCCACAGAGGAATAAAGAGGCAGGCATGTCCAGGTACAGCAGGCTGCCCTCATCGTGACTGAAAAGAAACACAACTGCATAAAAGAGAACACGGACAGAAAGACTCTCGAGAACTGCCCCTCCTTCCTACGTCCAGCAGGACAGTAGGATTCCAACAGCACCACAGCACGTTCCCTCCTCCCTAAGGAAGCCCTTCGTTCTTCGACCCACCCCGTCCTGATCTGCTTTGTCCTTAAAAAATAAAAAAAAAAAAGCCACTCGACTGGACCGCAGTTGCCCATGATGACTGCTGAGCCTCCTTCCTCGGGGGCCGCATGGACTAGATTTTCTGCCAGTCTGAATTATGCTCCAGACTTCCTCAAACTTCATTTCCTCTGCCCCCGCGCCGCCCGGTCCCCTGGCGCATTCAAGGCGCTACAGACTCTGCGCTGAATCCGCGACAAAAACCAGGGTTATGGCAGCCGATTGCACTGACCGACCCTCCGTTTCCTTCTCCAAATAGTTAATGCACTTAATAACTAGAGCCCCAACTACAGACTCTTCAGACACCCCTCTATTAACCCGGGCCCACCACGAGCAGCGGGCCTCCACCAGGATCCTTCTGTTCCCTGTCACTTTATCATTTTTTAATCCACAACAAGGACTTTACACCACACTGGGGTTTTGTTCTCTCTTAATCTTTTATGAGGGACCTTTTCAAAAGCTTTTCGAAAATACAAGTGAATTGACGCCTACCAGGTCATCTTTATCATTTGAGAATTCTTTATGAAGAAATTACAGACTTTAACATTGTAAATGAATATTTAAGACTCAGCATTCACTGGGACACGCAGGTCTGACTCTTATGCATTTAAGTCACCTTATTAACTCCGTCTTTACAAAGATCCTCGCCTGCCTGTTAGTAAGGAATGATGCCCCTCCTGGCCTCCTGCGGTGGGGTCCCCGCAAGACCTTCTGGACCAGCTGAGATTGAGTATGTACTGAGGACCAAAGGGATATAACTGTGTGTCAAAGGACTTCGAGCCAAGGAGTAAAAGTCACGGAGTCAAGGAAGGTGGCAACCTAGTCGATCTCTACCTTCCCCCAGGTGGATGGCAGGTAAGCAGCACGGCTTCCCTGCATCACAGCTGGCCCACGCATCCACAGGGAGCCAGTGACAGCTTCTTGATGTTGACACCATTTATGCTCCCTCATAACACCTGTTTGTTGTTGCTATGATTTCTAATTAGCACTCTGCAACAAATCCAGGCCTGAGAGAGAGCGCAGGGACAGGTTTCCCCTGATGGATCAATTATAGATGTGCATGGGGCGGGGTACTTCCTGGTCACCTAAAATTATTTTGTTGGTGAGTTTAAAGGTAAACCATCTAGTCAAATACTTATCTCCTCAAGAGCTGCCTTTGGGTACAATTCAAAAGCTGTGGTGCGATTCTGAAACCCCCGTCTGAAAGCCTTCCTATCAAGTAAAACACAGGGTAAAGGTAATCCACATTTATACCAACACACACGTTCCTAATCACTGGGGAAATCCTCAGCCTTCCCAGCACACACATCCGCTTCCAGTGCCACAGCTAGTCCAAGGCTGTGCTCCAGTAGCCAAAAATCTAAGCAGGGTGCCTGGTCTTATGGACTGATGAGATGTGCCTGCCTCATCCCCAATATATATGGGTAAAATTCACAAGTCCAGAAAATTGTCTCCAGTGTCCAGAGCACTGGGCAATTCTTTATCCTTAAGTTAGACCACTGATGTCCGGTCATCACTGGATGTCTGTGAAAGGGTCACCATAAATGAGCTTACCAAACTCACCTCCTTCCTCAGTACAGACCTCTCCAACCCGGGTGTCCTAGAGGCTCAAATGGGAACTGCAGGTCTAATGGCTGCATTAAGGCAATGCAGCAGTTGGGCCTGGACTTAATGAGCTCTTGCAAGGAAACAGGAAGTCTATAAAGTAATTTAAATAACTTCCAGTCCTGAAATAAAGGAAATTAAGCCGCTGGCACAGACCTCTCTGATAGACACCTTTTTTTTGTCCCTCCAGTCACATCCACAACTACAGCTGCCATATTCCTCTCCCCAGGGCCAGCCCCCAAATTCCTCGAAGATGAAACATACAAAGGCTACCAGTCATTCCCAGCTCCTGCAGAAACTATAGGCGAGGGACACGGCACGGTGTGCAGCAAGAGCACACGAATCAGCCCCCAAGCCCCTCAATGAGCCCTGCCCTTCCCTATCTGCATGACTTTAGGTGAACCATGAAAGTTCACAGGGCCTTGGCAACTCACCATGAACCCAGGAAAGATCTTGGTCTGGGCAAACAACCTCTGAGATTGTGAAAAGGGTCAAAAGAGCACATATGAAAATAGTGCAAACCAAAAATGCAAATAAACATCTATATTATTCCGGCCACCAAAGCCCTTGAGCTCCAGAATTTTTCAATTTTCTGTTCAAGAGGCACTGTGCCATCCTTGTCTTCCACTTACCTGTGACTATTTATTCATAGGCTCTTCTACTTTTCCTAAGCCCCTAAATGTAGGTAATTATGTGTGGGGTAACTACTAGTCCAACCAGACATGGCTTCCTTACATGCACGGGCTGTGGCTTTTTATCTTCGGTAACGCCATGCGACTGCCACGTAGCAGGTTCCCAGCAAAGGGTCAAAATCTACAAATCATGCAGTTACCCACTCGTTCTTAAGGACCAGTATGCTAACAACCATTCATCAACTCTCTGCGGAAAGAGACCAACCTCATAACAACATTCATAACTGGCTGTGAGCGTACAAGGGGAGGGGGGGCTCCAGTCCTCCCCCCAACTCCTCCCACCACCCCCATGGGCAGATGGGTCCCAACTTCTCACACGAAGATGGACTGCCCTCTGTGAAAAGCAAACCACAGTCATTATGGCAGTTTCACCTGGTAAACCCAAGCTGCTGGCTGAGACTATTTCTGGCCATAGAGTTAAGTTTACTTTACTGATAATAATCAGCCAGATACAGACTGGTTTAACCAGTACCCTGGATACAGAATCACAAGAAAGACACACTGAAAAGCAACTTAGAGTCAATCTCGTTTTGCTAGCCCTCTAGTTATTACTACTGACAACTGGTACGGTGAACCCTTGACCCTTCCACTGGTAAACGCCAACAGTGAGGGTTGACATTCCTTATTGCCAAGAAAGCCTCCCCACCTCTCTCTTCTGTGCATGAGGGCAAGATCTGGTCCTCTTAAAAGAGAACAGTAGGGCCCTGCTACAAAAAAAAAAAAAAAAAAAAAGGATGCTCCCAAACCAACATGGGAAAGGAAATGACCGACATAAATTACACTTTGCTTTATATAAAGGCACCCCTTCTTCACAAACAGGTTCCATGTAAAAGTGCTCTCTAGCTCCCATCAATGATGATGAGATAAGGTCTTAATACCCCTGAAGATTTAGATGGTGCTGTCTTGCCCGTGGGCCTGGAACAATTGGACCAAGAGGGTCCAGGGTCCATCTGAGCAAGAGAGTCTTCCTTTCAAGGTCCCTCCATTGGGTAAGAATTCTTTACTGGGGGTGGATGGGAAGGGGTGCTATTCCAGCACTTGAGCAATAGTGTTCCCCGCCCCGGGGCTCACCATGGTGAGGCCCGCCCCCCAGCCCCTGTGCATCTAATGGCACTCATGCCTCCCCAAGAATGTGGGGCGACTTGTTCTCCTGGCCATGGCATCTGTCCGTCCCATCACTTTACAGTCAGAACGTGGCCGGAGGGACACAGTCTTACAAATTTCTGTCCGGGGTGGGTGAATGCAAAAAGCAAACACAGACTGTCTCCCACAGCATTCATCGTAGTACTCCTGACCAAGAAAGGCAATAAGCACATCTTGGGGTCTCCTCTGTTCAGCCATCCTTCATCTACAATGGGAGCCACACAGTCGACAGAGCGTGCAACTCTTCATCTCAAGGCTGAGTTCAAGCCCCACGCTGGGTGTGGAGATTACTTACAAAAATAAAATCTTTAAAATGGGAGTCACATATGTAATCTTAAAATTTCTTAGTAGCCTGTATGTAGACTAAGTTGAATTTAAATAAAAAATGTTTTTAAAATTCCAGCAAAGGGAAAAAAAAAGTCTTAGCCACATTATAAAGGGGGGGGGGGGGTGTAGTGGAGACACAGGTCAAATTATAATTCTAATATGGCTAAAATTCTTTTTTAAAATGTAATCCATCAAAATTTTATTAGGATATTTGCCCCTTGTTTTCCTCCAAAGCCCGGATGCCTGGTGCTTGATCTACTTACAGCACAGCTCAATGCGGGTCAGCCACATTTTAGGGGCAAAGCAACCACGTGTGGCTGGTGGCTACCAAATTACAGCGATCTGAAGCACTGGCTTCCTCTGCTGATGAGAACCTAAAACAGAACTCTAATCCAGCCTCGCTGTAATAATTCATGCTTGTTTTTCCCACTCACAGACTTCACAGAACCCACCCCTACTTCAAGATTCTTTCCCACGGCATTTACAATTATATTTGGGTGACATGTCAAGAAGTTAAGCTGGCTGGGCCTGGAATGAACAGATTTTCAAGGAATCCCGTACAACTTATCTGGTCAATCAGATCTTCTCTCCAGGGCTTGTCCACCATTCAACTAGACCCCTGGGGTTTCTTAATTTAAAATCCTCACAACCCTCTAACTTGAAAATTCATGAGGATATGTAGTTAACCCTGTAGTGGCCACATAACGTCTCCACGTTGGTGTGTTCTCACGTACAACAGACTCCACTTCGAACTCAAGATCACACTGATCGACAGTGTGTTATTTCTACCCTAGTCCCACAAGACGTCCATACACCAAAGACACAGAGCTACAGAGAATAATCCACCGAGGCTGTGCCTGCGGGGATCCTAAAACACCAAAAGACTCGGGATGAACCCATCTCTTTGGGAGTTGCTATAAACAGAAGAAAATTTTTTCCACAGAAGATAAAATGTTGAGGCAATGTTCTCAGCAGCAGTTAACCAGAAAGCCCCGTAGGCTCAGCCTAGATGGCAGGGGTGACACAACATTACTTGAAGGACAACAGCTCGGGGATGATACATCTGTCCCGAACGCCGAGCCCCAGCAGGACCCCAATTCTGCCAAAGAGTGAGCCTGATGCAAGTCAGGTCTGGGCCAGCACGTCTCCTGTGCCAGGGCCGGGTTCCACAGAGCCCACCAGACACATCACCGCAGCAGCAACTCCCACATCAGCCCCTTTCCCTGCATGGACATCGGCCCTACCCAGAGGAGCAGAGGACTTGGCCTAGAAAGTGACACCCAAACTCCAGATCCTACTGGAGGCTCATCCATCCAGATTCAGCTCTAACGGCGCTACGACCAAGAGGAAACTAAAATGCACAGCCAGCAGTTCAGAGTTCTGGCGGAGGCAAGAGAAAGTGCGAGCATTGCCTGCGAGGGTGAACCGAGCGCGCTGAGGCCACAGTGTGTGCTCCAGGAGCCCAGGCCTGGATCCTGAACCTGGAAATGCGGGGGGCCACGCTCTGACAGGTGGGGGCTCCCCGTAGGAAGTACGCTGGGCAGGAGAGACGGAGAAAGCACCCTGCCTCAACGCTGTCTGCTGGCATCCTCCCATCCCCGGGGGTCCCTCGACCTGTCCCCCAGGCAACAGGCAGGGAGAAGCAGGAGGCCAAAAGCACGTGGAGAGGAAGGAAGGAGGCAGCTCTTCTTGGCGAGCCGATGGGTGTGAGTGGTGAGCATTAATTAAAAAGCCATCCGGGAACAATGGCCTTTTCATATTTGGAGCCTGTTCTGCACAAAGCTCGGCTTGTTCTAGGGGGAGGTCGCTGCTTTCAATTTTTGTTCTTACTCATTTCCGAGGGCTGTGGCAATGTCTGGCACCCGGCTCTGTCCAGTGGAGCGTCCCCTAGCAGAGGCTGCACAGGCCGACCTCCTGGACTTCACAGGTGGGGGCGTCCAGAGGCCCGCGAGGACGCCGCTAGGGAGGCTGGGCCCCGCGGGCGGCGGCTCCGGAGGGCTCCCGGGCGTTTCCCTAAATAGCCGCCCAAGCCACGGAAACACACACTGGACGTTTTCATCGGCCAAACGCCCATTTCCCTCTCAAATTACTAGACACACCACACCCAGCAGACACGGGGTGAGGAGTCGGAGCCCGAGCCGCCAGCCGCTCGCACCGCAAGGCCCGGGTGTCCGCTGGAGCCCGGCCCCGCCGTCGGGGAGCCCCCCAAGGTCCTGACCCCCGCCGGCCCCGACCGGGCTGGGAGCATCTAGCAGGGGCCTGACACGGCACGAAGCACGTCTCTGGGGCCTCAGGAGCCCCGGTGGGCGGGCCCCTGGGATCCCACGGCCCGCGTGACTCACTTCTGACAGCGTCTAGGGCAGAACCAGTCACCTCAGAGGGGAGGTTACAAAGAGGCTGCGCATAGCTCGGGGCTCCCTTCCCTCCCCTCCCTCAGCGGGGCCCCAGGCCCTGGGCAGAGGCCACCGCGGCCCGCAGGGAGGCAGCCTGTGGCCCAGGGGACCGCGGCCTCAGCTCGGATGGCGGCCCGGGCACCCCGGGCACCCCGCAGGGCGCAGAGGAAGCAGCGGGTGTTGAAGCAAGCCACTGCCTTCCCGGCTCGCTTGTCACCGAGGAGAGAGATGAACGCTTGCCCCTCCTGCTGGGGGATCCCTGGGGGACCCAGCGGTTTAGCACCGCCTTCGGCCCAGGGCGCAATCCCGGGGGCCCGGGATCAAGTCCCACGTTGGGCTCCCTGCATGGAGCCTGCTTCTCCCTCTGCCTGTGTATCTACCTCTCTCTCTCTGTCTCTCATGAATAAATAGATAAAATCTGGGATCCCTGGGTGGCGCAGTGGTTTGGTGCCTGCCTTTGGCCCAGGGCGCGATCCTGGAGACCCAGGATCGAATCCCATATCGGGCTCCCGGTGCATGGAGCCTGCTTCTCCCTCTGCCTGTGTCTCTGCCTCTCTCTCTCTCTCTCTCTCTATCTGTGACTATCATAAATAAATATTTTTTTTAAAAAATCTTAAAAAAAGAAGAAAGAAAGAGAGAGAGGGGAGGGGAGGGGAGGGGAGGGGAGGGGAGGGGAGAGAAGGTTGGGAGGAGGAGGAACTGGCCAGGCTGGGATTCTCAACTGAGGGCAGGTGCACCAGTCACAGCCACTTGTCCCCTCCTCTTGCAACTTCAGCTACCAACCAGCTTATGCTTCAGTCCACGGAGCTCTGAAGTGACAGTACTCGCTGGGCCGCTCCATCACCACGGATGACACAGAGATGCCTAAACTGCATGCCTCAATGGGGCTCCTGGCTGGCTCAGCTGGAAGAGCATGCAGCTCTTGATCTCGGGGTCATGAGTTTGAGCCCCGGGCGGGGAATAGAGCTTATTTAAAAATAAGTAAGTAAATTTTTAAAATGAATTTTAAAAAAAGAAACGCACACCTTAACAATAAAAAGACATCAGATTCCTTTAGAAGGTCAGATCTGAAAGAGCCAGGAGACGATCTAATCTAACCTCCTCCTCCTACGGAAAAAGAAACTGAGACCCAGAGTCAGAAAGTAGGGGAGACAGGATTCAAATGCTGGCTGAGAGGCCACGTGACTCTAAGGACCTGGGAAATTTCAGCCCAAACATGCTGAACATATTTCTGATTTGCTGGCCAAGAAAATCCCCTCAGTAGCTCCAAACTCCTCTTTGGCACCCTGCTGTTCGCTCCCGTCTGCGGTGGCCTGATGGTGGCCCACTGTCCCCACACCTCACCCTCCCACTTGGCAGCTTCTCCTACACCTGTCCCCCAATCCTTCTGCACAGCGATGGGTCACGACAGGTAGACACTGTGCCTCTTGGTTAATGTGTGAATGGAAATCCTCACTCCTGGCTTAGGCTGAGGCAACACCGTAAATTTACTTTGAAATTCTACAACATACCAGGAAGAGGACAGCGCGTTTCCAACAGGAAAACCCACCTGGGGCAGAGGAGTTCTCGCCACCTCCAGGATTCCACCAGCTTTCACGTCACTGACTAAGACTTCCAATATTTTTACAAACACACACTCCGGGCATTTAAAGAGCATAAATATTTAAGACTGAGTAGCCTAAGGACATTTTGTGAAGCATTCTTGCTAATTTTTTTTTTAAACTAGGCTCTTGCTAATTCTCAAGACTGAATAATTTCCACAAGTCTTCCAGACATGGCTATAGACCAGTGCTATTCGTGATTCTACGCTCTCACCAACTCTTAGACGTGCGTATGGTTTATTATAGAAGTAACAGATGTTCACTATTCAGAGTTCAGAAAACAAAATATTAGAAGTAGCCTGCACTCCTACCACCTGGAAATAACCACTCAGTTAATATTCTATTATGCATATTCTTTACCCTCTCCGTATTTTAAAAATTAAATTGAAGTTCTAAGGTACACACAGCCCCCTTTAATTTACTTGAACATCACTGTTTTCCCACATCCATAACCAAGAGACAGGAGTTTTAAATAGCCACATAAGAATCTGCCATATGGATGCACCACAGTTTAAATCAATCCCCTGTGAGAGATTTAGATTGTTTCCATTTTTCACTATTATAAATGTCTATAATAAAGTCTTTATTTATAAATTTCTTTTGCACAACTGATTTTTTTTTATTATAAATGAAGGGGCTGGATTACCAATCCTATTCTAGAAATTTGGCAACAATTAGCAAGAAAAACAGACAAAGATCCCTGCCCTTATGAGGCTAATATTTCAGCAGGAAAGGCAATCCAAGGTACTAAAGGTAACTATAGTATTTTAGGGGCGCCCGGGTGGCTTAGTCAGTTAAGCATCCAACTCTTGATTTCAGCTCAGGTCATAATCTCGGGGCCACGAGATCGAGCCCCACATACGGCCTCCATACTCAGCACAGAAGTATGCTTGTCCCCTCCCTCCCCCTCTGCCCCTCTCCTTTGCTCACACACCCCTCTCTCCATTAATAAATAAAATCTTTTAAAAAATTACATAGTACTTTATTAGGTAACATAGGCTATGGTAAAAAAGGCAAGACAAAATACAGAGAAGCAAATTTTTGGTGAGAAAACCTACAAATTTAAATACACCTTATTTTAATTTTTATTTTTTTTATTTTTTATTTTTTTAAGATTTATTTATTTATGATAGAGAGAGAGAGAGAGAGAGAGAGAGAGAGAGAGAGAGGGGCAGAGACACAGGAGGAGGGAGAATCAGGATCCATGCTTGGAGCCTGATGTGGGACTCAATCCCGGGACTCCAGCATCGCGCCCTGGGCCAAAGGCAGGCGCTAAACGTCTGGGCCACCCAGGGATCCCCTAATTTTTTTTTAAGATTTATTTATTCATTCATGAGATAGAAAGAGGCAGGGACACAGGCGGAGAGGGAGAAGCAGGTTCTGGATGCAGGACTCCATCTCCGAACTCAGCGATCACACCCTGAGCTGAAGGCAAATGCTCAACCACTGAGCCCCCCAGGTGTCCCTAAATACACCTTACTTTAAAGCTTTGTAACACATACTGCCCAACTACTTTTCAGAAAGTGTGCACCAACTTTTCTATCCCTTTACCATAACAGGGTATTTGCTTTCTAATAAATTCTTGGTTAAAAAACAAAAACAAAAACAAAAAAAACTCAACCTCACTAGCAATCAAATAAATTAAAATAAGGAGCTATTTGACTCTTCAAATGGAAGAGGCAACCTGAATTTATACTTCATGAGTTACCCATTCATATTTTTTCTTACCCATTCATATTCTTTGCTCATTTTTTTTTTTTTTTTAAGATTTTTAAGTAATCTCTACCCCTAACATGGGCTTGAACTCCCAACCTTGCGATCAGGAGTCACGAGTTCCACCAAGTGAGCCAGTCACATGCCCCACTTTGCTCATTTTTCTACTTTGTGTATCATTGATTTTAAGAGCTCCTTACCTGTTAAGGATATTCAGGACTAACTCTGTCAACTATATGTGCTTGCAACATTTTTTCCTGGTGTGTCATGTGCCTTTACATTTTGCTGTTAGTGTCCAGGACACAGAATTTTTTAATACAGCAAATCAGTCTGTTATGATTTCTTCACTAGAAGAACTAGGTCTAGTATCTCTCCCCATCCCCTATTAAGATTAATATTAACCTGTATTTTCTTGTAGCTCTTTCATGATTTCAGTTTTCTTTTTACCTCTCTAATTTATCTGGAATTTACGGTATTACATGCTGTGAGGAATGGCCCTATCTTAATTTTTTCCCTATTTGGTTATCTAACTACACTACAACAATTTATTGCACAATATACAATATTGTGTAATACTACAGGCAGTAAAGCACAGTGTCAGAGACTACTGGTTTTGCTGTCAATCAGATCAGTATTCAAGTTTGAGGGACTCTGAGCAAGTTACTTAAACTCTCTGAACACAAGTGAATGGAACTATTCATAGTGAGTACCTCACACAGTTCTTATATAGATCAAATGACCTAAGTTCCTGTGAAAGTGTTTAGCATAATGCCTGGCACTTAGAAGTACTGAAAAACATAAGCTTTTATTATGTCAATTCCTCTCACTTATTTGAAATGCTACTTTTATCAAACACACGTTTCTATTTGATTCCATTGCATTAAGTGGGCTCCATATTACTTTCTGAGTTTTCCTGGTATATGAGAAAGCTAATGATTTTTGAAATTTTACTTCGTAACTGAATTCTACGCTTAATTCAATTTAAACGTGTAATGGGTATTCTAGGAAGATAACACGTGCAAACGAGTTTTCCTGTTTCTTTTTAATCATTATTTGACTCTGGTTTGTACGTTCTGGCCAATTCAATAAGGCAGGAAAAAAGAATTGAGTACATTGGGCAATCTATGTTTTTGTTCCCAGTTTCATTCTGTTACCTCCGTTCATCAGTAAGTTTCCAGCTGAGAGGGCTAGGGCTGTCGGTTTCTTCATCAAATTAATGCAATCTCTTTATAGGCTGGTTTAAAAAAAAAAAATCTAAGCAAACTAGGAATAAGAGTAGAAAATTACCAAATGTCTTTTTTTTTCTAATATATATTATGTTTTTCTTCTTTGTTCTATGTAGGTGATGTATTGAAGAACAGACGTTATAAATGTTAAGCCCTTCTTACAATTCTGGGATAAACCCTATGTGGTCATGATTCTTTCAAAATGCCACTGAATTCAATCTGCAACTGTTTTGTATGGTGTTTTTGCATCCGTACTTATGCCTGAGCACAGTCCTCAGCCTTCTTTTTGTGTCATCTTTATAATGATGTTGGGTTCCCAGAGTTAGGCCAGCTTTGTAAAAATCAACTGGAACGCTTTATCTCTTTTTCTACACTCTGAAACAGTTTATTTAGCAGGCAATTATTTTGTCCCCCAAAGTTTAAAAGAGCTCATCCATTAAACTGCTTGCATCCAGAGTTCTTTTTCAAAGTATTTTTTTAATGTTCAGTTTCTTCTCCAGTTTCTTGTTTCAAGTTTCAAACTTGTGAGTCATTTCCCTAGAACAGCCATGTCAACTGAGATTTTCAAAATTGTTGTATTTTAAGTTATTTTATTTTTGTTATAAAATAACTACTTCACATACAACTTATAATTTGCTACTTTTTTTTTTTCTTTTTTTTCCATCACATCAACTCATTTTTAGTTTTGTATATTTGGGTTTTCTCTTTTCTTAATGAAGCATGAGGTCTGCTCTATTTTCTTAAGTTTTTTTCCCCAAATATATAGCTCTCAGATTTGCAACTTCGCCAGTAGTTTTGTCTGTTTTCTAATTCGTTAATATCATTTGCATCTCACTAGGCTTGTTTTATTGTTTCCAACTTTGAGTTGAACATTTAATTCACTTATTTTCATTTTCTCCTCCATAATAACAAAAAGATTTAAAGCTATGAATGTGCCCCTGAATATAACTTTGGCAATAACTCAGACATTTATGTGTACAGAGTTCTCAGTATTTCTCAATGATTCTCTAATAATAATATCATCTTCTCTTTGACCTGAGTGATTCAGGAGAATATTTTTAAATTTCCAAGTAACTGGATTTCATTGATGTTTTTAATATTATGTAGTCTGTAGAGGATAAAAACATCTCTGAAAGAAGAAACTCTGACAAAGGGGAAAAAAATCTTTTAGACAGAAAACACTAAGTCGTGAAAAAGATATTTTATAATGCTGTGACAGCCCTCTCCAAATATATGCCTTCTAGAAAGGATACAATAGCAGGTGATTCTGGGGAACTAAGTGACTGCATGCTGTACAGGAAGAGAGGGAGAGGAATTCTCCTCTGTACCTTCTGAAAATTTTATTATGGGCATGTACTGCCTCTTTAAAAATTAATTTAAAAAGCAATGCCATCTCTCAATAAATGGAATTAAACCATCTCAGACTGTGTAAGTATATAACCAAGTATATTTCCATACTTTCTTTGATGAAATTTAGAAATGAGTTTCATGGAGCTAGAACTTGGCTCTAAAATGATAAACATCTGTGGCTAGAGAAGGGAGGAGGAAAAAAATTTTTCTAGTTCTGTAACCTTCAAGTTCAAGTTCAGAATTAAGAGCTTCAAGGAAAAGGAAGTATCCAAAAAAAAAAAAAAAGTTTAATCAGGTTTCAACCAGACTACCATTTTGAAATCTGAATTCATTCATGTATGTGAAATTGAGAAGATGGTAAAATTCCCAGTTTCACCCTAAATGAGCCTTTCCCATTTTAGGAAGGCTCCACATTGTGCCTCTTGGTTGTTGCAGACTTCTCCATTATTAGTTAAAATGAATTTTACTCCAAAATTAATTCAAAGAACTTGTGATTATAAGCATTATGCCACTGTCCTTCCCACCAATTTTGCAATGTCAAATTTCTTAGAAGAAAAAACAAACTCATTAATCTGTTTTCCAATTGACGCTGAAGAAATCTGTTTCCCACCTTCTAATTCCTGCGACTGGGAAATTGTGTATATTGTGTTACCGTATAATGAAGGATGCCAGTAAACAGCCACACGCCTGCACACACAACAGATTATAACACAAACACTACCAAGTTATATACTCCTAGGAGTATTACTACAGGGATGTTATTTAATGCCTCATTTAAAAAAATATTCCATATGGATGAATAATTAGTCCACTAGCCTGAATACAGACAGGGAAGACATAAGAAGTAATCATTAATATCATATATAACATATATAATACATAATATAAAATGTAATCCCTCAAGATCTGTACCATACCAGATATGCGAGGAGAAGGTGGTAGTAAAGGTTAGGAACTGTCTCAGATTCAGATTACATGGTATTAGCTCAGGGCTGGTTACCAAAATTCCAACCTGGCAAGGGGTGGGGGGGGTGGGGGGGGGTGGGGGGGGTGCCCCCCCCCCCCCCCCCCCCGGGGCGGCCTTGAGGGGACCAGTGGCGGGAGTCCCAGCCATCCGCTGTACTTTCCTTGATCATTTAAGAAACTCTTAAAGGGACAGCACCTGGGGACTATCACTGAAAGCACCCATGCAGGCGCAGCCCCTTGAGAAAGGAATACTTAGCGAGGCATTCTGACAGCTAAGAGGCTGCAGGGCAGCTCTCCCTGCTGGGAAGGGCCATCCAGACGCCTGGCAAAGAACGTCCAGCTCTGGGGAAGGAAAGAGCCCCACTTCCACTGATTTCCCACGGGCCAAGTGGAGTTCAAGACTCTGCACTGTGCCCCATTCATTCCCCTGTCCTGGTGAGCCCAGAAGGTTTAGCAGCCACTGCTGCTAAAACAAAAGACAGATGACAGGAAAACCTCCTGCCCTTTGGCCATCCCCTAGCAAAGGGGAAGTGTAAAAGTGCAGAGGGGAAAGCAGGCCAGCTGCACTAATCCTTTTGTCCAGCAGTAATTAATAGTATAATCCACGTTTAAGATGCATGAAAGCAAAAATGCTGCATTATCAGAGCGCTCGGCACATCGCCCCAAGGCAGAACCTCCCCTGCTGACCTGCAGAACCGGGTCACCTCATCTCAGCCTCCTCCTCTCTCCAGGGAGCGGACTCTAGACACCCCATAAAAGGCCTGAGCTGGCAGCCAGAAGTCTCCAGTCAGCCGACATGCTCTGTGTCCAGCTTCGGAAACCACTCCCTCCGAGGCCGGACTGTCCCCCATACAGGCTCTACTCAAATCAAGGAGGCACAAGTCCCCTAATGCATTTTTAAGATTTAAGCTAACACTCCAGAAATAATGCTGGGGTGAAGCATGGTGCCCTTAAACTCAGGTTTGGTGGGGTGCCCTTTGTGTGTGTGTGTCTGTGTGTGTGTTCCCTGGGTATGTGATACAAATCCTGGGGGCACTGGGCAGGTTTCCATCACAGAGAAGAAGCCAACTACTGCCTTGCAGGCCCAAGGAGGCGGCGGCCTGTTCCACCAGTACTGAAACACTGTCTTCAGAAAACGGAGTGCTTGCTATCAGCTCATCGAGCATAAAGCACATTCAAGCTACAACCACAGCCAGAGCTACTTAAATCTGATGCGTGTGAAGAAGTAGAGTCTTCCTAGCTGTGCCTTGTGGTGTCGGCTGCCTGAGAATGTGATCTCGGGTCTCTAGCACCACCTCGCCTCATGGAACAGGTGTGTCTAAGGGCAGGTGGAGAATCTCACACTGCGGTTCACCCCGCCTCGGCACCACCTCTGCACTGCGACAGGGCCCCAGGCCCATGGCCGACACCTGACGGGGGCCGCAAGCCATGAAGCACCTGGCCTCCATCCCACAAGTTCTTGGAACCTCTTTCTTCATAATCTTGGCAATTGGATATAAAAAAAAAAAAAAAGAAAAGAAAAGAAAAAAAAAAAGAATGTGATAAAAAAAAAATCATTTTTCTCTTGAGTTTTGAGATCCTGGCACGTGGGATATGAACTAGGCAACCAACCACCTATCCTCGTTCCAAACATCGTGCCTTTAAGATCCTCACTAGAACCAAACACATTCCTCCATGATGCTGTTTAATTACTCTAATCCAAAAGGGACAACTCCAGAGTTCACGCTAATACTTCCAGGGGCCAGGCCAAGAAATGAAGAATCACCTGCAACAGACTTTTGGTAGAAAATGTATCCGTGATAGTTCTAGAAACATATCCCCATGCTATTGAACGTGCCCTCCTCTTGGACTGCCAAAAAAGTCCGTATCCAGTGACTGGACATACTGCCTGGGCACACCAGAACCATTTCTGATGACGTGTCACGGACCTGCCACTCAGGGAGGGGAGGCGCCTGTCCAAGGGGTTGTACAAGGAGCGCAGAGAGGAGGCCGCCATCCCCCCCACCATTGGAGGCTGCCTCCAGGTACCCTGCAGTTGACCTCTCAAGTGCTGTCAGACTCCCCTGAGACTCTGCTCTTACTCTCACAATGCCTGGATTCTTCCTCAGGAAACCTTTATAAACACTCTCTTTCTGCCTCAAGGACTGCTCTTGGTGCCTCACTACGTTACAATTTTACCAAACAACATCGTGTTATTTGGGGAGGAGAAAGGCTACCCAATTTCCCCCTCAAAGCCTTCCCCTCCTTCCCAAAGAAAAATCCTTTGCCAGAACAGGTACACTGCTTTAAGCTTTCACAGGAACACTTGTTTTAATTTTAGCTTCCCTGCTACTCAACGCCAGCCCACATGGGCCTTTCCCTCCCAGTTAACTGCACTAACTCCACCACAGGACTCCTGTGTGGACAGGCCCCCAAGAGATCCATGTCCTACCACGGGGAAACTTGTGAACATGTCACCTCTAATGGCAAATGAGCCCTTGCAGGTGGGATCAAGCCAAGGATCTTGTGAAAGAGAATCAGGTGGGCCTGATATAATCACAGGGGTCCCTATAGTGCCAGAGAACTGGGTATTAAAAAAAAAAAGAGGACACAAGAGAAGAATGAGACAGAGGAGACATGACGATAGGAGCAAGAGGCGATATAATGGAGAAAGTGATCAGGAGCCAAGGAATATGGGTGGATGCCAGAATCTAGAAAATGCAAGGAAACGGATTCTCCCCTCAGAGCTTCCAGGAGGAATGAAGCCTGGCAACACCTTGACTTTAGCCCAGTGAAAGGGATTTCCAACTGCTGGGCTCCAGAACTATTAGACAACCTGTCTACGTTGCTTTAAGCCACTGAGGTCATGGCAATTTGTTACAGCATCAGTAGGAAATGAACATGACCCTTCTGGAGACTGTGACAATGAACACACAGAAGCAGGAACGTCCCTGAACTTCATGATGAGGTGTCCTCCTTCAGGTCCACACAGCCCTGCCCCCTAGGCTCTGTGAGCCAGCCAAATCCTCTCTTTCCCATCATCAGAAATTAGAACCAGAGGTCTTCAATGCCATAAGGAAGTTGTGTTCTGTGGGTAGTGCTCAGTGGGACATCTCAGCAGTAGACAGAAAAAACCTCCCATACTAGCCTGTCACATCCGAGATTCATAAATATCCACAATGAGCCATAGGGACAACAGAGAAACAGTATTTAAACAAAGAATATATCCGTACATTTTTATTTTATCTAATAGCAGATATTGGACTAAAAAAAGAAAATCTACACGGAAGAATCACCAGATCCATATCTCCTTTTATCAAATGGACAGAGCCAGGACATGCCAACCTCACCCAACCTCGCCCAACAGATCCCACGGGTGGGCTAGCCTAAAGCCTCACTGTGATGCCAGGCAGCTAGCCTAAGGAACTGGAAAACCAGGGCCTGTGCCCATCGCTCCCCTGAAGACAAAGAAAGGAGGAAGGCTCTGGAAGTTGATGGCATCTTGCCCACCTCCGTGGTAGCCTGGGGCCATTGGATCTTGCCATCTTGCCAGCACCTAAGAGGTGTGAGCCAGGCAGCCAACCACATCAGAAGCTGGCTGTCGGCCGGCCCCAATTGCCCAACACCTCCACAGGAGCCAGCTTTCCAGGACTAGTTTTACAAACCACACAGGTACAGGCCACTGTTGACCAAACCAGGCCATGGAGCCTTAAAGAAGGTCCCACATCACGTCTGGGCCGACGGTGAGGGGAGGACCTTTGCTGCAGAGCAATTAAATGCATTTGTGCTTCACGTCAGCCTCTGCACAAAGAACATTCTTCTCACTTACTATGCAGAGGAGAATCCCACCAGGGTCCTACTCCAGTCTCACACACCTTTCTTTCCATCACAAGTCAGGCCTTCCGTCTTCCTAACCCACCATACCCAACTGCTACTTCATTCCCCGGAGCCTACCAACCCTCTGCTTTGTCTGAATGCTCCCAGGCTAGCCCGTTTCCTTTATGACAACCATCAGCATGAAGTATCATGTCATGACGTTTTAAGTTGGGGCAGCTAGGGCTGCTCAACGGGATCTAGACATGCAATTTCAGTGTGCACGTCCAAAGTGCTCCTTTAAACACGGTAAAGTCGTTAATAAATAAATAAACCAACCTTCCGCTAAGGGCTCCCGTTCAGCAATCCTGCTTGACAAACCCATCACTCGGAACATTCAAAGTCTAAGAGAAGGTGAATTCTGGCAAAACAGGCAGCTAACCTGCCCAGGAGTCAAGATCTTTCTGCTACTTGACCAGTTTCCCTTTACCTATGGCTTCTGATGCCCTCCTCAAAATAAACCAGCCCTAGAAATAGAATCCCATCTTCCTTAGCGCTTATGACTAATTTATGGCCTTCTTTTAAAGCCCTTGCACCAGAGCTCTGACTACAGTAATTTCCTCTTCTTCTATATGAATGTCCATTTACAGCCACTCTGTAACCTCTGCGTGAACCGAGAATATTCTCCGTGCCTCCCACGGATGTGGGATCACGCCCTGGTGAGAGCCGGGTAGCTCTGGAGCAGAATCTCTCCATTACAGTGTAAGCTCACTTAGGACCCTACCCAAGTGCAGCTGTAGGGCTGTATATCCCCCAGAGAGTTACTCAAATACTCCTTTTGCTTTAATGAGCTTTTCTCTTAAAAAGGCAAAGGAATACCAATCGCTGGGTCAGCAATCAGCATGCAATCTTAAGACATGATTTGGGTTTACTTAACGCACTGGGAAAGAAGGGGAGTAGGGGTCTTCATTTTGTTTTTAATGGGGGAAGAGGGCTTGGGAGATGTCCCAGAAAACATCCTCTGCAGGCCACAGGAGCAGGAATACTTAAAAGGGATATCTGGATCTGAAAGCACTCCAGGTTTTTTGCCAACCCTCCCTCCGTCCACCCCAAAGGTTCCCCTCGCCAGGCCATCAAAGCCTTACCAGTCCGTCCTCTGCCACACTTCCCCAGGCTCCCCGCCCACGTCGCTGGCTGCCCTCACATCTGAATACTGCCTCCTCTTCTACAAGGCTACCCCGAGCTTTTCTGGTCTATGGCACGACCTAACAGCTGACTTCTCCAATTCCACGGTGCTAGAAAACATAGTCGTCCACAAAGAGCCTTTGCATCTTAGCACCCCCACAATCAGAGCCTGTCCGGGGACTTGTCCACCCTCGCCTTCAGGTATCTGAGTGGCTACGGCATGATAAGGATCGCCGCAGGGCTAGGGATGGCCGTGAGCAGGGAACCCAGTAAGCCAAGGCACCCGCTGCCGCACAGAGTTCGTGCCCTGGCGGGCTCTCGGGCCACAGTGTCTGTCCCATCACCAGTTCCACAGATCCTCCTCTTGCCCCTACGCTTTTACCATCTTCTTTTCTGGGAAGGTCTTCTCCAATTTAGCTGGAAATTCTAGAGTTTTCCGTGGGGGAGGCGGGAAGACTTATGTTTTCATGGGTTTTGATTTTGTTTTAAAAAATTAACTTCAGGCAACAAATGGCCAGAGTTTTAAGTGAAGTTTTTAGGGGCTCCTCAACTAAACCATCCCACGCCTGGTGTACGCTGCCACGTGCTCATCTTGAGACTCCAAAGTCTGTCTCTATAAACTCTAAATGGTGGACTCAGTGCGCCAAAACATCGCCCCGATGCTTGTCCGCCACAATTTTACCCCCAAAGCTACAATTCTTCTCATGCAAAGGCCAGCAGCCCTCAAGCCACCCTCCAGAACTCGGGGTCCAGTTCCGCTGGCGCCCTCGTGGCCGTGTGCGTTTCTGGTTGCACAAGGGCCCGGGCCCAGCTTTCTAAGGCCAGGCCCCCAAGAGACAGAGCCCGGCATTCCAGCACATTCCCCTCATTACGCTTCCCCCGACGCCCCTCGCGGCCGTCCTGAGAGCTGTCGCCGGACCGGAGATAAAACAGCAATACAGCTTTCTGGCACCTTCTCAGCCTGTCTCCAGTCACGGAGTCCTCGGAGGCAAAGACCCTGTGGCCAGTTCATCGCGGGCAGCGGCCCGATGCCGCCGAAGTTGCCAACAGCGAGCAAAGGTCTGCTCCCTGCTCCACTATAAGGCCCAGGAAAGAGGCTGAGCACAACACACTAAGCCCCAGAGGGGCCTTCGAGCCTTCCAGCAGCGCCGCGAGCGCGTGCGAAGGACTTACGTGCTGTACGGGCCGCGGCCACGCCCCGCCACATCTGAACACACACCCCCCCCTTCCCGTGTCCACTGAGGGCCCTCTCGGCCACACGCGGAGGGAAGGGGCAGTACGTTCCTGTCCCAGACCTGGGCCGAGCCTGGGTGGCCGCAGCGCCCGGCGTGCACCTGCACCCCCCGCCACCACCCTTCTCCGTGGAGCTCTTCCTGCTGTAAGAGGGCTTGAACCTGCACAGCATGAGTCATCGATACTCTCAGGACGCAACTCCTCAATCCAGAACCTGAGCCAGTTCCTAGAGAGATGTCTCAGGTCTCTCCCCACCCCACCGCATCACATAATGTGCTTGGCATCTCCACCCCCATGACCTTTCTCTAGAGCCTTCTCGAGATCTCTTCTTCCATCTACCCACAACCAGGACTCTTTATTTGTTTAGCCCACTGGTAAGAAAAAAAGAGCGCCGTCTGCCATTCTTAGCAGGGCACAAACACTTAAAACAAAAAAAGAATGTCTTCTGACTTTGCTTGGGTCCTGTCCTGAGCCCTTTAACCTTTTGAAAGAACTGTAGACATTCCATGTGAACTATCACCCTATCACTGCTGAAAGACAAAATCCACTCCACCCTGCAACATCTCACACGGATCCTTCACATTCTTGGTCTGGGAGCTGAGCGTTTAAGAGAGAGGTAGAGGGGTAGGGTGGCGGCGGGGGGGGGGGGGGGTGGGGGGGGTACCAAGAACGTGAGAAAGGCCGCCGGTACCAGAACACGCGGCACCAGTATCCATCACTCTCCCGAGATACCAGGATACTTCACTTAAAATTTTTCAAAAATAACTTTCATGAACCACATCCCAGAAACCCGACACTGGAAGAACACTTTCCTAGCAATCGAGATCAAATTTCAGATCAGATCAAAGGGAGATTGCCCAGGGGAACCGTGAAAGGAGTGAACACTGCTATCATTCTATCAAAAAAGTAAAGATATCGTTCTGATTTCTTACGGGAAGTTTCAAAACAAAAGGTCTGCCTCTTAAATTCTGAAAGCAGAACAACCCCCGCACCGCCTGTAAGGTCCAAGAATGGCCTCACCATATGGGAGAGCTTCTGAAATACACAGAAAATGGGAAATGTAGGTCACGTGGGACACACTGCCGTGAATCCAGCTGCCCAGGCTGGACCCACTGTATTGACTTTGGCAGCGCCTGTCAGCCATGACTCAGCACTGAAGTTCTAGAGGCTGAACTCCAGTGGATCTCATCAGTTCAGCTCTCCGGAGCTGAGTTCGACTCCACGAGATTCTTCAACACCCTATGTGTTCTGGATATTATTCCATTCAAATATTTTCTGGTCTAAGGGAAGGCCAGGGAATTACAAGTATGGTCACCAGTCTTGGTCTGTCTTTATTGTACCTGCACTTGTTGCTTCACCCTCCTGACAACTGGGGAGATGGGTACTAGTAGCGATTCTGCTTTGCCCACAAGGAAAAGTGAGGCCCAGAGAGTCCCAATCATTTTTCCAAAGTCACGCAGCTAGGAAGTATCAGAGCAAGAATCCAGTCCCTGGTTTTTCCATGACCAGAGCCTTTGGTGGCACAAGCCCCTAGTCCGTATGCCAGCCAACAAACTAAGCATGAGCAGTGACCAAAGATTCGGGTTTATATAGGAAATAGTTCCTGCCAGGGAGGTGGGTGGGGGGATGGGAATTAAGGAGGGCACTTGATGGAATGAGCACTGGGTGTTGTATACAACTGATGAATCACTAAGTTCTACCCCTGAAACTAATAATACAGCATTATGTTACCTAAATTGAATTTTAAGATTTTTTTTTATTTATTTATTCATGAGAGACACAGAGAGAGAGAGAGAGAGAGAGAGAGAGAGAGGCGCAGAGACACCGGCAGAGGGAGAAGCAGGCTCCATGCAGGGAGCCCGACGTGGGACTCGATCCCGGGTCTCCAGGATCACACCCTGGGCCGAAGGCAGTGCTAAACCGCTGAGCCACCCGGGCTGCCCTATGTTACCTAAATTGAATTTTAAATTAAAATTTTCTAAAAAAGAAATAGTTTCTGCCAAAGAGCTCAACTCAATTTGTCCCTCTTCTCTCTACACACTCTTAAAATTATTAGGGAAACACCTGCCCATGTCAGCAAGAGGCATGTAGCCCATTCCCTCCCTTTGTATAGGCCCTCAAAGGTCGAGCACCCAACATGCACACAGGTGGTTCTGGGGCCCCTTTTGGTCTGGATCCTCAGCCCACCTTGGGTGGTGGGTGGGTGGCAGGGGAGGAGGAGTAGAGAATGTCTCCCTATAATGTACCCCCATCCCACTGGCTAACACCCATCAGTGGTGGTGCCTTGCCTGCCCACTGGAGTTCAAATTCAGATTTAAACCAACTGTTAGGCAATCCTCTTAAAACACTTAGCCACTGAGGTGGTTTTTGTTTTTGTTTTTTTTTTTTTTCCATCTAAGACAGTGACACATCCCCACCCTGCCCACCTTACAGAATCATGAGAAAGACTTGAAAGAGCTCGGGCTCCAGGGCTTTGAAGACCAAGTCTCTTAAATTCCTGTCCAGTTGTCCTCTGAAAGATATGTTACCTCTCTTTTTTATTTAGAATTAAAGTTAAATATTTGAGTGGCTAACTCAGAGGCCTAACCAGTTATACTGAGTAGACATGCAGTAGTTCATTAAAAGATCGACAGGTTCACTTGGGTGAGCAAAGTCATAACCGAAGAGGTGGGGCTGGTGGCTCTGAGGCAAAAGAGGGAGGGCCTCTGAGGAGGAATCCCATCCTTCCTGTCACCCCAGGCATCTTTCAGTCTTCCTTCCCTCTCACCCCATATCCCACCTGCAAAATATATCCCAGAGGGTGACCACTTGTAGTGGCTTCTGAAGTGCCCCTCCAAATTTCACGTCTATCTAGAGCCTTAGAATGTGACCTGATTTGGAAACAGGGTCTTTGCAGGTACAATTAAGTTAGGCAAGGTTGTGCTGGATTAGGGTGGGCCTTAAACCCAATGGCTAGTGCCTTTCAAAGAGGAGAGGGCACACGAAGGTACACGCAGGGAAGAAGGCGACATGAAGACTGGCAGAGACTGAAGGGATTCAGCCATAAACCAAAGAAGGCCAAGGATTGCCAACAGCCACTGGAAGCTAGGAAAGATCTTTGCCTAGTGCCTTCAGAGGGAGCATGGTCCTGCCCGTTTCTTGACCTCTAGCCTCCAGAAATGAGAAAAAATGAATTTCTGCTGTTTCAAGCCAGTGTTTACAACACTTTGTTATGGCAGCCAGAGGAAACTAATATACCCCTCCTCACCCTCGCACTCCAAGGGTCCTGGCTGGAGGCGTTCATGACCTGGCTGGTGCAATCCTCTCTCCCTGGTCCCCTCGTTTCCTCTCGAAGCCCAGCACAACTGCCAGAGGGAGCCTGCCAACCCCGATCTGGTCACACCACTCCTACATACGAATCCCTCCCATCATGGGGCAGAGGATGATGCACAGCGTGGCCTTTGAGGTTCTAAACCACCTGCTTGCTCCTTCCCTCTCACACTCTCACTCTGGCCAAGCAGGTCTCCTGCTGCTCCTCAGACATGCCAAACACTTCCCACTCGGGATTTTTGAAGGGCTCTTCCCTCTGTCCAGAATCCTCCACCATCACGGACTTCCTCCGGTCCTTGCTCAAAAGCAGCCCTTGTCATGTGCCTTCACAGCCCCACTTAACCTGCAAACCACATCCTCCTCGGCACTCCCTCTTCCTTTCCTTAGCTTTTTTTTCCCCCCACACAGCATTTAACAGGTTTTAAAACAGCACAGTTTACTAAGTATGTGGGGCTGGAGGGTGGGGAGGATACCCTCCTTGAAGGTGAGGATTTTTCTCTTTTTTCCCTTTGCTGCATTGAGCTATCACTGGCACCTAGAACAGGACCTGGCACGCAGCAAGTTCTCCAACATCTGACGAAGGAGTGGACAAAAGGTCAAGGGCAGAAAAGGAGCCTGACACCCAGAGGAAACAGCAGCACTGAGGGCAGCCTGACAAAAGCACCCATACCAGGAACTTAAGTGGGGCAGGCCAGATGGGTGAGAAGCGCCAGTCTCGCAGCAGCAGGGTCTGCAAATCCTTACAGGCAGGTAGAAAATGCTAGGCGTCAAGGAGCTGCTACAGGCAGGAGAACAAGAAGAAGATAATAAAGCAGGATCTCTTGACCTCAGTATTACTGATATTTGGGGCTGGACAGTTGTGAGTGAGGTGGGGGAGGGCAGCTATCCTGTGCACTGAGGTTCAGAGGTGTCCCTGGCTCCCACCCACCAGATGTCAGGTGCATCTCTCCTATTCCCACCCCCACCCCAGTAATGACAACCACAAATGTCTCCAGATACTGCCAAAGGTCCCCGGCGCAGGACGGGGGTCAAATCACCTCCACTGAGAACCAGTGAAATAGCTTCAGGGACAGTGAACACAGAGCGATCACAGAACACATATACCACCACCACCACCACCACCCCCAGGGCCAGGCAAGTAACCAACAAGAGCGAGCTGGCCAGGTGCAAGGTAAGAGAACAACAGGGACCTATCCTGGTGATCTGAAAAAGCACATGCTCCTTCTAAGAGGGGCCAGGCTTTGCCCTTGAGTTCCAGAAGTGCCAAATCTCCCAATTTTTCCAAGTGAAGGCGCCAATTCAGATTTTTACACTGAAATATGCCGAAGTTTAAAATATAGTATGTGCTGAACCCGTAGGCCAGGTTTGCCTGTAGGCCACAACCTTGCAATCTCCGGCACAGAAACAGGAGCTTACAGCAGGAGTTCGGACACAAGGGGACAGGGGCCCAGGCTAGGCCTGTGAGCATGGGGATGAAAAGAGCACCAAATCCCAGAAACTGAAGGTGAAATCTGCTAAGCACAGAACAGCTCCCCAAATTTTACTAAAATGCAGGCCTTTCTCACAAGTGCCAAAGTAACACAGCCTTTGGAGAGTCTCTTAAAGATGCCAAGAAAGCCAGGAGCCCCCTCCTTAAATCTAGAAGGCAGATGAGCCAATGCCCACACAATCCTAAACCTGCAAACTGTCCTGGAGAAAGCCAAGGCCTCCACCTCTTTATGCTGGTCGGCAACCAGCCCGGCCACCCAGGTAGACCTTTCCCTGGCAATCAATCCAGTAAAACCACCAGCCGAGGAACAGCCGGATCGTGATCCACTTCTCCGGGAACTGGGCAATGTCAGTGTGCCAAATGACAATACTTCCCGGCGCCCAAACAGGCTCAGTCACCCCCAGACTCCTACCCGTGATAATGTGGAGCTAGAAGGACCCCTAAGCATCCTTCAAGCTGCTCTCTCCATGACACAGACGCCTGGGGCTGAATCGGTTCGTGTGAGCATCGTGAAACCACAAACCCACCATGCGTGCTCTGTGTCATCTTGACACCACCTGCCATCCCAGAGCTGGAGTAAGCAGGAGGACGCTCCAGCAACACACACCATGGTGTTGGTCCAAAGGCACCAAGCCCCCATCCAATGTTAGACTCTGACAAGAAGCAACAAAGCTCTGAGGGACACCTCCATTTCAGGACAGGATTACTGGAAGGGACACCAGTTTTCATTGCCCCATCTATGAACAGGGAACAGTGACTTCCTTTGAGCACCATCACCTTCCCAAAGAAAATTCTCTTATAAACAAAATATGCGCATTATGGTAACTAAAACACACTATCCCCAGTTTGGTGCGCCATCGGCAATGGACACACAGGCTGCTGCCCACGTGTTTGCATCAAATTCTGGACACAGTCAAGGTCACTGGATACAAGGTCAAACAGAACCCCCTCATCTCACTGGCACACAGTCTTGCCGGACATGAATGAAGTAAGCCAGTCTTTGGGGGTATGCAGGGAAGGTGGGGGAAGGGAGGGACAGCGAGGAGTAAGGTAGGCTGCAGGCAATAGACTCCAGGGAGTTGAGGGCCTGTTCCCAGGGAGCCTCATGACATCCCACGGGCAAAGGCTTCCTCCTTCGCCTTCCCTCCCAGACCCCGAGCCATAGGCACCATCCCATGGTGATGGGGCTGGAGATCACCCAACCTTCACAACCCAGCCCGATTCTCCCTTCACCCAACCTCCAAGTCGTGGTTGCAAAGAGAACCCATGTAAGACACACTAAAAAATCTGGACTGGGTCCCAAGGCACGCACAGAGACAAAACTCAAATGGCAGCAGCATTCAGGGAAGCCAAGGTACCAATGGGAACCGTGGACAGGTCACCCCCAAGTCGCTGGGTATCAGACTGCCCTCCCAGAATCGTGTTACCATAATTTGTGAGCTGACTATTCGGAGAATAATCCAAGGTCTAAAGGCATCTAAATGACTTGGCCATGTGAAAACACTGTAAATCAAGCGACCAGACACTTAGCAGACAGACTCCACATGAGTAGTTGCAGAAGGAACAGAGTGTTGGCTGTGCCCAATCCCAGCAGCCCTGGAGTCACATGTGCCCCCAGAGCGTGGCCACAGGGAGTCCCTGCTCCCCTACCATGGGTTCCCGGGGGTTGGGGGGGGAAGGCTCTCTGCCCCTCAACACAGCACATTCCCAGCCTTCACTGCTCCCACAGACACCCGCCCGTCTTCTGGAGATGAGACACTCCTCGCCTCTCTCCCACATATGATTTCCTCATGTATCCATTTTAAGGAACAAACTTTTTTTTCTGGAAAGAGGAGGAGAAAGTTCCCACATGCAGAAAATTCACACCCCGGGGAGGGATGAAGAGAGGGTCATTTAAGCACTTGTTGAAAGAAGACAAGTACAACAGTGATTAGGAAGAGAAGAAGATGTTTGCTACAAAAGTTAAATGGGACCACAGCCCGCATTACTACCCTGCCCCACTCCCTCCCCCCACTAGGATGCAGCCACTGGCCCTGCAGGCCACACGCAGGTGGACCCCCAAGGTAGGAGAGCGCCCCAGGAAGGGAAGACAGCTCCCCTGGTAGTTTGCAGGAGCTCCACCTCTGGGAATGGATTTGATGTCAAGTGTCAGCAAGTAAATTGCTATTGGCTTCTCAATAAGCAGCAGTAGTGAGCTAAGTGTTTCCCTGTATTGTGCGGGCTCTCACAGACTCAATACTGCAGTATTGACAGCACAATCACACAGTAATCCAGGCTCCACTAATACCTACACTTCCTCAATGAAAATACACTTTCCACTTGGACATCAGCCCATTAAGCTTTGGGCTGGAATCTCCAGCCTCCCTCCTCCCCCCAACCACCCCTGGGCCCTGCAACTGGCATCTCGCCCCCAAACACCCTGGCCAGTGTGAATATTCCAGCCAGCATATTGTCAGGGCCCAACCAAAAAGATAAACAGTCCGAGACCTACAGGAAAAGGCCTGGACTCTCCATCTATAAATCACCAGTGGGAAGGAAAGAAAAGTGATCCAACTCTTAAAGGATAAAAATCTCAGCAGTCGCGGAGGAAAATTGATGGTCCCTTACAAAGCAGAAGATGTTCACTCCAGGAAAGATGCATGCCTTCAAGTTTTCATGGAGTCAAAGAAATTCCAACTTCACCCAACCCAACACAGGAAGGAGACAAGGTATACACAATCCCCCAAAAAGCTCACACGATCACACCGGGCACTAGGTGTCTAGGATGAAGACCCCCCACGACCTGAGTAGCCTCAGACAGGCTTACACTCTCAAGGGTCTGCTGACTTAACAAGCAGCACTGTGCAAACGCTAGCCATTTCGCAAACCCACCTTTCGCACATTTTCATTGGATTTCCCGAACGCCCTGGAGCACGTAAGGGACAAGATTCTATCACACAGACCAGTGAAACAGAGAAAGTGACTTACCCAGGGTCATACAGCTAGTTCGCAGCCGATTTGAGATGAGAAGCTTGACTAGGGTTTGGCAAACTTTTATCACAAAGAGGAAAGTACACATTTTTTGGCTCTGTGGGCTGCACGGTCTCTGTGTCAGCTACTCAGCTGTGCCACTGCTACATGAAAGCTGCCGGAGACAGCACGTCAGCGAACAAGGCTGGCTGTTTTTCAGGAAGACCTTATTTATGGACACAAACAAGATTTTCACGTATTTGCATGTGTCACAAAATATCATTCTCTTTTTGATCCCTTCCCCCATTTGATCCCCCCAACCTGCTACCACCGCCATTTAAAAACGTAGGGACCATTCTGAGCTCACAGACCATACACAAGCAGGCCTACAGGCAGCAGCCTGCCAATTCCAAACCACTGGGGGACCTGAAAATGTTTAGAGCTCCGCAATGTCAAAAAAGACAAATCAGGACTGTTTCTCTGGCCTACTGCAATTTTTAATTATCAGTCCAGTCCAACTGCTTACCTTCTAACACCAAACATAAACCCCAGCCCCCAGGTCTCTGACAGCAATATTGCCGCACACCCATAACATGCTGACATAGTCTGAAGACTTCAGGAGAAACATGGACTTTTTACGAGAATTTTTGCACAAAACTCAAAGTTAAGAAACTTTCCACAAACACACAGCGCATGCCCAAGCCACTGCTGCTGGGTTAATATGCTAACTGCAAAGGCATCCCTAAAACTAGCACTGGAAGATTCCTTAAACACAGTGTTGGCGGGGGTGGGTGTTGACACCTCACCCCTCCTTCACCAAGAAGTAGTTTTAGTCTGTGTTCAGTTAAAAAAAAAAAAAAGTCTGGCCAGAAAGGGGTTAATGCCCTTCCAGGGCTGTGATCTGATAAATGGCTGTGCAGAAAGCAGGTTCCCTCACTTTGAGATATGATGTCACTAACCTTATTGATCCACTATCAGAGAACTTTGCTTATCTCTCTCCTGTGATATACTGCCCCTCCTGTGCTCAACTAGTGTTTAATACACTGCCGGGTGCCCCGCACTCCTCATCGCTCAACACTGTGCAGCGAGGCTGCCACGGGGGTAATATTTTACAGCCAGGCCTTGCCAGGACAGAGGACTCCCCGAGACAGTGGGGAGCGGGGTGCCCACTTGCCTCCGCCGGCCGGCTGCAGGTCCCAGATGCGCCTTGACCGTCGGCCAGGGGGAGGACGGATGGGGTCCGGCCTGAGCTTCTCCTTCGGTTCTTTCCTAAAGCACAGCTCCGATCCCTCCTCCAAGCACCCCCCCTTCTTCCACCGTGAGAAGGACAACTGTCCGCCAGACGTGTTCAGATGCCCCCAAGTCAAGCCTCCTATTAAGAGAAATAAGCTTCCTGTTCTCCTCCACCACGGTTGCAGGACCTTGGTCCCCAGGAGGTGGAAAGCGACCTCCATCCAGGGGCTGACTGGTCATTCAAGACGACTGGTGCCAGAAGGACGGCCAGAGAACATACCCAGGTGTGGCCAGTTAGACTCAGATTCCCAAAGTAACAGGCTTGCAGGGCCGGGGGCAGCAGGGTGCTAAAGCTGCCGCACGCTGGGTTTGGGGTCACCGGCCCAAAGCATACACAACCGTGAATGAGCTTACACCCCCCACCGCCACCACGGGCAGGAGAGTCAGCGAGCCAACACACAGGGGAAGCCTGGGAACTGAAGGCACGGAGCTGCCATCAGAGCCCCGGTCCTCGCCCTCGGCGGGGCTCTCACCTTCCACGGACACCCCACCTGCCCTTGGAGGAGGAGCCCGTGGACAGGCCTGCTCCTCCCCATGCCATCCCCTGAACAGGGGCAGGGGCCGCCAGGAAGAGTCAGCACGCCCTTCCACTGCCCTGGGGCACCCAGAATTTGCCTAATTGAACATTAACAAGTTGCTACAATAAAGTTCCTCTGTTGTGAGCTAGAAACCTTTTCGGCAACAACAACAGAAGTCTTGTTACAAACTGCTCTCAAAGCCAGGCCTCAGCCTCGACAGGTGTGAACAAGATTTAAACACCTCCTACAACACAATGCAATCCAAACAAAGGGGAAAGTCAATCCCAACCTCCTGGGGCTTCTCCTTGTCTAACATCTCCTTCACTCACTCAGCCCAAGGGAGCCAAGGGAAGCGTGGAGAGGTTGTCTCCAGGCCGGGATGCGAGGAGACCTAACCCACCCCGAAGCCGATTTCCTCCACCGCCTCAGACACGCTGCCATCTCAGCCAGTTCTGCAAGGCTTGGGCTAAGGAGGGGAGGCTACTCAATGCCTCACACCTGGTCCTGGGCCCCCATGCACCTTGCATTCCCCTCCCTAACTCAGCCAGCTGATGAACTCCCTTCCCCGCCTCCTGCAAAATTCCCACATTACCTGACCTTAGCTGACCATCAACCTCTCCCACTAGAGAGGTGAAGGGAGGGAGAAGACAGAGGAAGACTAGAAACACGCCCAGGGCACAGCGTCTCTACGCTGCTCTTCCTACTACCTGGGACACAGGCCATTCCCAACACTTCTTCCTCACAATGTTAGAGAAAGACAGGACTCCAGGGCTGCATTTTTTTGTTTGTTTAAAAGAAGGTTGAGGGGTGCCTGCCTAGCTCATTCTGTAGAGCACCCGATTCTTGATCTCAGGGTAGTGAGTTCAAGCCCCACGCTGGGTATGGAGCCTACTTTTAAAAAACCATTTTGAGTTAACACTCAAGGTAGAAGCACACGAGTATGTGTTGGGCGAGGGAAAGAATGATCCCTCCCACTGATTTTTTGCTCTGGAGTATTAGAGAGAACGCAGCATTTATCTGGAGATTTCTTCTCAAAGCCAACCACATCAACGGGACATGAAAGGAGCTTATCAGACAAATGATCTGCCCAAACCGCCATGGCGGAAAGTGAAAGTGGGCATCCCAGTAGAGAACTCTATGAGCCCCATTGTACCTGCGGGGACATCTTGAAGCTGTTGTTATGGTTACTCAACTTCAAACCAGTGAGCGAGGGGCAGAGGATTGAGAGTGGGGGCAAGGAGGGGGCAAAATTTACAACAGACAAAGAAATGGATTCTCCCTCCATCTTTCCTCTGCTGCAATGAGAATGTAGAATGACAACAGAACAAGACGCAGCCAGCACATATGTACACCTCCAATCATTCCTATCTCGGGCACCCTCTCTGATCTCTTCTTTTCCACAAACTCTCCAGCATTTTTTTAAGTGACAAACACAAATAACCCAGCTTTTAATAAAAAAAACAAATAAACCTCACATTTTCTTCCATTGCCAAGACAAAGACTGTCAACAATTTTTAAAAGTGAGAGACAGGGACCCCCGGGTGGCTCAGTCAGTTAAGTGACTCAGGTCATGATCCCAAGATCCTGGGATGGAGCCACCGCGCTCCCACTCCCACCCCGGCCTCCCTCCCCACATCTGACTCCTTTCGGGGAGTCTGCTTCTCCCTCTCCCCACTCCCCATTCATGCTCTCTCTCTCAAATAAATAAAAATAAATAAATAAAAGTGAGAGACAGTGGGGGGTGCCTGGCTGGCTCAGTCAGAAGAGCACGAGACTCTTGATCTCGAGGTCCCACTGGAGGCAGAGATTACTTTAAAAAAATAAAATATTTCTTTAAAAAGTCAGAGTCATAAAATACCACCAGGGTGTCTCCAATAGCAGCTACTCTCAGCTTTACCTCCAAATTTGGAGCAAATCCAAGAGGAAGAGGAGCATGCAGACTTATATGTACTATAAAATGTACATAACCACCTGAATGGAATTTGTTTTCCAGAAATTTTTAGTAATGAATTGGTAGCCTGAAAACAGATCCCATACAATGACTTAATCTGGTTCATTTTCCTCCACGCTCCCCCTTTCTCCTAACAGATGAGCAAAGCAAGTGTCCTCAATGCCTCGGAAGGACAGCAGTCCCCTTGTAAAACAACAGAAAAAGGTTCTAAGGCTCAAGTCCCCTTTCCAGGTAGCTGGGAGGATGTAATTGGTGAGGCAGGAGATTAGAAATATCGGCAGCCTCTAAGTAAGACTTTAATTTACTGGCAGATCAATAGAGCCGGGGTTATATTGGCAAAGTGTCTACAGCTCTATTGACTCACGCAATGCCTCTTATCAATTTATCAGAAATCTGGAAGTCAGAAGATATTGTTTGAAGGGAACAGAGAAAAAAAGAAGAGACAGAGAGCGTGAGACAAGAGCCTGAGCAGTGAGAAACCAGGGTCCCCGATGACAAACTTGGTGTGAAGAGTTTTATTCCCAAAGTGTCTCCTGGAAAGGAGGCCAACATGATATAATAATTCACAGTCTGCTTGTTTCCCCTTACACAGTTCCCTTAGAGTTCTCCTCTGATTGCATTATCCCTAAGCCTTGCATTCTGGCGGATGAGAACCCTACCAAGGCGGCTAGCTGTTGGTTTCCACAAGGAGCAGCTCCCTGCTTTGGATCCCTGTCAAAAGTTGTGGGCAGCTGATGTATGGGCACATCCTCCAGACTTTTTTTTTGGGGGGGGGGGAATGGAGAGCATTCTAGTCTCTCTCCAGCTCCACCTTAGCTTTAGAGCCTTCTTCCAGGAATCCATACAAGATTTTAAGTAAAAAAAGAGTATCTATCCCACTGCCTCAACATTCTCAAGAGGTCATGAAGGGTTTATCAAGACTCACGGTGGCACCTGACCTGATCTCAAGAAGTATAAAGAACATACATTCAAGTTCTATAAATGGAAGTCATGTAGGAGTTTTCACAAACAATTAATCTTCATTTGAAAAGGGCTTTTCAAATATCCAGGGAGCAGACCAGAAGAAAAAAAAAGGGGGGTAGGGAAGAAAAGAAAGTAAACATTAACACTTCACCAAACCTAAACGTCCACACCAAGGAAGGGAACACACAGGAAGACATCAAGCTCCTGAGTATTTCTATCAGATAACTCTGGGGAGCAGGTCATGAAGACATGAAGACACAGAATGTGGAGCATTCCAGTCATCAGGAGGCCCAAGGAAAAGTGATTTTACTTGGTGTGGAGGAACCACAACCTGCTTTTGACAATCCATTTTGGTTCCTGCCTCATACAACAAATTTCTGCTTAATTGCTGTTTTGCATTTCGTTGAGACATCGAGTAAACAGTACTTAAGTGTTTCCAGACAAAAACAATAACTCACTAATGACTAAGGCACTGCTAATTAAAATGCCCCTGTGATGGCATGACTGGACTGAGAGCCACCAGAGCCAACAGAGAGAACTGCCCGGGCCTTGAATGCACGAACCAGAGGCAAATATACTGGGGGATGATGTTGCACCCTCTCCCCTGCAGGTCACAGAGGTCCTCTGGCTGCCAAGACAGGTGCACTTCACTGGAAGCAGGTGGGGGAAGCTTGGAGAAGAGGTTGGGGTGGGGAAGTGAGGGCACTGGAGCTTTGGGGCCTGCTCCCTAACAGAACATACATTCTGGAACCTTGTGGAAAAAGTGACCCTGTATGGCCCTCCAGATGTTGAGTTCCCATGTCCCCCCCTGAGGAAAAAGAAAAAGAAATACAGATGTCCTACCCCGCTAAGGGCAAATGAAAGATGTGCCACGCTGACCAAACAGATCCTTCGCCACACTTCTTACAGGGCGGGAGGTCCAGAAGCCTTAAGTTCCTAATTATCCTTTAAACCAGAAGGAGGAGTCAGGCAAAATGAAACAAAGGTAGACTATGCCACCTGGTCAGTGCTAAAGGAGGAGTTTACCCAGATCATCAAAATCCACAGGCGCATTTGACAAAATGAGGGGAGCACAGGAAACGTCTCTTCCTCCCCAAACAAGAGATCAAAATAGCCAGACTTCCCCCTTGAGAGAAGCTTTCCTCTCTGCGCTCTTCCATCCTACAAGACAGGGGCCTCCCACCATCGCTCTTCCAGTCTCCGCCTTCAGAACCAAGGGGAGGGAGAGAACACGGGGGCAGCCCCTAGTCCGGCAGCTGGCAGGCGACTGTATCCTCCTCCGGGCAGGTCTCTAACCTGCAGAGGCAGAGGCTGGGGAGAGTCACTGACACCGCGGGGGCCGATCCCCATTGGCATTCGGACTTGGGCCCTCTAGGGAAGAAAATCAGGGAGGCCGAACTGTTTCCGTTCACCTAACAGTGGAAGTAAACTAATCAGAGGCCGCGGGGAGGGGTCGCCGGGCCGGGCACCGGCCAGATAGTTCTCTCCACGTGGGTAGCGGGCACGGAACAGAGCAAGGGGAGGAGGGGGACACGGTGGCTTCTCAGTCACTCCTTGGCAGGGAGGGTATGAGGGTGATGCTGACGAGGAGGCCAGGCTCCCCTTTCCATCCCACCCCTTCTCCCTGCCCCCCCCCCCCCAGATAGAGCCCTCCTGACCCCTCGCAGCATCACTAGAATTCCTCCCCCAGGCAGTGGCAGGTGGGAGAAGAACTCGGGACAGACAGCGGGGTGGCACAGAGGGAAGGGCCAGGGGACCCAGCCCAAACAAGCCCAGCACGGCATTTTCAACCACAAGACAGGGGAGCATCCACTCCGTGGAAAGGGAACCTCAGCCACCAGACTTCACTTTGCTGCACCCCACCCCGCACCCAGGAGGGTCCCTGGCGCCCGGCCAGCACCTCCACGCAGCCCATGCGGCCCCGGAGGGAGGACGGCGGAGGAGGAAGGGCCCTGCCCAGAGCAGAGCGTGCGCAGAGAGGGGTTAAACTCCCCTTGGCTGACGGAAGAAGAAACTTCCCTATCGTTCCAGGAGGGGTGGTGGGCGCCTGGCGCAGCAGCACGCGGGGTAGCCCGAGCAGTGCTTCTGGGGGCGGAGGGAGCCCGAGGCTGCCCCTCTCCCTCCCCGGCCTCCGGCACCCCGGGTCAGGCCAGCCGGGAACCGGGAGCCGCTGGCTATCCCAGCTCAAGGCCTGACCACGGCCTCTAAAACGTGAACGGGTTCAACTTGACTGGGGAAGGGGGGGTGGGTCCTGGCACTCTTTTTAAATGCAGATTTGAACTTTTCACCCGGGGTCAGACAGCTGCGCTACTCCGTCCCCAGCAGAGGCCGGCGCCGGGGGCCACTCAACCTCACACTTTCACAGTTTTTTTTCCTGCCTGCTGAAGGAATCAGATACCTCCCCCTCCCTGAAACCCCAAACCCGTGCCCGCCTCTCGGCTTACTGGGGGCACAAATGCTACTGTCCTTCCCCAGGAGGCCCCAGAATCAGCTGAGGCTGGCTGTGTGCCCCGGGCACGGCAAAGCAGAAGGGAAACTGTTCTTATCACACGCATCGACTAAGGAATGCTAAGATCAATAGTGAGAAAACCCCAGTCCTTCACCGAGGCTCTGCAAGAAGATGCATCCTCTGTGGGACTCACTTTACCACTGCTCTTTCTATTAGCAGAAGCCAGGGGAGAGCTTTCCTTGCTATTTCACTCTTAAGAGCTGTAAAGTTAGCAGGACCTGAGTCACCTAGCTCTGAGAAGTCACCTCGTAAGTGAACAGGGGAAAAATATTAACAGCCTATTAAAAAAAAAAAATCTAGGGGCGCCTGGATGGCTCAGTCAGTAGAGCACAAGACTCCTGATCTCAGGGTCGTGAGTTCAAGTCCCATGTTGGGCAGGCAGCCTACTTAGTTAATTATTATTATTATTATTATTATTATTATTTATGAAAAAGAAAACTCTGGGGACACCTGGGTGGCTCAGTGGTTGAGAGTCTGCCTTTGGCTCAGGGTGTGATTCCCCACAGGGAGCCTGCTTCAACCTCTGCCTGTGGCCTGTGTCTCTGCCTCTCTGTATTTCTGTGTCTCTCATGAATAAATAAATAAAATCTAAAAAAAAAAAAAAAAAAAACCTTCTGTTCTCACCTACAAAAAATAAAAAAATAAAAAGTCTAGACTAGGGATTAGTGTCTCTATCACATCCCTGAGCCTCACATGCAAGATGGTTTCTGGGTTTTCCTTATCTCTCTCTGGCCCTGCCTTTCACCTCCTGCAACTAGAGATGCCCACTAACCCTAGACTAGAGAAAAGATTGCTCTGTGTGTGCATGGCACTGAGTTATTGTGAGAAATGAGAAATCCAAAATAAACACTAGGGGAAGAAAAGGAGAAGAGTGTTAGGGTTGGGATAGGTGACGGGATCAACAGCAGTAGCTCCTGCTCTTACACCCCTGGGTAGTGCTGCAGAGGCTGAAAGGAGGGCCCCTCCAAGCAACAAACGACACCTGCCCAGCAAACTCGCCAGGAAGCCTGCATGATGTCAGAGCGGACGGTGCACCAGGTACCCACTCGTCCATGGTCCTGGATTCACCCCCAGTCCTGCCACAAGCTGGTAAGCCACCATGGAAAGGGAGAAACAGGTGGCTTCTAGAGAGCCCTGCAGTCTACCAGCCTGTGATTTCACGAATAGAGGGGGGAGGACATGCAAAGCAGTCAGAATGTTGTCAAGAACACACCACGTCTCAAGGCCAATGACTACTGTCCTGCTGTACCCCCTCTCCTACGAGGGGCCCACCTTGCTGCCACTGCTGGGATTCTTTGTTTGGAAAGGCCTTCAAAGCCAGGCGGATACCTCTGCTTTCCATGTCTGCACAGCAGCACCAGAGTTTTGCCTCCTGACAACCCCATGAGGGTGTCAGGAGAGCCAGGCAGCTGTTATAGAAGAAACTGTGTGTAGTTGTGGCCTTCCCCCCGCCCCGAACTCCAGTAAGTGGAAGTAGCTGGTCACAAAAACAATGGTGACCCAGCTCCATCTGTGGAACGCCTCAGAGGAGCCCAGGGAGCATCCTCTGAGTCAGCCCTGCCCAGTGCAACAGGTGGCCACTAGCCCCTCTGGCTACCCAGCCTATGAACTGTGCTAGTCCTAGTGAGAGGTGCTGGAAGTAGAAAACACACAGGATTTTTTTGCCTGTAAGTATGCAAAATGTCTCATTAATAGTTTTATCTCGATTATATGTTAAAAATGACAACATTTCGGGAATATTGGGCTCAATAAAGTATCAAAAATAATTCTACCACTTTCTTTCTAATGTCTCGAATGTGGCTACTGGAAAATCTAAAGCTATGCATGTGACTCGTACCATGTCTCCAGCTAGAACAGTGATGTCCTAGAACCTCGGTCTACCTCTCATCTTCTGATTCAGCCAAGAGCTCAGTGTCCTTCAATATGACTGAGACAGAATTTTCTGGTCTATTTTGAACATCCCCCTAAAGCTACAATGTACCGACTCCCAGGTGATACTTCTAATTGCCCTGAAAATTCTTAGTATCCAAATAAGCCACTGCCAAACTGCAAGGGGGGAAAAAAAGGTGGAAGGTCAGATCAGGTGTCTAACAGAAGGTAGACAAGGTCAGTGGCATAGAGCACCTCTTCCAAAACATCACCAAGTACTTCGGAGACCAAGAGTTTGCCTTTAAAAATAATAATGAAAAAATAAATAAATAAATAAATAAATAAAAATAATAATGAAAAGTCGTTTCTTGTGGTTTAAGGCAAGGATTGCCTATTCCAAGCCTTGCCTAATACTCCAGCTTGATTTCTTACTGTCAGGAGCAGAGTTTCCCCTTTTAATTGCCCTCCCCATCCCATAAAATATGCCCAGCAGGAGCCTGCTACCTACCCCCGCATCCCACCCCAGTATACACACACTTTATATGGGGAGAGAAGGGGGAGGAGGAGCAACAGAGAACACAGGCATGGCCCCTTCCCTATTAGAAAGTGCCCATCCTACCACTAGGGATCACAGGCCAGTCTCATTTCTCCATGTAAATGAACTTTTTAGCCACCTCCTCAAAGAAGAAAAGCAGCACAGATGCGGAAGGCCCGTCCTGGGGCACACAATTACAGCCATTTGCATTCCTCCAGCAGCAGGATTAGCACAGGAATGTGCTTTGCAGCTTTGTGGGGGGAAAGGGAGTTTAGGAAGAAAAGAAGGGGGGGTCATTTCTCCCTGGTCTGTCCATCCGAAGCTCTATGATACACTTCCACCTCTCTGAGAGTCAGAAAGTGGAAATAACTCCTGCTCAGGCTTTCTAAAGACGGGAGGTTGAAAAGCCCAGGGAAGGGGAGCAGGCGGTGGGAGGTGGGAGGTGGGAGGCGGGGGGGGGGGGGGGGGGGGGGGGGCCGCTGTGTGTATTAGGGGGAACTGCCCCTCCTGGTGCTTTGATCCCCTTGGTCGCTAGGAGAAACCAACTTTTCTCCCTGGGTTAATCAAAACCAAATTACTCAGGAATGTGGCAGGACAGGTCTGAGCTTCCAGGTCCCTTTGTCTTTGAGGATTTAAAATGAAAAAATAATTTTTTTAAAGCAGATGGCAGTGGCTTACAAGAGAGGTAAAGTGAAAAGTCTGAAGGAATCTTAGACCACATCCCCCACCCCAACCCCTCAAAAAATCTGTAAACATACTCCAATCTATCAATAAATAAATTATTTTTATAAGTAAGTCCAAACCCTAAAAGAACCTCCCATTTTATCCTTTACCATCCCCCAAGAAAAGACCCACACACACACACACCAAACTATACCTCATCAAACTGCAAATAAGAAACCATGCAAGACTCAACGACACCCAAGTGCCACAACCCGGTTATAGAAAATGTATTATTAAAAGCAAAGTCCCCAGTAGCTGAGGAATAGATCTTCTCCGAGCGTCAAACTTGGGAGTATTCTGTGATGCAAGGTGCTTCCTAGGGAATCCTGGCCTAGGAAGCTGAGCATGCAGTCCCCGTGCAAATCCATCGATCAAATCAATGGTGACTTTCTTTGTAAGCTTTGGGATCTCTTCACTCTAGAAGGGCAGTGTTTAGGGAATGGCTCAGTGTAGGGATGAAAGGGTACCATGGGTGAAAGAAGACACCCCTACTTATCCGCTGTCCAGAACAAGCTGGGATCTCACCGCCCAAAGCTGTCCTGACAGGAAAGTGTGCTGGGTGTGCTGGACAGCCCAGAGACGCTGTTTCTGTAACTGGAGAGGCAAGAAGAAAAGGCTGACCTCAGACATGAAAGAAACCTAGGGCCCGGAGCTATATTAAGGCCCCCACACCTCCTCCCTAGCTTGCACCTTTAGCAGGCTGGTGGCACTGGGGGAGGTGTGGCCCTGCAGGCCAGGCTTCTGGAGACTCTACGGCTAATATCCCAGCTTACATTATATGAAGGACAGCTAGGAGGGAGGTGTCCCCAGGCACTCGGGAGCAGGAATACTAACAGCTCTCCATGCATTATAAAATGTTGCCATGCTTCACTGAAAAACCTGATGAGCCCCCACCGCCTCCCTCCAAAAAAAAAAAAAAAAAAAAAGATAAAATAAACAAACAGTGCACCACCAGTTAAGTTACAGGGCCTGGACTCAAAAGATAAAATGAGGCCAACATACAGGCCTGACTACCAGCTCACCATAAATTGTAACTGGCCCCAGGCCTGAGATTATCTGGAAGGTTGCACTAAAGTAACTTTTAAAATACTCTTCACCTTATCTTTAGGCCCAGTCAAACACACACATACATCACCCGTCTCAGATCTCTGCCATTAGTGTTCCATTTAGACTTTTCCAAAACAAGGTCATCCCAATAGGCCCTTGCCCTGTTTCCGGTCACAGCTGCGGACTTTCACCCCCTTCTCCAACAAAAGGGACCTTGTACACAAAATTAACCCGAACCATTAGTCTGTGCGGTGTGAGAGAGTACATTGAGCCCTCAGAGTATTTACCCTCCTTCCAGGCCCAGCCCAGGGTACTGCCCAGAGGGCCTCCCCCACGGAGGCCGGGGGAGCTTCCCCAGAGATTAGAGGCCCAGCTCCCTCTGCCTGGCTCTGTGGCTGCAGCTGTGCCTTCAAGGCCCTACTTTTCAGAGAATAAACATAAAGTTTTTTTTTTTTTTTTTTTTAAGAAAGAAGGAAAAAATTTTCTTCCGGACTCAGTAGAAAATAGCGTGATTTCAGCACTGACAAGGGCTGGAATCATCCTAGATACTGCTGAGGTGTCCCAATAGGGCGGCCACTAGCCACATAGGGCTCCCGGGCACTGGAAATGCCGCTCGTCCCAACTGCTAGAACAAGAATGTCACACCATGCGGTGCATAAAATACCCACTTTTATTTAATAATCTCTATACCCCACATGGGGCTTGAACTCACAACCCCGAGATCAAGCGTCACAGGCTCTACTGACTGAGCTGGCCAGACATCCCTCATTTTAACTTCATTCCACCTGTTTCTTTTTACTTTCTGGTGACACGACCACAAGAAAATGTACAATTGCCTATAGGACTTGGGTTCTTTTTCTACGGGACAGCACTCTAGAGGACAACAGTGATAGAGCCTCAAACAGGACCTGTTACCATGCCCTAAAAGGAAAGGCTCTTAGTTTTCAAATGCTAAAAAGACACAAAAATTAAGCAAATGGCGACATCTGATATCTGCTGGTCACATCACAAGCTGAGAGGCCGGTCAACATGTCTGACTTGGAGGAGGCCGGAATCTGCCATCTTTTTATCCAACAGAACAAATGCAATCTCTGTCCCAGCAGTTCTCAACCTGGAATGATTCTGCTTCCCCAGGGGACCGTGGGCAATTCCTAGAGGCATTTTTTTTTGGGGGGGGGACATGCTACTAAGTGGGGAGAAGTCAGTGATACCCCCCACGTCCCCCAATGAAGAACCACCCAACCGCAAATGTGAACAGTGCCCACACACAAACAGGAAGGAACTAGAACTGAGGTCCACTCAAGCACCTTTCAATACTCAGATTTCCAGGGGCAGGGGGCCAGAGGAGGCGCCCCTTCACAAAATGGTTTGCCTGCACGCTTAGAGGTGGTCACAAGATTTCGTGGCATCAACAATGTGGGCATGTGAAAAGAGTAAGAGTAATAATGTTAAAACAACAGTCATTTTCTCACCAGTCTGAGGACGGTGTCAATGGGTTGATAGGTCTGGGTAGCTCTGTTTTTCAAACTAGTAGGTAAAAAGATGGGGTTCAAAACTCAGAGCAACGGGACCCAGATCACCCTCCATGCAAAATGACCCCACTCATGGAGGATTTCAACTGGGCCAGCCACTTGCATGCCCACCCCTGACTCAGAGGTTCCAGTGATGGGCGACTGAGAAGCAAGGAGCTGTGATCCAACCTGCAGGGACAGGAAGGGGACAGGGCAATGGACAGACGAGGCCCAGAGAGGAAGAGCGGAGGATGAATGAGAACAGTCCCTTCCGCAGAGACAGGCTGGGAGGCAAAGCAGGAAGGGGGGGTGGGGGGGAGGCACATGATAATTAACTCAGCAAGTTGATAGTATTTGCATATAAATGCCTCCACAAATCACTACAAACAAGCCAGGACAAGTCAGGCCTATTAGCATATACAAGCCAGCCCGGGAAGGCCTCTCTAGGTGGGTCATTGAGTGGGCTGCTCACTTAGAGGGCCGCCTGCCAGTTTCAGGGGGCGGGGTGGGGGGCACGGGAGGGGAGAGCTGGGGAGGATGAGGACGCTCTGTCTGCTTCACTCCTAAACACATTTAGCTGCAGCAGGTCAAAAAGAGCTGGCCTTATTCCCAGCCCTTAAGGGGAGAGCCGAAGAAATGCTGGACCTTTGGGTTGATTTCTTCCAGGGTGCTGAAAGACAAAAGTAGCAGAGGGCAGCGGCCACAATGGAAGAAACACAAAGGAAGAGGAAGGTTGGGGATGGGCGCTATCATTTGTGGAGAGGCCACTCTGCAAGCCAACTGCCGTGAAGGCGGTTTTCTACGGAGCTGAACCCCCTCTTTAATGTGAGGTGTGTATTATGCCCATTTTACAGATGAAGGAAGTAAGGCTCAGAGAGATTCGATGACTGGTCCAGTCACACAGCTAGGCCAGGCCAGAGCTGGGCCTCAGGTCCGTGACCCCGGCAGGCAGACAGGTACACGCTAACCGCAGGGTGAAGAACACCAGCCCGCCTGCCAAAAAAAGCAGGCTCATCTGATTCACCTCCGCTTCTCCCACAAAACCGAGTGTGAGCAAAAGAACCCCCAGTGTAAGGACTGGCTCATTAGCCGCTCTCTGATCCTAAAGTGACCTCTCCCCGGTTTTACTAATTATCTCATTCCTTCAACCAATGAGGAAGACTGCACCTCCCTCCAGTTAGACACTTGAGCGTCTGCACTAGGATCTCGTCTATTCCCCAATGTCTCCCCTGTCTGGACAACTGTTCCAGCTTCCCCAGCCAGGGCAAAATAAAGTGACGGGCCTTTCCCAAAAATGTAGGAGTTCTCCTGTTTCCCTAAAGACAACTCTGCCTCTGGGTAGAGGAAAAACCAGACCCAACTTCTTTGAAAATCTCAGCGATGTTGATGCTCAATCTCAAATGATGTTGAGCTGTATCATTTTCACTACTGTCACATCTTTTACCTGGAAATACATTTTAAAAGGAAGCCAAGTAGGCCCAGGTAACAAGTGTTCATACAGCCAGGTACACCGATTGACAGTGTTTATCAGAGCCTGTCCCCTGGCAAGAACTACGTATGGAACATAAAAGTGACACCATTCAAGAAGCTGGTAAAACAGAGGTGGTATTTAACAACAGTCACTTGAGCACTGACACCAACCTCCTGACACACAGTGAATCCACAGGCTTCATAAGTATCCAGAAGTTGACCTGACGCTGTAAGCAAGGATGCAGATGTTCCATGGAGAAATACAGAGCTGTTACAAGAAAAGCAAAACCCATTCCCCCTACAAGCCAAATGTACATTAAGAACCAGGGCCCTGAGCCAAAGAGCATTTTAGGAAGCAGGGCCTGAAATGGTGGAAGAGGCGTGCATTGTTTCTTGAGCAGTTAAGAAAAATTGTTTAAAAAAAAAAGAAAGGAAAGTTGCTGAGAGGGAGAAAAAAAGCACACACATGGTTTTTGGTTTTTGGTTTTTTTTTTTTTTTTTTAGCACATTCTCACCGGACAAAAAGATGTCAGGAAGAGAAAAGTTGTCCCAAACAGGCCACTCAGAGACCGTTAAGTGTGGGAAGCAAATAAGTTCGTGTCTACACGTATGTACTTTTTATAGACTTACAAGAGTTAAAACTCTTTTGAAAAGGGCTTTTTATACACTGAAGGGAGACTTCCATATTTAAACAGGCACTTATAGGACTGGGGGGGGGGGGTGGGGAGGGCCTGCAAGGCTGAAATCAAATATCAAATTAAGCCCCTCGGTCTTTTCTTCCCTCGGCTCATCTGACTCCAGAGATCCAAGAGAGAAGTCCCGCACCTGCCTGGGAACTGGCAGTTTAAGGCTGAAATGCAGAGCCCACGGCAGAGGTGTGCACAGGCCACAGACATGTTTTTCCCCAGTCACATTCCTGGGTGAAACTGGGCATAACCAAGAAACCACAAAATTGTCTTCTTGCACCCACTTCCTCCCCACCCAGCCCCCAATCTCCAAGCAGGTCAGCCCTCCTTACCCCTCAGGAAGTCTACACATTGTCCCCTCCTGGTCTGCTAGCCCCTACCTCGCTTCAGCCTCCCATCACTCCCATCACCCAAATACCCGGCTCTTCTCTAGGGCTGTTGCTGCCCCAAGACACACACACACACACACACACACACACATTAACACCAACACACACAAAGTAGGGAGATCTGAGCAGTCTCCAATTTCTGCCTCCAGAAGCCTGAGGTTGGGGGGCGGGGGGAGTGTCTCACTCCCAGATCAAAGGTTTGTGGCCAAAATCACTTTCAGGACAGTCCGTGAAATCAGCAGCAGATGAAAATTCCACTGTCTTTTCACAGAGTCCAACGGAGCCAGTTTTCCCAGTTCAGATGACGGAAGATACTCTATGAACTCCCAAATGTTGCCCCAAAAGGCCCACTTAAAAAATTAAAGACAAGATAATCATTTAAGAGAGCCTTTAAGGCTATTATGTGATTAGCAGAAGAGAAGGGGAGATGGATGTTGGCAACTCCCTGAGTTCACTGCTCAGGGGGGTCTTCATGGCTTCAGTCTCAAGCCAGCAAGAGCCAGAGGGAGCAGGGGGCGGGAAGGGAGTGCAGGTTCAGCCCACCCCACTCCTCCCTTCCATGGCAGCCTTCAAGGAGGGGAGAGGATGGAAAAATCTTGGAGGGAGACAAAATTTAAAGCATGAGCAGCTCAAACACCTAAGACCCCTGCCCTCAGGGCACAGAAGGACAGGGAAGGCCCCTCTGGAGGGGTGCACCAACCCCCCCAACTCCCCCCCCATTAATCCTCCTATTGACAGACTGCATGAGGACCCTCCTGTGGGAAGGGAGAAGGCTTCACCCAAAAGGCAGATTAAGCCCAGGCATTTTACTAAGAGGTCCTGTCTGGGGTTAAAACCAACAAAACAGAAGTCTTACTCTGAAATGAAGCCAATTTTGTCACCTAGCAAACTTTCTCTGTCTCGTTTCCCATTTTTATTCACACCCCTATCCTTGCAAAAGCAAGAAACTCCAGCAATGAAGGGTGAAAGAAGGGAAGAAACATCAAAGGAAAAAAAATTCACCTTTAAAAGTCACAAAGCAGCAGCTAAGGCACCTTTCTTGGGCAAAGAACTCTCTAGAAACACATCCATCACTGCTAGACCACTCACGGCCTTGTCTCCACCATCCTGTCCTCTGCTCCAAAGAATGAAAACCAGAAAGAAAGAAAAAAAAAACCCAAAAAACAAAAAAACATTCAAGTTGTCTCACTGCTGTGAAGCTTCAGCACAAAGCTGCTGTCAATTCCCCAGTTCTTGTCCATACAGGAGACATTTACCACATTGGGGGAGGGGACCCTCTAACATCTGATTGATCTCTTTGAACATGTGCAAAGTGACAATCTGGCAGCCAACTTTAAATCATATAGAAAGGAAACCTGACAGTTGTTGATTTTGTACTTTTTCTCCTTAATCTGGATTTTGAGAGTGGCTTGCCAATGAGCCAAGATTTTTGCCAGAGTTCCTCCCTCGGGGCAATTTGACTCAATCTTAGCTTCTGTATGTTTCTCCATTTGAGCAGCCTAAGGACTCAGGACACTGTGCTTTGGACCGAAAAGGCACCCTTTAAAGTCTGGCTGAGACTAGCTCCTGCAAAGGCATTCCCTTGCCCGCGCTCCATTAAAACTGGGTCCCTACTTCCTGGACCGCAGCTTCTAACCCAGGCAGAGCATGGTGATTCTGGGCTGTGCTGGGATTTCTCACAATCCCCATTATGACCAAATTCTCCTACCAGAGCATTTGGATACCCCTGTGAAGTGCATTGCAATGGAATCTGCCTTCCTGTTGTGTTTTGATGGTAACGCCCCCATCCTGGTTAATTACACCAGCCTTGGGAAGCAGAGTAGGCCAGCAGGCCCCAGCATTACAGAAATAGGCCAGCCTAAGAGCAAGTAACCATTTTAATAACAAATGAAAGCATAAACCACAGCACACACCATGCTTGTTGAGGTTACAGAGTCAGGTGCATTATCCCTGTAATCCTAGCAAGTGTGAGATGAAGCCTGCAAGTTTCTTCAGGCCGGAATCACTATCACTGTCATCTCACCAAGATGATGAGGCGTAAACCCTTCAGGTTAGGAAGCAAACTAGATACTCTAAAAAGTGGGTGTAATAAGTCGCTCTCCCTTCTAGTGTTCTGAAGGGTTCCCCACACTTTTATAAAATGTTGCTTAGTCACTTAAATATTTACATGTTAACTTGAGGCTGCTGCAAGTCCACAATACAAATCGAGTCCTAGGTGAAGGTCTGCTTTGGGCCCCCCAGCACTTCCAGGCTCTCACAGTAACCCCTCAGAAGCAACAAGCAAACAAAAACTCCAATGCCCAACAGCACACAGTGACAATAAGTAAGGACACACTCCCCGAATACCACTTGTGACCAGAAGTGAGGTAACTGAACTAAATCATCACAAGCCCCAGATAATACTTCACTGGGATTCCGCAATCACAGATTTATTCCACCTGTGGGTCACCCAAGGTGAACCAGGCCTGTCCTGGTAGCGCCTACCAATCATCATTTTAAGTAATAATGATGAAAAGTGAAATCTCGCTTATTTTAGCTCCTTGCCACTGGCAGTCCAATTGGCACCGAGTTTACACGGCAGTCCGAGCCAATCCCAAAGCAGCAAGAAGGAAGGCACTTCGCTGTCCTGTTGGAAGGAGCCAAACAGAGGCCTGCGGGGAGCACTGTTTTATTTGGGTCCTTTCCACCCTCCCTGAGTATTCATTTGTGCAAATAAAAGACGGAAGGGAAGAAACCAAAATTAAAGTTTCAGGTGGTTGGGGAAGCAGCTCAGATTTTTTTTTTTTTTTTTTTTTTTTTGAAGAGTTACCAAGTGTTTCCCAATAGTTCCCTGTCAATCACAACTGTTTTCAGGAGAGCTGGAAAACAGCAGCTCTATCCCAGAGAAAGTACAGCCACTTCAAAAGAGAGCTGGGAGAGAGAGGTGACCCATGTCAGGAAGACAGAAGGTCTCCAAGTCATTTAATTCCCTGTGATTCCAAAAGGGCTGATTTTAAAGTGTAAAAGTGCTTGTTTCTGCATCTGCCCCATGTTGTTAAATAACACTTGGGCAATTAAATAAAAGAGCAAAGTGTGACCCTAGCCCATTCCAAGAGGCACTTACACGCTCTCTGAAAACATGCTGGAAAGTAAATGCAGACAGTCTCCTTAGTCCTGTAATTTAAGGACGAGGGAGAGGAAAAGTTTCTCTTGGCCTTCATAGCCACACACCCTCTGAAAGGGGGCCTTCCGGGTCTCTGCAAAAGAGAATGACAAAAATACAGGTGTGCAAACATCCAGGTGTATGCCTCTCTCTGAGGACTCTGTTCCTGAAACCCTTACATGATTGAGGACTGTGGATCATCCTGACTTTCCACACATCCCACCTCTGTTCCTTACTTGCTTTTCGTGTCTGGGTTGGGTAAAGAGGATTCAGAATCTCAGGCCGCCAGTGGCTGTTCTAGTAACAAGGAACAGGCCATGCTCAGGCCCTGGCCTCTCTGGATCAGTTACCTTGGAAGGTGTAGGTTTTCCTCTCACATGCAGGTCTCTGCCCCAGCACTCGGGCTTCCTTCTCCAGCCCAGCCTCCTGGAACTCATGATTTTTAGGGTTTCCCCTTGAAACTTATCCAGAAACCACAGCCATTAAAAGAACACGAAGGTTTGACACCTCCTGAATTTAGGAATGAGGGGACTCAAGGGGCCAACTCTACAAACTCGCACCTGCTGCTTGATGGCAAAGAAACAAAGTTCCTCAACTAGTGAGAGCGAGCTTTAAATTATACTCTATTTATTTAGTGACTTGTCTCCAAGGATCTCGAAGCATGGGGTGAAATAGGATGACGTGTAACCTTCTCACTATCTACCTTCAAGGCTTAAGTTTGTTTTCCTTGCTGTGCCTTGATACATTCCACCAAGCAGGCCCCAGCCCTAGGAAAAGGCCTTCTCCCTGTGCCCAAGTGGGGGCCCTCTGATCTCTCTGAGCTTATCTGTCAGGGGCTTTTAGAGTCTTCCAGGCCTGTGAAATGACACAAACGGGGGGGGGGGGGGGGGGGGGGGGGGGTGGAGACAGTGACGACGCTCCTGGATTCACCTGCTGATGGCTTTCATTTAAACCAGTTTACATCCTGTGCACCGCTAAAGCCAGGCAGGGCACTCTTGTAATACACCAGGCACCAGGGATGGTCTTTGCCCTCCAGGTGTTTCACCATTCTTATAAGACAGGTATGTCCAACGCATTGAGACCATTTTCCAGAAAGTTCTTTTCCTTCTACTAAGTGTGCAACAATTATTACTTTTTTTTTCCCCCTGCTGTTGACCTAACTTGGGCAATCTCTCTCCTTTAACAGGACAAACATCATAGCTCTCCCTCTTCTCCACGCCTCTCCTCCACCCCTCTCCCCACGGAAATGTCTTCCCAGGGTGCGACCTAAACTCCAATTAGAGGGTGGGCGAGCGGCTCTCCTCTCCAAAGGTGCCTTCCAGCTCCAAACCCGGTTCTCCCTTCAGTGAGGCCACAATAAGCGCATTCTTCACATTGTTTCAAACTGACCAGCGACTTCTCTGGTGAAGAGGGTGCATTTTGGGGGGCGGAGGAACCCAAACTTTTAAAGGACACTAGCGCTGCCAAGTATTCAGAAGGCAGGAACTAACCCAAAAGCAAAATAAGGAAGGAAGAAGGGAAGAAGAGGGAGAGAGGAGGTGGGGGGATGGAAGGCGGCGGGCTTCCCCCGGGCCCAGCAGAGCGGAGCCGCTCCCCACCCCCAGGTAGCTTGCACCGGAATCCACTAGTTCAAGTGCATGCAGCCCGCCCTTCCCCCACAGGCCCCGCGCGGAGAGGAAGTTCAGCCAAGATCCGCGGCACCTGCCCGCCGCGGCCGGGCGCGAGGCTGCACTCACCTGGCACACAAAGGCTCCGCGCACCTCCGCGGGGAGGCGGCGCCCGCAGGTCCCGGGGGCGGCAGCGGCACCCGCGCCCCGCGCTTGCCCAGCCCGGGCGGCCTCCTCCGGGGCTCCGGGGTGGCTCCGGCTAGGTGCAGGGGGGCCGCGGGCCGGGGCCGGGGGCTCATGCTGGCGGCCGCCCCTCCCCGGGAGGGAGGGAGGGGGAGGGGAGGGGCGCCCCGGGGCGCGCGGCGGGGAGGGTGGGGGCGGTGGGGGCGGGGAGGCCCCCCCGGGGCGCGCTCGCGTCCGGGTCCCCGGCTCCCGGCTCCCGGCTCCCGGCTCGCCGCCCGCCCGGAATCGCTTTATGTAAATGAAGCTCAACTCGCAGTTTGCAGGCTCACCGCCCGGGGGAGGGAGGGGGCGGGCGGGGCGGGGGGCCTTCGGGGATCCACATTACACAGCAACAAAGCGGAAGGTTAATTCGAAACTCCCAGCCCCGCCGCCGCTCGGCTCCCCGGGCAAAGCCTGACATCTACAGTCGCGCGGGCGCAGGCCGGGGCTCGGGGCTCGGGGCTCGGCGGCGGCGGCGGCGGTGGCGGTGGCGGTGGCGGCGGCGGCGGGGACCCGGGCCCCGGGGGCGCTCGCCGCGCCGCGCTGCGCAGGCCGGGCCGCCCCGGGAACAAAGCCCCGTCTCTCCCGGGCCGCGACCCCGCTCCCGCGCATCCCAAGTCAGGGGCCGGCCTAGAATCGGACGAGGAGAAAGGGGCGCGCCCTCGGCCACAAGAAAGGGAGCCTGGGGCCTCAGAACCCGAGCCCTCGGCCTCGGGCCCCATCCACGTCACAGCCAGGCCACTCCAGCACGGGGACATTAGCCAATGTGGACAGGAATTTATTGGAAACACACACACACACACACCCATCCTATTAACTGCTTTACAGAGTACTTCTGTTTTTCAGCTGCAGAAACTTAGAAAAACATCCCCTGCTCTCCAGTGAGACTTTAAGGATAGAGTTCTCCAAGGGAGAGAAAGAAAGAAGACAGGAAGAGAAGTCCCAGCTTGCAAGGGAAGCCTACACTCTCTCTTTTTTTTTTTTTTTTTTTAAGACTTGCCTTAAAAACCCACATCATTTCAGATAAGGCATACATCAGGCCCTTCCCGGGGAGACTCTACTGCCAGGTCGAATTTAATAGGGGGGGCACCCCAGTTGGTCAAAGCCAACTGCTGGACGTTTTTATATCTCCCCAGGTTCACCTTTTTCCATTCTGATATGCAAAGGCAAGCCCTACAGAAACCTCACCGGAAGTGCCCTGTCCTGCCTCTCAGAATCCCACACTCAGCTCTGTCTGATTTTACTCCCGCCCAATTCTCTCAGCACAGAAAGGCACCTGCTTGTCCCCTGCTGAAAGCCACCCACCCAGGCTGGCCCCACAGCCTCGAAGAGTCCAACTGCGCAACAATGACCCGTGCAAGGGTGAGAACTACAATGAGCTCACGAGGCAAAAAGCTGTAGGTATGGAACCGTATCAGCACTATGCACACACTGATGCAGGGGGAAAGAGGATGCCTGGCTGATTAAAACTATCCCATCACCGCGTAGAAGGCGTTCTGCACAACGTAATTTGGGTTCAAATTAACGTAAACATCCAACCTGTTGGGGACAGACAACCCCTTCCCTACATCTTAACGTTTTAGTGCAGAAAAGAGACTCCAAAAAATTTTTTTTCCTTCCGGTAGGGCCCTGGGAGAAAAGACTGCCTCTAGGGAATCATGTCCGATTAGGGACAAAGGAGAGCACAAGCCAAATTCTGTCACACATGAGAGAGTGTATGGGGAGGAGGACTGGAGAGCAAAAAAGGGCAAAGTGGAGGATGATTTTGCAAACCAGAGTGCGATCACTGTCGAGCTGTTTCCAGAGCACCTGACTTTAGACCCAAGAACAGGTGGTGTTTTCAAAACATACTATTATTTATATTAGCCACAGGAGTTGAGAACACCTTAAAGAAAAACCAATTAATAATTTAATTGAAAAAGTCACTATGAATAATACATGAAGATGATGATGCTAGCAATAACGCAAGTAACGTGGCGCCCGCCACCCAGATATGACTTTGGAAAGGTCTTCAGGAACCTCAGGACTCCCAGGCTTCTGGGTCCTACCTCGGAGCCACCCCATAGCCTGTTAGATAGAGACAATAAGAAAATGTTTATACTCCCAGAAAATCTAATTTTGCTGCTTTATCTTAACTTTTATTAACAGGGGACGACCTCATAATCTGGTGACATCACGAACCTGGTGGGCCGACAGATAAATAACTTCAATAAAATAAAAGCTAGAATGCTGAAGAACCTGCTCTAAAGTAAGCTGGAAGGATGTGGAGGTGCTGGACAGAAGGCCCCGGGGGGATCTGCAGGATCCTGCCAGGGTCCCGAGGGGCGGCCACCTGACAAGTAGAACTGAGAGTGACCGTGGTTCTATCTTACTCCAGCACCAGCTACGTATGTGCTCAGAGCTGGCCAGCTTCCTTTGTTACAGGCAAAATTTTAACAGGTGAATCCACAGGCAAGTAATCTATGCATGGCCTCTGTAGCATTATACAGGACTGCCAAAAAGCTGGGGCATTACCTCTACCAAAACTTATTTCCCCTATTAACAATCGCTTCAGCAGCACACATACTAAAATCCGTAGGAACAAAACAATACCTCTCCAGAGGGATTCTGAAACTTTTGCACTTAGGGATGGAATCAACAGTTTCCCTGAAACACACGTTGCAAATCCTGTCCTCCAGCTCTGAAAGGCCCTGGCCCTTCTGAGGGCAGATGCCTGTAGTTAAACCCATGGCCTACCCAGCAGAGGCAGCCTGGCTTGTTCATGGCTCCTAGACACTGTTGACAAATAAACCCACTCTCAGAAAAGGCAGTTCTCCATAACCAGTCTCATCTCCTCTGGACACCGTAATTGGCAACAGCCAAAAGGATAAATATTTAAAAATAAATCAGGGAATGCTGACCTCTTCCCTACTCCTCCCGTGACCCACTCTCCAAGCCAGAGGCCAGCCCCCCCACCCCACCCCAACACTTAACTGACTGGTAAATCACAGTGATCCCAACTGAGCCAAACTGGCTTGCCTTTCTCTCCACATACACATTCATTCTCCAGAGCTGTGTCCCCTCACTTCAGCAAAGGTAAATATGATCTCTGAGCTCAGACACAGTGAATGTCAGCATTCTGACTTCCAGCTAAACCTGGACTCTATTTTCACAGCACAGCTGGGTTTCAGGGAGATTAGTGTATTCCTTCAGATCCCTGTATTTTTATGAAAATATACATTCACACGGATTTTAAAATTAGTGCTTAAATAACCTTGAGGGTTTAACAAAGAAAAAGCCAGGAGAGGGCAAAAACAAAAGTCCCTGAAACAAACAATAAAAGTCATTTAGAGGGATCCCTGGGTGGCGCAGCGGTTTGGCGCCTGCCTTTGGCCCAGGGCGCGATCCTGGAGACCCGGGATCAAATCCCACGTCGGGCTCCCGGTGCATGGAGCCTGCTTCTCCCTCTGCCTGTGTCTCTGCCTCTCTCTCTCTCTCTGTGTGACTATCAAATAAAAAAATTAAAAAAAAAAAAAAAAAAAAAATTAAAAAAAAAAAAAAAAAAAAAAAAAGTCATTTAGAGCTAAATTGCACACCATGCCCTGGATTCACCCCTTCATTTCTAGGCAGTTATATTTAGGGATGTGGTACCTGCCGGGTGATCAGGCCCTCCTGGGTGTGACAGAGAATACAGGCTTTCCTCAGAACTGCCCACACTCACCTCCATAACCATGGGAGGCTGGTGTGCCAAGGCCTACGCGCAGATGTTTTGATTCACATTTCTCTGACACATACCTCAAGGCCTCCATCTATCGCTACAACGCTAATTCCAGAGATTAATTTTTACCCCCAAATCATGGCTGGAGCATTATCTAGTTTACTTGCCCACCCTCCCCAAATCAGACCCTAAATCTGTCAATGACACACATGCGAAAGACACAAATGAGCAACCTTTTTTTTTTTCTAAAAACTGATTGGAAGCTTTTCCAAATTAATTTTAAGTTGCAAAGCCTAAGTTTAAGACCGCAAAATATAAAGAACTTGCCTTAAAACAGCTTTAAAGCATTAGGTAAAGGGATTGCTCTCTCCCTCTTTTTTTTTTTAAACAAAAATATTATTTCTAAAAGGGCAAAGAGAATTTGCCATGCAAGACTTTTATACCCAGGGGGATTCTTACATTTGTGTTTCTAAACCTTGAAATTGAGAATTTTAATGAAAAGGCAGACAGATGCTTAAGGATAGCATCGCGACCAGAGTCCATACATTACAGTTGAGAAGCGCTTTGTTTGGGGCCAGGAAAAAGAGGTGGATTCCTATTTCGATCATGGGCCATCCCCACTGTCTGACACATCCCTTTGCGCTCAGCCTGATGCAAACCACAGAATTCTTGGAGGGAAGCAGGTTGGAGGGAGAAGAAAGGAAAAAGCAAACAGGAGAGGAAAGAAAGTGGGGGGGGGGGAATGTGGCCTCTTTATATTAATTGTAGTTTGAAAAAAAAAAAAATCTCAACATCAATTCCATAGTATGTACCAACAGCTCCCATACACATGTGTTAAAACAATCAATTAAACAATATGCCAGGAGCACAATACCCAGGATCAGATTTTTTTTTTTTAAGTGAAGAATTTCATTTAGCTTTTGCAATGCCTTCCTATCAAGCAACCACTTCTTGGGGCAGGACACTAAGAGATAAACAAAAGATGACCCAGTTCACACTTCCCAAATGAGAATCCCATTTTCTTATCTTTCCATTTTGGTGCGTTTTTGTTTGAAATCTGTGCTAATCTGACTTAAGAGCCAGAGCTGAAATTTCACATATCCTCCAAGTCAGCCAGTGTTTTAGAATTTGGATTTCTATTGAGGCTGTTCCAATCCTCAGTGAGGCCTACGGTAAAATGTGCTTCATGCTGTTTCGTTTGTCTCTCTGCAGACAAATAGAAACTGTGAAATTTAAAGAATGGATAAAAAAAAAAAAAAAACCTAAAACAAAGAGGTTAAAAAAATAGGACAAATGTTTTTGCTTTTGTGTCTCCCTGGAGCAATTGTTTGGGGGAGTCTGCATTGACAATAACCATGAGAAGGCCATCTAAAGGCGATGCGCACACAAGGGGACTCCTTGCCTGCTGCCTTTGGTCTGGGAGAAAAAGCACCTTAGCTCCGTTTTCCAGGAACAAAAGGCCAGGGCCACGGAAGGGGGGAGAGGTTACTGGGGCTTTCACATGGAGCCAAGTGTCAATGCAGGTTCATTTTTCACCCGTCTTAGTTGGAAAGCAGCTCAGTGAACTTCCTAATGACTGCTTTTCCCTCTCCCCCTATTATTTCTAAACCTAAAAGAACAAAACAATAATATTTTTTTAAACCTAAAACCCATCATCCTATTAGAGGAAAGCCTTGGGGACCTACAAAGTTTTCCCTCTTTCCTTTCCCCACCCTACTTTTTTTTTTCCTTTTCTTTTTTTTTTCTTTCCCTTTTCTTTTTTTTTCTTTCTTTTTTTTTTTTTTTTTTTTTTTTTAGAGAAGGGAGGATTCCAATTGTAGATCACATGGAAATAAGAGACACTGGACATTGTGGTCATTTTTAGTAACACCAGAGAACTGCCTTTATGTCTACAGAAAGGCAGGGAGTAGAAAAATAAACGCAAAAGGGGGGAAAAACTGAATAGGGATAGAAGGTGATAGTCGGGAAGCTGTGGGGCAACGCCTGCAAACATGTTCTTTTTTCACAGCATGAAGTCGCTAATGCCAGCTTCAGATTTGCGAGTGAATCAAAGTCATCACTACGAGGTTGGGGTTTTTTTTTTTTGGGGGGGGTGGAGGGGTGCCTGGAGAAGTGGACAATAAGGCTGTACTAAAGACATAGGTGTGTGGGTGTGGGTGTGGGGGGGTGCTTCAAAGAAAGGAAGCTGAGATGAATCACTGCATGCCATGGAAATGCCAGGGCAAGTGGATGTCGGAGTGTTTAACCAGATTCTAACCTGGAAACATCTTCCCCAGCGGGTGAACCCTAGGACGAGGCAGTGACACGCAACCCCTCAGCCTTTGAACCCAGACCTGGCAGCTTGGGAACACGTCCCCCCCCCTTCCCCAGGCAGTCAGTCCCAGGCTCAGGCTGAAAAAGCGAGGTGGGGGTAGGGATGAGAGGGCCCAGCGAAGAAACACAATAAACAACTCAAATATGAACGGAAATGACATCAGCAAAGTGAAGGACCTGTTTATTGCAGATCAAAACAAAACAAACTTCCAAACCTTTTGTGTATACAAGATAACTCTATAAAAAGCCCTCCTAAAATGTCACCAGGGTCGACACATCAGCATCCCAAGAAAACGGATGACAGTTACCAAAGGGGGAGGGGGTTGAGGGGGGAGGAAGGGGGGGGGATGAAGGGAAGAAGATGGGAGGAGATAGAAAACCAGAAGGGGCCAAAAACCCAGCTGACGAGTTCCCCCCTCTGCTGATCCTTAATATTTATTGGTGTTTATAATCTAAAAGCCATGCTCTGTGTTTCACTTAATACAAGGCCAGACAGTGCTGTCTAATGAGGCAGCATTACAATCAGCTTGTAATACTGAATTTTTAATGCTGCCAAGGATTCTGTTACATAATAATATGAAAAACAGAAGCTGAAAGTGGGCTCTCGGTGACAGGCCACTGGAGGTTCCAAGCAGGCAAGCGCTACGAGCCCGCCTTCCCTTCCCTCTCCCTGCCCACCCCCATCTCCCGGTCTGCCGTCAGCCCTCCATCCTTATACAGGAGGTCGGTATGGAAACCAAGAGGATTTCTTAGTAAATCCACTCTTTTTATTATGACTGCCATTATGATCATCTTGGATCCCAAGTTATATTTCAAGAGTTTGAATTCTAACCTATCTGGGGTTAGAAGTGTGCAATGAGAATTGGGGGAGGCTGAAGAGACAAGGGGTGCAGGAGTGTGGGGGGGGAGCTTATTTTGAGAAAGCTAGACAATACAGAAAAAATCGGGGGAGGGGGAGGAAGCTAAGAAGCTGGGGGGGGCCGAAGTCTGCCGACCATATTCACAGCTGCCGCACTCAGTTTACATCGGTGTAATTTAAAAGCATATATATAGCCGCCGTCTCTCTTCTCTGTAATACCCCAAGACTGTAAATCTATAACCACTGCAATGATTTAGTGATTAAAAACATGATAACATATTGTGTAACTGCAAACCACAGAACCCCTGCCAACTCTCCTCTAAGATAAAGGGGAAAAAAATACAGAAAATGTGTTGCTTGCAGCGATCTTCCTAAACCCAAAAGATTTTAATAAAAGAACCTATATAGTAGACTCATCGGAAAAGGGTGAGTGAATTCTATGTGAAGCCAGCAAAGGGGTGTGTGGGAGGGGGGAGGGCAGCTTTATGTGGGATTCTTTTCCTTGTACTAACAAATTACGACCTAAACATGCCTTTTCTTTTCTCTCTCTCTCTTTTTTTAATAGTTTGTTGTAACTGGAATAACTGGTCTTGTGTGCTGTCTTGCATATTCAAAGCAGCTTTGTAATCGGATCTGGAGACCCAACCTTATTTGCCTGAACTCAATAGGGTTTTTCTTCTCCCCCCTCCTCTCTTGTTTTGTTTTGGATTTGGTATTGTGGGTTTTCTGTTCTTGCTGGGAGCAGACAACCACGCAGGAAGAGGCTCTGGTGCCTTTAAGCTACAGAGCAAACACCTGAGAGGGGGAGGCACAATTTGTAACATGGCAGGAGGAGCCTAAAATATACACAAAAAAAAATAAAATCAAAGCAGCTGTAGGGGTTTTGGCCTCTGAGCAGCTGACCTGACCCCATTCTGTATATTCTTTTATTTCCCTATTGCAGGATTCCTGCACCTTGGGTCAGATTCGAACTCAATGTGACCCTGAGGAGAAGGCAGTCACCGAGCCCTGGAACTGCTCCATATGTAATGGGGGGGGGGGGGGGGGATGAAGGGAGTATAAGTGCATATGCATTCAGACTCCCCCAGTGTAGACACCCACACACTATGTACTTACACACACACACACACACACACACACACAATCTGTCAGGGATGCCAGGCCGTGGGGCCAGGTCCAGCCCAGCTTTCACAGCTCACACAGCCGAGAGCCTGAACTCTCTCTAAAGCCCCCCAAAATCTTCGTATCTACAACTCTACCCATAAACACATGCATGCACAGACCAACGCTCCTCCAGAGACTTTATATGTTTAAAAAGTCCACAGATCTGAATTGCCTCCTCTCTGGACCTGAGCAGGGCAGTTTATTCAGAGAAATCAATAGGAAAGAGCATTTGCAAATATTTATATAAGCCCTGTGCGTTTCAGCATTAAGTAATTAAAAACTAAAACTCAGGGAGGGGGAAGGGAGGAGACACACAGGCAGAAGAAGGCTACAGGCCTAGAGTGGGTTTTCCTGCCCACACCTCATCTCCCCAAACCACAATCCTTTCAAAACTGACTCCATGTACACTTTTTACGAAATCCTGTTCGTGCACCATTTGCTAGACTATTTCAAAATCATCTCCAAATATGGATTCACCTACCACCAAGCTTTCAAGCCTGACTATAAGATAAGTGTCTGTATTCTCTCTCTCTCTCTCTCTCTCTCAAATACACACACAGCAATCCTTACTTTTGACATTGCTTCAATCTCTGGTGTATTACTCTCTACCGTATTCATATTTCTAAATTATTTGCACTAAAGATATCTAACATAAGATGAGAGGAGGGCCCCCAAGGTGGTGATTCAATGAGCGAACACCTACTCCCAATCTCCCCCCAATACTTCCTACTCCCCTCAACCTACAGGATACTCACACCTTGGGGGTTTACTGAAATCCACATATGTAAACAGATCTGCCCCCCCCCCCAATGTACAGTAAAATGAAGGAGTTCTTAAATGAGCCACTATCCAGTGGACTTCCCCTATGTTGTTCCGGAGAGCTGGGCAGTAAATTCTGCTTGTACTGCCTCTAAATCCGCTCTAAGAAGCCGACTGAGGCACTGGAGCACCCACACTGCAGATATTGTAGAAATTTACAGTAAATGTAGGTACACGATTGCAGCACGCTGCCCTATTGATTATGCAGATTGTGATCAATCTTTTCCCCTCTCCATTTCCCAAGCCTCTTTCTGAAGACCTCCAAATAAGTTGCTCTGTAACTAGCCATTCTCCCAAAGTAGGGAGAAAAAAAACAATTTTTAAAAAAACATCATAAATCCTCAAGTGTCTCCCCCCAAAAGGATTCTTTTTTTTTTTAATTCCAAAGTGAATTTATGCTTTGCAATTTGCATTACAGTCAAGCGATCACCGTATGTCATCTTCTTCAAAGGTGCTTAACAAACCCCCTTTTCAAAGTCACTAGAAGTGGAGGCCAGAAAAGGCAATCAGCCTCCTTCCATATAGTCCTTAGATCACGTTTCAATGATTGAGACCAATAAAAATTGTCATATTTCCCTTAACTTGGAAGCAACAAGGGGGAAAAGTTAAGTGGGTGATTTTTGAAAGCACTTGTAATCAAAGAATTTGCCCCAGTCGAAGGAATTGCACAACCTTTTGCAAAAAGTCAGCTTCCGAGCAACAGATTAATTTGTAAAGTAAAATGTTATTTTTTGAACATAATAAAGAAACCTACGACTCATCGAGTCCTTTCACGATTTAAATATACTAAGCACATCCAATACACTCACATCTAGCCTCCAAGAGATACGAAAAAAAAAAAAAAAGAAAAAGATGTACATGAAAACGCCTAATGGCAAAGAGTGAAGCAGGGCGAGGGGGTGAGTGGGGAATGGCACGTAAACTATCCCAGATTCGTGTAAGAAAAAAAAAAAAAAAGGAAGCAAGAAGAAAGAAAGAAGAAAAAGGGAAGGAAGAAACAAAAAGGAAAAAAAGAGAGAGAAGGAGGAGAACGAAGAAAGAGCAGCAGGCACGCGGCGAGGTCCCCGGCCCAGCTGGTCCAGGAGCGAGGCCGGCGGCCCCGCGCCCCGCGCCCCCGGGAGCCCCTAGTGTCCGGGGCAGGGCCCCTGCGGGCGCTCGCGGCGCGGCCGGCGGGGCAGGGGGCGCGCAGGTACCGGGCCGGGCGGAGCCGCCGCGCCCCGCGCCGCTGTCGGACCCGGGCTCCCGCCGGGCGGCCGCAGCCCCGCGAGCCGAGCCCCGCCGCGGAAGGCGCCCGCCCGCCCGCCCGCCCGCCCGACCAGCAGCAGCGGCGGTGGCGGCGGCGGCGGCGGCGGCGGCGGCGGGGGCGGCTCGGCCGGGTGCGCGCCCCGCGCGGCGGCTCAGCCCGGGGCCCCGGCGCCTCTCGGGGTGGGGCAAAGTTGGGGGCCGGGGGCGGCGGGGGCGGGGGCGCTCGGCACCGCGGCCCCCCGCCCCCGCCGCCGCCGCCGCCGCCTTTGTCTCGGCGCCCGGACCCCGGCCGCCCTCCCGCCCTCGGCCCGCGCCCCGGCCGGCCCTGCCCCGCGGCGCCTCCAAACTCGGCGCGCGGGCCTCGCCCCGGGCGCCTCCACCCTCCCGGGGGTCGCGGGCGGCCGGCGGCGGCGGCGGCGGGAGGAGGAGGGGGCGGCCCGGGCTCGGCGGCGGCGGCGGCGGCGGCGGGAGGAGGAGGAAGGAGAAGAGAAAGAGAAAGTTTGGCGCAGGGGGAAGGCGAGCGGGACGCAGCGAGCGAGCAGGGCGCGGGCGCGGGGAGCGCGGGCGGCGGCGGCCGGGCGCGGGAGCCGGGAGGGGGCAGGACGAGCCCCATGCAAAGCAGCCCGGGCGCCCCGAGGAGCCCCGCGTCCGGGCGGCGGCGGCGGGAGGAGGAGGAGGAGCAGGCGGCGGCGGCGGCGGCGGCGGGAAAAAAAAAGAGGGAAAAGTTGCCACTTACGCGGTTGCTTCTCCGGCGGCGGCGGCTGCAGCGGCGCTGCTGGCGGCGGCGGCGGCGGCGGGAGCTGGCGGCGCTTTTAATCCCGAAAAGAGGCGCTCGGGCCGCGGAGCCCATCAAGGCAGCAGCGGCGGCTGGCGGGGGTCGGCGGCGGCGGAGGACGCGCTGCTGGCGGCGGCGGCGGCGGCGGCGGCGGAGCTGGAGCGCGCTCGGCGGAGCCCGGGGCGGGAGGCGGCCGCAGCCGGGGAGCCGGAGCCGCCGCCGCCGCTGCCGCCGAGCAGCATGGTTGGCGGGGAGTTTACAGCCCCCGGAGCGGGCAGGGGCCACGGAGGAGAAGCGGCGGCGGCGGCGGCAGCGGCTCTAGGCTGTAATTGGGATGCAAAGCAGGCGGCGGCGGCGGCGGCTGCGGCCGGGAGGAGGAGGAGGAGGAGGAGGCGGCGGCGGCGGCGGCTGCAGCGGTCGGAGGGGACGCGCTGGAAGTGGGAGCTGATGAGTGAAAAGAAAAAAAAGTCTTTGGATCTTTATTCTGCTAATTAGTTTCCTGCAAAAAATGGCTGTGATTAATTCAGTGCGCATGTGCTTCATTACCCAGGCACGACGGGAAGGGCTAATTAGCCACCTTCTGGATCAATAAGATTCAGCAAAAAAGAAAAGGGGGAGGTGGAGGGAGGCAGAGGGGAGGAAGGGAGGAAAAAAAAAAAAACCGGGGGAAAGTGATGAGCAGGGCAAGGAGAGCAGGAAGAGAGGATGGGAGAAGAGCCCAGGAAGAGGGAGAGAGGCACCAAAAGTTTATGCATGTATTAAAAACACATACACACACACGCACACACACACACACACACGACACACACGCACACACACACATACACACCGAGAAGTGAAATGCAGAGAAGCAACAATAGGAACCTGGCTAAGATTTTTTTTTTTGAGATTTTTTCTTTCCTTTTTTTTTTTCTTTCTCTTTTCTTTCTTATTTTTTCCCCTTTTTCTTGCTTTCTTTTTTTTTTTCTTTTGCCAAATGCAGCAATGTTTAAATTAAATAAGAGAGCATCTTCAAAGAAGAAGGGAGCAAGGGTGGGGGGAAGCAATAATGGAGTGGGACAGCTTAAAGCAAAGATTTAAGTGAAAGGCAGAGAAGCAGCTCGAGACAAAATAGAGGCCACTTTAAATTGCAAATCTGAGATTTTTTTTCCCCAAAAAGGAAAATTATCCCCCCCTAAAAAAAAAAAATCAGAGGACAAAAAAAATAATATGGACAAAACTTTAGCACGTACCATAGACTAGACCAAAATATATATATATATGATATGTTAATTTTGTCTTCTGAAATAAGATGCAATCAATCTTCTCTGGTTCTTTAGAAGGAGAAGGGGAAGCAGGAGTGATGATTAGAAGGAATAAAAGGGGGAAAGTGAAACAGAACTGAGAAGGGGGTTAACTTAAAGGAAAGACAAGAAAAGGAAAAGTTGCACTTGGAAACAAGTCCAACTTTCTACCTTTTTGGACCTAAGAGAAAAGTAAAATCAATTTTCTCGTGTAAAACCTGGAAAGCAGATGTTTTCAAAACACAGGAAGCTATTTTGCCATCAAAAGCAGGGATGTAATAAAGGCAGTGAAAAATAATTTCAAACTAAATTCGTAAGAAAGAAAGCCAATATATTTAAATAGCGAGGAAAGGTCTAGAGTGGAGAAAGGGGGGAAATTATATACCCCTTCCCTCATGCCAAAAAAAAAAAAAAAAAAAAAAAGTCTCACAGCTTCCTCCAAGAGTTTGGAGCAGAGTCTCGAAGCCAAAGGGCTTGAAATGAGAGGATGGATTTCAGATAAAGACTAGGAGCAGTACATCCCACCAGAGCCCAAAGGAGATCCCTGGAATCAAAGACAGCAGCCAGGGACCCTGCTACTGTACCGATTCCCAGTACATCAAAGCCATCACTTAGGCGGGTGTACGGTACCTCCAAAAAGCAAGCAAACAAACGCAGGAAGAACAAGAGTCTCAGTCTGCCTCTCTCTCTCCTTCTCTCTCTCTCTCTGTTTCTCTACCCCCTCTTTCAAATCCTAGCCTTAGCGTCACTGCTAATGCAATAGATTTTTTTTAATGACAAGTATGTATTTATGTAAGTTCTAAATATGAACTAGTACCACTGAAATTACAATGTCTGGAATAAAATAAAATGCAATTTGCACTTTAAGTGATCTGCAAACAAATGCAAAAACAACATTGATGTTTCTGAAGGTATTTTTAGTGAACCCTGTAACATCAGGTAGACAGCTCTCACCAAAACTTATTTTTCTTAGGGGTAAAAAAAGATTTTTTTTCCCTCAGCCTCACTGGATTACTTATTTTAGAAAGAATTGGGGAATTAATCGGGAAATCTATTTGATTAGAAAGGAATTCTTCATTTTGAGAGATTTTTCCAATGCTCTTAAGAGCATGCAGCTTCTTAGTCAGGACTAGGAGGAGAAAACGGTTTAGGATTTTGCAGGGTTACCTCATCTAATCCTTGTGAATTCACTCTGGGAATAATGCTGTTTTATTTAGAGAGAAAAAAAGAAAATACATTTAGAAAAATCGGGGGTTTCCTCTCTATGAGCCAAATCTGGATTGCCATTCAAACTTTTCCTGGCTGCTTTTCCATGCGGGACAGTTGATCAATAAAGCCAAGTCCAGCCTGGCTTGCTACAGGTTTCACCAGTCAGTGCTTGCAAAACCTTTGTCATTTTCTAAAAATAAAAAAGCTAAAAGTTATTGTAGAAGAAGGGGCTTTTTTTTGTCCCCTGCACAATGTGTCTTTTGTGAGGTTAATGCCATTCTGGGCTCTCGATAGCCCTGGACAATGGGAACTCTCCAGGAGCCTGCAAAGACTCTGGCTTTTTTCTTTCTTGATTTTTTTTTTTTTTTTTTTTTTTTAAGGGAAGGATGAAACATTCCTACAGTCCAAACACAACTTCTACTTTGATTAAATAAATATTTATCTTTATTGTAACCATTGTATATTTTTACCTTCAGTTTGTCCGGTTTCTGATTATTATTTTAAATTTTTCATTGGCAACAGTTAATCTTTTTTTTTTTTTCCCTTTCAGTCCAAAGTGCAGGTCAGTGTAAAATGTAGCTGACTGAAAGAAGACTGGTAAATTCTGAATTTTTCCATAATACATCAGGTAAGGAAAATTGCTCAGACCTTCAGGAGTATATTTGCCTCTTATTTATCTATCTTCACAAATCTTCATAATTCTGTTGGTTTATTTTTTTAAGATGCAGCAGAATTAAATTTCTCCTTGTAGATCTTGGAAACTCACTTTAATGCTCTCTGTATTTATTTTCTTTTAAAAATGTAAATAGTACTAGGAGCGAACTTGTAGCTTGTTATACAAAACAGCGCGGAGGAAGTCAGTATCTCCACTGGCATAGGCTATTTGGGGGAAATTCTGGATATAAATGTATTTCATGTTGCAATATAGGAAAATGTCAGCTTAATCTGGTAAATACTTATGCTAATTTTACTCAGTGAATTCGTTATAAGGAGGAGAGGTACCAAGCTTGTATGATTGAATAATGCTTAGGCGATAATCCAGCATCTATATGGATTATTTTATGTACAAAATGAAAAAAGGAACCAAGAAATTCAGAATCTAAATCCTTCATTTAGCTGGCAAGAGGGCAGAAAATTTTAGACCAATCTGTTTTTAAGACATTTACAGTAGGGACAGAAAGTAGAATGTAGGCTAAGTATTGCATTGATGTGTATATTTCTCTGCCTCTCGCTCAAATGAATGGATACAAACACAAAGATATATGCATAAATGGGTACATAAATATACATTTGAATGACTTTAGATGTCTTTGCGTCTCTGTGTGTGCTGAATATATGTGCACACAAATATACAAGGTATACATAAATGCAGGTACTGTACAGAGCTATGCGTGTGCTCTCGCTGGGGGTTTTTGTTTGCAGATCTGTTTGAAGCTACTTTTTTTGCAAATATAAAATAGAAGTGTTGGTTTAATGATGAAGATGTGGATGGTGAATTTGAGTAAGAATCTGCTTCCCTGCAATTTTCAGAATCTGGGGTTGCAATGTGAGCAGATATTATTTGGTCCAAGGGCTGAAGATGCCGTGGGCCAGTCTTAAGGAGAAAGAGAGGTGAAGGGGATCTTAGGAGATCTCACTTCCAAAGAGCCTAGCTTCTGGGCCTTGGGTTTTCCTCTGGTTGGGGGGGGGAGGTGTTGGGGTACACACAAACAAAAAAAAGGGGGGGGAGGAAGGAGGAAGAAAAAAAAAGAAAATCCGTGAGGAGCCAGGGGAGGTTGAAAGGACGCCTCTGCGCACAACTCTAGAGCTAGATCTGAGAGCAGGGTTGCAGGGTGAAGAATGTGCGGGTCTCTTTTTGAATGTGTATTGTTATTCTAAGTCTATTGTATGTATATGTTACTGTCCTTTCATTTGCCACGACAACATATGGATCCCATAAATGCAGACATGCTGAAGTGCATCTGTCTGGGTAGTTAACACGATCCAAACATCCCTCTTCGTTCCGCTGACTCGGGCTCTTCCTCGGGGTCCCTGGCTGCGCTCGGGGCTGGCCGGCCCTTGCCCCAGGCGCGCAGCACCCTGCAGTCTCGCCCTTTTGTAGTCTCCCGGTGGGATCCAAGGTGCCGCGCCGAGGAGGCGGGCTGCTCCAGGTCCGGGGTCACAGGCTCCGCTGCCGCCAGCCCCGTGCGCCAGGAAGCGAAAGGGTTAAAGCCGCCCGAGCTCTGGGAAGGGGCTGCGCTCTCCCCGGAGCGAGGTGCCGGCACCAGCAGCTGTGATTTAGGGGTCAAGTCCGAGATCACCTTTCTCCTGCCTCTGGAAACGGCAGAAGATGGGGTAGGGAGGGAGAAACAGGAGAGAGAGGCAGCCAGGCGCGGCACTTGGCGCTCCATCCATCCATTCCCTCCTCCCTGACCTCCCAGCCCACCTTCTGACCCCCAGACAAATGGAACAGTTCCCCTTTCTGCTAGGGGTGCAGGGTGAGGTCCTTCTGAGCATCCAGAATTGTTCCAGCCCCAGCTCTATCCCAGTGCTGAGCCTCTGTTATCCAAGCCCCAAACACCAAATCAGAAAGTTTGCTCTTAATGCACCAGAGGGTGAGCAGATGGGTCTGGGTTTAAAAAAAAAATGCTCCCCGTTTGTGGAAGACAGGGGTACCCTTGCCAGGGTGGGGGAGTTTGGATGTTGGCGCCAACCCCGCAGACTCGGATCCCACTCCTCCTCATCCTCCTGAGCAGATGTACACAGTGGTGTCCATTACATGCAGCTTCTTGCTTTGTGCCCACAATCTCAGCCAAAAGCTTTCTTTCCCCCCAGCTTGGGCAGCCTGGAGAATACTTTTGTCAAAATATTTTTCACGCCTGAAAGATAACCAAAACCCAAATTCAGATTTGTTTCTGAGCCTTTTCACTGGAAAAGAGCAAAGCATCTGAAGTCCCCTTTTGTTATGGCGCTCCACGGAAGCACCTGGTTGTGGGGCTCAGTGCCCAGGTGACGTCCTGGGCACCGTGGGCCGCATACGCGGTGCCCACAAAAGGAGCTTTAATTGAGAAAGAGCTTCCCAAATCCCCCCACCAGGTTGGGCTTTAGGATAACGACAGCTCTTTTGGAAAGTTACTCCAAGGAAAAGGAGTTTTTGGTGGGAAAAGAACTGGCTGGAAATGACAGAGAGAGAGAGAGAGAGAGAGAGAGAGAGGAGAACTGGATCCCTGGGGGGACACAAAACAGGTGGGGGATGCTAAGAGTGGGTAGGGAGATAAGCGCATGAGGGTGTCCACAGACAAGGCACTGCCCGCGGAGGCTCGGTGACGCGCTCCCCAGGCGCTCCCTCCAGCTGTCGGAGCGAGGGCGAATCACCCCGATTTCCGCTTCTGCTTCCAGGGCCAAGAGTGGACCAGCTGGTCCAGTAGGCAGCTGAGGTCTGTCTTCCTAGCCCCGGCGCCCCTAACCCCGCCAGAGCCTCCAAACCACGGAAATCAAACAAAATTGGCCGCTCGAATCTAGAGAGGTTTCATCCCTGGGGCAAGGGGGAGGGAACAAGCCTTTTTTTTTTTTCTTTGAACTCCGATTCAAAAGAGACCACAACCTACTCTTGAGTGCCATCCCCAATACAAGGATTGTGGGTATGTTTCATTTTTTCATTCTTTCTTCCCTATTTCTCAGAAGTAAACCCTTTAAAGAATTAGCCCCAAACTTAGAGCGCCTGGGTCACTGAAAAGAGTTCCAAATGATAAAGCCTGCCCTTGATTCCCAATACATGGCGCACTGTGAAAATGCAGGGCAATTAGTCAGTTCCAGGGTTTGAGTCCGATTTCCAGTATCCTCGGATCCTTTGCAATGGAAATCTGAGATCCAACCTTGGGGCAGGAGTCGTCTCAGAGTTGGTGGCTCTCTTGGGTTCCAGACAGCCTGCACCGCTGGCAAGCGCTGGCTTCCCTGTTGGTGACCTGGTACCAGAAGTTTGCACCCCATCTAAAGCCTGGGGCAGGTGAAGAAGAGAACTAACCTCGTCTCTGCACAACAGAGTGAACAACTTGAGGGCAAGAGACCCTCGGTCGGGCTATGTTCGCTTTGGGGATTTCCAAGGGCATAACTTTCGGGGGGAACGATGGAGGTTTCTGACTTGCCAGCCAGAGGCAGGAAAAAAGGGATCTTTGGGAGGCATGGGCGGCGGGCTAGGGAGCAGGGCTGAGAGCGGGCACCTGAGACCTGGCACCCCTTTGCGCAGAGCCCGTTAGGGCTGGCGTGGGGAGTCAGTGCCCGTGGTAGCACGTGCATTGTTGACACGCAGACACGCAGGCGTGCGCTAATGGAGGGATGCGCGGCTGAGCAATCCCCCGATGCCTGCATTTCTTGCAGGCATGGCTTGTTTAATAGCCAGGGAATTGAGTGCCTTCCCACTCACCCCCACCCCCCGCTTTTTTTTTTTTTTTTTGCTGAGAAATGTAAAAAAGGGACCTATGCCGTGTACATATTCTGAAGAAACGTGCATTTTTTTCCCTGAGAAATACCTAGCACCATAATATTTCTGATTTAAGGGGCGAGGGAAATCTTTGAAGTGAAGAAAATCAGTGGGGGACGAACTATCTTTTCCTGATTTTTGTGTGTGTGTGTGTGTGTGTGCGCGTGTGTGTGTGTGTGTGTGTGCGCGCGCGCGCGTGCGCTCACGCCTCTCCTCAAAGCCAGTAATGGGATTTAAAATCAGAGATTCCCAGTCTTCATCCTCCCTCCCATTCCATTTTGCTCTCCTCGCCCCAGAAAACATCTGCAGTAACCGACTGTACGTCTAAGGGGACGATTTAAAGAGAAACAAGGTTTGGGGCGCTCGCGTCAACTTTCCTTTTCTTTTTCAAATGAAGCTGAAAAAAATTCCAAGGACAATTTAAGCACCAAACGACATCGAACAGATATTTTTCCAAAGCAAAAATTTTCCAATTCGTTTGTTTCCAATTCTTAGAAATAGAGAAAAAGGCAAACCCGATCTTCCTGTACACGGATGGCTCAAAATTTGGGGCCAGTGCTTGGTTAGGGCTGGGCAGGGCAGGGCGCAGCCCCGTGGTCAGGTGCTTGCCAACCCCGGGGCTCTTGGGCCGGGGCTCTGGTAGCTGGGCTCCCCACAGATGTCCTGCGGGCCCAACTCGTGCCAGGGCAGCATGCAGGGCAGTGGTCCCCTGTGGGCATGGCCACCTCCAGGTTTAATTCCAGGGCTCAGCGGGGCAGCAGGAACATTCAAGGCCAGTTTCCTCTGGTCCTGGCTTAGGGCGCACCGTCTGTGCGTCTCGTCTCCTGCCCCCTGGGCTCAGCATCGCCTGGACCAGGCACTGTTCCCACCTCCCCAGGAACCATAATCTCAAAGATCCTGACAGTTTCCTGAGACACTCACCACAGTTCACTGAGCCAGGGCTTGCGTCCTTAATGTCTGGCACACCCAGCCCCATTTCGGGAAATCTTTATTCTCCTGCCGGCTCCGGGATCCTGAGAGGAAGCCTGGGAGCTCAGGCCCCTGGAGAAGCTGGCTGGGGAGCCGAAGCCAGCGCAGAGCCACTGCCCTGGGACCCAGGTGCCCCTCGCAGGTGCGTGCCTAGCAAGGCTCCTCACCCCCTCAACTGGGTGAGTAAATGGCCTGCTGCGGAACAATCCGAGCACCCCATTATGCCCCTGCAGGGCACCCCCAGGAAAACCAGCAGGCATAGGGCCTGGCCCCAGCAGCCACCTGGGAAGGAGAGGGCAAGTCATCCATGCACTTCAGGCCTGAGCTGAGCTGCCCAAGCCCCGTGCCTGCATCCAGCTCTGATTCCACTCCCCACCCTGGGCTCCCAGGGCTTGATTCCCTCTCCACTGCCCTCCCTGGGCTTCCCAGCTTCTTTCAGGACACAGATGCTCCAACCCTGTCCTGTGGGACACCAAGGGGGGCAAACAGCAGCCACCACGGGGGGCTGCTGGGAGCCCTGAGTCCACCTGCAAGAAAAGGCTTCCAACTCAGGCCAGTCCGGAATGGTTGTGCACCCTATGGACCAGGGAGATCTGGGAGTGGAGAGCCCCCTGGGGTCCTGCTCATCACTAAGGTTGATCAGAAACTAGGCTGGTTGAGGAGGTGGGACTAGATGTTTAGGGTTAGCAAGGGCCTGACATGAGGGGTGCCTGTGTCTGTGTGGTTGGTTCTGGGTATCGCCCTCCCTCTCATTTTGTCTGGGAAGAGAAAAGGAAAGGCAGATTGGTGCCGACCCTCTCTGCAGTCTGGGAGCGCTCCAGCAGGAAGAAGTGCTCAGAACGACACTTCAGCCCCGACACTTGAATGCTAAAGGTTAAACTCACAGTCTTCAGGGAAGGGCTTCCTGCCAACTGGAACAGCGGCACTCTGCCACAGGCTCTCCTCCATCTCCCCCTGTTCCTCCCCTCTCCCCCCAGGTACAGCTAACATCAGAGCCTCTTGCTGTTTGTGCACTTCAGGGAGAGATGCCCCCAGGTGCTGGCTCTTCCCATCTCTCCCCACCTCCAGGGAACCTCTCCTTCCTTGCCCCCCCATTATGTTGCCTGTGGCTATTTGTACCTCACTTTGCTCTCGGGATCCCTGACCTATGGGTTCCAACTAGTTCCTGCTGTGGAGTTGGAATGAACTCTGCACTGCAACAAGGATGCAAGGATCACACAAGTGGACACTTGGGGAGAAGCTACTCTTGTCCCTTTTCTCTTTGTTCTGGGTGCAGGCAAACTAGAAGCAAATACCTTCAACTGAGTGCCCAGCCCTGGAAGGGTCTACAGGGACACGCTGCCAGTAAGGGGGTATGTAGAGACCAGAGTGTCAGACTGGGAAGGTTCTCCAAAAGGAACAGCCATGGGGGTCTGTGTTCTTGGTGCTCTTTCCCTCCTGACCTCATTCCCCCAAATGATGGTGAGATTCAATCCTGCACCCCTAAAAAGAGTGTTCTGGCTGGAGATCAGGGGTGTAGTAAAGCAGACGAGGTTTGCTCTTGGGAGTCTGGCAAACCAGCCCTCTTCTTTCTTCCCTACCTCCCTGAAAACCCTACATTTGTTGAGCACCTACTTGGTGCTCAAGGGTGGCTGGCACTCTACATGAATTGCATTCAGTTTTCTCAGTAGCCTTGGGAAACTGGTATTATCAGTCTCATTTTATAGATGACGACTATCAGACTCTGAGAGATGAAGATCACACAGCTATTAAGTGGCTCAACTTGAATTTGAACCCAGTTCCATCTGGCTTTCGAGCTATTTTTATTACACCGTCTGCCTCTAGTCAAGGTCAGGAGAACCAGGGACTCCAGGGAAAATAAAAGAGAGATAGATACACAGTGCACATGCCCTGAGAGGAAGGAAAGAAATAGATTCTGAGAAGGGCTCTCTGGTTTTGATACGGATTGAGGGCTGGGAGACCCATCATAGAAAGTCATGGAGGTTGTCCTCAAAAGGCCACAGACAGAAAGGACAAGGAAACCTAAGATGAACAGGCCCCCAGCCCAGGATGACAGCAACATCATATCACCCTGAAACAATCACCCCTGGACTCCTGGAGGTGTGGGCCTGCCCCAGCCAGACCAGGGCAAGATCATACCAGGCCTTTCTCGCTTTCCTTTGTAAATTTTCTTTCTGTGTCTGAAGCTCAGACGAGTTGAGTTCCTAACTTCTGTGAGTCAGCAGGCTGACAGGAAGGGATGATCAGATGACCAATTACTCATGAACAAATGTGAGGAAATTCAGAAAGTGGGAAGAAGAGAGGGCAGTGACATCCAAATGGCAGGCGTGCGGAGGGTCTCCTGGTCACTCTTGGGGCTGGCCCCAGGAGCTCTCGGTTTTACACTGCTGGGGGGAGGGGGGCCAGGAAGCGTTGTCCTGCAGCTGTAGGCCTGCAGCCCCCTCAGAACAGACATGCCTGCTTTGTGGCTATTGGAGGAAGGCTACAGGAGAGTCTCCTGCCAACTCTGGCCAACCCTGGCCTCCCTGTGCCACTAGGTACTGAAGCACTCCTTGAGGGGCAGGGGGGTGTGGCTTCTGCAGCGAGGGGATGTCGTAATTGGGTCAGTGACATGAGCTGGGTTGTGTTGGGCTGAAGCGAGAGTGTGGAACTGGGCAGGACTGGCCAGGCCCACATGGAGGGGTTGCTGAAAGCCTTGTTAAGGAAGTACTCCTGACCAGGCAATCCAATTACATAATGCCACAAAAATAACTCTGGGCTGGGAGTCTTGTCAGAGTGACGTATTTAGTTAGCAGAGAGGGGTATCAAATATCTATCTCTCAACCCAAGGGCTGAAAGTACACTCGTGGCACTGATGGGCTCCTCCTCCCCCCCACTGAATGAAGAAGGTTGGGGTGGGGTGGGCAGGGCCCGGGCAGGGGGGGGGTAGAGGATGCACATTTCTTTTTCCCCTCCTTTTTCCCCCCAGGAGCAACAAAAGCCAACTGTTCAAGGTAGCTGCGTATGCCAGCTCCCAAGTCCATATACAGAGTCCCATATACTCAAATGGGTCAGGGACAGCTGAGAGCAAGAAAGGAGGGGAGAGAGTGGAAGAAATGGAGGAAAGGGCTTTTGTTGATGTTGTTTTGTTGATGGAACAGGGTGGGCATGAGTTACCTTCTTATTTCTCTAGACTAGACTAGGCCTCCCACTACAGCTGACCAACTGGTCCCACTTTGTCCAACACTGCACTAGATGGAAAACTGCATTCCGGGAACCCCCTCAACTCTGGAAACTGGGACGGTGGGTCAGTCTCCCTCCCATAGGTTTGGCTAAGTTTTCACAAGGACGTAGAAAATTATGACCAAGATAAGGTAATTCATTTTGTTTTGTTTTGTTTTAAGGATTTTATTTATTCATGAGAGACACACAGAGAGCGAGAAAGGCAGAGACACAGGCAGAAGGAGAAGCAGGCTCCATGCAGGGAGCCCCATGTGGGACTGGATCCCGGGACTTTGGGATCAGGCCTTGAGCCAAAGTCAGCCGCTCAACTGCTGAGCCACCCAGGAGTCCCAGGTAATTCATTTTGATTCAAAATTATTCAAAGAATGACCTAAATAAGCTATTTTATCATAGATGCAAAGGCTCTATTTCCAGGAATTCGAAGAAAGAGGCATACGCTCCATTCCCCCCCCCACCCCCATTTTGGAGTCTAGAGCTTTCCAGGTGGAAAAATCACCTGTTCCATCCGCTCAGCTTTTCAGATAAAGTTTCCAGACACATTTCTGCCATTCCAAAATGCCCAGAACTCCCGCCGCAGTTTGGTTAGGGACCCTTTTCTGTATCACCCTGAAAAAAAAAAGCAAAAGTTTCATGCTTGAAACTCTGCTCTTAACGTCTTCTTATCCCCTGATCTCTTTCCCGGGTCTCATTGCCTCCCTGGGGCACCCCGGTCACATTCTGAGCTGTGTCCTTTAATATATTCACCTACAGCCTGTTAGCATTCCCTTGTTCCTAATATGGATAATCACCGCCCCTGATCCTTTTCTTCTCAGCTGCGGCCTCCCCACTCATCCTTCATCTACACCCATCTGGGCCCCCCCCTCCTCCCCCCAACCTTGTAAGGAGACAAATGAGGATAAGCAATGCCGGGCCCCAGACTCTCTGGCAGCATCCGAGCTTTGACAGGCATTCGTCCCCAAGCTCCATTCTTATTTAAAATCAAAACGTCTCTAAACTCCTCGGAGCTAATTATAAAAGCAACTAGCTGGGCCTCCGCGGGTCGCGGGCCTGCGCGGTCACCAGGCCGCTGCAGCCCGAGTCCACCTGGCCGCCGCCTGCAACCAGCTCGGGGGGCGGGGACGGGGGGAGGCCCTGCCCCCGCCGGCGCTACCTCCTCCGAGCCCGGGTGCAGCCTGTTTACCTGGCGAGGCCCACGTGACCGGCCCAGGAGGAAATGCTGAGCTCACCGTGCCCCTGGCACACGTGCGCCCGCCCGCCCGCGCCCGGCCTCGGGCCTCCGCCGCCCCTCCCCCGGCGCCCGCGCCTTCTCCCACTTATTTCTCTGACTCTCCCGGTCACACTTTCCTTTGTTTTCTCTCCTCGCAGGCTGTCTCCCACACGGTGGGGCGCACGCGCGCGCACGCACACACTTCTGGGAATCCTCTTCCCTCCTCTCAACCAGCCTCTCTGCCCCCTTTCAATCTCTTTCAGATCTGTGGCCATGGAGTCTCCACTGGTTTTAAAAATACACTTCCTCTTTCCCTATAGATTGGAGATTTATTAAAAAAAAAAAAAAAAAAAAAAAAAGAGGTCTGGAAGGCCTGGAGACCCTTCCTGAGGCCCAGGATGGTTGGGAGGGGCGGGGGGTGGCGGGGAGGCCAGAGCAAGGCTGCCTCGTCCAGCCACTCAATTTCCTGCTCCAGTGGGCTTGGAGATTTAGGTGTTGGGGGTTTGGTCAAACATGCCTCCTTTATTTATTTGTTTGCAGCCTTTCTTCTAGCTTCCCTCCCACGCTTCCTCTCTGCTGCAGGATGGGGTGCCTGCCCTTCCCCACAGCCAGACCACAGGTCCCAGCGGCTCTTGGCCTCGTGTGGAGGGAGCACGGGCATCTGGCTCCTGGTCTTTGCTGCTGCTGCGCCTCCTTCTGTCAGGGGCTGAGGGGGCTTCTCAGGACCCTTCCAGCCCAGGGAGCTGGGAGGACCCTGGAGGCAGAGAGGAGGACCAGTGGTCAGCGCAGGTGCCTCCTGCCTGCTCAAAGGGCTATTTGTGCGCGGAACCAAGTGGCAGGGCTGTGGGGTTGGACTGCTCCCGGAAGGCTTGCTTGATGCCCGTGGGCGCAGAGCCAAAGCATGCAGTTTAGAGGAAATGTTTAATAAAGACAGGGGAGTCTCAAACTGTTTATTTATCTTTATGGAAAGGTGGAGATACGATGTCCCTGGAAACTGCCTCAGAAGTGGACTGTAAGGTGGTGAGGCCAGAGGGTAAAACAACGGGGGCCTTCAAAGGAGTGGGCTAGCCCCTGGCAAAGGGGCAGAAAATAGACTCTCACCACCCTTTCTCTCCCACCTCCCAACCCCAGGCTCCTGAGCTCATACACCTTGTAGTTTGGGGTGAGGCGGGAGGTCGAAGGAGGCATGTGAAGTCATGCAAGAATGAGATCATTAATATATACAATGGAATATTACTCAGCCATAAAAAAGAATGAAATCTTGCCATTTGCAACAATATAGAGCTAGAGAGTATAATGCTAAAAGCAAAATAAGTCAGCCAGCGAAAGACAAATACCGTATGATTTCACTCCTGTGGAATTGAAGAAACGAACAGGCAAAGGGGGAAAAAATGAGAGAATGAGGGAGGGGGGAGAATCAAGAAACCCTCTTAATGATAGAGAACAAACTGATGATTACCAGGCAGGGGGTGGGAGTGGGTGAAACAGGTGATGGGTTTTAAGGAGGGCACCTGTCCTGATGAGCACCGGGTGATGTGTGGAAGTGTTGAATCACTGTATTGTGCACCCGAAAATAATATAACACTGTTTGTTAACTGGAATTTCAAAGTTCTTACAAAGGAGTGAGACCATTAAGTAATTATTATTTAGGTGTGAACTCATAATCCTCAACTCTCATAAAGGTGGAACCCTACTAGGAGGACATGAGTGTTTTAGTGGGAATGTTTACTATTGGTTTATGTTGAAAATCAGGAATAATACCATCCTGTTGAAAGACCCTAGTAAAATCTAGGGATGGATTTCAACATTAAAATAGTACTGTTCTTCAACATTCAGATGCATTCCTACTTCTTGAAAAATGTTTTCAGCACACATTTAAATGGCCCTGGCAGCCAGTAAGGTGAGAATTCAGATATTATGAGGTCACCTTCTGGAAAGACCTTTTCATAGGTCGATGTACAAAGCCAGGGGAGATGGGGGTGTCTTTGGAGGAGGTTCAGTCCTAGATATGCCTCTTCAGGCATATTAAGATCTAAATCCTCTTTAGACAGGCTGGAAATCCAGAACTTTCTACTGGCTTTAAATATTTTGTGCAAGTTCTAATTTTAAACTTCCAAATGTTATAGGCCAAGGACTCGCTGTTTTGAGTTGTCAATTAGGTAGATAGCTCTGTTGGTCAATTAAATGATTTTTGTGGTTTTAGAACCCAAATAAAGTGGTATGCAGAGTCTCAATGTCATTCTTATCATCTCCATGAATATTTATGGGACCCTGGCTAACGTAACAGCACAAAAGAATAGGGTGGAGCACAGGTTCCCAAATCCCTGTGGGTTTGAGATGCCTCTGTCATGAATTCTACACTATCCAGTTATTATCATTGTTTGTCAAACTAAAGCCCAGAGTGGTGGAGAGAGGTGAATTATGCAAAAGATACAGGAGGATTTTAGGTCTTTGAATATGCTGGCTTTCAACTTTGGAGGGATCTGGGAAAGGATGTGCAGGAAGTTCTTTTCCCATCTTTGAGTCTAGCTCAGGTTCACCTCCCCGAATGGAGACCTGAGGCTGGAGTGGACCTCACCTGGCTTCTCATATTCAGCGGTCTGGGGGAGGTTTCCTGGATTAGTTGACACGCACCAAAATAACATCAATAAGATCCATTTGTTTCACTGCTCAAATACCTGTGATGCTGTGGAAACGCACATGCACTTATGAATACATTTGTATTCATGTTATGTGTTACCCCACCTGCTTCCCCAAGGATAGGCACCATATGGAGTATACACTGTACGCATCTCCATAAATGCCCACGGTGCTAATTGGTACTCAGTGATGTGCCCGTGGTGAAGAGGAGGATAATGATAATGTTGATGATGAGGAGGAGGATGACAACGATGATGACACTAAATTGCTAATAATGAGTCAAGGATGAAAACAGTTCTGGGCATAGAGAGATGCTCAACAAACACAGAATGAATGAATAAAGTTTAGGACTTTCACTGAGTGCTTCCTGAGAAATGGTTCTTTTTAAAAAAAAAAAGTATTTACTTCATCATTACTTATTAAGAGAAACAATCTCAACTGCTTAGCCTGTGGGCTGGGATAAAATGGCAAACAATAACATAACGTAAATTGGCAATCACTTTTCATCATCACTGTGACTGAGATGCCGAATACTCCCCTGTCTCAAAGCAGATGACCACGGGACATAAAGTTTTTTTGCTAACACCTAGAGCATAGATCCATTCTCCTAACTACTTGGGGAAGGATGTCAGAGAGGCGATGCTGGTAGCCCAAGAAAGACACCTATCATGGTCAAGCACAAAGGCCTGCAAACCAGAAGTAGCCATACATCGCAGTGATGCACAATACGCAAATCAACAGTTTTTAAAACATATAGGAAAGTCAAATAAATAAATAAATAAATACATACATACATACATAAAACATATAGGAAAGTAAATAAATAGAAGAAAAAATTCCACAACTACCTGGAAAAAATCAGTCTTTTGTTAAGACCTAGAGAGTGTAAGGATCACCAAAGACTTGGGTTCTGGTCCAGCTCCACCAAAGAGAGCCAGAGGGCCTCCAGGAAGTGACTTCATGCTGGACCGTGTTTTCTCCTTGTAAAACGAAGGCAGCAATACATACCCTACAGGGTTGTTGGAAGATCAAGTAAGATGCTTAATATAGAGTGTCTGTCATAATTCCTACCACCTGGCAGGTGTTCCAGTACACGGTACAAATGGTTACTATCCTGACACCACTCACCTGTGGAAGTGCCTCATAAGCTAGATAGCCTCACACAAACCCAAGACATTCTTTCCAGCTATTACTGGGCTCTGGGCTCACTTGGGCAGCACAGACAGTCCTTGCCTCTCAAAAGTTCACATTGCTCGACTTCACTTTGACAAGAGACCTATTACCTATTTTTGCTAATCAAAAGAAATCCGAAGACAGTTTTCACATATATATATACATATATATATATATGCAAAACACAAAAACAGCGTTAAGCATTTATTTTGCAGCGAGCCGTTAAGAGAGGCAACACACACCCCAAGCAGTCAGAGTGGCCCCACCAAGCTCCTTCTATATCCACTCCCAGCATCTCGGCACCAGCTGCCAGAGCTTTGAACTGTGTCTATGAGCATCTGTGCTTTATCTCGATTTATTTTGTGCATCCGTTAGCAATGATGTGTCCTAAGGTAACAGAAAAGCCTAAGAGAGGTTATTTTGGGGGTCTGGAAACACTCAAAGATTTTCCTGCATAAATTAATGGTAATTGCTGCTTTGCTTTACACCATTTTGGCTTATGAAAGTTTTCACAGGAGCGCTCTACTTTCAGATAGTGGGGGAAAGAAATAGTGGGAAATGGGGCAGAGATAAAGCTATATTATCAAGGACAAGTTTTCTGCACACACAGGTACCTGATATACCTAATTCTGGGCACATGGTTACTGAAATGAAGAATGAAAGCAACCACCAGACTTCCTCAGGGAGGGCTTTGGAAAGATTAATAGTTAAAAGTGACACAAGTTATCAAGGTGCGTGGGCTCTGTACAGCACAGGAGATATGTAAATCCAAGGAATAATCATCAACATAATATCGTCACCATTTCTAGAAACAGATTCTTTCCTAGGCCAGAAGAGAATTTCCAGAAGTATCTTTCCCTTTTGGAATTACAGACTATGACAGATTTATTTCCACACATCTCACTTGCTTTCAGAGTTATTGTTTCCTCTTATTTTTTTCCCCCTTCTTTGGTGATAGAGAGGCCTGAGAACCGATTCTGTCAGGAAGTTCTTGGGGAATTTTCAGGAGGATGTACAAATGGGTTATATGAATGACTGTGAGCAGCGAGCATCTATTTTATTCTATAAAAAAATATATATTCATAACCAATCTTCTGAGCATATCTAAATAATCAAAACCGTGAATGACAAACAGCAGATAAATTTTTTCAGAGCATAAAGGATCCTTTTGGGGTAAGTTACTATCATTTCTATTTCTTCCTCTTAAAGCAGATCAGGTAACTTTTCCCCTGTTACAAAAAGGATGTGCTATCAAATCCAGACCCCAGGATAGGAGCTCAATTGCCCCTTAGACATTAATGCCAATGCCCCAATTTTTTGAATTTATCGACCAAAATGTTGGATGGAGCAGGTTCAAGCATCTTGCTAAATAAAATATAGATTACATTTATCATTTCCCCTCAATCTACTAAAATCTTGTTACTTTTTCATGGAAGGAAATGAATCAGTTTGACAGGACTTGTTCTGTCAAGTGATATAAGTTCCCAACACTGTATTCACTGCAGATTATTCTAGAAGTGATTTGGCAATCATTTTTTCCAGGTAAAGTTCCAGATTAGGACATTACGAACTTCCTCTTTGCTTTTTAAAAATAGAGGCATTAATCTTGCTTCTTTTCAGTCTTTCCAAGTTCTTAAAAATGAAGTTACTCTCCCATGATTTTAGCCAACAATAACAGATTCCCTTATAAAAAACTTTGCCCTACAAAAAAGTCTACTTAAAAAAAGAGGTGTTTCTACCAGTATTTAAGGCATATTTGAAGCTGATCATTCGAAAACAATGAGGTAACAAATGGTCAAAGCTTAAGAACTCTACTTTGACAGGCCCGTTTCCAGATCTCTACTATGGATTTAGATAGAATCCAAATGGATTTCTGAATTGAATGGGCTCAAGACCAAAGGCAGTCTCACACAAGTCAAAGCCGTTAAATGTACAACATAACATAAATTACAGTTACCTTAGGTTCTGCACACTTCCTAAAATCTCAGAGTTTATTAAAAAGTCAATGTTTCTAGAATCCACACTGCATGTATACAACATTAAAGTCAGCCCAGGCCCAACTCTGTAGAGACCAAGATGGGAGCACAAAGGCCACTCATTGAAATGAAATTGGGGTCTCTTGGTATTTCTAGGTATCTCTAAGTTTTGGGCTTTCTAAGATTAATGGAGACAGATGCTTGCTTAAAGCCCCTGAAGTCGCCCTTGACAGGACAAAGCCTGATTTTTACCAATCTTTGTGAGCCTGAAAGTTAAGTTCCTGTATCCTTTCTTGGGTGCACCATGCTGATGCTCAGGTTAGCCCTGCTACCTGCCTCTCACTTTGGCCTCCAAATTGCTCAACACTGCTGGGGATGTAAGTAGCTTGAATTGACTGTATCCTCTACAGTGTTCTACAATGCAGTAGCCAATCATGGATGGTTTTTAGCTCCTGAACAAATTCCCCAAACCTGCTACTCCATCCCTTTTCGATCTCCCACCAACTGCACTCTTTCTTAACATACAGCAAAAGATTTAAAACCCTTATGTCTTGGAACCATGATTGGAATCAATTTCATCAACTTGCTCATTGCATTACCTTGAAGTGCCTTGCTCTGCAACCTCTTCTCCACTATTAAATGCCTTTGTATCATTACCCATTACCTCCATTCTCTTATTCTGCTTTACTTCTGCAAATCTTTCCTGGGCTCTAAAGCCCGACCTTTCCAGGTCTCTCCACTCCCCCACTTTCTATTTCTCTCTCCTTACTCCTGTCTTCATGGCATGCCTGCCTTATGACTCTCCTATCTTTCTTTAATCAACCCATTTATATTTGGAAACCTACACATGCTCTATTCTCTCTTACTAAAAAACAAAATAAAACAAAACTTCCCCGGATTCCATCACCCATTCAACCCCTTCTATTTATAGCCAACTTCTTAAAAGACTCATTTAAACATGTTCTCCGGCCCATGACTGGATACCCCCAACCCTGTGGACTGCTCTGACTATTGGAGAAGGATGGCCATTATTTTGAGCACAAAGTGATTTTCCTGTAGCTCTTGCCCACTGGTCCCTGTGTCACCTTGTGAGGCCACCCAGAGCAAGTCTAATTCCCTGGCACAATCTTTCCTCTGTGCTGTCTTCTTCTGATCTTTTTTTTTTTTTAAGACTTTATTTATTCACGAGAGACACAGGCAGAGGCAGGTTCCATGCAGGGAGCCTGATGTGGGACTTGATCCCGAGTCTCCAGGATCACGCCCTGGGCTGAAGGCGGCGCTAAACCGCTGAGCCACCCGGCTGCCCTCTTCTGATCTTTCTAAGCTAGGCACTACTAGTTCCTTCAGCTGCTCTTTACAAGACCTGATTCTGAGTCCTTTGCCTCCTCATTCTCAGTCTGACTCTCTTAAAGGGTGGTGTCCCAAATTTAAATACAAACTGTCTACATCTGCTCCTCTACCTAGCACAGTAGAGCAGGGTTTATCACCTCCTTTCTTCTCCTTACCTACACTTTGCTCAATACAATTGTTGAATCCTCTTGCTATCAATTTAAACCTCTAAGATAGCGGTTTACAGAGTGTCCCTAACAAGCTTCTATTTCACAAAGACCCAGGAAGCCTTGATAAATGGAGAATCTTGGGCACCACCTCAAATTTGTGGAGTCTGACAATCGGGGGTGGAGGGGACACCTGAGAATCTGTATTTTATTTTATTTTAATTATTTTTTTGGGGGGACTCACATTTTAAACAAGAATGCTAGATGATTCTTAATCCACACACAATCTTGGGGAAAATTGCTCTCTAAACATCTGTTGTCTAGCCTGCACCTAACCCCCATGTTTGCACAGATGAATTTTTGGATCCGAGACAAGACATCCCATTTTCTTGCATTATATTTTGTCTTGTTAGATTTGATTCATTGCCTTGGTTTATCAAAATCTGCTGAACTCTATATTCTGCAACATATGACTTTATAAAAACTGTGCATGGATTAAGATAAAAAACTTTAATGTCCCAGCATTCAGAATTTCCCTCTACAGTGACACCAACGATGGTCAACCAGCTCTACCAAACTCCTACTTCATCTTTTTCCCATAAGGTAAATGGATAAATTGTCATTTGCCATGTTGCCAAATGCCTCAATAAATCCCAACTGTTCTTTGTCTTCTATATTTCCCTTATCTGCTGTCATATCGAAGAGGAAAATGAAGTATTCTCGAGGGTCATTTACACATGCCTTCTAGAATCTGTGGCCAGGCAATGGAGTGTAGTGTGCAGAATCCACCTTTTCCTGTGACCTTGTTCTGAATGCCTATGGCACTTAGGCATTGTATTGCAAATGTTCTTGCCCACATTTTGACTCTACTACTGGAAAGGGAGCTCTTGAACTCTAAAGTTGGGTCTTATGTGTCTCTAAATATCTCGTGGTAACTAGCACAATGTCCTACTTTTCTTTGAAAACTTTTCTTTGAATGAATGAATGAATTTTACATTTTATTCCCACTAACTTACTTTACCTCTTTGTACAGGATGAAAGCAGACTCTGTAGTGAATACTAGGAGACTCTGCTTCTTAGGCATGAAGGAAGTGGTGTGCCTGGACAGATCTCCACAGGCCCAATTATTTCTTTTAGTCACTGCCCATTCAAATGAGCTTGTTAGAATAAAGGCATTCTTTGAGATGAAGTGTGATGAAAACACTGAGAAATGATGACACAGTTTCTAAAACATTACCACTTTACTAGAATCTGTGGCAATGACCAAACGAGACACAGGAAAGTGCATTTCAGAAAAATCTTGGCAGGGCACGTGGGTGGCCCAGTTGGTGAAACAGCCAACTCTTGATTTCAGCTCACGTCATGATCTCAGAGTCCTGAGATTGAGCCCCGCATCAGGCTTTCCTCTCAACAAGGAGTCTGCTTGAAGATTCTCTTTCTCCCTCTGCCCCTCCCCCTGCACGTGCTCTCTCTCTCTTAAAAAAAAAATCTTAAAAAAAGTAAAAGAAAAACCTTGGCTTAGTGGAGCCACCTAAGTCAGCATGACATGCAAACATATTATGGGCTTCATTCTAATAAGACCCCTCATGATGACACAGACAAAGCAGATCAATAGGACATGAGATGGCTGGACAAGGAAATCTGGCTTCCCTCTACATCACAACTGCTAACAGATTTGAATAATCCTCTGATATATAAGATAGTAGAGTGAACAACTATAAAAGAATGATGCGGGATCCCTGGGTGGCGCAGCGATTTAGCGCCTGCCTTTGGCCCAGGGCGTGATCCTGGAGACCCAGGATCGAATCCCACGTCGGGCTCCCGGTGCATGGAGCCTGCTTCTCCCTCTGCCTGTGTCTCTGCCTCTCTCTCTCTCTCTCTCTCACTCTCTGTGACTATCATAAATAAATAAAAAAAAAAAATTAAAAAAAAAAAGAATGATGCGAAGTCCTGTGGTTCCTATGGCTCATGTGACTTTCTTTGTGGTCACATTTTGTCTTTCCTATGTTTTGTAGGCCAGAGAAGATTCCATAAATACTCTGGAACATTCCCCCACTGGAAAAGCCAGATAGCTCCAGGTCTACTTACTTGTTCTGCATGAGGTACAGGGCAGTGGTTCTCAACTAGGGGATGATTTTGCCTCCTTGCCCCAGGGATATTTGTCAATGTCTGGAGACGTTTTTACTTGTTACAACTGAGGAACAGGTGCCACTGGCATCTAGTGGGTAGAGGCCAGGGATACTGCTGAACACCAACGCACACGACAACCTTCCTCACCAGCAAAGAAATATCTGGTTCAAAATACCAATGGTAATTATATCTATGAAAATTTTCAATTAAAATATCCAGTGCCACTATTGAGAATCCCTGGTCTAGGGCTATGATTCTAGTGCCAAGCATGGAAAGATTGATCCATCTCAAAGGGTCATGAAGCTACCTGTTGGGGATCTGCGAAGTAAGATGGGTGACAATCACTGTAAGATGTTTTGCAGTTCTATTATGAGGCTGGAAGACCTAGCCAGTGGGCTGGAATGGAAGTAGACAGGTTCTGGAGCACCCCTAATAGCTATAGGTTTTGCTTCAGAGTAGCTTACTGGAAAGGCTTAGTGAACTCTGCTCAGAAGACAGCCTCCTTCTCAACAGATGAAGGAATGCAGGCTCAGTAGAATCGTGCAAGAAGCATCAGTGAGCCATGTTCATGGTCATAAAAAAGCCCTCAACTACAGCTGCTAATGATGTAACTGGAGACTTAAGTCTTCAGGAATGTGAGGTGGACATGAAGCAAATGTACCAACTGGAAAGGGTGCTGTTTTGGTGCTGACTGAAGAGAAGTCATAGTCCTGTAGTATGAAAGGGGACTCATTTTACTTGAAGCTCCTAGATAACAGATACATTTCCCCCAACTTCCTGATATTTTTTTATTTGACCAAGATTTTAAACAGCACCAGTTTTATAGATCATAGGGAAGCTGGTAGATTTAATGAAGCCTCCAGATGCCCCTTGAGAGCAGATTACAACTCTAATTAAAGATGGAGGATGACAGACGAGAATCCCATGGGACTCTATAAGCAAGTGGCATTCATATGTCTTCTTTCATGGAAAAGATTACTTTGTTCATGTCATTCTGGGCTCTTTCCAGTAAAAGATAGCGTTGCCTAATTCTAATACATTAGGAGATTTAATGTGGTTCAGAGATCAGGGAATGTTTTAAACTGTAAGGGACAAAAAAGTTTATCAGATAAGCTGGACTTTAATTTCTTTTATTCTATATACCTGTACTCACCATCTCCAAGATTACATATAGCCTTGAGTACAAGAGGAATCACCTAAATGAAGTCTGTCTTAGTGTCAAATCCAAGCATGGAGAAGAAGAAGGGAGGTATTAGTTGGGCGAATGAGGATTAAGGCTTCATACTCAAGGCTTTAGGGACCAGGTAGGTATGGCAAGTCAAAGCAGATTTCGAGGTCACAAATCCAGGTAATCAAATGAGGTTTAAAACATTACAAAGTAGGTATTGAAGGTCAAGGCGGTCAAATTTATAGACAAAGGAGATCGGGGTATTGAGACATTAGTTTCAGATGACTTAACTGCTAATAAGAACTCATCACAAGAAGCTGATATTCCAACTCCAGTGGTGCTGGTCATGTTGGCTAAACAGTAGATTTTTGGTCCCATGTGGGTTTCGAAAAGGGAGGTCATACTACTTAATCTTCATGGCCGGAGTACTGGGCTGGAGAGTAGCCAGAGAGAGCCAGAAGCAGAAAAGTAAAGCTCACTAGAAGGCTTTGGGTTGGGTGGGGCTTCTGCACAGGGACATTGATGCAGCCCTGGGGCCAGATTTCTGGAGCCTGCATAGTCATACACCTACTTCCAAAGGCAAAGGTAGTACTATATCTTCACAAAATGTACTTGCATCTCTTTAATCAATGCACATCTTTTACAAAAACAAAACAAAACAAAACAAAAACAAAAACAAAAAAACTCAAACAGGAGCAACATGAAACCAACTGTATCATTGAACAAAGGGTCTAATATAAGAAATATCAAGGACTCCACTGCAATTAAATCATGGATTCACTGACCATGCTATCCACTGAGCTCAGGGACCATTTGTTTTAGTATATGAGTACTATGTACCTGGCACAGTGTCTGCCACATGGATATATTCAATACATGTTTGTAGAAGGAAGGAAAGAAAGTTGGTAGGAAGATTTAAAAAGCAGTAAGGACCACTAACCAGGTAGAGAGCAGCATTAGGCTCTTCCAAAAAGGATATTGACCAGCCAGCCTGGAAGAGACCACCTCATTGAGATCTACAAAGGAGTTGGCAATGGCCTTCAGTGACTGTAGGGGCTGTGATTCCTACTGCATTTACTGGAAAAACCCAGGGAATCCCTCTTTCTTGGCCAAGCTACTGACTTACCTTCCTGGAAGGCCGGCACACAGTTCTGTGCTGGCAACACTTCTGCGGCGCCAGCCAGCACCAGGATGGCTATGCCAGAGGGATCCTTGCATCCTAGAGGCTGGGCCTTGCTAAGTCTTGTCTCTATCCTACTGTTTCCTCTGAGGGCTCTGGGATTTGATATTATGTTTATTATGAATAATGATCAAAAATAGTCAACCTTAGTTTTGGTGAATTGCTTTTTATCTATTTGCTGTTTCTCATCAGATGAAAGAGTTTGCAGAGCTGGGGGGCAGGGTGTCTCATTCAGAAACTCCCACTGTATACTTTTGAAAGTCTTTCTTAATTCTCAAAACATTATCGTCTGGTGACAAAGGTTAGTACAGATGACAAGCCTGAGTACATCAATAAAGATTTTTCAAGACCCAAGACCATGACAACACAGATCTCCCCTACTTTCCATTCACCTTTGCAAACCAATAAATTCAGTATTCAGGAGACTCAGTGGAACAGTTGGCACATATCCTTGACTGCTCTTAAAAAGTGGTTCTGTTGATGTAGAAGTTATTTTTTAAAATGTGGTTTTAAGCTCATTGTCAAATATGTATCATGCAATCACAGTATCGTGAGGAGAGGGAAGTAACTTGATCAAGGACACACAGCTTGTAACTGGTGGAACCAGGCTTGAAACCAAACATGATGATCTTAAACCTTTCTGCTGTTCAGTATTGATGATAAGTGTGTGTATATGTACACACACACACACACACACACACACACAAGGATAAAGTCCTACACCACATAGATTGAGTTGTCTGCAGAAACAGACAGTCCTACTGAAACAATAACCCATTTCAATTTAGGGCAGCCTGGTCGGGAATAGGCCCAGAGCCTCACCAGCCCCCCAGAAAACAGAGCATTGTTTCCATCTAAACCTTGCACTGAAAGGAAGCCTGTCAGCTGCCAATGACCTCGTGAGACAACTTTGGGGAGAGCAAAGAGCCGAGAAGAGAAAGGCCTCATTCTCACTGCAAACAGGAAAAGGGAAGAGAAAAAGAAAGCTCTGTCTCCACACAAGGTTTGCTGGGCTGGCTATGAACTGTTCCAGTACGTTCCATCAAATAGACGCCTTCATAGAATCAAGCCAAGCGCGAACACCGGCTCTGGGACTCCCACTCCCGAGACACACGCGGGCCAGCTCACACATGCTCTTGCTCTCTTGCACCCTGGGAGAGCACTTATATGGGCTTCATGAGGCTAAGTAATAAACACTTTGTCTTCACCCTGCTATTTATGGGTTGCTTGGGGCATCCTGTTCTCTCCACTGCCCTCACCTGAACAGACGGCTCCCGCAGACCCCACACTTAACAAGGACAACAGTAAATGTGAAAGGCTCTGTGTGCCCCATGCGCTCCTGGTTTCCCGGCCACCGGTGCTAATTGCAGAGAAAGGTCAATCTGCATCCATTTACCTGTCCTCTGTGCTCCCTTCCTCGAGGTGACACTTGTTCTCCTTTTTCCCCGGGTCCTCATTTTCTTCCTTCCTTTCAGACATCTCCCTAAGACATCTTTCAAAGCTATCCTCTCCTCTTTTGCCCCCGCCAGGGACTCTTTCATTCTCCCGTGACGGACAGACCACCTAGGAAAGCAGAACAACTCCGAGGACCGCAAGCCACCAGCTGTCACCGCCAGCAGAGGTTCTGGGTCTCTCTGGACCACCGAGCACACGCAGAGCTAAGAAGCCGATCCGGTCCTACCTGTTGCTGAGTTCAGGTTCCCCTAGAAGCCTCGTGCTTCCTCTGCACACATTGTGTCTGGGACGCAAAGGGGAGAGATGCACGTTTGAAGGCAAGGAGTGTGTCCAGGCCAACAGCCGTCTGAAAGCCACGGGGGAAGATTCCAGAAGGGTCCACCGGAGGCAGGGCCAAGGTTGATCCCTTTGGTCAGGTGTGGGGCCCTCCTCCCTCAGCTCCTTGGGGACAGGGGGTGGTTCAGGGCTCTCGTTGCTGACGAGCTGACGGGTCCCGCGTGAGCAGAGTGAGTCACGGCCGCATGCTGTCCACCCGTGGGCTGTCACACAGGCCTGGAGCCCTGCCACCTGTCAGTCTCGGCTGCACCTCCGGCCGGCCCGTCGCATCCTGAAAGCAGGCGGGACAGAGGAGGATGCGTTAACTCGGCCTCTCCCCGCAGAGCGCAGCTCGCCATCGCCACACTGATTAAATCCAGGACATTATCTCACCATAATGCCCTCCTGGCGGCGTTCCCAGGAAAATTCTAACTAATCACAAAAATAGAAAGAAAAACGCACCCTGAATTCCATTCCTCGTCTTAAATGAGTGATGTGTTCACTTTTATTTATTTTTCTGGAAGCAAGGCGGGAAAAGAAAATGAATTTTAGGGCTTAGAAAAACAAGCTACTAATAGTAGGAGGGGAGCCCGGCCGGGGCGCCGGCGGCCCCGGGGGTGAGTGTTGGCCACTCCGGGCGCGCGTCGGGCCGAACACCTGGCCGGGCGGGCAAGGCGGGCACGCACCGGGCCGGCAGGTGGGGGCACGGCCGCGGCTCTGGCGGGCAAACGTCCTTCCAACACCCCCCTGGAGGCTGCATCTTTTTCTAGTCTCTTCCTTTTCGGACACCCGAACACGGTTCACAATATTCCCTGCCTGGAGGTTTCTCCTGGAGACCCACCCGGCTAATTCCTGCTCCCCCTTTAGAGATCAGAGCAAATGGAGCTTCCTTCAAGAAATGCCATTTCCAGGAACCTTCTCCAGGAACCCTTACCCCAACTCCAGGCCTCGGGTTGGCATTCTCAACCTTCCCTTCGTGTCAGCCCCTTGGCCCCAACCGAGGGGCCTGGTGGTGGTGTAAGGCTGTCTCCTCCCTCCCGTGGCTTGCATCCGCTCTTGTTAACCCCTTGGTCCGGGCCTGTGTGTAGTAGCTGTTTAATGAAGGTGTCTGTTGGGGGAGTGCTGACGGCAGGGCCGGCCTGTGAACGGTGCCTTCCGCTACTCTAGTCCCAGCTAAGCAGCAGCAAGCAGATGCAGTGCAGGCCGTGGTGGTCCATGGCCCCAGGGGCCATACCTGCCCGAATAATCCCCCCCCCGGGGGTCTTCACAGATCAGCTACAGGAGAGTTCAAAATGCTGGAAACCAGTTGCTAAGATGCTTCTCAGAGCCTTACACTTAGTGAAGTGAAAATCAAGGACACACCTCGTACCCCCCCCCCACCTCTCCACCTGCCCCCGCTTCTGGCATTAGAGTCCCAACGCTGCCATCCCTCATCATTGCTACGGCTGCAGTAATGGGCACTGCTACTTGATGGCAAAGTTCTAGCTGAGCTAATTAAGCATACTGAGCTAATAACCTTCCATTTTGGGACCAGTATTATTCATAATTTAATGTATTGCTGCTGAAACATTAACCTTTCGACAACTGGCATGTTGCCCACAGCAGCCCAAGTGCTGACCATCTTTCAGTAAAATGAGTATTATTGTTAAAACAGGTATAAATCATTCATGGCTGCAGCTTTTGTGTCAGACCCTATGTGAAAATAAGCAGTAAGCTGGGTAATTTATTTACCTTTTGGTGATTATTTTTTATGATTTTATGATCATATTCAATGATTCATAAACATTGGCCCAGTGCCATTTTGTAATCATTTCACATTTTAAATATTGTGTGGCTGTTCTGCTTTTCATCTTTAAAAATTTCAGGATTGATACCGGGCAACTTAATCCAGACACAAATGCAATTTCATTTGAAAGCAAGGTTGGGGGGGGATGGGGACTGAGTCCCAACACCATTCATTTTAACAAAATCATTTTCCGCAGAGCTGTTTGGCGCTTCCACTTGCTACAGCACTGCACTTACTGGAACAAACTTTCTTTGAAGTTTAACACACAGAGGGTGCCTTGAAATCTGAATAAAAGCACAGGAAAACAGTTAACAAGCTTCTGGTTGGGAAGATGATGGGAAGGAGCCCAAGGGTGGAGCGAGGCCTGGAAACTCTGGCCCCGGGCCAAAAAGGTTGGAAGCCACAAGCCTATTCCTAGCACCTGGTTGGAGAATGTGATTACATCCCCTGAGGGTTTTCGAGACTTTGCTCCTGCCTGCTTGCTCCTGCTGCTGGCGCTGGGTTTGGGCTCCCATAACGGTTCCAGAAAGTAGCGTTTTCTTCTCATGATGACCAGTAGGAGCTGGAGGTTGAGAGATGGGCAGGTCTCTCATGGCCTGTGAGCTTCAGAGACCTCCCCACATTCCACAGACTCTTTTATGGGTATCCCTTCGTGTTTCTTAAACCGGTGAAAACAAACAATTCCTCCTAGTAGGAGCAATGGTCTGATGGTGGCAAGGAAACACGGCAGGAGAAGGCAGGGATGCTGTGTTCCAACTCCCCCTTAAAGCAAGAGTGTGTTTGAGAGCAAGCTTGCTTCTGGAGCCCATCTCACGTCGGCCCAGAAGGGAACTCAGCCAGAGAAGACAGGTGCCATCACCCCAAGTGTAGGAGGTGAGGTCTCAAAATGCAGCCACAAATATATGCTGTAAACAAACACCCACATTCATAAGGGGAAGCCCGGGCAAGGGGAAGATTATAGATATTTTTCACTCTGAGACAGTTTGAATTGAATAGCTCTGAGGTGGCTGCTTACTATCTTTTGTACCATCCATTTATTTAATTTCCTATTTATAGCTTTCATGTGTTTTTTTTTTTTATTTTGATTGTCTGGTTTTAGGATTTATCTGGAGGTGTCTATCATCCACCCATGTATCTACATATCCATATCTACACATAGGTATGTATATATGAACATTATTTAAATATATACAATTATTTCATTTTTCAATGTAGAGTTCAGTGGCATCAATCATTTTACAGCATGGATAATTCTCACTACTATTTCCAATAGTTTTTTATCACTCCAAACAGAAACTCTATACCCATGAAGCATTAACTCCCCACTCCCTCCTGTCTCATCTTCTGAAAACCCCTAATCTATTTTCTGTCTTTATAGCTTTGACTCTTTTGGATATTTCATATAAGTATAACCATACGATATCTGCCTTTTCGTGGCTGGCTTCTTTCACTTAGCATGTTTCCGAGGTTCATCCGTGTTGCGGCGTGGACCAGAGCTCCATTCTTTTTTAGGGCTGAATAATATTCCATTGCGTGGAGATACCACTTTTGTTTAACCACTCAACTGTGGATGGACAGTTGGGCTGTTTCTACTTTTCAGGCATTGGGAACAATACTGCTATGAACATTTGTTTTGTTTTGTTTTTTAATTTTTATTTATTTATGATAGTCACACACAGAGAGAGAGAGAGAGGCAGAGACATAGGCAGAGGGAGAAGCAGGCTCCATGCACCGGGAGCCCGACGTGGGATTCGATTCCCGGTCTCCAGGATTGTGCCCTGGGCCAAAGGCAGGCGCTAAACCGCTGCGCCACCCAGGGATCCCCCTGCTATGAACATTTGTATACAAAAATCCGAGTCCCTAATGTACAGAGACTAATATTTCTTGACCATTACATTATTTTCTCATAAAAGGTCATTGCACGTTACATACACGGATCTGCCTTTGTATTGAGTACTCTACTTGCTAGCTTGGCAGAGCTGGCCTGGGTACAAAAAGCAAAACCACTCAGGCCTGGGAATTAGTCTCCTGCCATCCTATCAACACTTCCGCCCCAGAGGACTGCTTATAGTTAATTTTCAGCATCTCTGAGGCTGGTATAGGTTGTGGGTTCTGTACCAGGAGCTTCCATTCTCTACATTGGACTTGCTAAAACAGGCTTGCTTCTCAGCTATGATAAAGAACAAATTAAGAAACAGAATAATCTGGCATGAGTGAAATTTCCTTTCAATCATGTCAGCCAGAGCAGATGTTGTCATGAAATTTGATGTTATGGATTTATTTCCTAATATAAAGTCTAAAAGGGAAAACAGCATAAGAGCTGAAATGTGAATTGGACATGTCTATAGAGTGTGAATTGGATTCAAGACAAAATATTGTGAATGGTTAATAGGGTCAGTCTAAGTATACTTGCTAAAATAATCTCTTGGATATGCAAATATTCTGAGAACTACACTGTCAAATATCTATTGTATCCTCTTATCTATGTGTTCACAGAACTGCTACATGTTATAACAAATGAAAAATGTGAGTTTAAAAAATAATGTCACCCTAAAATAATACTTTACTTTGAATAGTAATTTTTGTTGTCGGGGGTTTTTTACTTTTGTCATGCACCAGACAGCCAGGTTCTTAAAACAGCATTATTTGGAAATATTAAGAGGTGAGCTTTGTGTGTCCTGAGGAGAAGCAGAAGGGGGGTGGGTAGGGAGGAAGCAGGAACAGGTCACATGTTCCTCTTGATCTGGGTCCCTCGGTCTGCTGTTAGCACCAACCATGTCTTGGTATTATCCCAGGGGACCTTCCACTTCTGACCCTCTGAGGCCCTCGTGGGGGAATTCCCTTTCCTGGGAACATTGTCTTGAGTACGTGAGATGCTACTTTGATGTTCACCATCTCACCATAGTAATAAGCCCATTATACATGAGGAAGGAGGGCAAGGAGAATTCAGATAAGGAACACCTGGGGACCTTTTGCTTCGACCTGGATGGACCTGGAGGGTATTATGCTGGGTGAAATAAGTCAATCGGAAAAGGACAAACATTATATGGTCTCATTCATTTAGGGAATATAAAAATTAGTGAAAGGGAATAAAGGGAAAGGAGATAAAATGAGTGAAAATATCAGCCAAGGTGACAAAACATGAGAGACACCTAACTCTGGGAAATGAACAAGGGGTAGTGGAAGGGGAGATGGGTAGAGGGTTGGGGTGACTGGGTGATGGGCACTGAGGGGGGCACTTGGCAGGATGAGCACTGGGTGTTATGCTATATGTTGGCAAATTGAACTCCAATAAAAAAAAAAAAAGAAAAAGAAAAAAAAAAGGAACACCTGGGTAGAAGCCTTAGGTTTAATTTTTGACAATTTCCAAACCTCCACCATAACACTGCTCATTAAAACTGTAAGCAAGGAGACAAATGGATTGAATTTTTTTAGTTTCTTTTCCTCTCCTTTCTCTAATTTCTGTGAGCTGGGCAAATAAGCAGAGAAAGAATGAAAAAGTGGACAACATATGGATGACCCTACTATACTGCTCATATTCCAGAAAAGTCTCTGGCCCGGGGTAGACAGTCGGGAAAATATTTATCAAATGAACAAATAAACATCGGTCAGTAGATCCTTAAGAGTTGATGTGATCTGACCAATGGGTGTGCCTTGTTTCCTCTTTGGTCTGGCCAAACAGGGTCGGCTGGGTTTGATTAACTTTGCAAATCCTTGGTAAAATTTGGCTCTCAGAAATACCAGGAAGCAGCAGAGCTCAAGACAGCCCTTCCACCCTACTTCAATCAGAACATCTCCCAGGTTTTTTGTTTTTTTGGTTTATGGGTTAGAATTCCCAGGATTCTCTTTAAAAAGGATTCTGAGAGTAAAACATCAGAAAAGAACTGATTCCCAGCACCTCTCTGGTGTTCTTCTCTTCAACGATTCTTAGAGCCTACCATGTCCTCTCTCGTGCTCCAGGCTCTTCTCATCTGCTGCACTCATTCTGTACTCATTGAGACCCACCTGGTCTGCATGCCAACAGCTCAGAGCCCTTCTGGCCTTTGCCCTGCCCAGTGTGATGCAAATACCCCTCCATCCCTTGCCCCATTTGCACCCTTATAGCAAGGGTTTCTCAATTGTGGCCATGGCCCATCTTATCAGAGATTCCAGGGGTACTAGTTAAATACACTCATTTCTGGGCCCCATCCAAGACCTACCAAAGCAGAATTTTAAAAAAATATTTTATTTATTTATTCATGAAAGACACAGATTGAGAGAGGGGCAGAGACACAGGCAGAGGGAGAAGCAGGCTCCATGCAGGGAGCCCGATGTGGGACTCGATCCCGGTATTCCAGGATCATGTCTTGAGCCGAAGGCAGATACTCAACCGCTGAGCCACCCAGGCGTCCCCAGAATTTTCTTTTAAAAGATTTTATTTATTTATTAATGAGAAACACAGAGAGAGGCAGAGACATTGGCAGAGGTAGAAGCAAGGTGAGTCTGATGTGGGACTTTATTCCAGGACCCCAGGATCATGACCTGAGCTGAAGGCAGAAGCTCAATCACCGACCCACCCAGATGCCCCACAAAGCAGAATTTCTAAGGTCAGTTTTGACCCCTCAGAACTACTCATGAAGTTGGGAACACAGTCTTTTGGCATGAGTAATATGATTACCATATCAGTAAAATATTGCACAGTTACCACGAGTAGGATTCTGTATGCGGAGGGAAGGCACAAGATTGGGGTTTGGCTTGAAGTTGACACCTGCCATTTATTGATAGGAGAAAGAAGGAATCCAGACAGGTGGTATGAGCTCTTTGGAGGCCTAGAATGTAGTCATCACAGGTGAACATTCTGGAATCCTTTACAAAGCTCTCTGCTGCCCTTCCTCTGATTTTTATCACTAGAAACATGTACTTTGAAAAACAATCCATTTGTTCCTTTGAATTATCCTTATTTCTCCATTTTCGCATAGGATGTTGAGGCCATACTTCTGGAGATGTTCTAAGAATGAATTCTCCACCTTGGCATTTTGGGCCAGATACTTCTTTGCTGTGGGGGCTCTTCTGTGCATTGTGGCACCATCCCTGGTCCCTACCCAATAGATGCCAGTAGTACCCCCCTCCCTGAGTTGTGACAACCAAAAAGAGAGCCCCAAAAGTCCCTTGGGGGCACTGAATTGCCCCTGGTTGAAAATGCTGCTCTAAGAGATATCCAGCTCAGTGCCACAAAGAAGTGTAGCATTTCTTCTGAATTCAATTTTATTTTGAGACTGGCTTCTTCCTGACTTCCTTATTTTTGTTAATGACACCACAGCTCCACAGGCCACAAGCTTCAAATTTCAACCTTCCAGTCATCCCCTCCCTGTTTATCACCCTCCCAATGTGCCCCTTGCTAACTGGGGCTACCTCTTCAGCACTGTTTCTACCACCATCACTTCTGCACCTCTAAGTTAAGAATTGGGAATCAGGGCAGCCCGGGTGGCTCAGCGGTTTAGCCCTGCCTTCAGCCAAGGGCCTGATCCTGGAGACCAGAGATTAAGTTCTACGTCAAGCTCCCTGCATGGAGCCTGCTTCTCCCTCTGTCTCTGCCTCTTTCTGTGTCTCTCATGAATAAATAAATTAAATCTTAAAAAAAAATTGGGAATCATCTCAAATTCAGCCTTCAAATCCAGGGTACACATTTCCCCTTTTTTCCAACACTTATTTTCTGTCCACTCTTTCAGGATATATCTCTGCATGTTTATCTATTTCTTCCACTGGACTTGAAGCTCCCAGAAGTGAGTTTCTTTGCTATGTCATCTCTGCTTTTCTATAGCATAGGACCTCACATGATGCTGGTCCGTTGAAAAATATTTGTTGAATTAAATTGAGCAGTGAATTACTCGACCACAGGCCCACTGTTGATGTAGAGTGATATTTGTATAGATTTTTCAAACATCCAAGGTACTTTTGCAATCATAATCATGGCTAGCTTTTCTCTAGCTAGCATTGATCTATTTGCATCTTTGGTATTTGCATCTTTCATTATATTTGCATTTGCAAAGATGGACATTAAATTAAAACAACAACAACTATCTGGCCTTGAGCTTAGAACCTCAGCTTTGTCACCCACTGGGGGATCTTGGGAAAGTTCCTCACCTCTTTTAGCCTCAGTTTTACCTCTGTAAAATGGGAATAATAATAATAGCACCTAACACAAAAGCTGTTGTAAAGGTTGAAAGAAAAAACACCTGTGAGTGTTTAATGTGGTTCCTAGCACAGGTAGCCACTGGGTCCTGGTGGCTCTCCATTTACAAGGCCTCTACTGGCTCTTGCTTCTATTGGATGAGGTTTAAAATCCTGGTCCAAGAGCATCTCCAGTCTCCATCCCCATCTCCAGGCATTGCCCCATATACCTCATACTCAATCGTGCCAACCCAGGCTCCTTTTCATCCTTCAACAAGACATGTGCCCCCCATTTCTCCAGGTCTTTCTGAAGCAGCTCTCTCCACCTGCAGCATCTCTCCTCCCCTTGGCTACCCATTTGCAGATACTTGCAGAGAATTAATTACTTCCTCATCCGTGTTTCCACGGTACTTTGAACCTCCCTCTATTATGGCACTTTTCATATTGAATTACAGTTAATTTGTTTTTGTATCTGAACTCCTCGGTGAGTCCATGAACTCCTGAGGGTGGGGATTAGGTCTTATGCTTCTTTCTGTTCCAATCACAGTGCCTAGAAAATTCTAAGAGTTTGATGAATGTTTTCTGGGTTTAATAAAATAACACCTTTTTATTTGCAAACCTCTTCACAGATCTAAAATGATCTATGTGAAGACATAGATCCTGGATCTTCGGACCAAACCAGGATTGTTCAAGCAGATACTGAGAAAGGCCTAGAAATCAAGAAAAGGAGTTTGGTAATATAGCCGAAGTTCCAAGCTAACTGGGGGTAGTCTGATGCCTCTTGTCATCTGTATTAGGGGTTTATCCTCTTAGATCCCAGAGCTTCTGCTACTTCTGACCTGTGCCATCATGTTCTGGTTATTTCTGTTTCCTTCAATTAGAGGGCAAGCTCTCTAAGGGCAAAGATCTTGTCTTGTTCTTTTTTTCTCAGACCCAGTACCAGGTGCTAGGTGGCTGGATGAATGTTTACAATGTAAGAATCTGTGTAATTTTACATTTCTTTTTTATTTAATAAAGTTGAAGGTCTTTACGAAGCTCTGAGAAGGCTTTAAATGTACACTGGTTTTAGTATGGTGTCAGCTTTTGTTTTCCAGGACTCTTGTCTTAGTAGAATGAGAACCCAGGATTAAGCAAGCAGCATATGTACAAACTCTCTTTTTCCAAGGATGATGTTCTTCAAAGGCTATAAAAGATTGAGCAGTGAGATGGCTGTCGTACTGCTATCCAATTTTGCTATTTTATTGTGCTCTCGGGACTGGTCAAATCTGCCAACCAAGCTGACATGACATTTGCAGCTAGTTTTAGAAAATGTGTATATTTGTGCAACAACGAGAGAAGCTTTTGTAATTGTGTGCAAGTTGGAAAAGACTGGGGGCCAACCTGGCCTTTGAAGATGTAACTTTGTCTCCTTGTCTCCATCATTCATCACTGAGGCCCTGCTTTGGAAATGTTAAGTAATCAAAATATTTATCAAATATCCATCGACAATGATGACGATATGCCTGTGTGCAGTTAGTCGGTCCAGTTCCAAGCTTGTTCTCATGTAATAATTATGCAACTGTGCTCTTGGTCACTATGTGGGTGATGAGAAGTGGGTCATGACATTACTACCTTATCAGGCATTATTAAGTTGTGCTAATGGATGGGACTAACTTTCCAACTAACTTGTTGGCAGGTGAGTCACTTGCAACACCAAAAAAGTAGGTCTGTAAAATTTTTTTTAAAAGATTTTATTTATCTTTTTGAGAGAGAGAGAGAGAAGAAGGGGAGGGTCTGAGGGGGAGAGACAAGCAGAGTTCCCACTGAGCAGGGAGCCTGACTCAGGGCTAGATCCCAGGACCCTGAGATCATGACCTGAGCCAAAAGCAGATACTTAACTGACTGAGCCACCCAGGGGTCCTGTATTTTAAAATTAATTACTATTTGGTTTTGTTTATTTCTAACCTTATTGAGAAAGAAAAAAGGATTTAAAACAGCTTCAAGGACAAAAGGAGACCCATGTGAGCCCTTCGTGCCCAACCAACGGCTGTTGTCACATTTACCTACAAGATAGCACTTTGCTGGTACATTTGCCTTCCCTGACTCACCCAGTAAGGCTGATAATTCTATCCCACCCCTACGCCCTAAATAAACCCATTCTGTTGTGTAGCTACTGTTGTATGGCAAATGTTTTTCCCCATCTCTATGAGCATCTTAGGGACAGGGTAGGGGCTTATTTATCTTTGTATCCCATCTACCTAGCACAGCTCTTGGATTAACGGTTGATGATAATGCTGCTGATGTATATCATTGGGTAGATCCAACTTTGGATCCAACTTGGATGTGCCCCTGCTCACCACTCACCACCCCCATTCCTTTCTCAACTCATCCCTAAGCATAACCACCAGACATCTCTGGCTTTCTCCACAATCCCCCCTCCATCTCCTCCCCAGTCAGGTCCTGTAGAATGAGGGGCACAGTGCATGTGGTGACTGTAGCTTTCCCTGCTGTGGTTCTAATAGGGTTAAAGTTGAGGTTTCTAATTGCTCCCATGAGGTCTTATTACCTGTTGATTAGGTCCTTTTGGGATCAGCATCAAACCTACAACAATAATAAACACTCCCTTCTTTGGAACTCAGTAATGACCCTGCCTGCCCCGCAGGCCCGGTGGCTATGGGGAGGGGCCTTGTGCAGGCCTGGAACCGGCAGGCCATGTGAGGGGATGTTTCCTGGGGACCCGGCTGTGCAGGCTCTGAGGTACAGCTAACAAGCTGATGGGCACCAGCTTGAGATTTTTGGCTGGCCAGAGGCACCTCTGTTGTTACAGCACAAGGCGCCTCAGAGAGGACCCTCCACAGCCAGTCTGAGCACCCGAGGGAGGTATCTGGGTGGTCTTTCCACAGGACTTGGGGAACTTGTGGAGAATGGTCTGGCAACTGTTTCATGTGTATTTCTCCAGTTTCCTATGTACATATAAATGTGAGTGAGTGAGAGTGTGTGTGTGAATGCATGCATGCTTATGTGTGCATGTGTGTGTGTGGTTTAGAGTTTTTTTCTTACAAAAATGCAATCATATTAACTATTTTGTCCAGTAAATTGCCTTTTTTTTTTTTAACCCAACTATCTATCTTGGACACCTTTCCATACCAGTGCATAAAGATTTGCCTCAATCTGGTGAAGAGTTTATAGTAATTCAGGATAAGACCAAAGGGAAATATATTTCACCATTATCTAGTTGAACATCTTTTTTTTTTAGTTGAACATTTTGACTATCTCCAATTTCTTGGTATTACAAATAAAACTATAGTGAACATCTTCACATGTTTTCTCATGTACTTGGGCAAACACTTCTGTGGGATATGCAAAAAAGCCTGTGCCTATTTGCATCCCCAATAGTAATGTCTGAGTGTGCCCTTTTCATGGCCTCCAGATAGTATAATTTTATTTATTTATGACATTTTATTATTTTTTTAAAAAGATTTTATTTATTTATTCACGAGAGACACAGAGACACAGGCAAAGGGAGAAGCAGCTCCTTGTAGGGAGCCTGAATGAGGGATCTGATCCCAGGACCCCAGGATCATGACATGAGCAGAAGGCAGACACTCAACCACTAAGCTGCCCAGGCATCCCTATTTATGACATTTTAACTATAATAAAATATATCTCAGTGATATTTTAATTTGAATTTCCCTGATATGATGTTGCATTTATTATATAATTTAAAATATCTAATTCAAACCTAAAAAAATTATAAGAATAACTCAAAGAATTTCCACATATTCTTTTTTTTTTTTTTTAAAGATTTTATTTATTTATTCATGAGAGACAGAGAGAGAGGCAGAGACACAGGCAGAGGGAGAAGCAGGCTCCATGCAAGGAGCCCGATGTGGGACTTGAACCTGGGAATCTGGGATCACGCCCTGAGCCAAAGGCAGGCACTCAACCACTAAGCCACCCAGGTGTCCCTCCACTTATTCTTTATAAAGTTTCAACTCTTTACACTTTTGTCCCATTTGTTTTATTATTCTTTTCCTTCTCTGTTTATATCATTGCTGTCCACTATGGTAGCCACTAGCCACAAGTGGTCATTTAAACTTAAATTGAATAAAGTTAATAATTCGATTCCTTAGTTGCATTAGCCATATTTCAAGTGGTTGGTGATCACATGTAGCTTTTGGCTCCCATATTGTCAGAGCATGTATAGAGCATTTCCATCATTGTGGAAGGTTCCATTGGAAAGCTTTGTATTATATAAATGCCTATTTTTTGAGCCATTTAAGAGTCAGTTGAAGAGATTACCCCTAAACACTTCAATGTGTACTTTCTAAGAAAAAGAATATTTTCTATTTTTTTTAAAGATTTTATTTATTTATTAGAGCGAGAGAGCACATGTGAGAGCAAGAGAGTGAGAGTGAGAGTGAGAGAGAGCAGGGTCAGAGGGAGAGGGAGAAGCAGATTCTCCACTGAGCAGAGCTCCACTGCATTGGGCTCAATCCCAGGACCCTGGGATCACAACCTGCAACAAAGGCAGATGCTTAACCAACTGAGCCACCCAGGCATCCCAGAAAATATGGTTTCTCATATAACCACAGTATGATAGTATAAATTAAGAAATTCAACATCAATATGATATTATTTAATCCACTGATTGCATTTGAATTTCTCTTTTTAAATATTTTATTTATTTATTTATTCATGAGAGAGAGAGAGAGAGAGGCAGAGACACAGGCAGAGGGAGAAGCAGGCTCCATGCAGGGAACCCGATGTGGGACTCGATCTGGGGTCTCCAGGATCGTGCCCTGGGCTGAAGGCACCACTAAACCGTTGAGCCACCTGGGCTGCCCTGCATTTGAATTTCACCAAATGTCCCAATATTTTTCTTTATGGCTAGTGTTTTTTCTGATCCAGCATCAAATTTAGGATCAGACCTTGCATTTTAGTTGTCATGTCTCTTCATGCCATTGCCTTTATGAATTGAGTATTTTAGGGATGCCTGTGTGGCTCCGTGGTTAAGCATCTGCCTTCAGCTCAGGATATGATCCCAAGGTCCTGGGATCGAGTCCAGCATCAGGCTCCCCTGATGGAGAGCATCAGGGAGCATGCTTCTCCCTCTGCCTATGTCTCTGCTTCTCTGTCTGTGTCTCTGATGAATAAATTAATAAAATCTTTTTTAAAAATTGAGTATTTAAGTATTAAGTCCAGGCTATGATATCCTTTGAGGTGTGGACCAGGCCTCATTTATCTTTATGTGCCCAGCATTAGACCAGGGCCTAGAATGGAATCAATGGTTAGAAAACAAATGAATGAATGAATAAATTTCTAGGCCTCCCCTTATTTCTTTTCTAATTGTCATCATTCTTCCACCCTTCCTGGAATCAAAACAGAAAAGGACTACATATGATTATTTTGGAAATATGTCAAAAAGACACCTAAGATATTATCAGTAGGTTTATAAACTGGCACCACAGTCTTTGGAAGACATTTTGGCAGTATTGATAAAAAAAAAGAGAAGTCTTCTTTGGCCCAGCAATTCTACTTCTTAGGGCCTATGGTAGAGTAATCCATTCATATGTGCACATAAAGGCAGGAATAAGGATGTTCACTGTAGTATTGTTTGCAGTAGGAAGCAAACAAACTGTATTGTCCATCAGTAGGGGAATGGTTAACAATGCATGCAGTGATTTGAAGGGGCGCATGCACCCCAGAATTTATAGAAGCACTATCAACAATGGCCAAACTATGAAGAGAGCCCAGATGTCCATTGATGGATGAACGGATCAAGAAGATGTGGTGTATATACATTACACAATATTACTCAGCCATCAAAAAGAATGAAATCTTGCCATTTGCAATGATGTGGATGGAACCAGAGCATATCATGCTAAACAAAATAAGTCAGAGAAAGACAAACACCATATGATTTCACTCATATGTGGAATTTAAGACACAAAACAGATGAACTTAGGGGAAGGGAAGGGAAGGAAAAATAAAATAAGCTAAAAAACAGGGAGGAAAACCATAAGAAACTCTTAACTATAGAGTACACACTGAGGGTTGATGGGGGGGGGGCAGATGAGCTAAATAGGTGATGGGCATCAAGGAGGGCACCTTGTGTGATGAGCACTGGGTACATTTAATAATATGTAAGGTATGAATTGCTAAATTCTACTCCAGAAACTAATACTACACTATATGTTAACTAACTTGAATTTAAATAAAATCTTGGAAGAATAAAAAGCATTCTAGGTGATTCTGATGCAGGAAGATCTAGGGACCACCTTGGGGGAGAAAAAGATGCATGTGGTATATCCATACTAATTCATTTAAGCATTTAAAAAAATATTTTATTTATTTGAGAAAGAGAGAGCGGGCATGAGCAAGGTGAGGGGCAGAGGAAGAAGCAGACTGTCTGCTGAGCAGGGAGCCCAATACAGGGATCATTCCCAGGCCCCTGAGATCATGCCCTGAGCGGAAGGCAGACACTTAACTGTCTGAGCCACCCCCATTCTCCAATTCACTCAGTGATTTAAGAAATATTTTAATTGTTAACCTAGTAGTAAAACACCTATTATGTGACAGGTAATGCTAAAGGTTTAAAGGATAAAGAATTGAAAAAGACAACATCTCTTTCTTGAGCTTATATTCTAGTGGGAGGATTATGTAATACACTGCAGCAGGAAAAAATGAGGTGGGGCTCTACATAATGACAAGAAAACATCTCCAGAGCATTTCACCTAATAAAGAAACAAACAGCCAAGTTGCAAAATAATGACAGTAAGGATACATTTTATGTTAAAAAAATCCCCAAATAAATCTGGACATTTCTATATGTACACATATGCACATGAATGAAAGTTTATCCTTTTGGTTCGAGTGAAGATACGTCATGCCATTGTCACCTCTGGGTGACACCCCATGTTTCTGAGGGCGGCCAGAGGACATTTTAATTTTATCTTATCTTGTTTGATTTTGCTTTTTCCCATGAGAACGCTTTCACGCATTGCTAGTGAAATTAAAAATAAATAAATAAGCACACTATGGGAGATCTAGCCATCACACCAACTAGAGGAAAAGAGTCAGTATTTAAACACTGAAGAATGTAAGCAGTTACTAAAGCATACCCAGAACAAAAATTGACCTGCAGGGTCTTGCTATCCACAGGAAACAGTACCAACCAATACATGAAATGCTGTGCTCTTACCAGCTTCAACTGCCAAGCTTTATTATTTATTCTAAGTTCCTACAGGTTCAATATTCTCAGGGAGGAAAGAAGGAAATTAATATTCACTGAGTGCTTAACACATTCCAAACACTTGTCATATTTGCTATTTCATTCTGTGCTTGGAACTCCCAGAAGTATTACTGTCCCATTTCACGGATAGAAAAACAAGGCTCAGAAGGTGTAACACATCTGTTCCAGGTCTCGCATACACCAAGAGGCAGGTGATGGAACCTGGATTTAGACTCAGGTCAATGCTCACCAATTCTCCTCACTTAAGAACCCACTTGAGAGAGGTTGGGGAGTGGGTTTGTGGTTGTGGAATTTTGGAATCATGTGTCTGGGTGTCTCTAGAGAAAACTCTGGATAATGCCCTAGATATGTTTGACTAACTTTTCCAGAGTGCCCCATTTTTCTTTGCTCCTGGTACTCCTTAGTCAGGGAGATGAGAGAAATAAGGAACAACATCAACAAGGAAGGGTAACCAAGAGAGAGAGGCAGGAGACCACAGAGGAGTTGATAAAAATGAGAGGACAGAAGAAAGTGGAGAGAGGGGAGGAGTGGGGAGGGATGTGTGATACAATAAACTATGGGGATTCTTGGTCTCCTAAATTGAAATGATGACAACAAAGCCACACAGGAAGGATTTCCTCATAAGGTGGGAAAGGAGAGGTTAGTGAGGGGGGAGTGGAGAAAAGCATGCCAGATATCACCCATTTTCCTTCTGCATCAAGGGGAGCTGGTGAAGGGTCTCCAGCTGCTGACCCAGGGGCCTGGCTGATCAGCTAAGGAGGTCTGCAGCCGCTTTTGATTTGGGCATGTCCATTCTCTCCTCCACGCCATGGAGACAGTGCTTATGCTTCAGGCCTAGGCACCACAGGACCCTTGCACCCTGGATGTGACTGGCTTATGGATTTTCAAAGTCCTCCCTTTGCCTGAACATCTCTGGGCACACATTCAAAGTGACCGAGCAAATAGAACAGTGCAGCCAGTGAACCAGTTAAAATAGTCATGGGAGAGAAGGCAGGGGGACGAGAGAGAAGTAGAGAAGAGAGAAATGCAAGAGGGAGCGGAAGAGAGAGACAGGAGAAAAAAGAGAGAGTGCTAGGGAAAGAGAAGGACCAAAAGAAGGTGGACAACAGGATGGAAGAGGACGGATGACACGTGAAAGGGACAGGATGAGAAACAAGGAGAGGAAAGAAGAAAGATGGCAGAAAGAAGAGCCGGGAAGGGAAGAGGAAGGCATTTTGTATTCCTAGGAAATAGTAACATAAGACCCTTTACCATATCCTGAAGGCCAGTAAGCCTGGCTGGGAAATCAAGAGCAAGTTCTAGATGAAGGTTAGCAAAAGCCCTGAGGAAGTACAAAAGCTTCTGCTGGCAGGCCATGATGCACACGGCCTGTATCCACACCCGAGCCCCTGCTACAGCCTGGAGAGTCAGGCATCATCCCGGGGGTTGCTTTGATGCAACTATCATTCAGCCTCTAGAACCCCCAGGGGCTGTCACATATACCCACTGTGTGACCTGCTGGGGCGAGGCCAGGAGGTACATGCCACAAATGCACAGGAAGGAATGCTCTAGAAGACGTAACAGGAAGTGGAATCAAACACATACGGTAGGTCTTGATTCCTACAAGGTGGGGGTAGAAAGGTTTAAATTAAGTGGTCATCCTCACGAATGGTCATCCTCTTTTCAGAAACTTTAAGTGGGGGTGGGTGGTGGTGGTGGTGAATTTTGCCTACGTTACTCATTTTTCTGAGGCTATTTGGTGACCAGACATGATGGTTGAAGGTAAGTTGGAATTTTATTAACCAAGGTTGCATTTTTAATATTATTTATTAATCCTCCCTTAAATTGTGATAAAAAATTGGGCAGACTCATTTACCGATTTTCTACAAGAATCTAAGCTTTGCCACCTCATGAGATGGATGGTGGGCCTGTCTTTCATCACAGGGGCAGCTTATAGGCAATAGGTGGCCTCTGTTTCTATCCTGGGAACCTAGACCCTGCTGTAACTATTCCAGAAGAGTCTGAAGTCACAGAAGTATCTGTCTACAGTTCCTCTCTCCAGGCTTCTTTGCTGGCCACCAGCTCTGAGCATGGCTCTTCCTTGCAGGAGTTGACACCTGGAGGCTCAGGAGCACTGGCCAAGGAAAGAAAACTCTAACCCTGGCTGTCTCATCTTCAAGTGTCAGCAGGCACTGTTGAGTTGGTGCCTTTAGGGGGACCCTGGGGTCTGATTCTAGGGATCCCAGGGCCACCCTGGCCCCAAGATTATAGGCTCTTGGAACCTGTTATGCATACTTGGCTTCCTTCAGCATCTCTCATCACATTTCCATACTTCTGGAATGGGATGCCAACATTTCTTGGCACCTTCTCTATGGCCACCCTAGTGCTTGGTGCTTTATATCTCCAATTTAGCCTTCACAATCATAAGAGATATTACTGTTCACAATTTTGCAGCCAAGGAAACGAGCCTTAGAGAGGTAACTGATTCAAATTCACACCGCTCACGATGAAGCCAGGGCTCAAATCCCAGGATTCCTGGTTCCAAAAGTCTCGCTCTCCCCATTCCATCATCCTGCCTTCCGTCCTATGCCTAAAACTCCACAATGAGATTCAGCTCTTTGGATGCTCAAGACTGTTTCTATCTTTAAGAGTTTCTCTGCAGAAGTCCTGACACTCCAGAAGTGGTGGGGGCTCCTATAAAAATTCTGACTAACATATTAAAAGGTATTTGCTGAAGGCTACTCATTTTATGGCCTTTTCCTTAGGACAAGGAGGGTTTAGAAGACTCAGACTAATTTTCAAGGGGGCAAAATGAGAGTTTGGACCAGAAAGTACTGTAAGAAATACCCCCTAAATCATGGAATTGCAACTGGAGGAGGCCAGGAGTGGCCTATGAGGGTGCCAGACCCCAAGCTGGAAAGTTGGAGGTCTTCATTATACAATGGGTGAAAATGTTGCTTTTTGTACCTAGGGATCAGGCTGGCTATATACTGAAGCTCAATTTGGTAGAAAAAGTTCAGGATGTTGTAGTGGGTTGGCTACTTCTGGCAGCCTTCAATAAAGTACTATAAGAGACAGGCTGAGGGAGGCTTGTTTTCATGCAGAAAGTGAAGGGAATATGGTTTTGCTAAGAGAGAGCCCTTTTGCCTATGGCTTGTAATTCAATATGGCTGAAAGTCTTTACCCTGGGGCCCATGGGGCTCGCAAGGCCACATTTTCTATCTCAAATCAAGGTTAATACACACAGATGCAGGGAGACCAGAGGATTCCCAGGAGGTGAGATAGGGACACAGAAACCTACTGACCCACCCCATCCTAGGCTGTCCCAGCACATCCCATTAAACATTCTCTAAGAAAGGGAAGACTCACATGATTTGTGAAGCTGTATCTGGGAGCAGTCTGAAGGCTAGAAAAAATCATAAGAATCTCTCCATGGAAGCCTATTAATTGATTGTTATTTAAAATCAATTAATCAGGGATGCCTGGGTGGTTCAGCCGTTGAGCGTCTGTCTTTGGCTCAGGGTGTGGTCCCAGGGTCCTGGGATCAAATCCTGCATAGGGCTCCTGGCAAGGAGCCTGCTTGTCCCTCTACCTAGTCTCTGTCTCTCTTTCTGTGTCTCTCATGAATAAATAAATAAAATCTTTTTAAAAAATAAACTCAATTAATCAATATATTGTGTATTATTAGTTTCAGAGGTAGAGTTTAGTGATTCATCAGTTGCATGTAAACCCAGTGCTCATTATATCAAATGCCCTCCTTAATGCCCGTCACCCAGCTACCCCATCTCCCCACCCACATCCCCTCCAGCAACCCTCAGTTTGTTATTATTTTTATTTCCTTTAAAGCAGAAGCTAAAATGAACAAAGAGGCTATTAAACTAGGCCTCAACTAAAGGTAATGCTTTTAAACTCTGGGTGTGACCCATTAGTTGGTTGTAAAATCAATTTAGTGGATTGTGACCAGCTTTTCTTTTCTCTTTTCTTTTTCTTCCTTTTCTCTGTTCTTTTCTTTCTTTTAATAGAATGAAATAGAAAATATCACCATGCATCTCATGCAGTAAGGGTAAATACTGTTGCATGAAACTTGTGATTTGATTATACATAAATATATACATATGCATAATTATATACCGGGTATGAGGTAATGAGGTAAAATGAATTTCTTTTTTTTTTTTTAATTTTTATTTATTTATGATAGTCACAGAGAGAGAGAGAGAGGCAGAGACACAGGCAGAGGGAGAAGCAGGCTCCATGCACCGGGAGCCCGATGTGGGATTCGATCCCGGGTCTCCAGGATCCCACCCTGGGCCAAAGGCAGGCGCCAAACCGCTGCGCCACCCAGGGATCCCTAAAATGAATTTCTTATTGTGAGTCATGGCCAAAAAGTTTGAAAGTTAGTAGCCTACTCAGACAGATAAAGCACAGAGGTTTCTGGCTAGAAAATACACATTTCCAGGTTCAAATTCATAACCAAACAAAACCTTTGGCTATGAGTGCTACTCAATGGAGTTGACTAGAAGCAAAAGGTGAAAGGCCTAAACTTTCCACGAACTGTGTTGCCAAAGAAACTGTGTAAAATTACAGTTATTTTCAGTTGCTCAAGTTTTAGGGCAAACTTTAAGACAATCTCAAGACCTCAAACTTCCACCAAATGGTTGTCAATGGCTAAAGGAATATAATTCTCAGAAAGCACATCCTCCCAGTGCCTTTCTCAGATATGCTCATGAAGGACAACTGGACAAAGATGACCTTCGTTGGTCTCTATTGCCAAGAATCTTTCCTGTTGCCAAGAGTCTTCATTACTTCTGCTCTACAGGATATGATATGTTTTTTGCCCCCATTTTCCCAAATAGAGTTTTTACTATATACCTCCTGCTTTTTATCCACTGTGCAGATAATTTACCATTAGCCAAAGGTCACTGAGCCACAAGGAATTATGCCTGGATTCCAAGGAGAGGGATTTCACAAGATGTAGTTATACGAGCCTTTGGGTTCTTTCCATTTGAGGTGAATGAATGTTTATGTGGATGTGGGCATTTGTGAAAGTGTCTCTGTGGCAGATGGGCATGAACAGATGTTGAGTGGCTGAAGGGGTGGACTGTAGTCGACATTTATTGGTTGCTACTCATAGCACTCATGTCTCCTTCTCCCATATTAATAGTATCCAGATTTTCTCTCAGGCTACTATATGCCCATGCAGCCCATGGAGTTTGTGGGCTGTTCTAGCTCTGAGCTATTAATAACTTGAGCTAGTCTGTACCTTTTTAACTCCTGATTATTGTTATTCCTCAAGGTATGGGCATTGTGTCTTGGGATGGTCTCATCAGATACGTTTCAGGAATCTTATTTGGAATGATGGAACACTCTCTACTGCTGAATGTGAATGAGGAAACATGGGGCTTCAAACTCTGCTGGCAGTCGTCCTATGACTCCAAGGGGAGCAGGTCTTAGAATGAGGTCAGCATTGTGAATGACAGAGTAGAGAGGAAGAAGGGCGGCGGGCCCTTCATTATACTCTTGAGCACTTGAACCAACCACCACAAGGTCTGCCTTACTTCTGGACTGTCCCCATATGAGCCAGTAAACCACCTTATTGAAATCTGTTTGAGTTGATTTTTCTTACTTAGAGAAAATATGTACTTCATCGACTCTATACTTTGTTTTGCTAAGCATTGTCACCTCAGACGTAGACTTGCTAAGCCTTTGTCCTAGGCCACCAGGAGTCTAGATTCCTTTACATTACATTTTAGTGGTCCTGGCTGGAGCATACACCTGAGACTTCTCTCTGTGCTCAATTTCCCACATATTAAGTATATATTTATGAAATATATAATTCTTTTGGAGCATTCTAGGCTCATTATGACTGTTGCCTATCTTTTCACCTTTGGCTCATTTCCCACCACTAGTCTTATCTATTATGTCACAATAATATCAAACTGCAGAGTTCCATACTGCATGCTAACTAACTTTTGTGCCTTTGCTCACACTATTTTTTTTCTTTTCAAGAATGTCCCATCTTCTCTACTTTCTTTACTTCACGTCTATTTATCCTTTTAGACCTGTTCTCTCCAATATGGCAGCCACTAGACACATATAATTATTGAGCTCATGAGTTGTGGCTAGTGGAAGTTAGAAATTGAGTCTATTTTACTCCACTTAAATTAAATTAAATAAAACATTGTAAATTGGAGCAATACAAAATATGTTTCTATTAAACACACCTTCATTGCTTTGATGGGACTGCATTTTATGTTAACTGTTGAAAACTTGGTGTCCATATTTTTTTTTAAAGATTTTATTTATTTATTCATGAGAGGGACACAGAGAGAGAGAGAGGCACAGACACAGGCAGAGGGAGAAGCAGGCTCCATGCAGGGAGCCCGACGTGGGACTCGATCCTGGGCCTCCAGGATCACACCCTGGGCCGAAGGCAGGCGCCAAACCGCCAAGCCACCCGGGCTGCCCACTTGGTGTCCATATTGATGTGTGCTGTAAGTATAAAATAAATGCTTGATTTCAAAGACTTAGTACAATAAAAAGGATGTGAAATATCTCATTAATAACTTTTATATTGATTGGGTAGTGAAATGTTAATAGCTTGGATATATTGGATATATATATATATATATATATATAGTTATTAAGATTATTTTCTCCTGTTTGTTTTTATTTCATTTTTTTAAAAAGTAGGCTCTACACCCAGCAAGGAGCCCAGTGCAGGGCTTGAACTCACAACCCTAAGATCAAGACCTGAGCTGAGGGCAGCCCTGGTGGCACAGTGGTTTAGCGCTGCCTGCAGCCTGGGTTGTGATCCTGGAGACCTGGGATCGAGTCCCACATTGGGCTTCCTGCATGGAGCCTGCTTCTCCCTCTGCCTGTGTCTCTGCCTCTCTCTCACTCTCTCTGAATGAATAAATAAATAAATCTTTTTTAAAAAAAAAAAGACCTGAGCTGAGATCTAGAGTAAGATGCTTAATCAACTGAGCCACCTAGGTGCCTCATGTTTTTACTTTTCTAATGTGGCTACTGGAAAACTTAAAATTACATACATGACTCATAATATATTTCTACTGGACAGTTCTGGACTAGAGTTTATCAGATGTCATCTCCTGGAAAATGCTTCCTTCAATCACCAAGGCTAGGTACAGCAGCCTCTTGCCTTCTTGTGACCTTCTCTTACATATATGCTATAAGTGCTATCACTTACCTCACTAACTGATATTATTTCTTCATGTGTCTATCTCTTCCCACCTGCCCCCAGACTGTAAGTTTCTCAAGGGCAGTGACCAATGTTTTATACTTCAGGGCCTGCACAGTGCCTGGTAAGTAGTAGTTATCCAACAAATACTTGTGAAATGAATTCACAAATGGCTAACCATATAAAGTTCATAATCTCATTGGTATTTCAAAGTATAATTTCATACACAACTACTTTTTAGATTAATATTCTGTCTTAGGGCTTCCTAATGGTCTGGTCTTCTGGCTGCACAATGATGTGCAGTGCCCAATCTGGGGGTCAATACAGGGCATCCCTGGAGGCAAACCTTCCAACTCTTCCTAGAATCTAGCGCTTAGGAGGGCACCAGATGGTACAGAGCAGGAGTGAACAGACAAGAATAAGCCCCAAGAGGAATGGAAGAAAGAAAAGAGGAAGTGAGGAAAGCAGGAAGCAAGACTTCTCCCTCTGCCTTTTGTGGCAATGTGAGCTAAGCATCGCAGCCAAGCAAACAGTGGTGTGGAAGACTGGGAAGGAGAAGCCAGGCTAGCTGTGGTATGCCACTGGGTGGAGTTAAAATTTATAACAAGGGAGAGGCAACTGAAGAAAAGAAAGATTCTTTTAAAAATTCTGCTGAAGCCTAATTAAAAAAAATTCCACTCCCTCATGCTAAGTTTTAAGAGACTTTGCTTTCAGAATTATTTTCAGTCTGGTGGTTAACAGGCAGGAAGAGTGTCAGATATTCATAAAGTGGATACTCCCCACCCACTAAAACATAGGACCTGCCCGCATTGCTTTTCTGACTTGGGTTATGAGGATACAGGATATGAAGTTGTCAAGACACAGATCTTTCCAGAAAGAATGTTTCATGTGGTAGGTTGGAAGGGGGGAAAAAAAAGAAAAGAAAAGAAAAGCTGAAGTATTTTTCAGCTCCTCCCACCAAAGAGGTGAAATGGATTTTGCCAGCCCTTAAAGCTAGGTTTGCTCATGGGATGTCAGACAGCCTGATGCAAGCAGAGACTTGAAAAGTGCTTGTGCACTGGAGCTTGCTCTCTTTGGTTCTTTTGGGAACCCACCATCGTATGAAAATGTCTGGGCTAGCTTGCTAGATACTGGAGACAGGTGGCCTGGTCACCTCTGTGGCTTCTCAACAGCTTCCAGACAGATAGATGACACCATTGGGGACCACCAGGTCTCAGAAAAATCTTCCAGCTAACTGCAGCCATACAAGCAAATCCGGGTGAATCCAGCAGAAGAACATCCCAGCTGAGCCCAGCCCAAATTGCTGGTCCCCAGAATGGGGGGAGATAATGAATGATCCTTGTTTGAAGCCTCTAAGTTTTGGGGTGTTTTATAGCAAAGCAAACTAATATACTCTAAGAAGTGTGGAAATATATAGAGAAACAGGTACCTTACATCTTACTATAACAGAATGATTCAGAGTACAGGTTTTGCAATCAGGTAGATGGGGTTCCATCACTTGCTTGGTATGATCTTTGGTAATAATGGTAGTACCTAATTTTCAGGGTTGTAAAGAGAACTGCATCAGCCAGGGCAACACACAGGGATGAGGACATTTTGGGGAGGTTTTATCAAGCGATACTTGTATTTACAAAAGTGTGGTTGGAGTCTGGGCAACCACAGGGAGAGTGCAGTGCCCTGGGGCCATGTTACCATCCTGGGTGTGAAGAGGCAAGGAGAGCACATGGTGATTGGGAGCTGGAGACAGAGCAGGCTGGTCCAAGTGGGCCATCTGACAGGAGCGGTGACTTTAGGTTGAGAGATGAAGCTGTTCTGCAGTGACACCACTGGAAAGGAGCTGGAGGAAGAAAAACTCTGATCTATATACTTGCTCCTCCTGCTTACTTCTTGCCAGCACTCCTCATTGGCCAAATCTAACTCGAAGCTGCCGACATACAGATCAGCCTCTAGTGGCCGAAAGCAAGACAGAACAGGAGGGAGAATGGATGTGGGGCAAACAGAAGGTGTCCAGTCCAAGAATTAATTGATTAATTTTATAAATAAAATATTTTATTTATTTATTTGACAGAGAGAGAGAGAGAGAGAGAGAGAGAGAGAGAGAATGCACACACAAGCGAGGGAGTGGCAGGCAGAGGTAGAGAGAGAAGCAGGCCCCCCACTGAGCAGGGAGCCTAATGTACTGATCCATCCCAGGACTCTGGGATCATGGCCTGTGCTGAAGGCAGACGCTTAACTGACTGAGTCATCCAGGCAGCCCGGTCCAAGAATTTAAAAGCATGCATATAAAAGTACTGAGCATGTACTTAACACCCAACAATCATTATTACATTATCAGTATAAAGGAAGGGCTCTGGGTGGCAGAAAAGGAAATGAATATTTTTTTGCTAGGGTAACCTGGAGAATATTCATGGAGATGGCATGCTTTGGGTTGTGACTTGAGGAAGTGGCAAAATAATAACCAAGAGCGATAAGATGAAACATTTACTTGGACTTTACTATGTGCAGGTTCCATTCTGCATGCCTTACATATGTTAAGTTATTTAATCCACATGACCATCGTATGTGTAGGTACTATATTTTTAAAACATTTTATTTATTTATTTGAGACACGCACACACACACACACACACACACACACATACAGAGGATGTGTAGGGGGAGCGGTAGAGGGAGAAGTAGGGAGCCAGACGTATCACTCAATCCTAGGACCCTGTGATCACGACCTGAGCGGAAGGCAGATGCTTAACTGACTTAACCACCCAGGCGCCCCTGTGGTAGATACTATTATTATCCCTATTTCACAGATAAGAAGTTGAGGCAGAAAGAAGTTAGATAATTCAACTGAGGTCACACAGGTAATAAGTAGTGGAATTAGGACTTGAAACAATCTCAAGGATGGTGTGGGGCGTGACATTCATTTTTTAGGCACGGAGCTAGAAAACCATCATAGAAGAAGTAAGGAGTCACGTAGATGGATTAGGGTGCAGGGTTTCTGCTGGAGGACTGCAAGAGTTAGAGTTAGTTGGAGAGAGAGGTAAGGACCAGGTGTCTGAAGGGTGGGAATGATAAGCTAAGGAATTTGGCCTCCATGCTGGTAGGTGATAGGAAGCCACTGAGGGCTTCTGAGAAGAGAAGGTAGTCACCAGGAAGATTAACCCGTGTACAGGGTGAAACTAACAAAGCAGAAACAACCGGAAGCCAAGCACGCAGCTAGTGGGTACTGCAATGGTCCGAGCACCAGGGAGTGAGGGCTGGAATAGGATGATACCAGAAATGAGGGGCCAGGACATGAACACTGCACTGCAAGGGAGGGCTCAAGAGACTTAGGGACTGATGAACTGGGTATGTGAGGGGGTCTGAAAAAAGAGAGATAGGACAGGAGTTCTGAGATTCAGGTGACAGAGTCATGATTTTGACAGGTGTACCATTCAGCCCCGCTTAGTGTACATGTTGGGGGGAAAAGTGTGTATCCTCCAGTCTTGCCTGCATTCTGATTAGAATGCCCTGAAGTTGTACCAACCCCCAGTCAATTTCAAAATAACAACTGGTTTTGTAACACCAGCTCCCGGCACATTCACTTGCGAGCCTGGAACGAGGATGGGGGTGGATTCAAGGACTTCCCCCTGAGGTTGTGAGAGGACCAGGGTTGCAGGATATTGTGAGATTAGTTCTGGGGAAGCTGGAAGGATGCTTGGTTGCCCGGCGACAATGCTGCCTCCGTGGCGGCCTTTGGTTTTCTGCAGTCCCGGATGCATCTCATTAAAAGGAAAGAGGGACAGCTGGCTGACACATTTTCTGAAGTGGCATTTTCAATGTCCCAAGTCTTGGTATCTTGTTTATAAGTGGCACTTACAACATACAAGGGAAGGGGGGCGGAAAGGGGAGTGGAAGAAAGGTCTTGTAGGATCTTGAGCCCACGAGGAGTTGATCTTGACTCTATGATTTCAGCTTGTCTCACAGAGACGGGGTGCAGAGCCTCCTTGAAATGCACCTGAGATGAATTAGCCTGAAGGAAAAGTAGGTGTTTATCTCAAGTCATTGCCTCAAATAGCCGACTACCTGTTGGAAGAAGGGTCTGATCGATGCAAAGCAGAGCAGCCGGGCGTGAGCTGTTACACAGCGGTTACTATTGATCAGAGCTAAAGGCTGTCGATGGGGGGGTGGGGGGGACTGCCAGGCAGAGAAGGGGGAAGGAGGAGACGGCCTTCGCTGGTGGCAGCTGTACAGGGGAGAGCCGATAAAAAGTCATTTCCACTTAACTGAATGGCTGCTAACTAAATATTTGGGGGCCAGAGCCTTCCCAGGGAGCAGCTGGAGCGACTTGTGCTGCCACGCATGAAGGGGACTGGAGCCAGCCTGGAATCTGTGAAACAGTCACCGATGAACTAGTTCATTTAAAATGCTGATGCTTTTCTCTGAACTTAAGTAAGGGCTGTAGGAACCTACTGCTGCAGTAAGAGAGAGCTGAACAACGGGCGCACCCAGCACTGACCGGGGCGGGAGCACCGCCGAGCTGCTTAGGAGGCTGGCTTTGGGCTCCGGTGTTCGCTGATAACTTAATTTCCTCCACTTCCATGTGCTCAGAAGGGTTGCATGTCTCTTTCTTGAGGTAGGCGTGACTGTGTCACTTGTTTTGGCCAGTAAGGTGTGAGTAGAAGAGTCACGTGCACCGTCGCATGGAAGCATTTAAAGGCTAGTGCACAGCTTTCCTGTTCTTTGCCTGCCACGGTCATCACGACGTGGTGGTGTGGCTAAGAGCAGACCCGTCTGGAACGTTAAGCTAACACATGGATAGTTGCTTAGAACTGCATTGGATTTTGCCTAAGTAGGGAATAGGCTTCTATTGTGTCCCACTACTGTATTTTTGGACTTGTTTGTTATACAGCATAAGTGAACCTTTCTGACTGCTACAGGTAGATCAGATTTCAGAATCCCATGTCTACCAGTTGCTAGTAGTTGGGTGATTCGGCCATTGCCTAATCTACCCAAATCTTGGATGATGCACATAAAACATATAAAAACAGCAGCAATAATAAAAGTTATGATGCATGGAATGCTTCCAAGTTTTAGGCATAACACAGTTTCTACCTCTATTAACTGTGTAATTCTCAAAGCAGCCCTGCAAAGGATCTCTTATTATCCTCATTTTATAGTTTGTGGAACTCAAAGTTCACAGAGGTCCAAAGACTTTCCATGGTCACACAGCTTATAAATGACAGGCAGGAATTCAAACCCTGGCAGGTGACTCTAGAGTACTCTCCCTTAACTATTTTCCTATCCTGGTTGTCAGCCTAGGTGCTTAATAAATAACATGTCTCCTAGTAGAGGCTTGGGAATAAATTCACCAACTGTCTCATCCCCAAGCATTCAACATAGAAAAAAAAAAAAAAGAAGGAAATATGGCTAATATTTCTTCTGATCATTCACTGTTCCTCTTCCCTCATCCCCAAAGCCTCAGTAGGGTTTGAGCCTGTCAGGAATATTCTTCTCTACTTGTTACCCCAATCCTGGGTATTTCTAAAATTCCACATCAATTTCTTACTCATTTATGATACAACAAGGAAACACCTTATCACTAAAAGAGGATGAATGGCCTCTGTCAGAGGACCTCATTCTGAGGAGTTTCTCATCTATAAAATGGGGATAATAACACACATCTTACTGTGTTATCATATGCCATTTTTCACTTGTTTTTTAAAAACATTCTATTCTAGGTTTTGTACTAGGAGGATGGTAATTAAAACCATACTTAAAATATTAAGCCTACTACCTAAAGGAATGAAGTTTATTGAAGTTGCTAAGTGTTCAGTACAGAAACTCAAAATAGCCCAAGCATACTCCCCTCAGCATATAACCAAAATACTGGTTGAAAGGAACCTAAGCATTTTTTATATAAATATCTGTGTGTGTACTTTATGATTTTATATGAATATGTGTGTATATACATATATAAGAGATCTATATCTTACCTGTACTATACTCTGTGGTTTTCTTAAAAAGATTATATTTATTCATGAGAGACACAGAGAGAGAGGCAGAGACACAGGCAGGGGGAGAAGCAGGCTCCATGCAGGGAGCCTGATGTTGGATTCAATCCCAGGACCCTGGGATTACACCCTGAGCCCAAGGCAGACACTGAATCACTGAGCCACCCAAGTGCCCCAGTACACTGTGATTTTATATGTATGTGTGCATGTACATATATATAAGAGATCTATGATCTATCTACTTATTTATCTATCTATCCATCTAATTTTAAGTCTTCACAGCAACCCTAGGAGGTAGACATTACATTATACCCATTGTTAAGATAAGGAAACTGAGGCTCAGAGAATTTAAATACTTTTCCAGAGGTCACCAGCTATGATGAAGGATGGAGGGGGCGGCTAGTTCAAATTATGCCTCTAAAGTCTATTTTCTTTTCTGTTAAACTCTTGTGCCTCCCTCCTACTGGTAGAGTTAAAATGAAATAATGCAGTGAAGATTTTCTTGAAATACAGTGCCTGGCACATAATAGCAGTCCAGTAATTGGTAGCACTTATTATGACTCCTTCATAAACAGTTATTAGCAGCTCCTAAAAGGCTCCTCACCCTCGTGTCCAGCCTACAGGGCATCTGGGCAGCTATGCAGGTGGGAGAGGAGCCCCCGGGGAGCAGAGCAGCCCAGAACAGTCAGGACGTGCTATGTGCTGAGCACCTGTCATTCAGGTTCACATTCATTCTTCACAGTGACCTTCAGGATGGTGCCATGAGTTGTCCCATGTCCGAAGCTGGTATTTGAACCCGGGACTCAACTTTTAGCCACTACCTCATGCTGCCCTTTCCTTATGAGTGTAGGTGTGGGAGAGAAAGATGGTGACTGACTTCTTGACCATACTTGGAGTTTATCTGGACTGACCTGTAGAGCCCATCCAGCCCTATAGGGAGAAGGAAGAGTGCTCATCTCCTGTCACTTGAATGGCTATGAGACCCTGTAGGAGCAAAGGACCTTAAACTAAGTACCTTCTTACTTTGTGCCAATTGTCATGCTGGGTATCTCCTTACGACTTCCCCATATCCTTCCCAAATGGATACTGACCTCATATGATTGATGAGAAAACTCAATCTCTAAGAGGTTAACTGGTATCTATTATTGGTCCCTGTTTTCTCTGTGCTCTTATGAGACCATTTCATAATTTTGCTGACTAACATTCCTTCTAAGTACCTTAATTAGGGGGTCATCTTTGCTCTCTGCTTGTCAAATTCTAGTTACTTGACAAATGTATTCCATTTATTGATACATCAATGTATTGATGTGTGTGTGTGTATGTGTGTGTGTGTGTATACACGTGTGTGCCATTTCTATGTTCAGGTTCCTTTCAACAAATATTTTGGTTATATGCCGAGGGGAGTATGCTTGGGCTATTTTGAGTTTCTGTACTGAACACTTAGCAACTTCAATAAACTTCATTCCTTTAGGTAGTAGACTTAATATTTTAAGTATGGTTTTAATTACCATCCTCCTCATGTTGAAGTCAAAACCAGGAAAAAGGAGAAAAAAAAAATCGAGCCTATGAGTGTTGCCAATGATTCCACTCTTTGTGAGAATGAAGGTCAGGATTCCAGAACGTAGAGGCTAGAGCTCTTTCTAATTTGTTTCTTCGGGCATGGGTACATAATGCTTAAATCACTTCCAATTTCACTGGGTTCTATTCTCTCAGCACAGGCTGTAAACATTTATCTTTGGGCTTTCCCAGAAATGTGTCTTATGGAAGGGATTAGCTGTTTGCGCATTTAAAGTTCCGAAGGTGAACTTCTCTAACCTAACCCACATAATTAAAGTGGAAAATTTCTGGTGGGGGAAAAAAAACCATCAGGGAAAATACCATGTTTGGGAAGGGAGCTGTACTCTTATGGTCTCAAGAGATGGCTCTGCATTCTCAGGCACTTAATTATAATCCATCTTGCTGGGCGCTCCTATTTTTCTGCCTCTCCTGTCTCCTCTTTGTATTAAGATGATAAGCAGCTTGAGGGTGTGACATTGGAGTGGAGAAGGTGGTTAGTTGTGTGGTATAATTTTTGAGGATGACATTCATTAATTTTTAAATGTTAAGTGTACAAGGAAAAAATAATACATAACAAAATAAAATGTCGTATGGTTCTGATAAATCCTGTTGCTATAAAACAAAATCAACATGGGAGCTCTATTTGAAAATTCAAATAATATGGAAAAGTCCAAAATGAAAAATGAAAAACCCTGCTATCCTCACCTGAGCTAAGTCCTATGTCCCACAAACATGTTCTTGTGATTTCTTCCTTCAATTTAAAAAGCATATTCATAGTATAATTTTAGCAGGACCTAGAAAGCCCTCTTTCCTACTTATGGTCTGTCTGTCCTCTTGGCTATATTGGCAGATATTTCACGATCATAGACTCACTCCTCTCCATGTGAGCACTGTATGCTTAAGTTATTTCTTTATTCAGAGATATTCTTAGTTAAAAATGTAACTGGCAGGAGGCAATGTTAAATGTTTGTTATCCCCCCACCTCCCACAGCTGAAGTTCATGCCTAAACTGAGCGCTGATTCTGGAGTTACACCCACGGAGGCCAAATCTAGGGTCTAGATGGCTCTATTTAATCTCTTAGTTTCTTCCTCTGTCAGGTGGGGTAATAATAGTGCTTGCTTCATGGGGTTGTCTTGAGGAATCAGTGAGAGAATAGTACATGAAAAGTGCTGAGCATAATTTGATATATAGCATTACATAGTAGGTCTTGAAAACTGCTTGCTATCATATACAATTAATGACTAAACAGAAATGATTTCTGAAATGACTACCCCTTTTAAGTGCCTAATAAATGCCAGACATGGTCTGGAGTGTTTTATGTACGTGACTTGTACAATCTTCCATATAGCCCCAAGAAGTAGGTACTAGTAATAATCCATTCTGCAGAAGGGGAAACCTAAAAGCATAATGCAACTTGCCCAAGGTCATGCAGCTAGGTCTCAAGGGTGAACTGAGCTTGGAGGGCACATCTGTCTTTCCACTGGGCCAGCTAAAGACCAGGGTAGTTTCAAGAGGCGGGTAGTGGAGCACACAGAAGGACCCCTGGGCCCAGGGGACCCTATGAAAGTGTGGGCTGACACATTAAGAGGGCAGAAGGTGAGAGGGACACCTGGAGGAGAGGAAGAAGGCTGGTGAAGGGCAAGAGGCAAGGCATCCAAGGAGCTTTGTCTATAATGTGATTTTGCCTTGGGGCCAGCACAAGATCTGATTTCCTCTGTGGTCTCCTATGTTGCCTGGAAGTTGCTGGAAGACACAGGATCCGAGTCCTAAAACCAGGTGTTCCAGTTTTACCACCAGTTCCATGACCTCACAACTCACATCACTTCCCTAGCAAATTTCCTCTTCTGTAAAATGGGGATCATAAATCCTGGCTCACCTAACTACCTTCTGGGGGTGTTGTGAGGCTCAAATGGTCTGGGCACTTTTCAGTATTTGTCTAACTGAAAGAACTGCATGGAGATGCTAGATATTGTTATTGACTTGATGTGTATCTGTGAATTAAAAAGGAGGATGCATTTGTTGTTAAACTTAGATTTAGAGAGGACCCCAAAAATGTGCCTCCATGGGGTAGGGCTTATGGTGCCAGGGATGCTGACACTGTCTGCATTTTATTCAAGAACAGGTAGGGGAAAAAAAACAGGTAGGGAGACTGGGAGCCTTGTGGATGAACAGTATCATTGCTATCTAGGCTTAGTGATAACAGGTTTAAGGAACACATCATCATCAGCCCTCTCTTCTCTGTACTCCTACTCCCAGCAATCTGGGGCAAGGTAGGGACCGGTGATGTACCCTCTGATGTGTCAAAATCTGTCCTGCTGTATGGTCTTGCTCAGCTGCAGGTCCACATATTATTTGGAGATGCAAAGCAATAGATGACATCCTGGCCATTTCTTAGGAATCTAGTATCCTGTGTAGGTAATATTTCAGGCCAACTTTTAGTGAAGTGGATCAATGCTTGAAGCACATAATGTAACATGATTCTTCAAGAGTTTGATTAATTGTGTCACAGTCACAGCCTCAGTTCAGGTTCAACCTTTTAAAAGTTTTATTATTGTATAAAGTGATCAATCAGAAGGGGAGAAAAGACGAATGCTCCACTTTGGCCATATCTCTCCCTTGTCTTTGTCAGCAAGTGTTCCTCTCCTGGTCAGTTCATCTGGACTGTGCTGGAGAGATAGGGTTAATCCAGACCCATGGTAGAGTAAAATATGTACCACGAAGGAGGCAATCAGGTACTCTGAGTGGAAGGTAGACTGCTCCAATGCATCAATCTTGGTTTGACATAGAAAGACTATGGGGGAGTTTTAAGGTGTTGAGTCCTGCATCCCAGCCACATAGAGTCTGATATCGTTGACCTAGGGTGTGGTCTTGGCATCCCCTGGGATTTGAAGATGTAGCTAAGGATGAGAATTACTGGTCTAGTCAGCTAGCTCTTGGTAAAACCATCATGTGTGACAAATTTATTCTAGGGGTCCTTGTTCCCCAACTTCTGTTTTCTGCCTCACTGTCTCCAGGACTCTTCTTACATCTTATCCTGCTAGAATCTGCTTCCAAAGTAGTCCCCACAAAGTATTAGTTGATAAAGACCTAAGGGTTTAGCCCTTCCAGAAATGCATTTTAATAGAGGATTTTGAAGTTGAAAAGGCCTGGAAGAGTCTTTCTATAACAGGAAATCTTGACCTTTATTGAGAAGGTGGCTGAGATGCATTTGACCTGATGGCTTCCCAGTCATCATCACTGAGTAATGGTCAATACTTATTATGTGCCAAACACTGTTCTAAATATTCTCTCCTTCTCAACATATATCCTCACTCATTGAATCCTCTCGACAGCCTTATGAAGTAGGTGTGTCTACATGAGGAAAATGAGACAAGAAGCATTGAGTAACATATCCAAGGCCTCACTGCCAAGAAATGGTGGAGCCAGGATTTAAACCCAGGAAGTCTGACTCAAGATACCATGCCCTTAACCACTCTCTACTTAAATTACCTCAATGCTCCCCTCGGAGGTCAGAATGGAGCCGAGGGTCAGCTTTGTTTCTCCAACATGAGATGTTGGGGAGCTTCCCCATTATTTTTCTCTTCCAAAGCCCCCAAGGTGGTACCTCTGCGGGAGATTGTTTAATTGTTCCTGATTATTGCCCTTCCCTGTGAGAGGGTAATAAGTCTCCTGCCTCATCAACGTCAGGCGTGCCCATGTGACTTGCTTTGGCCACCAATAAAACGTGAGAGGCAGTAATGTATGCTACTTCTGAGAAGAAGCTTTAAAAGCCTTCATGTGGTTTCTCTTCTCCCTTCTAGCACCATATCGTGGGAGGAGCTGCTCCTTCAGCCCAGAGCTCAGAACAAAGATGAACTAGAGGAGAGATGCAACCAACCTATACATGAAAAATATATCTTGGTTGTAAGCCACTGAGACTTGAAGATTATTTGTTACTGCAACATTATTTAATAAAAACTGACTAATATAACCTCCAAATACCAATATTTCTAAGGTGAAATGCCAGGAGTGCTGTAAGGATAATATCTTTAAATAATTAATAAACTATATTGTAATTTATCTCAGAAATTTTGCAAATAGGCTCAGAACAGCTTTCCACCTTTTGCAAATCTTTTCTATGCATCAATCCATCCCCATCTCAGAAGGCTAAGAGATCATAAGCATTTGCTTAGCTCAGTATACCCAGAGTTCATTCGCCAGCCCAATACTTACAAAGAGAATCAGAAAGACAGGATAAAGCAGATTAAAAGTTATTTTAGACTTGAGGGCACTGGCTAGAAGGGAGAGAAAAAATATATATTTTCCTTTATAGAGGAGAATTAGTACTAAGGCTTGATAAGACTCTCCCTTATCTGTGGCAGAGGATGAAAGAAGAACTCTTTAATATAAATTATCCATTCCATGCTTCAAAACCTGTTGCTATTTTTAGTTCCCAACTGCTTACTTCTATCTCATACAATTTACAAATATTGTGTGGGTATCTGAATAAAACTGATGGCCAACATTCGAAATTTGAGGTATTTCAAGTGAAAAGAATCTACACTTCCAGCCTCTCTTGAAAAACTGAAAGCTCTGGTTATGCTAGGCCTGAAAGCCTTCAGCTGGATTTGAGCAACAGATGCCCTGTAGGCTGGGCACATTTTCCACAGTCCCCACCACTCCCTATTGCCCACTTCACCTATTTATATTTTTTGCTTAATCATTGCAGCCATTCAAGTTTGTCATCGCGGGGATCAACTTCTTTCCTTTTTTTCTTTTTTTCTCTTCTGTTCTGTTCTACTCTCTCCTCTCTTTTCATTCTTATTTCTTCCACAGAGATCTCCAGGAGTCTTTTCTGTACCACTCTGAGAACACCACTCTCTGCCTTAGCCTCAGAACTCTGAGTGACCTGAATTTGACAGTACAGCTCTCTGGGCCCTAAAGAGAGTCACTCTGAACTATCTAACACTATTCTGGGAGTGGAGAGAATAGATGCTTCCCTCTGGAAATCTTAACTATGCTTGTTCAACAGATTCTATAATACTTACAGATTTGCATACTTATGTAGCTAGAAGGTCTTGGAGCAGCATAAACCTCCTTCCCACTAGATAACTCTGTTGCTTAACAAACCATAACAGCTCTGATTACATGGAGAATACTAGCAGTAAATGGTTTGAAAATGATTTTACTGTTTTCTGTTATGGAAACTCACATGTAGAAACATTATGGAACTGTTTTGAAATTTCTTTAGACTTCCAAATGTTAAATCAGTAGACTTTGATATTTCAGTAATTTTACATCTAAAATAGAGTTAATGAGACCTGAATCTACGTTATGGACACCTGCACTGGAGAAGGCCATCCAAAGCCACCTGGATGAAGTAGTCAGTGGGTAGGCACTTCCATGCCTCTAGCATGTCTTCTGCTTTTTCTGCACCAAGTGTGTTGTTAGACTGACCTCTCTTTGACTAAAACTTCACACTGAGGCTCGAGGATTACAAATCTTGGACCAGGACTATACAGATTGCAATATAGAGTGTGGGCACGAAGACATACCCTGGAGTTCCCAAACTCAGTAAGAAAATCATTCTGAACGTTCTCATGCTAGCATTCAGCTAGCTGCAACCTTCTTCTGCTTGCCTTCTAAGGAGATTAGGGCTGGACATTTTATTTTGTTTCCGTTTTAGTTTATTTGAAGGTTTTATGATGTCTTAGTTGAGTTGCTTGTGAAACTTCCAAATAAACATGCCGCTTTTAAAAATGGCAAGTTGTTTTTATTTATTTCTTTTAGGTGCCTGGTGACCTCTGGGTATATTAGGCAGCTTTAAATTATAATTAAAAATAATAACCATGGTCCTAAAACAATAATAGATGTTGAATTATACAAACTCCAAATTAGGATGTCCAGAAAAACTGTTTGAAGGAAACCAGGGTAAGCACGGAATTTAAAAAGTTATCTTTGTGGTAATGTGACCAAAGGAAACTTCTCTCCAACAGCAGCCTTATTATTATTTCTTGCTTTGTTTTGCCTCCCTAAGAAGCTACTCAAATTTTTATTTTTTATGTTTTCTGGACTTGGGGAGTGTGTGTGTGGGAGGGGGGCTAGCTAGTTCCTTAGTTGAACTTGTTATGATTTTGTAGACAAGAAAAAATAATAAAACCTGCTTGTCATCTAAGCAAATCCCTGTATTTTAATGATTTCTTGAAAATTTCTCAACTCCATGGACACAAGCAGTAAAAGCCGACATTGTGCTTCACTGGATGCCAAATCCTCAGAGTGCTTTTGAGTCCCCCTAAGACGTACACATCTGCATTCCTCCATCTGTCATCTTAGCTCATCTTCTTCTCCCAACCGTTCTTAAATTAAACGACTACATCTAATGGGAGATTTTCTCAGGAAAGCTTATGAGAATTTGTCCAAAGACAAATTAAAACATTGCAATGTAATCACGCAACCCAACTCACTGGTTGGCTGGCCTCAGTGCTGACTCTAACCCAAAGGAGTTAATCAACCGTTGGGCCCCATACAGAGAAAAGCCACCCAAAAGAAAACCCAGTAAAGAGAAAATGGAATCCACCGTGTCAGTGTCTGAGGAGGAAGAGTACTGCAGAGTGGGTTGTACGGTGTGCAATGGATCCAAAGGCCAGGGCAAGAAGAGTAGTTGAAAAAAAAAAATCAAACACAACACAAAACAACTCAAGCTTCTAGAACCTCATGGTGTGACACTTAATCTTGGGGAGATGAAAATTCACCTCTGTCATGCTCATTTTCCCATGGATGAATAGATGAGGATCACTAGGATTGAAGGGACTCTCCAGTGTGGTTAGTCCTTGCCCTTCTATTCCCTCATTGCTCCAGGTAAATCCTTCTTAACAGTGGGTGAAGGGAGTAGTTTCCCTAACAGTTCCAACTTGTGGGAATTTATCCTAAGGAAATAATTGGACAGATTAACTAAGCATAAGGATATTCATTAGAGTAGTGTTCATAGCAACATTACTGGCCTTCCGTAGGACATTAGTTAAGTAACTGATGGTACACCCAACAGTGGACTACTATGTAGTCATTGAAAATGAATCTAACGTGAAGTTATAATTCAATGACATGGTCTATTGTTTCGGTTAGCATGTATGATATAATGCCAGTAACATAAAATAAGACACATATATGCATATGTGTGCAGAAGAGAGGTCTGAGAGGAGGTAGTCTAAGCTAATAGTGTTTGTTCTGGGTGGTGGAATTTTGGGTGTTTTTAATTTTCATTATACTTTGATAAACTGCTTGCATCTTAAAAAGAGACTATATACTATCTCCACAATCAGAAAAAAGCTTGAGGCTAGGTCCATATTTGAAAGAAAAAAGAGAGTAGCTTTGGTTAATGGTACGTATTTGTGCTGTTCCACTGGAGTCTCGAAACCCAGAAAAGTCCCAAGGAACTGAATCCTGAGAAGGATGTTTGTCTGGGTCATGACCAGCACAGGGGTTGGTGGCCCTGGTGACGCTCTAAGTCTTTATTCCTAGGCTGCCACAGCCTAATTTGATAATCACTTCCACTGGGACTTTATGTTCCCCACTAAACACTCAAAGTACTTCCCCAGATCAATGCCTTCAGTTTATCCTCCTATCATCTTTGTAAAGTAGAGGTGGGCAGGTAACATAAGTATCTTAATCTGGGGACCTGAAACATCAGTGATTGCGGGATGTGAAAGAAACCAGGGTATTGCTGAGATTAGCATGCTGGTCCTCAGTCTATCATTTTCATCCCCTGATCTAGAGAGCACTTCACTTTTACAAGTAAGAGGGTAAAGCTTTGAAAGAACCTTTAGAATAACTCAGCAACGGAACTGAAGCCTTCTGTATCTCTGTGCACTGGGACTTAAGAGTTGGATTATTAATCTGGCTACGATGATAATGCCAGTTAGGAGAAATGGTTCTGGATCTCAGATGGCCATCAGTGGGCATAATTCATCCTGATGTTGCTGAGGAATCTCCCTTCTGGAAGCTTGGAGACTCAGGTAACAGTCTCAGTTCTCCTATGAACTGCTGCAAACAAAAGCAAGGGTAACCTGCCTGGATTTCAACCTTTTTTTTTTTTTTTGGATTTCAACTTTTTCATACATAAAATGAATGGGGAGAGTGACACCAGCTTTATGCACCCTAAGGCATCATCTGAAGGAGTAAGTGATGAAAGAGGAATGAATGTCCTCCTCTCTTTGACTTCTCTCTGATATTCTCAAGAAGAGTCGTTGTCTCTACCCCATGCTACATTCTCGAAGTATACTACCACTTAGGCTCTGAGTCTCGATGTTTCCATCTCCCCAGCAAGGTGGTGAAGAACAAAGTTGATTCAGCGTCACCAAGGACAGTGCTCAGCACTCAGTAATTTTCAATAAATGTTCATCAACCAGGCGAGTCATTCAAAAGTTTGAAGTGCTCCTCTAATGGGAAACATTAGAATTCCCAGTGTGAAACCAGTGGAACCAACTTCGTAGTCTGTAACACACGACTTACTACCCATTTTTTAAAACCAGGCACTCACTCTCTGTCTGAGATTGTCTGTGTTTACAGAATAACAATGGTCGCTGCTGACACTTGAGTGACTACTTTATGCCAAACATCATGCTATGCCCTTTGATATGAATTTTCTCCTGTAATTCTATGAACCCCTCTTTGAGGTAGGGACCATTTTCAGTTTTCCAGATAATGATGCTGAAGCTCAATGGGTAGTGTACCCGGAACAGGCCTGGAACACATCTCGAAGCCCATGTTCTTGACCACTTGTCCTTACTGTATGTCTGGGGCTGATAGGAACCAAAGAGCAGGTTGCTTTAGGAGCTGCTCACTTTCATTCTAACTTGGCATTTGTACAGAATTAGCTTCTTCCCAATGTTCTTTTGACCAGCCTGTGTTCAGCAGGTAGGATTGAGCGAGGCTATAATGAAGGCTCAGACAGGCCGCGTTTCCTCAGCCTGGTTCTGACAACATCTGCTCACTTTTGGAGCATCAGCTCAAACGTGGTCCTTCTCTTTGTTTCTCAAATGCTCCCATTTTCTTTTACTTCCCTCTCAGTTTCCTCTTAACCAGCTGAGTGACAGAAACTCAATGCTGACCACTTCATTAGCTGATGACCTTGTCCCTCTGGCCTTCTGCTCCACTTGCTCTCCTGGGCAGGTTGCCTTACGTCATAAGTTCTTGCTAAAGGTCAGGACCTTGGAGCCATCAGCACTGGGCATGTTGTTTTAATATATATCTGGAGAAATCAGGCCTGTCGGATCACATTAGGCCCTATTTGTGGAGTGCACGCCAATCCCCACGGTGGAGATGAACAGTTACCTTTGAAATACAATCATGGATAGTTACCGGTGAGTACAGAGGGGGATTATACTCCATCAATGAGGCCCTTCTAATCTGTCTAGCCCCTCATTGGCAGGGCTGCCCTTCTTCCTCTGCAGAGAAAATCCTCATAAACCCTAGTCTTGGAAAGGGGCAAGGCTGAGGGATACAGCATGTTTTTAAAACTAGATGGGTTGATGAACACATGAGGGTCGGCGTGGTATGTGATAAGTCAGTGCTGGTGGTGGTATGACACTCAAGTGTCAGAGCCCGTGGTAAACTGGCACATTGCTCCTGCTAGCTGCTGGTATGGTGATAAAATTATAAAGTTCTCAGCCACTCCATGTGGAGTGATTACCCTGTGGCAGGCCAAAGACGGAGCATTTTATACACATTAGCCCATTTGTCCCTCATAATATCCCTGTGAGGTGGCTACTACCATCAAACCCATTTTATGGATGGAAAAACTGAGGTTCAGAAAAGTCCAGTGATTTGCCCAAATCCACAATGCAAGCAAATGATGGACTAGGACTGACTCCAGAACTGCTTCCAACCTCCAGGCCACCAGGATTCTCCTGTGATCCTATGTGGTGTCTTCTTTGGGGTGGGATTTTAGAGGGTTTTCAAGAGTACCATACTGTAATTCCCCTTCTAGGGAAGGGCCACAAATACATCACTTGACCCAACAGATTTGTTTAAAAACAGAGTCTGGGACTAAGCCAACCCTTTCTTTTCTTTCTTCTTCGGGATTGGTTTTAAACTCATTCCTACATCCCGTGGGAGTCTGGCTGGACAGATCCCTTGACAGCAGACAGAAATAGCTCTCATAGCCTATTTTTAAGGAAAATGTGATGTTAGAAAATGAGGCAGGAATGGATACCAAGAGGAGAAAAGAACACAGCAAACTTCCAGAGTGCATACCCCAAAAATGCTGAGAGAAGGAGCGGGAATACTGATGGGCTAAAATTGGGAAAGACATCCTAGGGTGGGTGAAACTGCTTTTCACCTGGCCAGCATATTTCTCTCCTATTCCTTGTGTTTTGCCCATGGCAAGCTCCGCCAGGGAAGGTAAAGTGCTGTTGTCCCGCAGCAAACCCTCTTTTCTGTCTAGAGAAACAGAGCCTGACAAAATGCACACAGAAGTGCCCACTTGCCTCTTTCCTGGAACCGCAGGGCACAATGCAGAGGTGTCTAGTAACACTGCAATTTCCTTTGAACTGTTTGGTTTTGTTTGGTGCCCTTGTCTGGCAGGTTAGTCTTTTCGACTGAGTTGACTCACCTGGTATAACATTTTCTTTCACTGAGAAACAAGAAGGCTGGAACTCACCTCTCTGATTCCGGCGAAGCTGGACATCATCCAATTGCGCTCACCTAGACTTCTGGAGGCTGTAAATTATATCTTCTGAACTAAGGAAGAGAAGAAAGAACAAAAACACTGTTGGGAAGACAGCGAACCTTCGTAGGCCAAGTGGTTAATGAGCGAGATGATGCTCCCATTCCTCTTCACTTCTTTTTCTTGGGTAAGATTTATATCTATGGTGAGGGTTTATTAAAGTCGTCCCCACCTCGGCCAGCGTTGCAAGCAAACAACATAGCTACTGGGATTCATCCATGTTGATAAGGCTAGAGATTCTTTAACTGAAAAAGCGGTCTTTGAAAATGGAACTCAGGGCAGCCAACCTCGAGATAGCATCTGATATTAATTAGAAACTATACAACGCTTTGAGTTGAACTAAAGAAATATTGGTGGAGGGATCAGGACAAGAATGAGCAAAATCAAAAGTGAAATCCTGTGCTGATTAAAAGTGACTGTGGCCCTCACATTTCTCCCCAGCCTGTCCATCCCAGAAAAAGCATTCCGATGGTGTTAACTACCGAACGCTCGCCTTGCTTCCCATTCCCCTTTCCCTGGGTAGCTGCGGTGCATGGGCTGCCGAGATGTAGCCCTGAACCTATCCATCAAGTCTAGGGAAGAGAGAGTTAGAAAAGCAAACATTATCCAGGATCAATATCTTTACAAATCCAAAGGAAACCCCAGCTCCCGAAGGGTTAAGCCAGGGAAGGAAAAGCCATCAGGCTGTTTAGTGAGCTAATGTTTTTATTGATGGGGGAGGCCTGTAAGTCCCTAACAGGAAAAGTGGGGAAAGTGGCAGGTTGTTTGGCTGGGAGAAGGGAGCAGGGAAGGAACATTATATATTGCATTCTCTCATTCCCCCGCATTCAAAGCCCTGCAACCCACGTAATGCAGAAGACGTTCCGTAACCTTGAATAATATTCAACACAGGGTGTTTTCCTCTCTTATCCCCTCCCAAAGTGGGATCCACATCTTCCCCTAACAATTTTGCTATAATGCACATCTCGGGCTAATGCCTGCACTGAAGAGCACATCTTAATTTAACAACTGTGTTATAAAGCACATCTCAAGCTAACATTCCTAGGATAATCCATATTTCAACCTAACTACCCTGGCATAACACTTCAATCTAATTCCCCCACTGTAAAGTACATTGCAATCTAACACCCTCATATAATGTACATCTCAGTCCATTATTTTGTATTTTGTAAGCCATATTTTGATATGTCTTTTCCATTAAGGAGCAGAACTGTCTGGAGACAATGGCTACCCCTGCGCTGAAAGCTTCCATAGTTCTTACATCGCCCTTTGGTGACAGGCTGCTGATGGATATGCTTCTGAATGTTCACCTTTGCCATCTTGGGTTCAACTCTGGCTTGTTTCTGTACTTCAAGCCTCAAGCCTCCTGTTGGGAGTGGGGGTGACTAGGGAGCCCTGCTTGGTCCTGATGGGCCTTCTCGCATGCTAACCAGCAGGGCGGGCCACCTCAAATGATCAGAGTCTACCTCAGGAGAAGTCTGTCTGAGGTCAATGTCAGGGTCAGGGGTCAGGGTGTAGCTGCTGGCTAATAGAGTGTAAGCTAACACTGTTGTCAAATTGCTTGGCTAAACGACAATGCCTGCCTCCTGCTGATGACCTTACCCTGGGGGAGGGGGCTATTGGCTTTATTGGAAATCTGCCAGTCTCAGAGGTGACGGAAGTGGCTGATCACAGCTAAAGACTGTTTGATTGTTGATGGAGAGCCAGTTCTGTGGTTGGTCCTCAACTGAAAGGCCTGCAGAGCTGCTTATTGATGGCTAAGTTTTCCACGTGTGATGGATTTCTCCTCTGCTTTACACATAGCTGGGTTACAGTTCAGTTGTGGAGGCAAGCTATGGTGGCTCACAGACCTGGATTTTTGGATCTGAGAGCTATGCATAACCAGAGGCTATGCTTTCATTGACTTCTGGCACCAACCTCCGATTGCCAGGTGAATGGGGCTGATGGTTCTTAAAAGGAAACCGATCCAGAATGAGTTGAAAATAGATGTAAAAGGTCCTTCATTCCAAGGCATTTTGGTGCACACGAAGGAAGACAATAAATGTGTGTTCTGGAAGAGATTCAGTACACCAACCATCAATACCTCAGCCTCAAAATTTCAACCTATCCCATGCAGGGGAAGAAATTAAATTTCTTTATCTACTGGTGGCATATAACCAAGCTAGTACTGCCAGTGGATGTTTGGAAGAAAATGAGTTTACTGAAGACTTAGAATTCCAAAATTTCTCAGCACAGTATGAATTCAAGAGAGGCAAGTACAAGAGGTAGAGAGTAAAGTATAGAGATGAAAAATGATCTTGACAAAAGACGTATGAATCATGGAGGATCACTACCTAATACACACCCCCAATGCAACCTGGTAAGATAGACAATACATGACTATAAGCATAATTGGGAGAATAGCTTATTGAAATTGCAAGGTTATCCACTTCCCGTGGTAAGCCTTGGGAAAACTCATATAGAAATCCCTAATTTAATAGAGATGTTCGTGAAGTATCTAGGGGGCAGCAAAGTGAGGTTATGATGTGAACTTGACTGCTTTTCCCTAGAGAAGAATCGCCAGTGGGTAACTTATAGATGACCTTCCAGTCTGTCACAAGGCAGCAATGTGGCTTTAAGCCATGTCAATATGGTGTAAGCCTCAGTGTCCTTCTTTGTTAAAGGGGGGGGGGGTCATTCAGTTCACTTTTCATAATTACAATGAGGATCAATTCAGATGGAGAACCAGTAGTAGCAGGTTACCTGACACAAAATCCACATTCAATACACATTAGTTTCCTTTTCCTTAAACTATGGCATGGACTTTCTGATAGATGACAAGTACTAATAAATATAGGGGTCTTGGACAGTATACTTTTTTTTTTTTTTTTTTTTTGTGGGCAGGCACGATAACCCCTATTCAAAAAGTTTGGGCAAACTCCACTTGACCAGAGGTGGATGGCCTAGACCAGAGGCTACTTTTATAAATGAGGTGTCATTGGGACCCAGCAACATTCATTCATGTACATACTGTCCATGGCTGCTTTTGTACTATAACAGCAGAGTTGGGTTGCCATGATACAGTGTGGCCCACAAAGCCTAAAATATTTACTATCAGGCCCTTTAAAGAAAATGTTTGCCTGCCTAAGACTTATACCAATGGAATACTCTTTCTCTCTTTTGTATGAAAACAAAATGTTATGTGGAAATCCTATAACTAAAGTAGGTTCAAGCAGCAAAGGCTGAACTCATCCCTGTTTGGCACAAATACTTTATTGTTGGTAGGACTGACCTCTGAAGCAACTCCCCTGGTTCCAGGGGAGCAGTCTGAAGACTACGGACTGGGCGATCTCTGGTTATTTCTTTAGGGTCTTGGAAACTCAGTCATCTCTTAAGAGATTAGGAAGTGGCACAATGAATATACTTTCACTTGGCTGAAACTGAGCACTCTTCATTTATTTATTTTTTGGACGGCTCAACTGTGTGATGTTGGGATGTGATATTACTTAACTTTTCTGTGCCTCCATTTTCTAATTTTAAAAATGAGGATGATATTTGCTATACAACTTGTGATACGGATTAAATGAGATAATATATTTGAAGCACTTGAAATAGGACCTGGCTCACAGCTGGTGCTCAGCTAATGTTAATTACTCTTATAATTGTGGTTATTAATATTCTGGGTCTTCATTTGTGCTGGAGATCATCTCCACATGGTTCTAAATATCTCTAGAGACATTTTCTGCTTATTAATTAACTCAGGTGGTCACTCACTCCACATGTATTTTGTGTGCCCAAGGAATCAGTAAATGAACAGAAGTCTGTGTGGTGCCAGCTGCACATCTGATCTCCTCCTCCTCAGCTACTTTCGGCAGTTTGCGTTGGTGTTTATTGCTCCACATCTTCCTCGGAGTTTCAGACTGACATCACTGCTCAAAACAACTTCCTACTACTCCATCTCCGACGGCTCCACAATTAATTTCTCAACTAGCAGTTTGGTTTCAATGCCAATGAAGTAATTAGACCTTTAAGGTTCTTTACTGGGATTTTATCCTGTCAGTGAATGTGAAAGAAACAATAATTATTATTTAATATTTATTGAGTGTCTTCATTGTGATATGTAGAGTCACGAATGTAACCTGCCTTATTGTTGAAGATGACGGCACAGTACAGTCAAGCGTATATTAGGAAGCTAGTTGGACAGTTCTAGAAGTCCCAAATGGGAAGCCTGAGTTCTCCAATCCTGCCATTTGTCACGCTGCTCTACAGAATGGTACATTTTGGGAGTTGAGAAGATCCTAATTTGTTAGCCTTAACTACTTCTTCTAAAGTTTTATTCCAAAATGGTAAATTCCAAAAATGATATCCAGTGATTTCTTCTACCAAATGGAAGGAGCTCTGTGGGGAGCTAGTCGTTGCCAAGAGAACAATGGAATGGATGCAATCACAAGTGCCAGGGGATGAAGACTTGAGACATTTTGACTTGATCCTTCACCCCCAGAGACTCATTCAGGTTGCCAGGACCAAGGTGAGCAGAATGGCAGGTAGATGGTATCATTAACTTGGCCTCTAAGAATGCCTTTTAGCTGGGGGCTAATGTGGTTCAGTGACTACCAGGTCACTGATGAGTGGCCTTCAGCAAGTTTCTTCATCATCCTGAGCCTCAGTTTCCCTAACAGCAAATGAAAATAACAGCAGCTACCTCACAGGATTGTTTTGCAGATGAAATAAAAAAATACATAGTAAATAACAGCTGATGTAATTTTAATTAATATTATTATCATAACAGAAAAGAAATAGAGCGCATAGTTCCTGTCTTGGGCTGGCTTATAAAATAGCATGGTACAGACGTAAAAATACATGAAATAAACTGGAAAAACATTTGCGCATCTTTATCAAAACAGTGCAAAATCAAATATTAATTAGGGGTGCCTGGATGAGCAGATGACTCTTGATCTCAGGGTTGTGAGTTCAAGCCCTATGCTGGGTGTGTAGCCTACTTCAAAAAAATACTAGTTAAAAATATTAGTTAAAAGCTTGTGAATATACCCCAAACCATGAAATTGCACACTTTGGGTAAATTACTTGGGATGTAAATTTTACCTCAATAAAGCTGTTAAGAAATTTAAAAAAGAATGGGCAAACACATGGAGATATCCTTGGAATGCTGGAAGTGTAGGTATATGCCCTAAGACTGTTCAACTATATTTTAGGATCTAAAAGTGTACAGATAATAACGTTTATGGACTCTTCAATAGAATATATAAAATATGAAACCCATATTTTGGTTTAAAATGCACGGAAAGTTCAGATGCACTACATACACTTTTTTAAATGTATAATATATAGATAGGTGATCAGCTTATTAAGGTGCAATTTATAGGTAAGAACTTATAAAATTCACTCACTTTTTAAGTATATGTGAATTTTTAACACTAAAAAAAGAAATATTTTATAAAAAGAGAAGCATATACATCAATATGTATATCCTAAGGGAATTATGTCATTTTAATTGTCCACTTTTTTGTATATCTGCCTTTTCTAAAATTTGTACAATGAATTTATATGCCCTCACGTCAGACTTGCTTCTAACACCACGGGGCCATATTCTCTAGAACAGGAACACAACCAGTATCGGTGCACAAGCTAGGCTGAAGGGGAATGCTGAAAGCCTGGAGATCAGCTCAGAGTCTTCTGAAGTAGTAGTACAGGGCCCAGCAGCAACGGCAAGTAGCTCTCAATGTGTGTCCCAAACAAGAGGCAGTGCCTCCTGAGGCCTTGTGTTGAGAAGGATGCAGGGGCTGCCTTCTGGCTCAATGGAAGAGGATGTTGGGATTGATCAGTGATATCTGCCATGGGCATAGGAATGAGGCATGATGGCATCCATGCCACATTATTTCCCATCCCTGAAAGGGGGTGCTTCTTGGGGTTAGTCTAGCCTCATTCTGCAAGACCCTAAGAAATCAAAACCTTTGTAGGTCAGCCTGAAGTTCCAAGATCTGACAAAACAGACTTGGAGGTCTGATTTGAATTCCTTTAAGTTCCTATGAAAATATTCCAGTCCCCTGGGCTCCTTCATCCAGGATGAATTCCCTTGATAACAGTGGCCACGCTGGGGGACTGCCCAGAGAAATATGAACTTTCTATTTCCAGTGTTCTACTGGTCAGTAAAGTGGAAAATGCAAGACTGGACAGGATGGTGGAGGGGGCATTGGAACCCCCTAGCTCCTGAGCAGCCCGGCTGGGAGTGATGGATGCAGGCTGTTACCTCTGAGAGACAGCTCTCTTTCACTCCAACGGAAGGCATTTTTGAGTATATTCTGGGTACCAAGTAACAGTTCCTATGTTCTGAGTGATGATGAATTCATTCAAACAACAAGTCAAGACCCGGGATATCACTCAGCTCCAGTCCAGTCATAACAGCTGACAAATATAAAATATAACATACACCCTGGTAGACTTGCTGCTCCTTTTCTTCAATATGCATATTCAAGAATCTCATTCTATTCCTGGCTGTCAGAGATGCTGACAGTCGTGGGGGTTTTCTAGCTTTATCAGGGGAGATTATTTTTTTTAACCCAAATTATTTTCCATTGTAAATGTTTAAATCCATATTAAGTCCAGATTAATGCAGGAAGCAGCTTCAAAGGATATTGACTGGCGGGGTGTTGGGGGGGAGGTGTTGGATAATAATAAATGAAATTGTTAAGGAGAGGACCATCTCAAGAAATATTTTCAATCTAGCAAAAGAGTTGTTTGCATTTAAAAGATGGCTAAAGGAAATCGGTTTCCCAGGGATTGCTGGCCCCTTTCACAAACACCCAAACTTTGTATACAAACCAGGGCCTGGAGCACTTTTTTTTTTCATGATCAGAATTAATAATGCAGATAAACCCTAAATAAATCAGGATTAGCGTTAACTGCATCTTGAGGTTTAGGATGCTATAGGAAAATGAAAAGAGAAAAAAAAATGGGTTGCCTTGAAAAAACCCCCAAACCTGCCTGGGCTACCGGACAAGGTGAAGAGGGCTGAGGGAGGGAAGTAGGGAATTACAGAGGAGGGAGGACCAGCTGAACTGAGTAATCAAAGACCTTCTCATCGTGGCAGCTCTGGAGATGTGTTCAAAGGCTCTTTCCTGACCACAGGCTGTACAAGGTCACAAGTGAGATGTGGTGTTCTGGGAGGGGGAGGGGTGTCTGGGATTTTTGGATGGTGTTGCTATTGGGATTTTAGCATCTCCTCAGAAAGCAGGTTCAACTTGCTGGTGGTTCGGGAGGGATCACTGCCCCTCTCCCCCTCCTCCCACACCCTCTTTGCCAAACCAGTGAAGCAAAGGAAACTTCTAGGCTGGATGTGCGTCCTAATCTCCTCCCGGGAAACAATCACCTCAAGAATTTCTCCCAGAGCTCTGAACGCAGGCATAGGAATCATTTTTGGACAAATAATTGCACCTTCAAGTGAATTTGAAGGATGCCATTTAGATTCTTTGATGTCTCTGTGTTGGGGGAGGGAAATCATTGAAAATGATCCCAACCCATGGATTCCAGACTCTGCTCCCTCCTTTTCCTGGCATGATCCCTAAAGCCTGCAGAGGTGGAAGACTGACTCCCTTTCCTCTGGCCACCGTTACAGACTTAAGGTTTTATTTAATTTTTATTTTTAAAATTCATTAATTTTTTTGGTGTTTGTTTGTTTGCTTTTTAGTAATCTCTACATCCAACATGGGGCCCGAACCCCCGGGCCTGAACCCCCGGCCCCGAGATCAAGAGTCAGGGGCACTCTTCCAACTGAGCCAGCCAGGTGCTCCTGCAGGCCTAATTTTTAGTAAACACCTCCTAATTCTTGGTAAAGAAAGAAGTATTCTTAACCCCAAAGCACATGATGACAGAGATTTCAGCTGTCAACATGAAGCGAGGGTTGAGGCTCCCCCTGCAAGAGTGTAAGGCTCCTCCCCACCTCCAGGCCCACGTTGGCTCAGTCTCGATGGAGCTTTCTCACTTCCCCTTGGCCCTGAACCGCAGCCAATGGGATCTGGGGTCCCTGTGACAGGACTCCCTGCTGTGCCCGCTTCTGCTGGCCCCTCTTTGGGAAAGGCACAGATCTCACTTTTTTGTCTTAATCTTCAAGCAACCAGGCTGGTCTGAGGTTTTTCAGAATTTGGGGAGCTGGGAGAGATCACATCTCCCATCTGTTTCCTGTTCCGTCTTTCAGCGTTTCCTCTTCTCTGTCCTGAACCACTGACAGGGCACACACAGCACAGGACAGTCAGTGGCTCCCTGTCTGCGAAACAACAAGAGTCTGTCCTGACAAGTTTACTATCCTCCTAGGTTTGCCATTCGATCTCCCCCGAGACACACGAAAATGGAAAGAAATTGGTGATGCTGAGGGTGGGCGGCTCTTTGCTCCCCCATGGATGTAATTCTTATGTCATCCCTGTGACCATTTGCAGTGACTCGGCTCTAGGTTGAGCACAGAAAAGGCAACATACATTTTAGGGACTCCTGATAGTTGCCATGGTAATCTGAGATTTTGGTAAACAGAAATACATTCTGGGGAAACAGTGTGAGTCAGATCTGAAATGCTCAGCCTTCAGAAAACCTTATAATACTAAAGGTGGGTAAAGAATGGGGGAGACGAGTGCAGTGAAGTCGACTAAAAAAAAAAAAAGAAACTGCAAAGTAAGATTATGGAAAGAAAGACGCATGAATACAATCCCAGCATAAAGTGGGATTTTTTTTCAGTTGGCATAGATACCACCCCCCCGCCTCAAAAAGAGTTCAGATTACTCCAGAGCCAAAATAGCACACATTCAAAGGTGAATAATCCTTAGAGCTTTAGGTTTTCCTGGTTAATAGAAAGGATGTTGTTCCTGCATGAAACTTGGGAGCATCTCCCAGACACAAGGACTCTTGTTTCCAGAGAGAAAGTTGAGTGGAAAGAAAAGTCTCCTCAACCTTCCATGTATACAGAACTGCCCATGGTGACAAGATGTGGCCCATTCTGATGGATGCTAGTGGAATAACAACACACGCACACATGTATGGACATGTGTCCACACACGTACGGGGAAACTTTCTTTTCTGGTTATTATAAGAGCTATTTGACAGGTGGGTGGTTCTCACTTCAAGAAGTGATTTGGAGTACTAAAAAAACTGGGGGGGAGGGTGTTTTCTCTTTTTTTTTTTAAAAGATGGTCATTAGAGACAATGGACGAGATTGCACAGTATTGAAATGGTTTTTCTGAGAACAATGAACCCATCCCTACTTCAAGGAGACAGTCCCCAGACAGGGAGGGCTGTCTTGAGGGAAGGCTTTGCTTTCCGGCCCTGCCTTCTCAGAGGCCACGTCTCTGGAGCATGACCAGAAGTGGCTGACTCTAAAGTCTAGCCTTTGACAGGAAGGAGAACAAGTTGTGAGTGGGATCATTTGGAAGCCCCAAACGTACTGTGGGGCCCCTCCTTGCCACCCATCCGATTTCCTTTCCTCACCCAACAGATCGTGCGGAGTAGCTCCGAGCTTCTTTGGGCTGCTGGTGACTGTTAAATCCTGGGTTTTCCGTGACAGTTCTTACTTCACATGCCCTCTGCCATTGTCAAAGCTTGCATTGGCTCGGCTCTCAGACATGGGCTTTTGTTCTGGAAACTACAGTGTCTATGGCCAACTTAGACATCAGGACTCATCACAGTTTTCATTCGTGGTTGATGATAAATAAACGTGGAGAAATTGGCCTGGGGGATTTAGGGAAGTTTGGTAAAAAAAAAAAAAAAAAAAAAAAAAAAAAAAGGCAGTCGGCAAGAAAAATTTTTTATCAGGAAGAGATAACAATTATGCCACTTTCCTGCTCCCCCTTTAAAAAAAGGAGCCGAATCACCATCTTTTAGCTGTAGTTCATTATTTCCAATTATACATAATTGAAAACGAGAAAGTTCTTAAAGTTTGAACACTGGTAATTAAATTTGAATTGGATGGGATATTTGTAATTTTAAATGCTTGAATTCTGAGAGGAAAAAACTGTGTAATGTTGTTGGCCAAATAACCCTAGTCATTAAGATTCCTATGGCATTATTTAGTTAGTTGGCTTTTTATAACACCATGAGGTTTGCTGTGGGACATAGAGGAAGCCACTGGCTTCACAAGGGGGGAGAAGCACTTTTTGAGAAGAGCTCTGAGTGAGAGAAGCAGTCCTTCAAATTTCTACTGATAGTTGGCTTTAGCCTGTCTGCCCTCCTTAAGATCAAGGAGCTGAGACAAGTTGAGGAAAATGAACAGAAATGACTGTTTTCGTGAGGCCAATGGAAACCACGTTCAGATCCAGGAAAAGAAAAATGAGACAGGAAAGGGAGGGTCACATTTTTGAAGGAAATCATGCGGTATTTTGGTAATCCTTTGTTGATGAAAAAAAAATTAACAGCGCATTAATTATGTCCTAAGAATGGGGCGTTGCTGGTCTGCATCTTCGGCCTTCCTGACGCTGCGCCAGCAGTTGAAGCACTACCACTGTGTGGAATGGAAATGTGGGCTTCTGTTCCCCTACTGGGGCCTCCCCGACACACACACGGCCCAGCGCCTCCCAGCGCCTCCCAGCGCCGAGGCCTGACCCATGAGGAAGTGTGGGAGATAGGAGGCTATTTTACAAGACAAGTAATGACAACCAGAGAGTTTAGGATCTTTATGGGATTGGTAGTGTTCTGGCAATGCAAAGGAATAAAATTGGATATGCCAAGAAAGATGTCTTCCTCCTTCTTCCTTCCTTTCTTCAGAACCTCTTTCCTTCTTTCTCTCTCCTCCTCTTTAAAAGACTTTGTAAAAATCAGTAATACATATTTATGAATTTCTTTCACAGCAGCTCAAATATGTGCTTTCAGACAAGTACAGCATAAGCCCACATGGACCCTTATCCTTCCAGATCCTTTAAGCAAGATTAAGCAGACAGTTGCCACTTCCTTTAGAGGAGCATGATATATTAGACAGAGTACAAATGGCCAGACAGTCCCCCTTCTTTCTGTGCTCTCAAGCAGAGCCTTCCAAGACTGTGGTCTAGCTGTGTGACCTTTGGCCAACGGGGCAACGGCGAACGAGGCTTCGAAACTGCTTGAGACCTGAGGCTGGTTCTCTTGCTGCCCTTTGAAACCCCAAGGCCACCATGTGAAGAAGCCCTGGCGAGTCTGTCATGGGGTGGGGAGTCACTTGGGCTGACACTGAGCCCAGCGCAGGAGAACAAGGCCATTCTTGTTTATCCCTTGTAGTCAAACCAACTCCGACCTGGTGTGTTGTCCCGCCTACCCACAGAACTGTGAGAAATGATTTACTGTTTTAAGCTACTGAGTTTTGGGGTGGTTGGTTACATGGCAAAAGCTGTGTAACAGACCTGAACCAAGTGCCTTGTTATTTTTCTCTTGTAAGCTTTATTGCAAAGGACATAGTTCCTTAAACACAAGGCATTGTTTGGATTTAGGATTATTAACTATTACACAATGACAGCTCTCCCTTTCTGATTAAGAGTCTTACCAAGTTTTCCTGAGTAGTCATTGTGGTCATTTGCGAAGGTTGCTTCTCGTGTTTGTGGACCATTTTCCTGGGAAGCTATGCTGCTCCTCCCAGCTCTCATGAGCGAGGTCCTAAGGATGAGAAGACATGGCTTTCCATGCCTTTCTCTGTCTCACCTTCCAGGCATTGTTTTCTGTCTCCGAGGCTGGTTAAATAAATCCTTTCTTCCATCGTTGTGTCCTTTATTATTGCTATTCTCATCTTACTTCCTAATTGCATCTTTCTTTTTTTTTTAAGATATTATTTATTTGTTCATGAGAGACATACACAGAGAGGCAAAGATATGGGTAGAGGGAGAATCGGGCTCTCCATGGAGAGCCTGAAGTGGGACTTGATCCTAGGACCCTGCAATCACTGCCAAAGGCAGAGGCTCAACTGCTGAGCCACCCAGGAGCCCTGGATTGCATCTTTCAAGTAACATCTCTCTTATTGTGAGTGTAAGAAAGAAATAATATCAACATTGCTTTTCCCTTTTAAGTATAATAGGAATTCTGGCTGTTTGGGAGGGGGGGAAGCTATTTGTGGGGATTAAACCTAGACCCTCCAAACAATTCTCTCATCTCTAGTCTTCCCTTGTTTCAGTCCATTCTGGATTCTACTTCTGTCCTGCTATTACTTCATTATTTATGTGTCACTTCATTCTGAAAATGCTCACAGTGACTTACTATTGGATGAAGCCTTTCATAGCCCTGATCTCAGCTTGCCACTTTCTTGTTTGAAAGTAGGTCCCTATCCACAATGGGTAAAATCCCTGTCCCTTGGAAAAGCATTTAGGGCCTTCCAGAATCTGACCTCACTCTGCTTTACCATGGGGCTTCTTTTTATTCCTCACGTAAACATACTATGGCCAACTTCTCTGAGACAAATTTCCCCCATTGTCTGCATCAGATCCTTCTATTCACCTCTTTACAATCTCAGTTACCTTTTATGGTTAGGCTTAAGTAAGCTCTCTCCTCTGTAAGGGTCTTCAGCCACTGGGGCCCATGGGGCTGTGGTGCTCTTCTGAATTCTTACAGCCTCGAGGGGCTTGGCCACTCATTTGTTATAGATCATGTCCAGCAGGCAGTCAGTTATCATGCTTGTGTCCTTCAGGTCTTCCAGACCTGGTTATGTGCTCCTTGTGGAGACTCTATGTCTTCGTATCACCCAAAGTGCCTAGAATGTGCGTGTTTAAGTTTGGTGCACAGTAAACATCTGGCAATGCTTTCACTGGTTTCCAACATTGAGCGTGACATTTCTCAAAGTGTGGTTCATGCCTTCTTGCATCAGAGTGACTTGGGTACTTGCTAAATATTCTGTCTCCTGGTCTCCTCCTCGAACCTCTTGAATTTGCCTTTCTGTAGCTGAGGCCCAGGAACCTGCCTGGGGTTCCTGGGGGATTCTTAGGTTCATAAAAGTCTGAGAATCTCTCATTTACTGCAGGTCCCCAAGTGAAAAAATATAACCCATACATGGCCTGGTAGTCTCCTTACCTCTTTTTGTAAAACTAAGGGATTCTGAACTCATTGAAACTTCTAGAATCCAGAATGATGATTCTTCAACCGGGGATGGGGGTGACCTCCCCTGAGGAGAAGGATGTGAAAGGGCAGATTTAAGAGGGTAATATGATGGCTATTTAGAAAAAATGCAATTGTTCTTATGATACAGAAACTACAGAAAAGCGGAATGAGATGAAATCACCCTGTTTGGTGTGATGTGCAAAGAGACCTACGGAACCATAAATGTTCATGATCCTAGGATCTTATTCTCCCCTATGTCTCTATGTCCTAGTTAATGTACAGCCCACAGTAGGTTCTCAACACAGTTATTGAATTTGACTGATCCTTTCTTTCTTTCTTTTTGGATTTTTATGTATTTATTTTATTTAAGAAAGAGAGAGAGACAGCATGAGTGTGTTTGGGGGTGGGGAGCAGAGGGAGAGGGAGAACAAACTTCTTGCTGAGCAGGGAGCTCAACATAGGGCTTGATCCCAGGACCCTGAGATCATGACCCGAGTAAGGCAGATGCTTAACCAGCTGAGCCACCCAGGTGACCTGACTGAGTGATTCTTACAACTAACTGGAGTTTATAAATGAAGATTATGTATACACATCCTTGATGAGTACATTTAAACATCATGGATGTACGAACTTAATAGCTAAAATGCCTTTATTTTCTTTACATTTATTGATTTATTTTAGAGACAGAGAGCATGCTGGAGCATAAGCAGGGGGAGGGGCAGAGGGAGAGCAACTCAAGCAGATTCTGTGCTGAGTGCGGAGCCCTATGTGGGGCTTCATCTCACCACCCTGAGATCACAATCTGAGCCGGGCCGAGAGTTAGACACTCAACTGATTGTGCCACCCAGGTGCCCCATAAGTAATCTGCTTTTAAAATCTATCTGCACATGACACATTTTTTGTGTGTGTAGAATTCTTAAACTATAAACTTCTGGCTCATATCAAGGGGAAAAAAGTTATATATTACAGATTGCTTTTTGTGAGGATAGTTAATTTACTTTTTTAAAATGTTTTTTAAAAAGAGTTTCTTTGGGATCCCTGGGTGGCACAGCGGTTTGGCGCCTGCCTTTGGCCCAGGCCACGATCCTGGAGACCCGGGATCGAATCCCACATCGGGCTTCCGGTGCATGGAGCCTGCTTCTCCCTCTGCCTGGGTCTCTGCCTCTCTCTCTTTCTCTCTCTGTGACTATCATAAATAAATAAACATTTAAAAAAAATTAAAAAAAAAATAAAAAGAGTTTCTTTGAGATATAATTTACAGACCATAAAATTTATCCTTTTAAGGTGGTTTTAGTATTTCACAGGGTTGTTCAACAATAACCATTATTTATTTTTGGTTGCTCAACAATAACCATTATTTATTTTTGGAGTTTTAAAAAAAGATTTTATTTATTTATTTCAGAGAGAGAGAGAGAGAGAGAGTGCACGAGATGGGGTAAAAGGCAGAGGGAGAAGCAGACTTCCTGCTGAGCAGGGAGCTGGACTTGGGGCTCAGTTCTGGAACTCCAGGATCCTGACCTGAGCTGAAGGCAGATGCTTAACTGACTGAGCCACTTAGGCACCCCATGAATATTTTCATCATTCCTTCCCCCGAAACTCCATTCCTATTATCAGTCATTCCACATTCACCCTGACATCACACCCATCCCCAGCCCCCAGCAACCACTGATCTACTTTCTGTACTACCTATTTGCCTATTCTAGACACTTCATATAAATGAACTTATATACACAAATGTGGTCTTTTGTGACTTGCTTCTTTTACTTAACATGATGTTTGCCAGGCTCATCCATGTTGTAGTGTGCATCAGCACTCCATTGTTTTTTTTTTTTTTAATGGCCAAATAATATTTCATTGTATGGATATACCACATTTTGTTTATCCATTTGACTGTTGTTGCACATTTGGTTGTTTCAATTCTTCGGCTATTATGAATAATGCTGCTATCAACATTCCTGTACAGGTTTCTCTGTATATGGATTTTTTACTGTGCATATAAGTTTTCAATTCTCTTGGGTGTGCTTAGGAATGGAATCCTTAGGCCACATGTTTGTGTTTAAAGAAATATCGTTGAGTCTTGTGATTTTGACTGCTACTACTATTGCTATTACTAGATGCTAATAATTACTGAGTATTCACTCAGTCCTGAGCCCTATACTAAGTTCTTCATATATGTCGTTTCATTTAACCCTCTCCAGATTCCCATTTCAGAAGGAAGTACTGAAGCTTAGAGAGGTTAAGTGACTTACTCAAAGGCTCATAGGTTTGAGTGAGATGTAACTCTAGGTCCTGCTCTTCTTAACCACTATTCTCCCTGCCGCTGAAGTATCATATTTCCACAAATAAAAATATTTATTTTCAGATAAATCTATATGGGAAACAACAGTGAAGTTGTTATTATTATTCTAAGTTTATGGATAATAATAAAAGAGTTACCTTCAAAGAATAGTGACTGTCTGTAAATTCAGAGTTACAACTATGTCCTTAGGAAAGAGTCAGGCTACCCATATTCTGGGTCTTCTATGACATTATTCATGCACAGAGCTCAAATTCCAGGAACATGTGGTCTTCAGGTGTTTTCCATAGCTTTTCCTTCAGGATCTGACAGTGATCAGTGGGCAACATTTCTCTTACAGTCATATGTTTGACGTGCAGATGGCTGTCTCTCCTTCCATAGGGACAACATTTCTCTTTTCCCTGATTTAACTCTTTAGGGCTTTCAGCATGGCTTGATTGCCTAAGTTAATTCACTCACAATAAGTATACAATTTTCCCATGAGATAGTTTAATCCAACAGGTATGTACTGAACCAGGTGCTAGGCTCAGGAGAAATGGGAAGTGGGGCATTACAAACACCTAATTAAGACTCTTGTCCTTGAGGTTCTGACAGTCCAGTTGGGTAGACTACAGAGGCACAAATAAAAATGTTCAACAACAACTCAGGCTATTAATTAGAAGTTGCAAACTATGGTTCATGGGTCGTACCTGTTTTTGTAAATAAAGCTTTATTGGAAAACAGTCATGCCCATTCATTTATATATTGTCTACAGTGCTGTTGTGTTACAATAGCAGAGTTAAGTGGTTATGACAGAGATAGTATGGATCACAAGGGCTAAAATATTTGCTATCCGGACCTTTAGAGAAAAGCCCTCTGACTCCTGGAATAGATAATTAAGTACCAAAGCAAGTGAAAATGACAGTAGTGAGCTAATAGTTCAAAAGAGAGAAAATGTAATGTTGCATTTGTATGTCTATGTGCAGGGTGACTTTTTAGAAGTGAGGCTTACTTTGGGCATTAGAAAAGGACACCTGGACAATGAGATGGGAGAAAGGCAGTCCTCCAGAGTATGTTGCAATATTCTGCATGAATATAAATACATAAGTTTTAAAAAATGGTATTATTGATTTTAAGATACATTATTTAATAGAAACTATGTGTCTCATAACAACGATTATATTTCCAAATGTTTTTACTCTCTTGCTTGGAACAGCCTTGTGAGGTAGGCATGGCACAGTGAATCACCCCAGTGTGGCAGCTAAGGGTCAGGAGTCTGGATGAAGCTCTTGCTGGAGGTTGCAGAGCTGCTGGTTTACCCTGAAACTCTAGCAAGCTTCTGGCCTCTATGGGAAACCCATATGAGAACTGTAATTTGTATCTATATCCAGCAGAGGAAACAATAAGCATTTTGAAATTAAATTCTTGTATTAATTTTTGCATTGGTGTTTCCATTTCCTGAGTCCTCATGTCCTTAAATAATACGAGGCTTTGAGAGGTTGAGTCATGGGTTGACTGTTAGTTTTGACGAAAGGTTATATTTAAATGCTGTCAAGAAAAGTACAACCTGAAGACAGGGATGTGTTCAGCATTCATCCTCTCGAGAGCTTGAATATCTTAGGTCTTTGAAGGACCAGTTCATCTCAAACCAAAAACAATGTAGCTGACATTACTTGGAATATTTGGAAGATAGCCAACACCTACTGAAGGCTCTCCATGGGCCAGGCTCTCTCATTAACCCCTTATGTGCTTAATCCTCACAAAGACCCCATGAGGAATGTTCTATTATTCCCTGTGATATGCATAAGGCAAATGAGTCACCAGGGTTAAGTTAACATGCTTGAGGTCGGACAGCTAATAAATGTCAGAGCTTGGATTTGACCCCAGGTGGTCGGGCCTCAGAGCTTGCATTCTTATTCACTGCACTGTTAGGTTCCACGACTCCTTTACAAGCATGGGGGTGTGTAATTTCGAATCATACTCAAGAAGACTGGAACTGAAAAAACACTATGCATCAACTGCAGAGAAAATGACCATCCTCTTCAGTGGGGCAACTGCCAGATTTAGAAAGCTGTGAGCACAGACCTCAAACATCCCCAATAGATTCTCAGTCCCATGGGTACATCAGAGGGAAGACAGGGAATGCAGGAGGAATACATGATCCATGCTAGAATTATCCCAGCCTGGAGGCAAGACCTGATAGCATCTAAGAGGAAAAATGGAGTTAGATTCTTACTTGGAGACACAGATGAGAAAGGCTCAAGTGCAGAAGGTTTTCAACAGGCCTCTGAGAAGAACTGTACAACTCTGCTGGGGCTCCTGGGTTCTTCACATACCACACATGTCCCACTCAGGGCAGTCTCACGCAGCCCCAGCCACACTCCACCTGGTGCCCAGTCTTGTACCCTTGCCTGGCTTTCCCTTCTTTTTGGAGTTGTTATGGAGGAATAAGATACTGATAGAAGACAGTGGCAGACGGGTCCATGGAGAATGCAACCAGACATGGTTAGAAAGTGGAATGCGCCCATCTCCCTCAGAGTGCCTTGGGTCAGTCCCATTAATTTCAAGTCATCAGACCAGACTCAGGGAGGGGCAATCCACTCTGTCTTTTCCCCCCACCCATCATGACCGAGGCAGCCCAGCTCCAGGACATGGGTGCACATTTCATCAGCTCTCTTAGACAAGTCTTATGAACTGGCTCCTCCAGAGAGTAAGGTTTGAGAATAAAAAAGAACTACCAAAGATATCAAAGAAAAAGTGAAAACCATTTAAGAGAATCAGACAATTTCCAACAATAACACGGATAGTAGAGTCGAAGGTAATTCTATTTTGTACCAGATTGGGGGGATAATACAGAAGAGTACAGTACAATTCAGAATGCCTGGAATACATTAAGGCTGTGGACCTAGTAACAGGCTTATGTAATTTAATGAGCAGAAATATAAGTTATAAAATGAGGAAGATAAACTAAGAAACAAGAACATCCCTGAAGGGTTTGGGATGGGCTTTTGAATGATATTGTAGATATTCCTTCAAATTACGGGGAATACAGAGGGTTGTGCTGAACCTAAGTAAATTATTCTCACTCCTCTGTAGCAAATATCAAGGCTTTATCTCAACACTGTTCTCAGCTTGTGCCACCTATTATAAAATAAAAATGGACACACTAAAATGGTCAGAAGTCCACTCGAGAAGTTAGCACAACATGGGGATTTATGGGGTTTCCAATGTTCTGAGAAGCTCAGACGGTGGCCTTCCGAAAGGAGAAGATTCAGGGCTGAGTTATACGGACACAGCAGAAGGTAACTGGGAACAGTTACGATGAGACTCTTCAGAGCGATGGTGAGGTATAAAGAACTTGAGGGTGGCAGTGATTTGGATGATGTGCTTTGACGCTTTAAAGAAGGTATAGCAGGACGAAGCCACCAAGAAGGTAGCGAACTCAGTTCAACCAGTGAAGGGAAAGATCCAGAATTGGGTAAGAGCACTAGAGCAAGTCTAACAGGATGGAAGGTAGGAGGTAGCCTGCCGCTTAACTTCCTTTTTCGGGGTAATCTCTTGGGCGCTCCCTCCGATGTGGGGGGGGGCGCGGGGGGACTCAAGAAGGATGTTTTCTCTTTCCAACATTTCAAAAAACTCTTTTCAGCTGTTTTTAGGAAAGGAGGAATAAGGGCATTCATATCTCAAACCACAAGTAACCTTCATGAATATGGCCAGAAATTGAAAGTAAATTTGTTATTATGCTGCTTAAGTGATTTGGGCCTTTTCAGAGTCACCTGAGGACCCTTTGGACAGGGAGACTCTGGACATGATATAAATCCCCACAGCATGAAGTGCATCTGAATGGTGCAGGCCTTCCCATCACTGACAAAGCAATGCGATGCATCACACCCTCATCATGGTCTCCGCTTTCAAAATAGATGCCTGGATGATCAGTCCGACAAATTAGCTCCAAACGACAGCCACAGTTGCTTGCCCATCAGAGGGGTTTTAGTAGCTGTCCTGTGGTCTGCCTTATAAAGACTGTACTATGAGGGCCAGGGGCTGTTTTAAGAATACTGTTGTGTTGTTCTTATTGCCAGATTGGGGAAAAGAAAAACTGGTTTTGTAAGTGCATTGGCCTTGTGACTTACCTGATAAACAACAGTGAGTAATAAGATTGGAAATTCTCTTAAAAATTTTTGCACATTATTTGGTTACAGTCTCCATATGGCAAGACGGCGAGGGGAGAAAACCTTCCACTCCTCGCCCCCCGCCCCAACCACATATTTAATCCATGCGCTTATGTCAAACTTAATTACAGGACTTTTGGCATAAAATAACAGCCCACATCCTCGGAGAGAAGAACTTAAGCAGTTAATATGTGCGATTGAGTGAAATTGCTTTGCTGAATGTTTATGAGTAACCCAAGACCAGTGAAATGTGCTGATATTTTAACCATTTCAGTGCTGAACTTGGGCCCAGACGCTGCGAAATAAAAAAAAAATATTAATTTCCTCTGATCTGCGGTGTATCATATTTCCTGAAACTGAGAGCTTTGGGTAAGACGATTTTATGGCACTTTCACAAATAGGTTTGTGGAGGAAAAACAATAAAGCTGGGACAATTATAGAACTTGTCACCATCCCGCAGAACTGCCGGGATTCAGCCGAACAGAGCACCAAGTTTAAGCTCAGGTCCATTTCTGCAGAAAATCCTCTGGAAAAGCAGAGCCCCCTACAAGGGGCAATCATTTCTGCCTTTGGGTTTTTTCCAACCCCCTTGAACCTATTCAGACATTTCCTTTTTCCATTCATCCCCAATTTATTGTGGATGGTTTTTAAATGTAGAGATTTCTGGGCCTAAGATGATTCTATGTTTCCCATTCCCATCTTTGATAGCATAAACTCCTGCCTTTGTTTACACTCTCCTGTCTGAATCATTCACTATAAGACTTGTCTCTTTTAGACTAGAGGAACCCCTTAAAATATAAAATTCTGTGTTTAGTTTTCTTCTTTTTTCAATGTCCTTTCTCAAACCAGTGAGATTCAGAGCTACTTTTTACTTCACACTTCCCTTTATTACATTTGTTTCAGAAAATGGCCCTATGACCACCTGCCCCATAACTGCTAGCCTTATAACATTATTGTTTCTGAAGCTTCTCTGCGCTTAAATGTTCCACCGAGCCCAAATTCATTTCTCTCTGTTCTCTACAAACACAATCCGCCACCCAGACTTTTGAGGGCATGTTTACTGTTTGTCTCAAGGACAACACACTCCAATTGCATCATCTCTACCGACAAAACATTCTGCAGACTGTTGCAGGGGCCCAGACTGTTCTGTGGGTTTTAGCATTGCTGCCCATCCTGCCTCACATCCTCCCATGAGAGCCTTCTGGTCTCACTTCCGTGACTCTTTGGAGCATTTGTGCCTTTTCATTTCATTGGCTTGCATCTTCCCTTGCTATTTCAAAATGCTCCCGAAAAGCACTTTCTCCCTCATCTGCTTCTCCAAACTTCATTAGGGTCATATTTTATCATTATTTTCAGAGCTATTGTTCAGTTCAGCACGTTAGAATCCTAGCCTCGAGAAAGGTGCAATCATGTTATGGTGTTGAGATTAGAGAATATTTGTGAAAATATCTGGCCTAGTGCCTGGTTCACAGAAGACATCCTATAAAAGTTATTTCGTTTGTTCCTGGATTCCTTCCTTCATTCAATGTATATTGAGCACTTACTATGTAAATCTACTTTGAATCATGCTAGGTGTTGGGGATTCATATATGAGAGACCCCACATTTGCTAAAAAAGCTCCAGGGAGATGAATGCCATGCTCTGAGCACTTTCTAAATTTCAAATACCTCACCTATAGCTTTTCAAACAATTAACTAAGAACCTAGAAGTGATCTACTATTACCTCCTTGTCTTATTTGTGGTGCAGGTTATAAATCTGTAGGTTTGAAAGACATACCCACAAAACACTTCTAATCCCTTTTCCTTTTCAGGTTTTCAGGTTTACTTTATTTATTTCAGGGAGAGAGAGAGAGAGAGAGAGAGCGAGACCATGAGCTGTGGGGAGGGGCTGAAGGAGAGGGAGACAAGTAGACTCTCTACTGAGCTTGAGGAGTGGGGGCTATATCCCATGAGCCTAAGGTCATGTCCTGAGCCAAAATCAAGAGTCGGATGCTCAACTGACTGAGCCACCCAGGCATCCCAAAGCTCTTCTGATCTTGAAGTGACCTATTTCAGTAAAATATGAAAGTTAGGCTTAATACCGTGGTGACTCATGGGCTTTTGATATCAATGGACTTCTTTACCTACTTCCTATTCATTTAAGTCCTAGATTAAAGTTGCCTTATTAGGGGGGCTTTCCCTGGTTCACTCAACTGTAAGTTGGGTCCCCTTGGACTTTCTCTTATACTCTGTACCTTTCCTTTGTCATCCTTACTACAATCCGTGGTTATGCATTTATTGCGGGATTATCCCTTTAATGTCTGTCTCCCTCGAGATACTGTAAGCTCCATGATAGCAGAGACCGTGCCCATTTTGGTCAATACCCTACATCCAATCTTTAGCACAAGGCCTGACACAGTGGGCACCCAATAACATTTGTTGAATGATTATTACATGTCGTCACATGGATTATGAAAGTGCAGATTGTCCAAAAAATATTTATTTTTGAAGATTTTATTTATTCATGAGAGACAGAGAGAGAGAGGCAGAGACACAGGCAGAGGGAGAAGCAGGTTGCCTGTGGGGTGCCTAATGTGGGGACTCGATCCCAGCCAAAGGCAGAGGCTCAACCACTGAGCCACCCAGGTGCCCCCAAATTTTCATCTTTTACTTTGGAATCAGCTCTGTGGCTTTCTGGAGCATCTAGTTACTTCTATAGAGCTTCTTACTGAGCTACGTGGGAGGTTCCACCGGCTAGTGGTGAAGAAGGGAAGGACAGAAGCAGTGGGCTGCCTTCGCCCCCAGGACAGCTTTGCTGATGGGAACAGGAGAAGACTCAGCTAGAAGAGGTCATATATCAGACAAGTCCGGGAGGTGGGAGCACTGGACATGGGAAGAGAGTGACCTCGGTGTCTTCCTGTCCTTACTTCCTGTCTCCCCAGGAAGTGTCAGTCAGAGATTTTCAGGAAAGAGTGTTGTCATGGTAACCCGAATGGCTCTTCCTTTCTAGCCTGTACAGGGACAAGTGCCCTCGCATGCCCCAGCTGTCCCCGTGCGTGGTGGCAGTCCCTGTGAGGTTTCAGATGCCACAAGGAAAATCCAGAGCAGGCAATGTCTGGGAGGGCAGAACCAACTTCAGCCTGTGGTGAGGACTCAAGCCCAGAATGTAGTGGAGCCTGTTCTTGAACTAATTAAAATTTAATCTGCTGAAGCCATTGTCTTGATAATTTGGGAACCCTCTCTTGACTTTTGCAAGTTACAAAGAGCCTCAGAAATAGAGGATGCTATATTTTTGCACTTTTCTCTCTGTGTATTAGATTTCATACCAAAAAAAGCACTTTTAAAAAAGGGACTGTAGATCGAGTAACCATATGATTTATCATCCAAACTGGGACACTTGGAGAATGAAAAGAAGCGCTATTAATAATTACACAACAGAGGGGACAACAGAGATAAACTGAGCTGTCCTGGGCAAAGTGGGATGTGCAGTTAAGAAAACTGCACTAGGGTCGGGGACAGATCAAATGCATCCCCCAGGCTGTGCGACCGCATGCCTCGGACAGTGCTTGGTATACAGCAGGTGCTCAGTCTTATTAAATAAGTGAAAAAATCCAAAGTCATCCTGGGTATGCTTTCTGAACAGAAACAGATACCGGGTCCACTAAAAATAAGGACAGTACAGCAGACCCAGCAGAGGGACTGCACGGCGAGGGATCCGAGGAATCTGTGTTCCCCCAAAGCGGGCAGGTACACAATGCAGAAATATCCGTGTTTTCTGTGTTTACTCATTCCTAACTGCTAGCAGTTAATTGCCATCTGTTGACACACCCGAGGGGAAATGTGAAGCAGCTCTCCATATTTGCATATGCATTCTCTGCCTGCATATTTTGCTAAGGCTCAGTAAGGGTCCCAATGTCCTAAAATCCACACGTCTGCTCTAATTTCATAGTATAAATGTACCGGGTGCCACACTTTGGGGTCTGACCAGCAAAAAAATGGCGTCCCCAGGATTCCCTTGTGGTCAGCCAGAGATGCTGGTTGCAGCCTGGGGCCTGCCCAGACTAGCTAGGCTGCTCTCGTTCCCACCCCTCCTCCTCTCGCCTGCCCGGTCTTTCAGGAAGAGTGAAATGGTCCATTGACCTCTGAGGAGCAAAAGGGCATGTTCAGCTTTTTTAGAGGTTATGGACACTCTGAGTGACACCAGAGCCCAAACCTCCAATGGCAAGGCCAGTGGCGCTGGAGAACGGGCCGGGGGAGGCGGGGAGGCCTGGCCAAGTCTCCTCATCTGATGCTAACCTTGCCCTGGAGCTGACCAGATCCGATGCCCTCCTTCCTCCCTGTCTGCTGCGTGCTTCGTCTTCTTCCCATGTCTTGGGAGAGATCCGTCTCCTCTGACAAACTCAAGATTCCAGGCAGAACTTTCCCATGCCACCATGCCTCAAAATAGCCCGCGCCGAGCTGTATTTATAGCCGTGTGAGACTCTAATGGGCCAATTTGTTTGAATTTCCACTGCTTTTGTGTTGAACGTACCCCTCACCCGTGGGCAGTCTCTTCAGGCCTTTATTGTGGGGTGTGTTAGGGTAGAGGGGGCCATGTTCAAGATGGTAGCTGTATAGAGCGCGGGGCTGTTTTGCATATTTACTGTTCTTTCAAGCCGGTTTTTTGAGAGAGAGAAAGAGACAGAGAAAGAGGTTTCTGTAAGTAGCCCGGACAATGAGAACAAGACCGGCTGTATGCCAAGCACGGGATCCCGGCCAAAACACATATCATTAGCTTGGACCAGCTATAAGCAAGGAAATGAGAAACATATGTTGGAAAGCAAGGTTAGGAGTGAGAGACTATGGGTCAGTGACAGTCACCCTAAAACTTTTCCCTTGTTCTTCAGCTGTGGCCTGGCGGTGTCAAATGTCATTTCAACTGCCTTGATTTCTCATGGTGGGGCCGCCTGTGTGTTTTTTTTTTTTTTTTTCTTCCTCCCCCTGCTGGTTCCTGATGGGAGCTTTTTGGGGGAGGGGAGAGGAGGGCCAGGGGAAGGTTTGTGTGATAGTTTTTCTCAGTTCTGGGAAAATCACAACCTTGTTTCCCGTGATGCTCTCAGAAATTCCTCACTTTCTCTGAAATGACGGTGTCCCTCCGTTTGGGATTTGGACTGGTTCGCGGGGGGAAGAAAGAGGGGGAAGGCTTTGAAAGCATTTCTTGCTGTTTCTTTCTTAAATATAATTAGACGCGCCTCATTACCTCACACTGAAGGACTTTTGTACTTTTTCCGAGCTGTGTTTCCTGAGATCTTCGATGGGCTGCGGCCTGTCGTATCCACTCACATTTGATCATATTAGCAGTTATTTTTCCCGACACCTTTGTCCTCTGCGCCCGCCCTCCCCGAGGTGCCCAGAGTGGGTTCCTGGTCCGGAGCCACGCGCTTTGGGAGCCCGCGGGAGCCGAGGGCCGGCTGGAGGGCCTGCGCGCCTCGGCCTGCCCGGGGCCCCCTCCTCCCCACATTCATCCTTCCAGTTCTCCCCGGACAGGGTGCTAACAAGGCTGTGCTCTCTCCCATTCCGGGGTCAAGACCCCTGTTCTCTATAAAACCCAGATGAAGAACTGTATCGCATGAAAGTCAGAGGCGGTCCCTGGAGAGCCGACTGTGGCTACCGTTCTGCAGCCAGGACGGTTCCAGATGGCCGCCCGGAAAACTCACCAGGCTTCAATGCCCGGCCCTGGCCAAGTCACAAACTGGCCTCCAGGTACCCCCAGCCATTGCCAGTGAAGAAGTGTTGTGGCAGGGAGAGCATGGGGCCCCTGCAGGCTGCCCGGCACAGAGCTGACGGACAGTGCTCCCCAGCGGTCCTCCCCGACCTCTGTTCTTTTAAGATTTGGGGAACGGTGTTTGGGTGGAAACCATTTCAAATCATTAAAACATTTGGTCTCTGTTTATCCTTTGCTTCCTTCTTCAGGCCTTGTTCTGAAAATAAACTTTGCTCTTAGTTTCCAGGCTCCTAAAATTCCCGAGCGAGTGAGTGTCCCGATGGCCTTGGACAGGGTTAATGATTGGCTTGAGGTTAGCGAGACCTGTTTTCCCCAGGTGAGCTGTCTACGCGGTTTAGTCTTCTTGGTCTCTTTTGTTTTTCCGTTTTTTTTTTTTTTTTTTTCTAACTGCAGTTTCTGAATAGCTGGTCTCACTTCTCTGCGTGGAGACTTCTCTGGTTCCAGAAGGAAACCTTTCTTGTTGACTCTTTCTCAATGCTTAGTGGATCAGGAGGGACGTGTGTGCGTATGTGTGTGTGTTATCCATTTAACAAAAAAACATGAGAGAAATTAGGGCAGCCAAACCGCAACATGCAGGCGATGGGTATTTAAGTTTTATACTGACAGCGCGGCAGGATCCTGGTCCGGGGCCTGAAAGTCTTCCAATTTCAAGGAGTCTATTTCTCAACACTCTCTTGGTTCCCTCCCTGTCTTTCATAGTAGAAGGCAGCTGGGATTAGGTTTGAGTCCATGTGTTTTCTTTCTGTGTCCTCATTGCTTGGCTGCCTCTCAAATCTCAATGCGGCCAAAACATGCCTCGAATGCACCACTTCCCGCCATCTCCTCTGCCACCCTCCTGGCCCAGCCACCTCTAGTCTTGCCTGGAGACTGAAACACCTTCCAAGTGGTCCCTCCAGGTCCTGTCTTGCCTCTTTCTGTCTACTCATCGATGAGAGGCCAGAGGGGCGGTTTAAAAACCCAAATCAGAGGAATTGCGCGTCTCTGCTGGAAACTGCAGATCCCTGTCTACTTCTCCCACTTGCTATTGAGCCATCCCTCTCGGCCCTCTACTGCAGAAACACTAGCCCCCCATCTTCCTCACTGGTACAGCGGGAGTTGCAACAACACCTATGTAAAGGACTGAGAGAAATAGAGGCTTTCACACACATGAAGCACCTGGACCAGGGTCTGTCCTCGATAGGCACTCAATAAATGGAAATGCCATTCACAGTTTGCTTCCTTGAATTTGCCAAGGACTTCCCTTCACAAAAGCCTCTGGTACTCACCTTTTTCTCTCTGTGTGGCTGGTGCTTTCTTATCCTTCAGACCTGACTTGAAATGCAAACTCCTTAGAGATCTCTGATCAGTCTATTTAAATAGGGTCCTACTCCTTCTCCCCCAATCCCGTGATTTTGTACTGGAACATTCTATTTGTTTCCTTCCTAGCACTTTTTCCAGCTGGCAATTACATGTGATTTGTTTACCTGAGGGCAGGGTTATGACTACATATTCTTATCAAGCACGAGAAACATCTGCGGAATAAATGCATAAATGAATCAGTCGAGCTCCTCTCCTTTCCTCTTTTAATACCAGAACCACTCCTCCCAACCCATCATGTTTTTCCTGGGCCACCCTCTCCTCTCCAAATCCTATATTTATTTATTCTCTCCTCCTCTTGCCACTATTGACTCTGGTCTCTTGGAGTTGGAAATTCTCTGAATCATCCAGGGGCTGCTCCATCCTTCCTCTATCGCTCTACTCTTTTTCTCTTACTTGTAAGCCAGTTTCTTCTGTGAAAGGCTCATGCTTTCATTTATATGTAAATGATAAATAATAGAATATATAATGCGCAGAGTGAGTTTGATGACTAATAACTCCTTATCTGCCAAGTTAGAAGGGTTTGGGATGAATTAACTCATTTTCTGCCATTAAGAGATCAATGTCTATGCAATTACTTCACAAACATCTATGATCAGGGATCTTGCAGCCCCACCTGAAAGCCCAGAAGGATGGTAGGAAACCAGGTAGAGGTGAAATTATAGTTCCCATCTTTTATCTTTATCGCCACTCACTCTGTGTATACACTGTATATATGGAAGCTGAGCTTAGTATGAGCTGAGAAGAGGTAACCTGACCTGTCCTCATGAATCTCTCTCTCTCTCTCTCCCTCTCTCTCTCTCATAATCAAGAACACCAGGATGGAAAATGCCCTCGACTGAATTTTTTATTATTTATTGATTGATAGCCTGTCCTTTTTTTTTTCCCTCCTTAAGCTTCTGTGCACTTTGCTAATTACTTCTCTGGAAATCATTTTACTTTCCCATTCACCAGAATGCTGCCACCTTTGGGAAAGAATGTGGCAGTGTGATGGACTGTAGGATTGATAAGTGCTAAGCTTCAAGAAAGGTCTTCTCATTGAAGTGCTGGTCCAGCCCCACCCTGGAATCTAATACAATATGAAGGCAATGATGTAATCATGAGAAATAGCCCAGGGCTTGCATCAGAGCTTTTCTTTTCATCTAAGAGAATAAGCATAAGGATAGCTGCCTTCATCATTTCATCCTTGGCCCCACCTCCATCTGTACCATCACTGTGACTCAGTCGTGAAAGCAAGTCTATCAGCACATTTGAGGCACTCTGTTCCTTTAATACGATCTGAAGGTGAAATCTGCATATCCTTCCAGACTAAACCATTCAGTGATTTGAGTTATTAGGAAAAGACTGAAGAGCTATTAACTGCTTTAAGAGAAGAAGAAAATAAAGATCTCTTCCATTATATGTAAAAGACTTCACTGGTTTATATAGGTTTGGATGGGAAGTAGATAAATGGGTTTTACTGCAATGAATTTTCTAGAATTTACAGGTCTCCCTACTTTAAAGATGGGAAAAGTAGATTCACAGATGATCACTTCCCCCAAATACACAGAACCTTGGAGGAGAGCCAACATTGCTATATTACCATTCCAGAGTCTGTGCTTCCACAGATCTCAGACTAAACCAAACGAATTTTTTGGTATTAGTCTTGAATCAAAGAGGCTGCCAAGTCCTATTTAATTCGACAAATGAAGTAAATGTTGATTGAGTGTCTATTACGTATAAAGAATATGAAAGGCAACAGCCTTGTTCTCAAGGAATTTATAACTTAGTGAAGGAGACAGACATATAAACTAAATTTAACACAAAGCACTATTAAATAAAGCATTGAGAAAGGACTATTGACAATTAGTTGTAAAGGCATCTTAGTGGAGGAGCTGCTCCAGGCAGGGGCTGTGTATGATACTGTAAGTGAGAAAGAGAAAGACCCATCAGTAGAATCAGACCATTTCCCCGTAGGTACCAAAAACCCTTCTAACTGGTAAAGATTTCTTCCTTGTGCTAAGCTGAGATCTACTGTTTCTCTATAGCTTCTACCATGTGCTTCTAGCTTTGTTCTCTGAGGCAATGGATATTATTTTGATCCCTCTCCTACACATCAGCTTTCAAAATTCTAAATCTGGATAATTTTTCTCTCCCTTTCCCAGTGTTCTTTCACCCAAAGATCCCTTTGCCTTCTCCTATTTCAGATTAAATGTACCAGCTTTCTTAATTCTTTCACCTATGTCATGATTCTCAAACTCTTCACTATCTGGACATTTCTTCTTTTGACACATTATACTTTATTCATGTCCATCCTTTAACATGGCATTGAAAACTGGACACAATTTTAAGATAGGTGTTGACCAATGGATCTCTTTCTTCCCTTGTTACCTGTCCGTCCTCCATCCATCCATTCATCCGTCCATCCATATGATACTTAAATAAGCTTCTGTGATATGAGGCAATGTTCTAGTTATTATAGGAAATAAAAAGATGAAAAACTTCAATGAAAGTCAAGTCTAATGAAATGATTAAAGGGAACCATTCTCATACCAACACAGTCTGATTTTATTGGTACTTTTGGCAGCCGAGGGACATACAGTAAATATACTGAGCTTGTGGACCTCAAAACTACTAACACAGTCTCACAAAACTTATGCTTAAACAGATTGCCCTTGTTTGGTGCCCTGGCATTTAGTTTTTGGAACCAAAGTTCAAAACTTTACATCGATTGTATCTTTCAAATTTCAGCCCATCAATTCAGTTCATGGAAATATTCTGGAAATCTAGACCCTGTTCTCCAACATTGAGACCTTCTTTGTGGTTCTAGGCCACCTCCAAACACAAGCAGCTTAGCACAGAACCTTGGAGCATATCAAGCCAGCTTTGAATCTACCTGATTCAAGGACTTGATTAAAAATCAAGTCCTCATTTCTTTACCTTGGCCATCAAGGAGATCATTTTTGATTAAGTGTGATACTGAGATCAGGATATGGGTGCCCAGTGAATTTTACCACTCCATCGGTACCAATGCTAAATAAATAAACACTTGAATAAACAGCAGAACGAGTACCAGGCCTTACCCAATGGCATGTTTACAGAGGGATCAATCTGCTCATGTGGAAACTGGCAGCTCCAAAACGTTTAGGAAGGAGGATCTCTCTGCTCAACTCAGAGATACTAAATCAGTAGAGTAAGTCTCCAAACTGTCTCTGGAGCTAGAGAGAATAACAGTTCTTTATAAGCATCTTGGATTTCTACTTTTAAAATGAAATCCACTGGGTCCTATCAGTCTGTGGTTTGTCTGCTCTGGTTTTAGCAAACTCAAGATGGGGCTGTATCGTGATTGGTTAGAACATCCTGCTCTTCGGAAGGGGGAGCCCACTGACCCCTGACCACAGCCGGTCATACAGAGAGTGTTAGAGGCGGACCAATTACCTAAGAGGACTGAGAAAAATCAAACAGAGGCCTGGGCACAATGAGGGGAAAAAACACACAGCAGGCCCAGCTTTAGTTCCACTGCTTGAATTACCACTATGTCAATAGAAGGTGATAAATCAAGGGAGATATTTACTGATTAAAATTACAGACTCCTACGGGAAACTGTATAAACAGATTGAAGAACAAAGCCTTCAGGGACTGAGCCCAGCTGAATCCATCCAGGCTTTGGCCAGTCATTTCTGTTTCCAGCCAACTCTTGGACCCAGGGGTCATCGAGAGAGCAAGTTTCTCTACGAAATCAGACTTGCTCTGCACAGATCCAAATATTTGTAGGGAAAATTTAAAGGCATGTTGGGAAGAGATTCAGGACTTAGATCCATTCACAAGGGATCCTATTATTTCATTCTTATTTCTTCTTCTTCTTTTTTGCTTTTGCTCTCAAGTCTGGTCTAGACTCACTAGAAGGATATGGAACACCTGGGCTGAGTGCCCTGCCTGCCAGCAGGGGTCCTGAGGTCACAGATGCTGAAGGAAGGACATAGGAGACAAGAGTGGGCATGAAGCCCACCTGCACAGGGGGGCTGGGGGCTGGTAACTGTTGCCAGGAAGCTTTCCATGCCCATCTACCTTGCCTACCCTTTCTGGTGTGCCAATGCTGGTGTTCCCAGGGAGAGCCAGAGCTTTGCTCTGCCATCCTGGTCTCTCCAGCTGTATTATGTGGTCCATGTCACTGTGCTTCTTTCTATATGGTGTTCTTCTTGAGTAGGAGAAATTCCTTTGGGAATGTCTAGAACAATTTGTAGAAGGCAGGATTTAAAGCAAGGTCCCAGTTTCCAGAGCCTTGTGAACTTCTGTTTGTCAGCTCTGCCTGTGGGAGTGTGACCATCTCCCCAAACCACCGTGCTCTGATAAGTGGCAGTGCACGTCTGTGTATGATGGATAGGGGGCACCTGCGTGAGGGCTCTTTAACAATACCGCTGCCTCCGTTATCTACGAATGGTCTTGGAGTTAAATTTTGCCCTTCTAAGCCAATTTTCATTTCTTTCCTTTTGTGCCATTGGCTGTGAATATGCAGTCATCACTCAGAGGGAACTGGGCAAAAAATGTTGTGGGATAAACAGGCTTTGATGATTGGGAGGAGGGAGACGATCATCTAGGTGATGTCAATAAATGACGGAAGTGTGCTGGGGGTATAATTCCCATTTGCGTGGTTGGGTGTTGCGTGGATTTCATCAGGGTGCCCCTCTGAGGGGCAACTGCAGGCTGAAATCAGCCGACATTCTATCTGCCAAGCTGCCGTGCCATGTGCCCTGTCACAGAGGGATGTCCACCTGGAGGGAGATGGAACTTTTTCTTCATACACCGGAGAAGTTGGTCACTCAAACATGCAGCCCATGGGCTTTTGTCTATCAACTGGGGCATTCTTTTCTCATTGTCCCTGCAGAGGGAGTAGCCTTTTCTAAATGGCACAAAGGTCCAGAACAGGCTGGACAAGGTCCGGATTCTTCTGGCCTGTTCCTTGAAACTGGGAAGACGAAAAGTGGAGAAGATCCCAAAAGAGCATTTAGAAGTTCATACTTTGCCTTTTAAAAGGCAGCAGTGGATAATAAAATGCCTGTATAATTATCCTGGCTCACTCTCCCATTCTTTCGCAACTGGGTTACTGTAAAGTGAGGTGAGTGTTCCTTTGTTTTTTCCTCCCTGAAGGGATTTGTCAAGCATTCCCTGCCTGAGTGAACTCCTTGTCCGGGGGTGTCACTGAGCCCATCTCTTTCCATCAGCCTCCAGAGATGGTTGATGTTACAGTTCAGACGTCACACACTGTCTTAAGTTCTGGAAGACTCTGAGACGTCCTTTTTATTTTATTTTATTTTTTTTTCCTTAAAGGAAGTTATGTTTATAGCTGCTACGCTTGACTGCTCTGCCCCCGTGAGCCTCCGCTGAATGGTTTCCAGCATGTGTGCTTATCTCCAAATGGAAGTACGTTCTGGAAACGGAGAGAAATTAACTAGGATTTCCGAGGCTGGAGGAGGCGAAGTGGGCTGTCGCAAACCGTGGGGGCGCTCTGATCTCGTTCTTCTGCTCTGCCTGCCGAAAAAGCTCTCCCTGCCCTGGAATATCATGGCCTGAAGGCCTTTAAATTAAAAACAGTTGTGAAACTGGCAGCAATTTAGAACTTATGCCAGTGCATGAATCCGTAAAGAGCAGGGCCTCGGGGATGCAGGTCATGTGTCTATAAAGAGGCCTGTTTTGTATCCTTGGTGTTCACTAAGGCAAGCCTTTGGCCTACTGCTTCTTTTCTCTCGCAGGGGAAGGCCGGCTCCTTCGGGTTGTTTTCCACCCTCCTCTCTGACTTCACCTCCCACCTGATCCCCTGCCCTCCGGTCCTGGGCATGGGACGCCATGTGGACGGCGGTGCCAGCAGGGACTGGGGGTTTCTCAGTGTCTCCCGGGTCAGCGATGGAAGTGGCCACACAGCGGCTGACCCCGCCTGTCTCAGCCTTACAGGGGGAACCCCGGAGCCAAGCCGGCAAGCGTGAAAGGAGAGGATGCAGCTATGTAGGAAGCCTTCACGGATAACGTAAATCTGAGCCCGGAAAACCAAACGCGGGTTTTGTAGAAGATACTTTTGTCAATTTCGAGAGAAGGTACAGGAAATGCCAGACAATAAAAGGGCAAGCTGGGGATGGGCCAGTAAAATTCCTCCTTGGTGTTTATGGCCTGGTTGCTTCTAAGCCAGGAGGCGATGTGACTCAAGTAGGGAATCATCTCAAATGGGCTTGGTCAGAGGGAGGGGCTGGTGGTGAGCCCCAGGGTGCTGGAGAGCAAAACCTGGAGTCTCTGCCTGACAAAAGTCTTCCTACAGGCACTTTCTCTAGCGTTCTGGCCCCTCCAGTGTGGCGTTCTTGCTCAGAGTATCCTAGGCTCTCTGGCATCTTGAATTCAAAACTGATAGCCACCTATGCGGACAAGGAGGCCCAAGGACTCGTTGAATCTCATTTGGGAGAAGAATTCACACTTAAACCTGAAAATGTAGTTGTTTCCTTAATTAAATTCAGAGTTATATTCAACAAGTTATCCTGACAAACACTATCTCCTATGTGTAGAAGCTGGAAATAGGACCGGGAAGTTTGGTGGAGCCAGTACACGTGAAATATTATAAGGCTGAGGAATCCGTACTGTCTATATGAAGGAGTGTCTTAAAGCAAGGGGATGAACAGAGCTCTGCTTTGGAAGGGCCATCGTAGAATGACTTTGAGGGCATAGGTGAGAGCTAATATTTCTTGAATGCCTACCATGTGCCAAGAACCGAGTTAATTATTTTATTACACACATTCTCTTTTTAAATCTCCACACAACCTGAGGTGTCTGGGTGGTTCAGTCGGTTAAGCATCTGCCTTTGGCTCAGGTCATGATCCCAGGGTCCTGGGATTGAACCTCGCATAAAAACTCCCCGCTCAACGGGCAGCCTGCTTCTCCCTCTCCATCGCTTGTGTTGTCTCAAGCGCGCGCTCTCTCTCTCTCTCTCTCTCTCTCTCTCAAATGAATAAATAAAAATTTTAAGAAAGAAAACTCTCCACACAACCTTATGAGGTTGGCACTACTCTTGATCTCATTTTACCCATAGGCAACCCAAGGCTCAGGGAGGTTGAGAAGCTTGCCAAAGTCCCACTGCTTGCAAGTGGCAGAGTGAGAATTTGGAACTAATTGACTGACTCAAGAGTCCACACTCTTAACTACTATACACCAAACCTATTGTAAATATTGCTTGTTTCATGAAATGTCCAGGAAAAAAAAAAAACAAAACAAAACAACCAACCAAACATTCCTTTTGTGTGAAAGAAGGGGGAAACCTCTGGATTTGGGATCATGAGACCCAGATGTTAGGGGTGCCAGATTTAGCAAATAAAAGTACAGAACGCCCAGTTAAATTTGAAAAAATTGCTCTAAAGAACGTTTGTAACTTATTACAAATAGCTGAATACAGGACGTGTAAGGCGTCCTGACAAAATGAATAAAAAACACAAACAAGCGCAGTAGTTACGGGAGATGTCCCGTACTTAGAGGTTGGCACCCGGAGTCTTTCACACCGTTTCTGTGTGACCCTGGGCAAACCCACTCTTACTTCGTCTCTTTCTCCTCAACAGGAAAGTGCGGGTAGTAATATCCACCTCTTAGGATTATTATGGGATTAGCTGCGATGCTACAAAATGTCCAGGAGAATGCCAGGTGCAGAGTGAGGTACTCAATAAACACTTTGTTGGTAAACCAGGCAGCTCCTTGGTTTCCAGAAAACTTTTTTCTTTTCTCATTCAGAAGAACACTTAACTCCTACTGAGTGTTTTATTCATCAAAGACTCGGCCTTTTCTTCATGAAAAATATCTCTTTTAATGGGGGTCACTTCTTGATGTTTCGTGTAGCCTGTATTTAAAAACACCCCGCCATTTCCTCTAATAATAAGGGGGGGGGCAAGAGAAACAATGCCCATTATATTATCTTCAAGCCTTTATTATGTAGGTATTAAATTTGAACTCAGAGGTCGTCACACCAGGAAAGTGTTTCCATCTGTAGCGCTCCGCTCGGCACTCTGTCGGTTCAATTAAGCTTGAGAATTTAAATTATCTCTCTAACTCTAAAAATATGTATGGATACTTCTGAAAGTGGAAACTGTCCCAGGGCTTAGAAGAAATTCTGTGGGAGTGAATGTGCTCACAGCTTTCAGGCCAGAGAGGTTGACCCTTCCAGAGCTTTGAAAGGTTGTGGAAAGACCGTAAAAATCAAATCAAATCAAGTCAAAATAGACAGCCCTTTCTCTCAAGAAGAGCATTTGGAAAAGCGGTGGAGGGATGGAAGACTTGTGTGTGAGAAACACACACACACACACACACACGTACACACTCAGCGGGGAACATATTTGTCTAAAAACATTAAATTAAAGACTTCTTAGAGTGACAGCATTTCTTCCATTCTTTCTCTCGTTTCCAGTTCATTCTTATCAGAATTCTTTTAGCTCTCAAACTGACATTTTCCTGTTCTGATCTTTTCTCAGATAGTTAAGAGGGGATTTTTTTTTTTTTTTTTTTTGGGCTGATGCAAACAGCACATCAGTCTAGAGAGAAACGTCAAGGACGGTTCGGAGTCCTAAGCCCTGACCCGCCTGCCCTCTCCTAACTAGCTATTGACATTGAACTTAAAAAAGCTGCAATGCTGAGATGAGATAATGTTTTAGACGAAGAGGGCTGTAGGGGGAAGGGTGTGTGTGGGGGTGTGGGGGGCGGCGCTCCAGGAGTGAATGGGCCTGTGAGTCAAACTCCAGGCTTGTAAAAGTTCAGTTTTGCTTCAAGTATCCGGCAAAGAAAATGGAGTTCTTTCTTTAGAGCAGAAATGGAGCAGGAGAGTCTCTTTGGATGATCCTATTCCCAGAAATGTGAAGCGGTCACAATTTTCCGATCTTTGGGTAGAGGAGAACTGTCGCAGGGTTTCTGCCCGGGGCCAGTGAATGACTCACTGTTCATTTCACTCATGTCGTAGAGCAGAGGTGGACCTGACAATGCCCAGATTTCGAATTTTTAATATTTAGAATATCTAAAGGGACTTTCTCCATCATTTCAAAACTGAGAGATAAAAAGAACATTGTTTGTATTTGGTTTTGATCCCTTTGTTCTCTGGATTCTATTAGCTTTGGCTTCTGTTTCCAGCCATTTGAAGACGCTCCCACCTGAAACTGTGAATTTCACTTGCTTCCTCTCTAGCTGGGAACAGAGACAAAGAGAGAAATGGTTTTCTCAGAAAACCCTTGACTGTACTATTGTGAAGCCACCTGCTCTTATTTTCATTTCACTTGGTCCTAAATGTTCTAGAATAAAGTCCTGGCATCTCTGAAAGTACTTCCTCCATTCTGTCACCAGTTGGAAAGGTGATTTAGTTGACTGCTGACCAACCCAGAATAAAACCCGTGAGAGGGAAGGTTGGATTCCTTAAGGGTAGGATTTATTTTATTAAAAAAAAAAATGAGTTCTAGTACACCTGGATTCTCTGTTCTTCCTTTGTGGCAATTTATTTACAGAGAGGCTGGTGCCTGGATGCTTCCGAAAGACACCGTGTTACTCTGCTTAAACACAAAGAGGTAGAGAGATGTTCTCTATGTCTCTACTTTCTAGAAGCTGCTGCTTTCTTCTGGGCCAAGCCCTGGGGAATCCAAACCCTTTCCGGGCATGCCAAAGGCCAGCGAGCAGCTGGGAGAACTCTAATCACATGATCATTGTTCACTGCGGTGGGCAGACACCTCTGTCTCTGCCTCCTTCATGTTCATTGCTTGAGACACTTGAAATTAGGCCTGACATAGCGCTAACAAATATACCTCAGGGAATGAGTCTGCACTGGGCCCTAGGGAATGCTCTAGAAGACTTAATAGGTCTTTTCCATCTTTAATTTCCATGGTTCTAAATATGCTGGCTGCTTATAAAGCGGCAGATTGATTTTCAGGCAGACTGGTTAGTTTTGAAAGCACTTAGTGGAGAGGATTTGGCTTTATGTAGTCGTACCCCCTGACCCTCACTTTAGTAGGTACCTAGTTTCTGAATGCAGCCCTCACCCATCTCCTTTTGCCTCCCTCTGGCAGGGAGCAAACGGGCAAGGGGTTTTCTCAGGCTCCCCCCTGAGCTCGGTAACCAGTTACTATTGTCTCCGTGCCCGGGGACTGGTTCTTGTCTTCCCGGTAATGTGTAAGAACATGCCATCGGGGCATGGAAGTGCTGTTAGTTTGGCTCACCATTCTCTGGCACCCCTTCTGAAGTAAGCCAAGTGTTCGGATTCAATGGTGAGCCTTGCTAGAAGGTCTTTTCGTTTCTTCTGAAGATGTTAGCAAGCACCATGATCAACTTTGATTGTGAGGTTGGGAGAGTAAGACTCACCCGAAAGAAGGCGCATTTGAAAGTGTCAAGTGGCTAAAATGCTGTGAGGCCCTGCCATTTCAGATTATGCAGATGGTGAATTCATTTTGGAAACAGCTGTTTGGGGGAAAGCTTGCTGTTTTTCTTTTGGCAATTGTTCCCATTGGTTTACCCTACCTCCCCACCTCTCAATATGATGCAAGGAAGCAATTATAGGCAATAAAACGGACACAGCTAAGTTTAGGGAGCGGGAAGGGCCCTAGGAGTTGCCCTATTTTCTTTGAGCTCACACATAGATGTCTTTCTTTCTTTTCTTTCTTTCTTTCTTTCTTTCTTTCTTTCTTTCTTTCTTTCTTTCTTTTTTCTTTCTTTTTTTTTCTGGACGTGGGAAATACAAACAAACTCAGTTTTTCCATCCATAAAAGAGGGATCTGAATTTTGTTTGCATCCCAGGAAATGTTTTAAGGACTAACTAGCTAACATTATTATGCTGGCCTTGGAGATAAACTACATATATGAAGTGGGCAAGACTTCTCATGATGGTTGAAAATGCTCTTAAGAAGGGGACCCAGGAATTTGCTCACGTTGCATTCCATTTCCAGGGTGAAATATAGAGCCAGAAGAGCTACTGGTGGCTGTTGAAACGTCAGGGCTAATATTGTGTTTTGAACTATTTTATCTGGATTCGAGGAGCCAATTCCCGATTATTTAAACTTCAAGGTCGCTCATTGACCCAGTACATTCAGGTAGGGGAGGATTACATGTGGATAAGAGAGGAGAGGTGGTGTGAGGACTTCAGGGCAAAGGAAGCAGAGGGAGAAACATAAAGACCAGAAGAGCAAAGACAGCTTGGGTTATTTTCCCTGTAAATGGCCTGAATTTGAAATAATCATTGGTCAGCCTTGGTCATGTGGAAACGTGCTAACTTCTAGAAGTCCCCTTTTCAGTGTGCCACCCCCGAAGAGGAGGCAAATCCACACCTGGAAAGGCTCTTGCCTTCCTTATGTCTGCTTGGTGGCTTTGCCTGGCCTGAATGTCATTTTCAGAGGCGGTACGTCCTCCTCCTGGAGCGGTTTTATCAGGATTCTGTAAGCTTCATGTGTAACCCCTCTTAAAAATCTGAAAATGAAACAAGACATATTTCTGAGGTTGTCAGCAGGTAGATCCACTGGTTTGTGGTAAGTAATCTCTCTGGGAGGAAGTCTTGGCTCTGATGTCTGTGTTGAACGTTCCGTGGCTCCCCCCGGCCGCCCCAGCGCAGGTCTGTTCGCTCGGCGAGGAGGCGGTGATGATATTGCTTCTAACAACCAGACTGAAGCGTAGCCTCAGGCTGTCTTGCAAAGCCCCCTCCAAACAGCCTCTAATTAATTTTTATCCTGCCATCCCAATGAGTCCCGGGAGTGCAGCAACCCAACAACAAAAAACCCTCATCAAGTCATTTGGAGAAAGCTTTGACGTAACACTTGCAGATTTTAGATCTCCAAAAGAGACACTGCTGCAGGAAAAAAAAAAGAAAGAAAAGAACCCCCCCCAACACACACACACACATAAAACCCTCCCTTCCACTACTCTACTCCACCTGTTTTGTTGTCTTTTTTTCCTTCCCCTAGTTCTCGCCTTTCCTTCTATAGTGGCCATAAGTCAGTCCACGCTCTGGCTTCCTCCTACCCATAGCTCTGTCAGGGAGAACCCTCGAGATACATATTTTTTGCTGCTGGAGGACAAGTCCAGATTCCCTGCGGGCTGGAGCCAGATACCTGAGCTGTGCTGCCCGCGGCTCTGAGCCACCTTTGGAGGGAGACTTGTGGCCTCTCTGGCTTGTGGCCCTGGTCGAGCTGGGCCTCTTGTGCAACATGAAAACACTCTTTAGTAGACATAATGCTGGAAGCTGAGGGAAGGGCCCACAAAGGGGAGTTTTACCGCCCCCCCCCCCCCAGCACATCAAGGGCGCGGCCTTCTGGGCCAGCAGCTCGGACCCAGGCGGGCGCTCACCTTCCTCCCGGGGCACCCGGAGGCGGAGGGGCCCCTTCGGCCTGGCAGCTGGCGCGGAAGCCTCGCTTGTCGCCCGTGCCTCCAGCTCCGGGTCTCGCTCCCAGCACTTTGTCCCCCCGGCCTTTCAAAGCCCTGCCCAGCCTCCCGCGTCCATTCAGGCCGCCTCTCTGGGGACCGCAGGGTGAGTTCAGATTGAGGAGGCGCGGCCGTTCGAACCGGTGCCTTCAGAGGTGCTGAAACCCTAACCACTGGCCGCCCGGCTTCCTGGGCTTTCGGAACAAAGGGCTGAGTGGCTGCTCCCTTCCTGAGCTCTGCCGAGGGGAGTGATCCAGCGCCAGCGCCTCTGGTGTTGATTTCACGATCGCTGGGAGCCAAGGACATATCCTTGGGACCTGCCTGACTCGATGGCCCCTGAGAAATGGGGCCATTGTTTCCCACGAGCTTCAGCAGTCCGGCTCCTTTAAAAGACTTAATCACAGAATCCCAGCCTAGAAAAGGCTTCTCTGGCGGCTCCTCTGTGCCAGGTCCAAGTGAGTGAGAGCTGATCCTATTTTTGAAGACGCCCATGGAGCCCCACTCCAGTGACTAATCGCTCATAATTGTCCTCTTTAATTTTAACCTTATGTGCTGGTGCTTGAAACAGATTTCCGTTTGCGCCGTCCTCAGAGAAGGTAGAAAGCGTTGCTCATCATACAAAATAGGCTGTTCATTTCCTCCTCCTCTGCTTTTTCCTGTCTCCTTGGACGGTAGCATGGCCCGGTGGTGAAGAGCAACCGGTGGGGAATGGGACATAGCTGGGTCTGAAGTCCAGGTTTGTAGTTTACTAGCTGTGCTATCATGCCTCAGTTTCCCTGTCTGCGAAACTGGGGAAATAACAGTCACCTCACTGGGTTGTTTTGAGGATTAAATGAGATGAGGGAAGTAATGTGCTTTGTGTCGGTTTGGGGCCTAAAATGTGCCCACAAATAAAAAGGTGTCCGCTATAAAATCTTAAAAAAAAAAAAAAAAAAAACTTAAAAAATCTGCTGCATGGAGTTGGGTGTACATGGAATTCTTGCCTGATGGGGTGTTTCAGTTTCCAATACCAAGTGACACTGAAAGACCAGGCAGCAAAAACAGTGGAAAAAAAAACTGAACCCAAGGTCCAGAGACTCAGGCCCTAGACACAACTTTATTGTAACCTCGTCCCATGGCCTTAAGGAAGGTACAAATTTTTGGGGCCTTCATTTCCTAGTCTGTTAAAAATCTACCCCTTGTCTTCCTTGCAGGTGGCAGGGAATGTTAAAAGAAAGGAGAGAAGGGTTTGTGAATTGCCAACTGGAAAGTACTATTCGAATGTGAGGGACCACAGATCCTGAAAGCTAAGGACCAATCAGTTCCCTTGGGCCCCATGACCCTGCCTGCTGCCCCTGGAGCCCTCGCCAGCACCGACGAGTACCTTGGCATTTTGCTCATATTCCCCTGAATTGCTACTATCCTGGGAATGGGTAGTGGGGTGAAGCAAGTAAGCTTTATTTTCTTACTCATGTTTTAGTGGCCACATTTCCTTTGACTCTCAGTTCCATTTTGTTTTGAAAGGGGCAAACCCTGGCTGGGAGTACCCCTCAGCCAAGAGGCTCTAGAGCATAGTGGTTAAAGCACTTGGTTAAGCCCACGGACTTTGAGGCCAGACCCTGGTTATGTCTTCTTCTGCCACTTTTCCCACCTTGTATCCTTGGGCAAGCTGCCTACCTCTCTGTATTTTAGCATTCTCAACTATAAGACGGGGATCATAATAGTTCCTTTGGGAGAAAGATTAAATGTATATGCATAATGTCCTTAGAACGATGCTCTGGCATATGATAAACACTCAGCCAATACTAAGAGCATTATTATTATGGGTAACTTGACTTCTGGGGAAGTTGCTGGAGTAGGAGGATACTAAGCTCACATTGTCCCTAGAGATACAACTAGGTAACACCCACATCAGTGTCAAGAGCATTATTATTATTACTTGAATTTTCTTTTTTCTTTTTTTTTGAATTTTCTTTTTTAAAAAATATTTTTATTTATTTATTCATGAGAGACAGAGGGAGAGAGAGAGGCAGAGACACAGGCAGAGGGAGAAGCAGGCCCCATGCAGGAAACCTGACGTGGGACTTGATCCCAGGTCTCCAGGATCATGCCCTGGGCCAAAGGCAGGCACTAAACCGCTGAGCCACCCGAGCTGCCCTTATTACTTGAATTTTCTTTGTTCATGTGATGATAAAGCTTGACCAGGAGATTATTGACTCAGTCATGAAAGACCTCTTTGAGTCAAGACACTCACATCCAATGGGTTCTTAAGCTCCTGGGGAATGTAGCTCGAGTGAGAAAATGATAAACGTTATAGACTCTGCAGAGAAGTTAATGCATGCCCCAAATTTCACATTTTTTTCAGGGGGCTCCAACCTATTCATGGAATTACTAGGGCCCATAGACCTCTGGTTAGGAACTTGTGTTTTAATGCCTTCTCATTTAATGTATTATCAGGAACATTCAGGTATAGCCTTGGATGTAGTAAAGAGGAGGAATCTCTGATCAGAAAATTATATTATGGTTGCCATCAACTAGAGATCCAAAAAGAAAACAAAATGTATGATATAACTGACTCTGAACTATCTCTTTCTTGAGTACTATGCCTCTGACCTTGATGCATACCATTGCAATTTTTGTCTGAGCCCAATATACACTGCTCTGAGAGCCTTGGAGAAATTTTTTCTCCCTCTCTACTCCCACTGTTTGGCAGCTGCAAATAACCAAGGGTCACTTTGTTAAGAATTTCCAATTCTGGAGAAATGGAAGGTTAAAGTCATGAACCTCTGAGTTAACAATGAAAGCTTCCTTATTTCTAGTTAAAGAACTCTCTTATGTATGGTGTTTATAGGCTAGAATTTGGAAGAACTTAAATTAAAAAACAAATAATGGCAAATAATACACCCTTCGATATGATTATACCCTGGATGACTCCATTGTCATTTCATAGGAATTATGGGTTAGACCCACAAGAGTTTAATTTTCAGGTTAGACAGAAGCATATTTCAAGTCTCCCAAAATACCTACTTAACAAATACCTTTTGTATGCATTTGATTTATTTCTCTACTTCTGTACCATGGGCTTTGCAGAATTTGCTACATAGAAATATCTTCAACCACTTTCCCACTAAACTATGGTTGTTCTAGGGGAAGAAAGAGGATATCCCTTGTTTTTTTTCTATCAAGGGCTGATAAACCCGCAGAAAAGAACTGGTTGAAGGTTATATGCGAAGATCAAAGTCATATCAATATTTTCTTTTCTTAGAGAAAGAAATGCCTGCCTTAAAATGAAGTCTAAGGAGGGTAAGTGCATACTACAAAGTACACTTCAGTTTCTCTATAATTATGTACAATCAAATGGGCTAGAGAGAAAAAGGAAGGACGAAGGTAAGTGATGGGAAGTCCAGAAGAGGAGGGAATGCAGAGGAAAGCAAGAGACCATGACTGAATGGGGTAGGAGACAAGTGGCAGGTACAGAAGGGATATATTTGGGTAAGGAAGGCACTTGCACAAATGGTGAGGACAAGGAAAAGGACACAGTACCCACTAGTTATCTTCTTTGCACATGTATATATTTGTGTCTCCCCTATTGCCTAACACATGCCTCCATGTGTTAGGTACTCAGTAAATAAATGAAAGAGAAACACTGAGAACATGTACAAATCCAGAAGCTTTGAAATTAATTTTGACTTTGAAAGTGCACTTTAGCTAGGCTATGATCTTACCATTATTATCACCTGCCATCTGCTTCCCTTGCAATACTCTTTTTGTGGTTTAAATGCTGTTCACAGATCTTCAACTGCTTTAATCCCAGCCTTCAGAAGCGTTACCCCAAATGAGATAACTACTGCTTCCTGCTTATGGTGGTGGGGTGGGTAGGATTATCCTTTAAAGCTGAAAAAGGGGTAAGTAGAATCATGTCACTAGGAGGTTGGGGCCCCCTATGGACCTGGGCCACCCGTTTCCCATTCTGAGCCTAAGGGCTGTGGTGAAGCCTGGGGACTGCCTATCTGTAGCTGATAGACAACTGCTGAAATTTTGTCCTTGGAAAATAATTTCTGAGTTGGGGATCGAAAGCATAGAGATGAGGAACAAAGGAAGAGCAAGACATTCATTTTTAAAGTCAACACACAACAGAAGCCCCCATCCTGGCAAATGGGAAAGTATCATCTTGGTCTGAGAGACTCAAGCTTTAGCAGAACATTTGAATTGGCATACTGTGTAGCTCTTGAATGAAAATGTTCTATATTTGGTTAATTGGCCTGCACACCCCTTATAATTACCTCTAGCCCAAAATATTGGATTGATGCTCTTAGGTGGCCCTTAAAAAAATGTCATTCACCATAAAGAGGCCTAGAGAGGACTCTACCCCATTATTTTAGTGGAGCTTGAAATAACTGCAAATGGTTACACGTCATGAAGATAGGCACTGAGCAACATTCCTTGAATAAACAGGGAGCCTACTGCTTTGGGATGGTAGGCTCTCTGGAGGGCAATGGAGCCAGGACACTGGTATTAATATGGTGACCCCTAGTGTTTTGTGATGGTAGCACGACTTGGAATCACACCAGCACCCTGTGTAGAGCTTTTTCACAATCTTCTGATTGAAGGAGTTATTGCCCATCATAATTGTTTACGTCTTTAAAACCATCATGTTAAACAAAACCCTTCTCAACTTTAATGCATTTTCCTGCACAATATACATTTCCAACCCCTGCCGAATAGAGTTGTCATGACATTGTTTTTTCTTATAATGTGTGGCCTCCTGTCTGAGCATTTCAAAGATCAAGACATATCAATTCATTACTGTGGTTGCAATGTCATAAACAATGGATAATGGCATCAACAGATGAATTGTCAGAGCAGATGGGTATTGCTATGTCCATGGTATGGAAGCATGACTAGCAGGGATTTACTGTGGGTATGTCACGTAGAGGACAGCCAAGCATAATGGTTATAGTGAGCAACACAAGTACTTGTCTATGGTCTGTTGGATTTGTCATCTTTGTGCTCTTATCTAGAAATGTAGTAGATGCCGGGCACAAACAATGCAATTTATTCTATATGTTCATGTAAGTGAAAGGGGGAAGTCAAATCACCAGATAACTCAAGCTACCCAAGCCACTTACTCTCTATCTGGATATTTCAGAGAGAAAGTGGTTTCCTGAGTCCTGAAGTGTACATAGTTCTATTAAATGTATATATGTCTTCATTTCCAATACTACATGATAAAGGCAGACACAGTCATAGAATAAGAAATAATACTTAAGACCAGTTCATTACTTACTGGGAAACATACTCAACATATCATAAAAAGGCTGGGAATAGACTGGTAGTTGGTTCACATCTCAATGCTTTTCACTTTGTGGTTACTGCCCTGCTTTATCAGATATGAAAGATTCTGCTTGTCAGCGGTCAGATGTACCTGGGTGTCTGTAAGGGGAAAATAGGTAAGTAGAATATTTTATTTGGTATTTTAAGACACAAGTCACAGTACCACCAAGACTACAAGTCTTTTGGTTATTCAAACTTTGGTTATTTTCTTCTCTTCTCTTCCATACTGGTTATCTTTTTTTTTTTTTTTTTTAAGTTTCAACTCTTACTGCTGGAGTGACACCAACTGACCCAAAAGACAGCTTGGGGACATTTTCAGGTTTCATTGGTGTATCGACAAACAAAGGCTAGAAGCTACATGTAAGTAAAAAAGAGACACAAAAAGCAAGTGTAATTCCATCATTTCAACCAGTTCTTGGGTGGCATGTTTATGGTTCCCCTTTCCTTGATCTAGGACTCTAGATTCAATTGGTGGCTGGTTGATCCTTCTCTGTAGATAGCTTCATTTATATACCAGATGGACACATAAGGAGTGAAGGGCATTATCACCACTGGGAAGGGTAGAGACAAAGGGGTCCTTCCCCCAGAAGCAGGGGGGAAGCAGGTTCTCTCCAACAAACTTGACTGAATTAGATCTCTCTCCCCCACCCACTTCCTTTTTATATTCAAATGCCCCATGAACTTCTTTTTGTAAAAAATCAGTTCTACTTCCTCAAAACAGGTCATCAACACAAGAAACATGGATATATGTCATTTCAAATTAAAAAAATAAAAGAAAAAGAAACCAGGAGATTTAAATATCAGCTCAGGGCTTCTCAACTATACAAATGTTTCATTCAAAACAAAGCCCTTTGGCTACTAGGCTTAGAAGAGACTTTCAGCCTCTAGGCTGTAATGTATCTAGAGCCTTCTGTGAGCAGGTGGGCAGGCAACCACACTATGACTTTCTGAGGGAACATTGCTAAAGCAGGATCAGAAAGGATGAAGATGATTTGTGAAGGCGATATAGATGATCCCCTGAAGAGAAGAAATGGGGGTGCACTCAAGTATTGAGGGAACAGAAAACTGTGACAGGGCAAACACCCAACGTGCTGAAGAAAATGCCCTACTTATTGCTCCACTAGAATGAAATGCATGGTTGTCTAAAATTAAACTGTTGTACGAAGAAGTCCACAGTCCACTGTATTTTATGGCGCGTTGGAATGACTCTCCCGCCATCTATGCCAATAGCCTCTCATTTCCAAGGAAGCCAGTTTTATCGAAACACATCAGAACATCTTCTTTTACCTTTTGACAAAATGAAACTGCATCCTCGGGAGTTTCCCACCCATTGCTCTCTTGGCTACTTCACTCCAGTACTATTTCATTACTTATTGATTTTTCAACACCTCTCTGCATGGCTGTAATTTACACAAGTCCTTATAGCCCTTAGCGATTCTTAACACCTCAAGGTAAGATCACCGAGTCCACTAGAGAGAGACAGTCGGCTACTATCTTTTCTGGAATAATGAAAGATTGGCGAATCTCATCGCGAAAACAAGTACCTGTGGGAGGCCATGGTGGATGGGAAGATAGCCTCACAATAGTTCAAATGCTACAATGAGAAGATGAACAATGCTAACTCCACAATGAATGTTGTTGCATTCTCAATGAGCTACTGAACTTCATGTAAATTTTATTTCAGAAATGAAATTAAGAGTGTTTTGTAGATGGCAGTACTTAGTTAAAAAAAAGGCTTATGAAATAACTGTAAAGCTGATAAAGCTGGGTTTATTATGATCTTTTTCAAAAAAAGGAGTCGCCACTCTTGTCAATTTATGAAATAGATTTTTGCTTTTTATTGGGACCAAGGTTCCCATGGAAAAAATGTAAGTAAAAGAAAATATGAGCACAATAGAAAAATATAGAATGAAATGGTAAATATCTTCTGGAGAGTTTTTGTTTGGGTAAAACACACCAGTGTCATAAAGAGGAAAATAAACTAAAAATTATATATTTTTTGAGGGAAGTATCATTTTGATCCATACTAGTAAATCAAATAAAATTGGTGGAATTTCTAGTCTCAGAGTTGGACCTTATTATTTTGCTTTTAAAAGTTTATCATTAAAAACTTATTCAGCTATTTTATTATATATTTCTATGGAATACTTTCCATTTTACCCATAAAATTCCTTCATGAATTTCTATTTTATATATTTTGAGTCATGGTGAGAATGTGCTTATACATTTGAAGAAAAAATATAATATTATTAAATAATCATATAAAAATGATATAGTTTCATCCAAATATAGGGCTGAATTCCATCTTCACTTCTTCTATGAAGTGATATTAAATAAAGAATCCCCTGAAGGGGTGTATCTTAGATTGGCCTTTTAGGGAAACTATGGCCTGAAAAAACCTGATGAGTGTCAGAATGTTTACACAGTACTATGTTAGTTTACTTAATTTTATGACCCAAAAACCTTCCTTAGATGGTTCCAAAACAGTGAACTAATCAACCTAACCAATTCATAGAACTGTGGGATTTTTTTAAAAGATTTTATTTTTGAGTAATCTCTACTCCCAACATGGGATTTGAACTCATGACCCTGAGATCAAGAGTCACATGCTCCACTGACTAAGCCAGCCAGGTGCCCACCCCACCCCCCTTTCCCCCAACTTTTTTTTGTTTGTTTGTTTAAAATGAGTTTAGGAATCACCTAGGCCAATTGCAGTGTAATCTGTTTAAATCAGTGAGGATAATCCAATCAAATAATCAAATCAAAGGCATTTGAAGATCAAGAAAAAACCCAAAATTTTGGGGGGGCATATTTTACTTTTTAATTGACCATCAGTAATTATGTTGTTGTTACTATCTTTTTTTTTTTAGTTGTATGTTTTTTACCTGACTTGTACCACCTGATTTTCCAATATGCTAGAATGTATTGAGGTAATCGCAGTGGACAGTGGTTATTGCTTGCTCTGTCTCTCTTCCTCTTCTTTTGGAACATTGACTCTAAATTTCTTTGGTAAGGAGACACCTGACTTTGCCCTCAGTCTGGTTGGTTGGGTAGGGCTGACCCAAACCCCTGAGTCCAGGCTGACCTGAGTCTGGCCAGCTGGACCCCACACCACCGTGTCCACAGTCTGGACCCACACTGAGATAATGAAAGCCCAAACTAGGACTTTTGCTAGAACCATTGGCCCTTGGGGTGATTATATGAGCAGGATGTGAGCCTGGAACTGCAAGGGGCTACCACATGCAAACAGCCCGCTGGGGAATGAGGTAAACAGAACAAAGGTGGTGTGAAGAGTCGGGAAGTAAGACAGGTGTTACTGGTTGAGCCATTGAATCCAGCTAAGCCTGAAGCCACCTACCCCAGGCATTTTAGTGTATGAAGTAATACAAGTTTCAGCCTAAAGAGCTTGATTAGTCAGGGCAATTTTGTCTATGAAGGCTCTACATTTTCCAAGTGGATTTCTTTTTGTTCTGAAATAAACCTGGACTGTTAAGGCAGATTCACTGGACTCAAAGGAATTCAATGATTTTGTTGTTCAGCTGAGAAGAAAATGCTACTAAAGCATCTTAGACTTGATTCTGCAACTTGGTCTGAGAAAGGCTCTTCTAGAGCAAGAAGAGAGATACTGAAAGACCTTTAAATATAATAAAGAAGAGGGAGATTTGTTTTGTTTTATGTAATCCTGAATTACATGAAATCTCCTTGAAGAAAGGCATAGGGTCTCACTGGTATCTATAACACCAAACAAAGACGTGGGGGCATAGTATGCATTTATTGGACTAAATTTTTTAGGAAAAAAAATGCCATCAGCTATTAATACTGACGATATATTAAAAAAAGAAAAGGCGCTTGGGGCATGCCAGTATTTTTGAGGAATCCAATGCAATCTAAAAGTGATCAGACTCTTCTCTATAGACTGACAAAATTCCCAGAAAACAGCAAGATCATAAAAAGACGAGCCTTCTTTTTCTGTGACTTATATAATCATCTTCTAAAAAAAAGACATTTGAATGCAGAGATTTATATTTACTATTATTCACTCTACAGCTGCTGCAGCCCAACACCCACTCTTTACCTCAGGCCAATAGGTAAGAATACCAGTCTTGTTAGAAGTCATAGATGTGGCCAAAATCTGGGCTAGATCCAACACTGCTGAGTCCTCGAGATTCTCTAGAATGAACACTGTTCAAAGAATGTCTTCATTTTGAACCAACTATCTCCTAGGTATTTATTTCCTAACCATCTTTTTCCAACACTAACTGTTGGCCAAAATATGAGGTCAGTCAAAAGCCACATGGAAGAGAAGTCTGAAGCCTGAGAAGAAAAATATGAATGGTACCTAGGGCAAATGGCTCAAAGAGTTTCTGTACTAAGGCAGCTTGGCCATATGGCCAGTTTGGCCCAGAATCAAAATCAAAGTCATAAAACTATCAGTAAGGCAGGGGAAGATGTTTCAGTTGCTGGAGGCAGAATGACTACACTGTATCACTGAGAACTGGACCAACCAGACAGTGCTGAGAGAGCCAGACAGGAATTCTACTGGAGGAATGTGGACTTTGCCCCATTTTACCTTCCCAGACTCATCTCTCTTCCAGCCATGCTACACCACTTGTTGTCTTTCACGTAATTCACTCTTATATCTAATGCCTTTGATTATGCTGCCCCCTCTCCCTCCCTTGCTCTGCTTTGGCTGCATCAGAGTCCTGGCCATCCTGCCTACCTTACTGTGCCTTCATTCCCTATCCTCTTGCATGTTCTGAACTAGCTGGGGTGCCATAAAGCTCCACCATTTTTCTTGCCTCTATGCCTTGACCTAGCTTGTTCTTTCTTCCTCATCTTCTACTCTCTTCTCAGTCTCCCTAAGCTATTCTAAATTTGGTTCAAGCATCACCTCCTCCTGAAAGCCTTCTCTGATCTCTCATTCAATTTAGAAGACCTTTCTCTGGGTTCCTATAGCCCCTTTGTGCCTACTTTATGAGCACCCACACCACTGTCCAGTAGCCACTGATCTACATGTGTCTCTCTTCCTTATACCTGAAATGGCCTTGATGATGGAGATCATACATGCATTGATCTTGTATTCCTATTACTTAGAGCCTGTTGTTGGATAGGAAGGGTGAATAGATGGCTAAAAGGAAGGAAGTGTGACTTAATCCCTCAGGGCTCTGCTCTCATGGCACTTCCTTATATGATCCCTCCTATCCTATTGCATTTTACTTATATACATTATTAAAAAAATTTCCACAGTTTGATTTGCATTATGGACAGGATCCCCACCACTCTTTCAACAGAGTGTAAGCTCTTTGAGGTCAAAATTCACATCTTTTTTATCCTTCTATCTCTAAAGATGCCTTGCCCATAATGCGTGCACATGCGTTTCTGTCCCATAAACATCCATGGAAAGCTCTATGGTATCATTAGGCCATAAAAAAGTACCAGTCCATCAAATCTCAAACTGGATAGGGGAATCTTCTTAGCTTTGGATATTAAAAAAGCTGATCCGACACTAACTGAACTCTTACTGTAGGACACACACTGTTCTAAGAGTTTTGTGTGTATAAAACCACTGTTCAGCAATGCTCCGTAGTCATGAGTTTGACTCGTGCTGGAGGTAGTGGCACTGTGAATCTGTAACTCAGGAGACAGCTGGATCTGCTGAGTTTCATGCTTGTATATGAAAGCTGAGATTATATGGATTTGTTCTGAGAGTTAGCAGAGAGCTTCATCAGTTGCTCTCTGCCCACACTTGAGTATTTTAAGCCAAAATTATTTTAAATTCCATTAACCTGTGATTTTGCAACTTGAATTGAAAAAATTTCTCTTTGGATTCTAAGGTGTTTTGATAAATAAACAGCAGGTTTTCAGACAGGATAAGAAGACAACCAAGCTGGTGTTCTTTACCATATAGTATCCTAATAACAGCAAGTATAGATCCTATATCTGGAGCTCTCTGCAGAGATATGCCTCCATACCTTGCAAGGCTGGGGTGCAGATTAAACACAGTAGGAAATATACACAGCTTAGCCCAGAAACATTCAGATAGGGGAGCTGTTATTACTTCAACTCTCATAGTAACCTCTATAGTGTAGGTTCTGTTTTCCTCATTTTATGTATATATGTATGTATGTATTAAGATTTATTTATTTATTTGAGAGAGAGAGTGTGTGTGTGTAGTGGGGAGGGGCAGAGAGAGAGGAGGAGAGAGAAACTCAAGCAGACTCCTCACTGAGTGTGGGGTCCAATGTGGGGATCGATCCCACGACCTTGAGATCATGACCTGAACTGAAACCAAGAGTTGGATACTCAACTGACTGAGCCATCCAGGCTGTTTTCCTCATTCTAAAGAAGCTGATGGTGTTGCAAGAGAAGCTGGGCAACCTGTCCAAAGTCACACCATTAGTAAATGACTAAGGCAGGATTTGAATCCAGATCTGTCTGAGTCTGTGTTAACCATTAACTTACAAGGGAGCCTAATCTTGCTATTACTAAATTATTTTATGACCCCGGGGAAGTGAATTCCTCTCTGGGCTACAGTGTTTATTGTAGGGGAAGAAATGAATAAGCAGAATAATGAATTTGGGCCTGGCAGAGATTCTGAGTCTTAGGACTCGAGATTATTCTGATCTATGGTCTGGACCATGCTCCTGACTTGAAGGCTGAGTCTCAAAATGTGGGCATCTAATGAATTTCAGAGGCCTCTTAAGAAAGGGTGTATCTAACTTACCTTGTGATCTCACTGGGTTGTTACCAGGAATAACTAATAAAAAAACCTAAGACGTGTCCAAGTGCCACAGTGACAGATGTGACTATACATAAATTAGTCTTGCAGAAAGCTACTTGCCTGGGGTCATCATAAATTTCCGATGGTGCAACACAAGACTGATTGTATTTACTTTTGCTCTCTGTCGGGTTGAGAAGTGTGATAGGCCAGTAAAACGATTTAGTTGGCTGGTAAATTATCTGCAAGATTGATTAAAAATAGGAAGCAAGCAATTGGCAAATTGTCAATGCACAGAAAAGAATACTCAATAACTAGATCCAGAGATTAAATTAATTTAACACAGGGGCATCATTTGAGGAGGATGTTTCATTGAACTCTTGTGATATTATTTGGACTGAAATTACTGTGCGTGCATGTGTGTGTGTGTGTGTGTGTGTGTGTGTGTGTGTTTGTGTGTGAATGAAGCAGACATGTAACATGGTGCTCATCTTGGCTCTCAATTCAAGATTAGGAAAGCAGTAAAGATAATACACAAGGGACAGCCATCCTTACTGCTCATCATTCTAAAAGAGATCATTTGGTGGAAATTAGAAAGAAAACATCAGCCACGTAATAAATTACTCTGAGTATACCAAGAATTGGAAGCTGGCTGCTATTGTTCCCTTTTCCCGTAAATGATGTGCCCAGATTATACCATCACTCTAACATGATTATGTATGCAAATGATGTAGACAGTTATACAATTTACAATTTGGCTGAAATTGTTAAAGAACTGGCAAATGGACTTTGACAAATTGCAATTTGGGGTTTTAAAAATGAACTTCTATCACAGAGCAAGAAAACAACTGATATTCAGCTGTGCTCATGTAAATTCCTTGAGCAATGTACAATAGAGATGCAATTGATTGGCGCTTAGCTCCATCTTAAAGACTAGCATCAACTCTTCACTGTTGTAGGGAAATGGATTATTCAAGTAGTGCTCTGGTTAAATAAAACAATATATGGAATTATCATACGTACCACACATGGATTACCAATTTTGAAAGAATTAGCCCACAAAAAAATATATTTACTTTGGTATTTCTTTGAAGAGTTAGAGGGTACTTCAAGAGCACTTCTTACTCTGCCCCTCACCTCCAGGTCATCACTATGAACCATCATTCATATTGGTCAGGCCTAGGGATAATTAATAAATAGATCTGGCCAATAGAACTCAGGAAAACAAGGACTCCCCCGTTTTTAGACGTTTATTTATTTTTAAAAAGATTTTATTTATTTATTTATGAGAGACAGAGCTAGAGAGGCAGAGGGAGAAGTAGTCTCCATGCAGGGATCCTGATGTGGGACTCGATCTTGGGACTCCAGGATCATGCCAAAAGCAGATGTTCAACTGCTGAGCCACCCAAGCATCCCTCTAGACATTCATTTTAGGGTCTTTCTCCTTCAATTTTGATTTCTTTTTATCCCTAGGGAAGTTCATGGTTCATAATTGCCTTTGCTATCTAGACCATATTTACAGCTACACCTTGGTAGGATTTCTCAAGATCCATCATTCAAAGATTCTTACTGGCATCTGGAGCCCTCTCGCATATTATCATGTATTCAGTATTTTTTTTCATTAAATACATATATAACAATTCTCCCACCTTCCTTTTTAATTCCTACACAGGCTGCCATGCTTAGGAAGGAAATGGTGCAAAATTGTAAAAAGAGAATTAGACATGGCTCTGTCTTGTCAGACTTACTATCTCAAATATGTTGATACATAGATCCAGAGAAAGGCTCTTGAGAGCCTTCAAGAAACTTCAACTCCAAAGAAAGAGATAGGGAGGTATTAGATGATATGCAGGGCTTCCTAACCACTTGTTTCCCAGTTAAATAAGGCCAGTTTCAAGTTTATTCTTCTTTGAATAAACTCCTTTTTTGAAGTATAAGTTATTCACTTTCCTCTTAAATTATAGGGCCCTAAATTAGACTGCAGTGGGATGTTGACCAGTGTAGGATATAATGAGAAGGTTACTTGTGGTTTTAACATTTTGTATTTCTAGCCAGGGATATTTCCAACAGTGGCTGGTTAGTTCATTTGGTTAGCAACTAGGTAATAATGAAGCCAAAAGAATGAGTTCAGTGCCCTGTGGGCCATTTGGCTTCACTCATTTTATAACTATAGACCAGAGCTATTAAGGTTTGACTCCAGTGTTAGTTAGCCACCTTGAAAACAAAAGTGACTCACTAGAGAGGGAGGCAAAGTCAGTAGACAGCAAATAATATTTGGGAAAACGATTTCTACATCACTACAGATTAGAATCATCCAAATAAGATAACATTTTCCCTGTTAATGTCCTTTGGAAGACAGAGGAGAGGGGAAGGGAGAGGGGTGGAGGGGAGGAGACAAGAGGGGTAGGGAGGGGAAAGAGACACAGGGAAAATCCACTTCTGGCACAGATAAATAAAATAGCCACTCCAACATGGCACATTTAAAGGTATACCAGGACAACTTTTTAGAAAGCAATCTGCAAGAAATGAGCCAAATGTATGTTCCTGCCCTCTGGCTCAATACTGCAGAACTGGGGGACCTGTTCTTTTCCTGCAGGACTACTATCTCCTTTAACACCATCAGTGACACACTTGTGTGACAGGAACCTCTGAGTTGGGATGATTCCATTTTTGAGAAACAAGGTGAAAAAAACTCCAGTAGAGAAAAAGATTTATGTATGCCTCAAAATGTTCACAGCAGCCTTATTTATGTTTGTGAGAAAGTGCCAGTGATATAAAAAATAGTGGGATAGTTAATAGATAATGTTACATCACGTGATAAAACTTATCCCATAAACAAACTATTTATGACAAGCATTCCACTGACACAAAAACTGTTCGTTGTATGAAAAACAGAATGGAAAACCATGTAAACGGTATGATATAGAGTATAAAACAATATGCATAAACAGAGAAAAATACAACAAAATCATGGGCATGATTTTTCTGAATGGAGATATTTAGAGTTAGTTCATTTGGTTAGCAACTAGGTAATAATGAAGCCAAAGGAATGAGTTGGCATTCTCGGCATGGCATGGCATGGCATGAGAATGCTAACTGAAAGATTTAATTCTTCACAATTTTCTATACTTTCACAGATGAAAAAGATGAGCCTGTTCATTTTTATAATCAGAAAAAAATATGACAGATTTTTTAGTGATGAGATTTAAACAAAATGGGGAATGTTAATATAATAGTGTTAAATGAAAAACATAGGATTTGTGATTGAAAAAATGCAGTATGCTCTTACTTTGGTGAACTGTGCCTTGATAACTGAGTGAAAGTAACATATTGGTAAGAATACTCTACAGGAAGCTATTTCTGGATGGTGGATCTGGGATGTCCCTTCTAGTACTTTTCTATACTTCTCCTAAGTCATATATATATTACTTTCATAATTAAAATTTGAAGAAAGTACTTAGAAAGGAAAATGTTAGCTTACAAAAGGAACCAGGATAAGGATAAGGATGTGCACACAAAGCAGTGAAACTTACCAGCATTGCCCAATCAAATCTGAAAAGCCAAAGACATAATAAATAATAATATCATTTTTTATTAGGCTTACCAAATGAAATGACCCTTTTTTTGTAAGCAAATAATGGTTGAACATTCGCAATTTCATGTGGTTCAACCCAATATTCAAGGAACAGCACAAACTGTCTAGTTGGAAAATTAATTCTCAGACCGTATGGCTATTTTTACTTTGGTCTGTTAGTGTTGCTCAAAGAAAGTCTTAAATCTTCTAAACCAGTGATTCTCAACCTTTTTTGGCCTCAGGGCCTATTTACAATCTGAAAAGTTATTAAGGATGCCAACGAGGTTTTGTCTGGATATATGAAAGATGGAAATGAAAATGTTTTTTAAACAACTGACTCATTTAGAAATAAAATAATGCACTCATTATATGTTAACACAAATCACATATTTTCATAAAAACAATTACATGTCCCAAGCCAAAATAATTTGGTGAGAGGAGTGGCGGTGCATCACATTTTGTAAATCTCTAGCATCTAGTCTTAAGAGAAGATAGCTAGTTTCTCAGCTCTGCTTCTGAGTTCAATCTGCTGCAATATAATATGTTAATGTAGCTTCTGGAGAGCTCCAATGTACATTTGTGAGAGAATGAGTGAAAAAGATGATGTCTTTCTATTAATATGTAAATAATTTGACCTCAGAGACAACAGGAAACCCAGTGGTTCCCAGACCACACTTCGAGAACTGTTGTTCTAGAGCAACAATTCATGGCCATTTCAGGGCCATGGTTCCCCCAGGAACCATGCATGTTGTCCCTTGTCCAAGAAAGAAGCATGCACACGCATGCATGTACACACACATACACACGTTTGTGAATAACTCTGCAACTTCACCAATACCCTGATGTCTATGGACACCCAGATTAAGAATACTTCGCCTGGAAGGAAAGAAATGTTCTGACTACACATTTGCTTTTTGAAGTGCCCCAGGTCAAGACCATGACTGGTGAAGCTGCTTGATAAATACTGGCACATGACAAGAAATGAATTTTTCTCAGCAAAACTAGAGAAATATCTAAAATCGCCGAAAGACTGAATGAAATTAAATGGTAAATAGCTGTTGGATCTGGTGAGCTCTGCCCTAACACTGAATCAGCAAAATGCTTCCCTGTACAAATGGGAAGGAGTAAATGCAAACTCCATCTTTCATGTCTCTCCCGAACTTATCCTTTTCAAAGAACCTAACTGGCTGCAATTCAAAGGCATGTTGAAAAATATATAAATATATATTTGGGGGGTAAAAAAAATCCATTAAATTTTTTGATTGCATTGAGTTGCTTATCAAGGGTGTGTGAATAATGCCAGGAAAAGATACTTTTCTAAAAAATCAATAAGTTGAAAGTGCTGTTTTAGGGTTGCTATAGTTGTTGGTTGTGTTTCAGAGTTATTCCTATTGACCTGAATTCAAAAACAAGATATTGATTTATAAAGTACCTTCAGTAAATAAATGCACATTCTTTCAGCTAACCCTAATAACCTGTAGCATACAGAACAAGATTTCGACTCAGCTCAGTAGAGTTGAGCTTATAGTGTCGCAATTAATCCTTTCTAAGAGTCACGAGGCTACTCTGATGTTGAGGAACAGAGATGGCAGACATGAAAACCATGGAAAGAGGAAAGAGGTAGGAATTTGTAGGCTTCTTTTTCAGAAAGATTTTTTTTCAAATATTATTTTGGTTTCCTGAATGGTTGGGAGGCAAAGTTAACAAAAACTATAGCTCTCCAATGACTGAATGATCATGGACCCGTTATGGATCATTCAGCTTTCTTCTTGAGAATGAATAGTAAATACAAGCAGAAAGTTACCTCTTCGGTTGACTGTTGGGTCCTTTCTAGAGAAACACAAGATGAGGTCAACAGCCCTGAATTTAGATTCAAAGTCTACATCAGGGCAGTATTGTGGCTTGGTTCTGTTTTGTCGCACCCTGCCATGATTGGTCAGCCACAAATGCTGGTTGTTGGGGACCATATTGTATTAAAAAAACACAACCACCCAGTTTTCTTTAAAATAACTTTCCACCAACAGCAATTGATTTGCCCCTTGAAAAGGCAGGTAATTACCATAAATGCAAACTTAAACAAGGTGTGAGAAAGTAGAGTATCTGGGCCATTGGGCTTCTTTCTGGACTTTTCTTGAGGTTCAATGACACTTAAGGACAACAGAGCAATGAACAGAAATCAAGTAGTAGTAAATATACAAAGCAGGGTAACTTGTATTCATGATGGAGGCATTGTGCTAGGTACAAGGAAGCTGCCACATGGATAAACTACTCGGTTGTCTCTATTTACTATCCATAGAACAGGGTTTGGTAAAAGCCTACATTTAAATTTAAGTCCTAAAGAATCTTCTTTTTTAATAAACAAGTTTTCAATTATTTCTCTCAGTTATAATGATTTTGATGATTGAGATGGACTTACTCCTCCAAAGCATGTTTTTTTTTGGGCCACAAAGATTCTCCTGTAATGGTCCAGGGCAGCATTCCGTGGACTGGGCCCAACTGGAAATGGAGTGGTGGGGAAGGAGGGTGGTAAGTGGGTGGTGGGCTCTGGGCTTCACACCTGGCTTCAATCAGAGAAGCTCCATTTGGTTTGTTTTTATATATTGAGGCTGCGAGTAAGATTTTATTAGAAAAAGAATTCTGCTGCTAGAAACGATGACAATGAAAGGTTGAAAGTCACTGGTCTGGGGAAACTACATTTAGAGTGAAGTGGAACCTGTACATTCATAGTTCCTCTGTAGGATTAAGCAGATGAATCCCCTCCTTTTTAAAAACTTTTAAGTTATCCATGTTCATTATGGAAAAAAGATAGGGTAAACAGATATACGAGGTATGCATAATACCTATGTTCTTTTTTAAAAAATGAAAATGAGGTCAAACTCTATTTACTATTTTGTCACTTGATTTTCTTTTTACCATAATGTGTTATGAACATCTTTCTGAGCCAACAAATATACGTCTACATCAAACTTTATGAAATCTTAGGGAGGTTTGCATGTTAGCATATGGACTTTACACATTTTCAACAGGCCACAAGTCTGTTGAATGCCTTGTTGGGAGGCATTTGTTTGCTGCTATATATAACCCTGCTGTGAACATTCTAGATACTTGTACAGGGCAGAACGTCTAAACTCGTATGCCATGGCACACGGGTATAGTATAGTGCTAGAGGGTTCTGGTGTGGGCTATGCAGCCGCTCAGCTCACCTACCGCTCTGGCCCCAGCCCTATGCTTGGGGCGGTGAGGGGTCTCCAGTATTTACTTCAATATACTCTAAAGAAGGTCTTTTCTATGTGATCCATCACTCAAAAATTTTTGGAAAGTGCTGTTACAGAGTGGGAGTGACAAATATGGCTAGCCCGGGCTAGCCAAACCAGCTGGCTTAGAACCCCATTGCTACCACTTACCAGCTGGGGGATTTTAGGGAAGTGAGTTTCTTTTTGTGTCCCTTTTTGTGTCACGTTCGTTCCTCACCTTCTTACGTGGAGGTAATAATAATACCCAGGTCATAGTTATTGTGTTGTTGAAGTTAGTAAATGTAAACACTTAAAACAATGTCAAACACATGGGAAGCAATATAAATGTTAATTATTGTAATCGTATATACACCTGCGCACTTTCTGACTGCTTCATATCTGGGATGGCTTCTGATCTGAAGGACAGAACATTACTCTTAATGTCTGGAAGCTCCAGTGTCTCTGTATCATATAGGACATAGCTTCCCAAACTGTGTCGAGAAAATGATTCATTTTGCCCTCAAGATGGTATGGCAAGGCCTGAGGGATCAGAGTCCCTGGGCCGATAGCAACCAGCCTTTGATTATTCCAGTCAGCCAAACAAATAGAATCATTTTCGTTGTGTGCAAAGAGTTGAGAAAGGTTGGGAAGCGTGACCATGAGCCTTGTCTTTATTTCAGAATTCACTCTGAGACACCCACCCTTTGCAAATTTTGCTTTCTCCCTCTTCTCCCTCCACTGGAAGCACCAATTATTTGGCAAACAATCGCGCATATCCAGGCTCTTAGCCTGACCTGTGTGTGCAAGGAGAAAGAGATCAGTTTTCAATAGTAGTTTGCTGATGTAACTTCGATAGCATATTGCAATATAATATGATAATTACCACTTTTTAGAGAAAGAAAAACAAGTTAATAATCCTTTACCTACATATCATGTGACTCTTTTGTTTTCTAATACTTGGCTAGGCCCTGCAGCCTGGGGAAACTCAAGGGGTGAACGTGTGATGGTGAGAATCGTGTACTGCTAAAACCTGAAGATATATTTCAAACATTGGTGACATTTTTGTGAGCTTTTTCTCTGTCTTTAATTTTAGTTGCTATTTCTCCTAGTCTTTAGGTTTCAAAGTTGATAGTCTCCTCCTTAATGGGCCTGGGTCCCATTTTTGCTCTAGTTGAGCACAGATACATGTATCAAATTCTGGCTGAGAATCAGCTGTCTTCTCAGTTTTCAGAAGATGGCTCTCCTATTCCTTCCATAAGCTCCTTTAGTCTTTGTTCTTTGGTCCAATCTGCAAACCATCTGCACCCTTTATTATTAAGAACATATTTACTGAGATTTCACAACTGTTTAATAGATATGTATCTTATTACATGTTTGATACACCTCATTAAACATACGATTCAATTGGTATTTATTTAACATTCAGTAAACACTGAGACCCCGCAGCCTAGATGTGAGCAGGGGCAGGGGGAGGACCCCAGCTCAGTATCAATGCCTCCTTTGTCCTGTAGGAGCTGCTCCTGCTGCGGTCTGCTCCTTCATCTTTAACCCTTCAACACTCCAGCCCAAATGGGCTTGGGCAAAGGATCAAAGCCAGGATGGAAGCCTAAACTATAGCTTACAGCTCAAGCTACCATGGGGGCTACCAGTCTGGAGAGAGTCCATGTTCCTCCGTGCCATCTCAGCAACCATGCTGAGTGTGAGCTATGAGGCATCTGGTCTTTCCAGATCCATAAGTGTGACTGTGATTTTTTTTTTTAAGTGACTTATGGTGGGGCCATCGATACAACTCAACAGGAGGAAGATGCCAAAAACCTCCCAGCTGCTCTCCCAAAGTAGACTGGAGGCAGACCAGATGTCTTCTGAGCCTACCAGGCTGCTCTGTCCTTCACTCACCTAAACCTCCAAGACCCTTGGTTAACAGCACAGATTTCTTCTTACACACCCCAACTCTTTGAGTTCACTTCTCATACGCTCAGCATTCCTTCGTTGTTTCAGGAAGATAATGATACGCCCGAGTACTGCATAGGGGGCGGCCAGAGACAGAAAATGCCACCAAACACAGGAGCTTTTCTTTCAATGGAACTTTTCTGGCATGAATTTCTCCACCCTGCCAGCTCCACTTTCTCCTAAAGCAGCGCTTTAGAGAAACATTACTCCATTTAAACATTTGAGGCTTTTTTTTTTTTTTTCTGGGTTTCCAGGACTCAAACATGAAGAAATGCAAAGAAGCCACAGCAACTCCTCTGTGAGAAAAGTTTTCCTTTAAGGAGGCCACATGTCTTAACCAAATAACTGATACCAAACTGTGGGATTGAAATGCTTTCTGTGAGGGGGGCAGGAGGCAATTTAGTTCTTAGTTCTTTGCCATAAATAACGGATTAAAAAGCTTAGCTGATGCTATAAATTAAAAATGTGAAACTAATTATACCAGTCCCATAAAAGCGAAACAATCAATTCATAACCCAAGTATGCAATGTGACAGCATCTATTGGGTATGACAGCTCAGGAGAAGCAGAGGGGACCCAGTAATCCTACAAGAGTCTGTCCTCCAGTCCAGAACCACAGGCCCACTTCCATGCTGCCGAGCAAAACAGTAGTAGCTCTGTTGTTCTCTCTACCCATTTTTCATGACAACAGCCTCATCCTTCTCTTTCCTTTCTCCACCCCTTCCATGCAGGCCCATTACTCAAAAGAAAGGCTTACCCGTACCAACAAGCACAGCTGCAGTTTTGCCAATTCAAACCAGATGGATCTGGAAGGCAGCTGCTGCCAAGACTATAATTCAACCGGGAATTCCTAAATGTTTCAACCAACCATTTAATAATGTTCTAGCTAGCGTTTTCTCCCTGTTCTAAATATATGGGTGAGGCCAACTTGGTTGGACTCTGTAGTTTCAGAAAAGTTCTCTGTGTCACTCAGTGAATTGCTTCCGTCTGTTTTACATGGACCATACTCAACATATCATAAGCTGCCGATGGTTCTCCACCCCCCGCTTGTCCTCCTCCTGGTACGGTGGAGGGAATCGCTGTTTGCGGTGCTTCCTGACCTCTGGGTATTAGAACTGCATGGCTATACCCTTTGCTTTGTGACTGTGCAGTTCCTCCCGCTACAAGTGGACTATGTTTCCTCATTGAATTGCTGTGCGAATCAACCGTGTGATTCCATTTGGCTAATGGGGTGTGTGAGCATGCTCGCTCTGGATTGAGGCTCAAGAGGTACTGCATCCTTCTGTTCTTGCTCTTATGCTCTGGTTATCTGTATAAGAATAATAAGCACTGGATAACAAGCGGTCTAATAAGAATGACAAGAAACTTGGAGCTGACTTGAGCCTATCGCACAGGCTGGAGCCAAGCTCAGCTGATCAGACAAGCAGAGCAGAGCCACAGCCAGCTTAGGCAAGGGAAAAATAAATGTTTGCTGTTTCAAGATGCCATGTTTTCGGAAGGTTTGTTACATAGCAGTGTTGTGGTGATGGCTGACTGGTACAATTGCCACCTGAATTATCTTTCTGAGACCATCATGTGATTGTATTAGTCCCTGGCTTCATGGCTCCTTGCTGCTCATAGGACAAGTCCAAATTCTCTACCACGGCACTCAATGCCTCTTTCAGTCCATTTCTACCCTGAGTGTCAGTCTCTCTGCAAAACCTTCCCGACCTGATTGGTTCCCCTCCTTTGGGGTTTCTATAGCACTTCTGCTATCTGCTACAACACTTCTTATCCTACTGGATATCACTAGTATTGTATCTATCTTCCTGGGAAGACTGAACTCCAGAGTCAAGTCAAGAGTCAGTCCATTCACCTTTGAAGTGTCAGCACCAGCCTATCGTAAACAAATTGAATTTACTTCATAATGATTATAACCTGCTGGTTTTCATTGGGAACATCAATAAGACCATTTGCTTACAGACTCAAATGTTGTCTGAACATTTTTAAGAAAGTAACTTAGATCCCCCAATTTCCCAGTTCAGGAATCTAGGTTTACACAATGATCTGGGCTTCCGTAGGAGACAGACAGTGGTGCAAATACCATTGAAGGTCATGAAGATATGTTCTGAAAGCAAGGCCATGGCCCACTTAAGTTCTCCCTTGGGCTTTCAGCCTGATCCTTGCTCTAATGTTGACCCATGGCCACTGCCCAAATAGAGGGAGCTGAAAGCAGGCCGGAGTTTGATTTTCCCAGTTGATTTGGTCACAGTTTTGCCCGTAATAATGTTGCTATTTTCCTTGGACTGACTGTTGCAGACGAGTCAGATGGAACAGGGCTGTAGCCCTGGGATAGATCGATGCTATCGATCCTCAAGGCTCTGTGTCATTTCCAGGGGATTTGCTAAAGAAGCTACTTATGTTCCTTTTTCATTTTCACCAACTCATTACCAGCTGCTGCTGCCTTCATACATCTCAGCAACACCTGGAGGAGTGGAACATGACCATCCAGCTGGGGTTCGGACACCTTGCTTCAAAATTAAACACAAGACAACGTGCAGCCCACCAAAACCTGAGCCACATGAGGAAGTCAGGTCACACTGGCCCACAGGGGTTTGGTATTTTTTGTTTTGTTTTAAAAAGGGCAGCCTGGCCCTACACTAAGCAATTGATCCCCTGGCTTAACTTTTAAATTAAGACCATTGTAAATTTGGGAACTTGAGAGGACATAGAGAGGACACCCATAATACTTTGCAAATGTCAAGTGCCTCTCGATGTTGGTTACTTTTCAAAGGTAGCTAGGTTACAATGTACCGTGGTAATGAAAAAACCCTGTCAGGCCCACTCTACAGGGTTTTAGTCAATATACATAATATTATTGGGCTTTGCAAGGATTAAAGGTTGTTTCTCTCACAGCCTCACAATAGGGCTATTTTTTTCAACTGAAGGCACAAAAGAAACCCCCCTGTTTACAGAGGAGCCCAGGACATTTTGGGGCCCCAAGGCAGTTCTGACATCCCTTTGTGTACTTCCCCCTGCTGGTGGCTTTGTACTTAACCTAAAAAAAAAAAAAATCCAATTTCTTTTAACCTATAGACGCCAAGACTAAAAAAAAAAAAAAAAAAAAAAGAAAAAAAAAAGGACTAAGGAAAAATTGATTGGTGATTTATATTTATATTATGAGATTTATATTGTCCATGAGCCTTTTCTAGAGTACAGAAGTTATGGTTTCCTTCAGTTTGATTCTAAGAGGGAAAGCTTTTATGTCACTCCATCCTTCCCCTGCCCCTCCCCCCCAACCCTCACATCTCCTCAGTTAAGCCATATTTAGTGTAGCTTTGGAATCACTCATCTTGCAGTATGGGGTACCCAGAATGGAGCATAATACAGTATGGTCTTACCTAGAGTTATACATATTAGGAGGCTAGAGATAGCATTATGGGAAAATTCTATAATGTTTCATAACCATGCACAAATAAGAAAAAGGAAACTACTCAGTATTGTTTGGTCTACACAATGAAAAGGAATTCTAATCTGAAAAACCTCATGATAGAGAAGTAGTGATTAACCTGTCCAGTGAAATTTTATGGGTGAGGATTATGGAAAATAATCCTGAGCTGGCTCTAGGGAATGACCAACTAATTCTTGTAAGCATCTTTACAGTGTTCTATTGTGGTAAACACACATAACATAAAAGTTACCATCTTAACCATCCTAAAGTGCACAATGGAGCAGCATTAGGTCACTCACAAGGTTGTACAACCATTCATCACTACTCTCTAGCTCCAGAACTTTTTCGTCATTCCTGTACCTATTAGCAGTCTCTTCCCATTTCCTCTTCCCCCTCCCTCCTGGCAACTGCAAGTCTGCTTTATGTATTTATGGGTTTGCCTTTTCTGGCTATTTCATAAAAAATGGCATCACATAATATGTGGTCTTTTTGGTCTGGCTTGTTGTACTAAACATAACAATGTCTTCAAAGTTGCATCCATGTTGTGGCATTTGTCGTATTCCATTCTTTTTTATAACTGAATAATACTTCATTGCATGGATATACTACCTTTTGTTTATGTATTCATCTGTTGATGGACATTTGGGTTCTTGGACCTGACTTGAGTCTCTCTCTCTCTTTTTAAAAGATTTACTTATTCATTTTAGAGAAAGAGAGTGAGAGTGAGCATGAGCAGGAGGGGCAGAAGGAGAGGAAGAGGGAATCTCAAGCAGACTCTGTGCTGAGCATGGAGCCTAATGCAGGGCTTGACTGCATGACCCTGAGATCATGACCTGAGCTGAAATCGAGAATCTGATGCTTCTCTGACTGTGCCATCCAGGTGCCCCTTAGTTTATTTTCATTATAACAGAAATTCATATAAACAATATGCAGCTCAAATGTTGTTGTTGTTGCAGTTTTTAATGGTCATGTTATTCAGCATGTTTTACTCCTAGTAGACTGTCAACAGGTACTGTACAAGAGACACTCAATAAAATTGCTTGATAAGTTCATGTCTTTGCCTCTAAGGGCTGTGTTTGGGTGACTTGAAATGATGAAAGAATTATATGGAATAATTAGGGAATAATGTAGGTGATCCATGAATAAGTCATACTATGGAACCAAAAGGGAGTTAAGCCTTGGGGAAATCTGTTGACTGGGACACAATAGGTATCCAAGATGTGCCCAGTTGACAGCTAAGGCCCTTTTGGGCCTGTGAGGTCATTTGTCTGAGGGATATTACAATTTTCTATCACTGTTTCAAAAAATGGTTAGTGATAAGAAACATGAAATGAAGGGAATGGCCCATAGGACAGAGAGTAGGGAGTGCTGTGATGGCTGCTTCTGGACTGGTCCTATACAGGAGTCGAGGTTGGTGAGAGCTTGAAGGCTATTTTCTCCAGTTAGCCGGCTCCAAGGAAAATACATTTGAGGGAAAGCTAGGTGAAATGTAAATCATTAAAAAAAAGGAGTGGGCTTTACTGACAAGCAAATCTGAGAGGTGAAGTCTGCTAGGTTCAAGGAAGTTAAACAGGTCTTGGTATACAGGTCTTTGCAGAGCCTTTTAATATAACCATGTGCATCCTGAACCTCCAAGAGGCCAGATACACTATATGGTATTTTATGAAATTCTTTGACTGTGGAATCTCTCATTGCTGCTATTTATTGTATAGTGTTTGTGCTACACAAAGGTATCTACCTGCTGGAGCTGTTGGGAGCTGAAATGTATGTTTGCCACATAAAGGGACTGTGCAGCTGTGTTTACCCAGGGGGGTTTGGTTTTGTTTGTTTGTCTGTCTTCTAAGGATGGTCTCCATCTTCTAATTTTCATAAGATGCTCTGTAGGTAACAAGATCCCTATACCCTTTTTGGTGGAATACTGTGAATGGATGTGTTTGTGTGTGAGAAGGAGGATGTGTGTATGGAACAAGAATGTTCTAGGGAATTGCTGGGCATATCCTAATGGATACAACAAGGCTGTAGTCCAGAAGCACTGTTCCAACAGCAATGTAATTACTATAGACCAGATGTTTGTGTCTCTCCCAAATTTATATGTTGAAACCTAATCCCCAATGTGATGGTAGGAGATCCTTTGTAAGGTGTTAGGTCAGGAGAGTAGAATCCTCCTGAGTGGGATTAGCGCCCTTATAAAAGACATCTCAGAGTGAGGACACAGTGAGAAAGGACCATCTCTGAACCAGGAGGCGGGCCCCAACCAGATGCTGAATCTACTGATGCCTTGATCCTAGACTTCCCAGCCTCTAGAACTATGAAAAATAAGTCACTCAGTCTATGGTACTTTTGTTACAGCCACCCCAATGGACTAATACAGGAATGCAAAGGTTGATCCCTCGGGCCACTGTACCTTGGAATTCATTAGGGACCAAGGAAGCAGAGCAGAACCCCATTGTTGTAATTGAGCCACCTTATCTGAGGTCCTGGACATGCCTTCAATCTGACTTTCCTAGAAGATTGAGCTTGAGGCTAAGCTTTCCTTCTTGGTCAGGATATGGGGCCTTAGGGAGTCCAGGATGAGGGTCTGGGAGACTAGAGGCAGGGAAAGAGCTGACTGAATGCTATAGGATGAGGTATACACTAAAAACCCAAGACCACAGAGAGAGATGGGATGACATCACCTCAGTGTAATGGACGGGCCAGGAAGTCTTTAGGGAGATGCTGAGCTGGGCACTGAACTGGACACATTAATTCTCACCTCTGTGCTTCCTCCACTCAGAGGTCACTGATGTTCCAAATGAAAAGAATATCGGAACACTAAGGGATTATGAGATTCCTTCTGAATCAACTCAGAATGATTAAATTATTTTTGATATTGCCTAGTTTCGTTGTATTTATATTTGAATTCTCTGAAAACTGGTACTCCATGTGGGATACTTCTGAGAAGATCTGACTAATCACAACATCCCAACCCATGGCCATAATCATAATGGAAAACAGGGTTTACTAGATAAACATGCTTCTAGGATTACAAAATTGGTGGCATTAAAGCCAAATGCCTCATAAATAAAAGTAATTCTGTATGTCAGGTTGCTATCTGTGTCTTGTCTTATAATTTATAACTATATATCTGTATCTGTGATTTTTTTTCACATAAAAGATATGTGATCATCATAAACAATTTGGAAAAAAAGAAGAAAATAAAAACCCCTGAAATACTTTTATTCATGGTTACAATCTTGATGTCTATATTTTATGCACTTTTATATGTAAGTATTTATTTTCTTTTTACAGATTGTTCACATATGAGTATACATTTTATACATTTTACTTTTGGGTTGCACTTTTATAGATTGAAAAATAAAATTGGGATCTCTTATCTATGCTATTTTTTTAACTTAAAAAAATTACTTTATGTATTGTATATACTTTCCAGGTCTTTAAATATCACTTCACAACATGGCTGTCCAGTATATGATGGTATGGACAGACTAAATTGTATTTGATAGAACCCCTATTTTTGGATTTTCAGGTTATTTAAAAATTTTCTCTATTATATGAAACTCAGTGATGAACCTTCTTCTCCCCCATGTCTGATTGTCTCCCAGAAACCTCTCACATCTTTTTCTTATGCTCCTCAACACTGAACACTCTGAAGTCATCACTGATGGCTATAATTATTTTCTATAGATGAACAAGATACTTACTAGGTGTGAATAATCTCTCCTCATAGGAGTGTCATACACTAAGATTGACAATACAAAAAGGCATATTGAAAATACAGGGCTTTAAAGTATTACTTTCTCTTACAATGTAAGAAAATGCAAAATAAAAGGTGGGTTTAGCAGCACAACATGTATACAAAATGCCCAGAAATTTTTCTTGTTCAAATCAGCCACATATTGAGCTTTGAGGTCGCTTCTCTGTGGTTATATCAATTTTCTTGAACATGGAAATTTCCAAGGACAGAGTCATGGAGAGCAGGTCGACCTCACCTAAGCAAGACAAGTCAACTCAAATAAGTAATATTCCTCAAGTGTTGTTTCTAAGTGCCTTGCATTGTATCTCTAGGTGTGGCCTGTGAAGGAAGAAGAGCTTTTGTAGAACTGTGGCCAACAGAGTCTTGTTTATAAGAAAAAGGACTCCATGTTGGCAGACTCATGAAAGGCTGTACCAACCACCTAGAATTTTTTGCTAACGAGAAGTCTCTTGGGTATCTTTAAGTGCAAGCCAGTGAGTGCAAGCCCAAATATTTCAATCAAACGGATATAGATAGTAAGGCACAGAAAATAGGCACAAAAATCAGGAAGATGATTGCTTCACATGAATACAGACTACCTATGACGTCCAGAGCCTTCAGCTGGAGAAGTCTGAATGGTGGAGGGGCTGAACTGTACAATACTTGAACTTGGAGGTTTCTCTTCAAGCTTACGCTAGCTCTTCTAAACTTCAGTCGTTTGACTGTCACCTTCATGATTCTGTCCTATTCCTGTATCACCTTCACTGTGTCTTCACGCTTTTCTTTCAAAAGACTCACAATTCTACTTAAGTGGACTTAGCCTCATCCTGAGACACCATCCATGAAAACATGAGATTGTGTAGTTATATTTTTATTATGCATAAATGTTAATTTTTTGACATATTGTTAGTGTTCTTCCAAACATGGCCTTTCATCCCTCAGGTATGCATTCCACACTTGAAGAAGTACTGGTGTAAGGAAAGCCCTTTTCGGACAGATACAGAAAATATGACTATTTACAATAGAGAGCAAACATTTGAGATCTGTTCTTCTGAATATCCTCATAGGGTATAAATGAAGCCGGGTGTAAGGAGATTTGAATATATGACTGGAGGTCAGAGTCACAACAAGCTGTTCAATTATGGGTATAAAGATACTAACTCGGCTCCCTGATGTCAGGTGGACCATTAACATTGTGTTATACAATACATTGTATGATCCTAGCAGAGATTGACTACTGGCCCATGTGGTCTGTGATCTGACCCAACATTGTATTCTTTATCTCTGGGCTCACCTTTCTGTTTATGGGATAGAAACTCCTGAAGCAACACCCACTTTGCTGACTACTTGGACTGGCAGTCATTCTCCATTCCCTGGGCAAGCCCCACTGACAGATGCCCACAGTACCCCATGGCATCCCAGAGAATAATCTACCCCCTGATGCACCTGAGTAGTCCTTCACCAGCTGAGTTGTACCCTTCTTAAGAGTCAGTTGTGTTTGTCCCCAGCCTTTTTTATTAAAGTCATTCTTGCTAATGAAATTCATAATTAAATAAAATATAAGCCAGAGATATATGGATGCAAGAAGAGTTGTTTCTCTGATGGCTAAGCTAACTCTATGAAAACGCTCAGGTAAGTCACTGACAACTGCCATATAGGTAGGACAAATGTAATGGAAGGATTCTTCACTCTGATGGCCTCTTGAATGCCTTAAATTCTCCCTTCACTTCAAAGACTAGAAACTGTAGACAAGCAATAGCACAGTGGTTTATGCAAAAAAGATGTATGTGGTTTACATTTAAAATGCTTAAAGTACATGTTACATGCACATATAATCTGCCTACTTTAGCCAACTTTTACAATTTACAAGCCAACTACTGGTTCTTTAGAGCCTTACCTATAGGTGAACATGACAGTCATTTTCACAGCTGAGCCTGAAATACTGTTTGGGTCGTATGTGTCCTGGCCTTGGCCTGTCTCATAAGATGTGAGCTCCTCAAGGACAGGGCTTCTATCTTAGCCATCTGTGCTGATTACATGGAGCTAAGGCCTTGTAGCTGCTGATCAATATTCTTCGAATTGAGCCAAAACGTCTTTGTTCTCATTAATTTGAATTCCTTCAAGTTGACCATACTTCCCCACCCTGATCCAGAGTCATTTTTCCCAATGGCCACATAACTCAGCATGTCTGGGATAAAGAAATGCCTGTCACTGTGCTGTCTACTCTGCCAGGATTGGCTAGTAAGAGGAAAAGCAGAGGAGGGGACTTCTGGCGGCCTTAGCATGACTGAGGTATGGCTTGGCCAATTAAGTACTTCATACCAAAATATTCCACGAATGCTATAGGATGGAGAAGTAATTCATCACATATATTTAAAGTTGAATTTACTGATATTTTATGGTATTGGATATTATTTCTATTAACATTTTATGCTGAAATTACAGAATGATTCGTGAGTACTGAATTTTTGATTGCTTTTACACTTTCTGGGACACTATTAAACTTGATTTACGTTAATAGCACTGTAAGAAGATATTAACAATGAAATTTCCAAAAGCACTTAGCATCTCATAATTGGAGTTAAATGACAAAAAAAATGAAGGGATAATAAAGTAAAGAGAAAAAAGGAGAGAGAAAGTTTTGACAATATTCTTTTTAACCTGTGGTTCTTAATAAGATTTTTGCAGGAATTGTTTTAGGTTAGGAAAGAATCAAATCTCCGATCAAGACAGATGACACTGATTTATTAGAAGAGTTTTATAATACAGAATAAAGACCTGGCTCCAGGTAGAGAGTACAGAATTTACTACTTCTAAGAGAGGAAAATTTCCTGATTTCCAGAATAGGGAAGAAACTTCAATTACCACCTTTTTCTTCTTTCTGTCCACGGTGACTAGGAGATAATCTGTTTTTTTTTTTTTTTTTTTTTTTTTTAAAGGAACTGATTTAGTCATAACTGCTGGATTACAGAGAGGCAGACAATAAAGGTAAAGACATCAGAGTTAGAACAATGACAATTACTATAACAAATTTGTTGAGCCCTTATTACACATAGGTTCTGTGCTAAGCAATTTATACATATTATCTCATTTAACCTCCTCAGCCTCCCTATGCATTAGATAATATCATTGTCTCCACTTCACAGCTAAGGAGAGATTCAGAGAAGTTGAATGACTCTAGCAAAGCAACAACACTAGGATTTGAACCCAGGCAGTTTGGCGCCGGAGTAGGTCCTGGCTGGCTTGAGCATAACTAAGTTAAAAGTGATCTGGTGAACATCAAAGCCACATCATGCATAGCTTTTGTTAGTGCTGGGTGTTTTTGCCTTCATGGGCTCTTTCCTACCTAAACAATTATTCAAACTTCTATTTTATGACTGCACTGACATTAAGATAAATATATTAACAGTAGATATTAAAGCATTTTCTTTGAGTGGGGTGCCTGGCTGGCTCAGTCAGTAGAGCATGTGACTCTTGATCTCAGGGTTTTGAGTTCCAGCCCCAGGTTGGGTATAGAGATTACTTAAAAATAAAAAACTTGGAAAGAGTCCATCTTCTCTGACCAAAACCTTTACCATTTTAATGACTTTAGAAGAAATTAAGACATTTCTGTGGGCCCCTAAAAGTGTTGTGGGCCTTAGGTGCTGTGTCTCCTGAGCCTCAAGAAGAAGTTGGCCCTGGTTAGCCTGGCAAAAAAATCAAGACTTGAACATGGAAGCATGTAACTTCATTTCTGATTACAATGGGATCCAGCAAGCTATGGTGATGGGACATATGGAAGTAACATGATAAGAAGAATGAAGTGATTTCCATCCGCCTCGGTTTTTTGGAGGATACATGGCTCAGGTCCTTGTCTGCTCTTTGAGAAGTGTAACTCCAGAACCACTGAGGTCTCTATTGGATTTATCCTAAAGAATACACTTAAATTTAGTTAAACACACACAGGCAGACAAACAGCCAAACTTGGATCCTTAATTTATAATACTGGCTACAAATTAACAGAATATTAGAGATGGCTAGTGCCAAAGACAATAACATTGACTACTCTTCGGATTCTGACCCAGGCTGTTTGGGAAGTGATTCCCTGCAAACACAGAGAAAAGTCCACCAAATGCCTTAGTCCTCACTCACAGCAACAAATGGCAGTTTCTGCCCCAAACAGAAATGAGATTCATCCATTAACATTTTTCGCCAACCCAATAATGCTTCACTGACCCATTTTCTTGGATGCTAACAAACTAGGGGTCATTCTGAGAAGACGCTGAATCTCCAGTTTTGGTCCAGACCTGACTGCCTTCTGAATAAAAGTAATAAGGAAGAAAAATCTATTTTTACTTCCCAAATTGCTGCTCGGACCGCCAACCTGGATACAAGGTAAGTCCAAGCAAGTATGACCACATTACCACGTTAGGGTTTAGTGTCTGCTTTGCTTTATGATAAAAAATAATCCCAAGTTAACTCTGGTTGAATTGGGTCACTTGCATGAAGTTTTCTCAGTGGTAGACACAACATCCTGAATGAGATTTATGTGTAAGACATTATCTGAAATTTCCCTCTTTTAAAGCCATGGTTTAAGAGGGAGTAGAAATGCATACTTCTATTAAGCAAAGAAAATATCCCAGGAATTCAAGATAAAATATTTTCCTTGCAGTTTTTAACTCATTTAAAATCATGCGATTTTACTGACTTCTTTAATTTATAAGACTCTTAAGCCAGAGAACAGATAACGAAGTGTAAAGCATTTATAGACTTCATTAGGAAATTGGGCAGTATTTACCTTAAAAATGATTGAGAATGTGAATCTGGGATTCTGTTAAGATCATAGCCAACAAAAGGCACAAAGTAAAAGGTAACCGATAAGCAAATGATAGATGATTGAATGGATAGATACATGAATAGATTAATGAATAGATAGAAAAACAGATGGATAATACAGATGAATGAATTAATAGAGACACAAAGGATAGGCAAGTAGATGACAGATAATAGAAAGATATTCATAGATCAATACCTGGTTAGAAAATGGATAGCTAGACGCACACGGATGAACAGATGACTGGGAAGCAGAATAAAGAGTTGATATATAAATGAATATAGTTAGATGAATGGAGAGATAGATGCTCAAGATTGATGAATGCAAGGATAAATTTGGAATGAAGTTGCAGATAGATATAAGAGTACAATATCACGATTGTCCCCAACTAGAATGGAATACCAATGAAGATAATGACATTTCTCTTCATGGAGCCATTTTAAATAATTTAACTATTTTGGGGGAAGTATAGGCTGGAAGCAGGAAATCAGCCAGTCTCTAGGAGCCCTGAAGTTTCACAATAAACGTCTCAAAGACAGGAAGAAAATACATGGGTGTGCCATGATTGAGCCACTCCTGCATAATGCTCAATTCTGGTCCACTTGGCCTCTTGGATGCACATTGGAACAATGAGGGATGCACATAGTGGAGGGTGCACAGAGCAGCCTTCGTGCATCCTTGGTAAGGCACAAAAGTCCTGCCTTTTTGCCTTTTTTTCAATTCTGATGTTCACATATACCTTCAGTGGTCAACCCACTCAGGAAGGTCTGATGTTGTAATTAATCCATGTCCCAAGAGGATGTAGTATCTGCAGAATTTATGAGTGGGTTTGGGCTGCTGTGATGAGTAGGGGCACCTCAGCTCATGTGATATAAATTCCTCTGCTAATTGGATTGCTGGAGCTAATCAGAAGCCAGAATGGGGATAAAAAACAAAAAACAAAACAAAAAAACAACCCATGTTCCTCCTCCTGCTGCTGCTGCTGGCTGATAAAGCATACAGCTCCTTTCAGGACAGGGGGTGCTGGAATTGAATCCTCTTGCGGAGGTTCCCCCTGTAGATGGCTATCTCAAAGGTGACATACCCGTTCTGTCGCCAGGCCAGCAGGAGATAGAGCAATGAGAGAAAGGAATAGAATGATCCCAAGGAGATTTTACCACTGAACCACAAAAACAGAGTGGGGGAGAGATGAAAGAGTAAGAAATCAAAGGGGGACATCCACATGGCCTGAGAGAGCTAGAAGCTTTTTTTCTGAAATGAAGTGCCACTCCCTGGGACATGTGAGCCTGCCTGGCATCCACTTGGGAGTATAGCTTCAGGAGGCCTCGTCTCCACGGCCAAAGCCAAGGGGAGGGTGCGCATGGCTCTCACTACTAGAGCTGATGATGCAATGCAGGAGGCTCAGTGGAAGGGATGCGGCTCTGGGATAAAAGCCCAAGGTCCCAAACTCCTTGCCTACTGGAAAACCATTGGCGTAGAGCGCTCTGAGGGAATGCTTCCTCTGCTCCTGCTCTTTCTAGGTTTCGGATGAGGGCAGGACAAAGCAAGTTTGTGTTCAATGGCCCGTGTACCTTTCCCACCAAGAACAAATGGTCCATTCCAGCTGCCGGAGCGGAGCCTGTGTCCTGCAGGGCACTGGTTAGACCTTGGCGCCCTTTCTTCTTTCTCTACCCCTTCTTTATGGACGAAAATGCATCCCTAATATTTGGTTCCACCAAGCTGAGCGCCCTGCAGTTCTCTTTAAAGTCCTCTTTTTGTCTCTCCTGCATTCTTTCCTCCCTGTGATTGCTACTTCTTTGGCCGCATTTCTTCTGGAGCCCTCGACATACACTAAATCCTTAGCCATGATGAGTAGGCGGCAAGCCCCTCTTGCACACAACAAAGACTTCTATTTTTTTTCTCTCTCTCTATCTTTTGGGCGACACGATAAAAAATAACCCTGTATTTATGCAAATTGCAAAGTAGCGTGTGATAATGAAAACAAAACAGTGCTGGCCCGCAGCCAAGACATGGCACTGACGGGGGCTCCCGACCATTTGGCTCTTGATTCTTCGGGGAGAGCAGCTGTAGAGAAAGGAGACTGCACAACAGCCTCGGCACACGCGCACTCACACGCGCACACCCTCGTTCGCACGCATTCCGGTACCGTCACCTCGGAGCCAGCAAGACCTGGGATCCAAATGAAGTTCTGCTTGCTACCGCCACGAGCACTCCAGCGTCGTCCCCCACGAGCCTCCCTGCCCCCTGCTCCTGATTCCCTTTCAGGAATTTACAAACATTTTCCGCAGATCAATATCTGTATTGATTATTCATTGTGAGTGAGTCGTGTGTCTTTGGTGATCCAGCTTGCAGAGGTAGCAGCCAAAGCCTGCTGCAGGGGAAAAAAAAAATAACAGGAGGCGAGAGGGACCCAGCTCTTGCTGGGTGTGCGGCTGACGGCAACACAGAAAGGAAGAGAAAAAGAGGAAGGCGCTCGAAGGCGAAGGAAGGGACCCGGGGTGGAAGAGCAAGAGGGAGCAATAGCAAGAAACACCAAGTGGCGATGGGCGTCTGGGTCCCGGGATCTCGGTGGCTTGGAGGAGAGCCCCATCCTGGTGTGCTGCTCTGTGCCTCACGCAGCGGACTCCCTCTGCTCGGGGACTGAGACGTGACTCACGGTTTTGGTATCTCCTACGTAAGAGCTTTGGGGGGATTCCTTGGCTTGCTGACAACGGAAGGAAGAAAGCAGCACCAGGGAGGTAAAACACGATTGCTTCCAACTGCCTTGCGGAGGATACGCAGTCGCTTGGTTTGGCTGGAACAGCTTGCTGCTCTCTGATGGCACGCGGAGGGAGAATAATTAAAAAAGCCAGCATCACTTACTAAGTGAGTAAACACAAAGCCGTTCCAAACGTGCTCTCCAGCTAATGAGAAGCTGTAATTTCTTATACTTCAAGGCAAAACAAGACAGTGATGGGGCTTAGTGGAGTGTGTGTTTGCGTGGATATGGAGGTGGGGGTGGTGGTGGTGATGGTGGTGGAGATAAATCGACTAATTGTTGGCAATGTTTAAAAAAGGGATTACAGGAAAAGACAGTGAAATGATGACAGGAAAACATCTTGGACCAGAGCCAAAAAAAAAAAAAAAAAAAAATCGAGGCAAATCAAGTCTGCAGCTCAGAGGAAACACCCCTTACTCCTGTCGGAGGCTCCGATAGGAATTGCCCGGGGTTCCTCGGCCAAATATGGAATATTGTGCGGGCACCAGGGGACAGGACCAGGGACCACCGGTGTCCCCAGGAAGGAGCCACGGCATGCCAGGTTACACAGCTATGCCACACTTTAAGGAAACAAAACAGTAAAAAAAACAAAAAACAAAAAACAAAACCAACCTGTCCTTTCCTTTTAATTGGAGCTCCTGCTTGTTCAAAATTGCTCCAGTTTATTAAAAGCAACCCCTAAATGTGCCTTCTGATAATAGGAGCTGCTGATTCTCTGTGTGTCTCCAGGAAGCTGCTGCAAGGTTACAAAAATATTCTGGAAAAAAGGAGGTTGAGGAAATCCAGTTTTCCGTAGACTGGGCTTCTGGCAATCATGCCAGGCGATTGTCTTTGCCATTTGAACCGCCATGTGAATGGGGGAGATAGTTTGGGGTTCCTCTTCTGTTGTCACCTGGCCGTGGCTTGGTGAATCCCAAACGGGTCACCAGTAGGACCCTTTTAATACAGGTTTCCAAACACACATGACAAGGTGGAGACCTCAAGGAATAAAGTGATGAGCTGGATCTTCTTTCTTTCTGGGTATTCAGTTAACCGAGCTATCTGGTCCTTTTTCACATGAATGGAGTTGGTTTTTTTTTTTTGTTTTTTGTTTTTTTTAAGGATTTCTGGGACTGGAAGGTCAATAGATAAGATGTCCTCCTTCTGGTTGGGGTTTGATTCTTCATGTTGCTTTTTAAATGTGGACTCCCCAATACATGGCGAATTTCTGGAGCAGGAGAAATCTATCCTGCAGAAGTGTGCCTTGGACACCAAAAGGAGGAGGAATTAAGCCAGTCATGGATGACTCGGGCACCTTGCGTGGCATTTCTTCAGCATTCATAGAGACCTGTGTCTATAGTGTTTATGTGTGTGTGCGCCTATGCTTGTGTGTGTGTGTATGTGTGTGTGTGTGTGTGTGCGTGTGGATGGTGGCACTATGCGTGGTGTGTGCTTACCTATGTGTGGCTCTGTGTCTGTGTGTCCCTCCGAGAGGGAGGGAAAAAGAGAACGAAGTCGGAGCAAGAGAGAATGCTTGGGCATTTCTGTAATTCATGCCGAGAATGCTCAACGCTGTGAGGCAGACAGCCACCCATGCCCGGGCTCTGCGGCTCTGGAGGGCCTGTACAGACCTGATCTGAATGTTAAATGCAAGAGAAGAAATTAGCATACTAACCAAGGATGTCAACCCCTCCTTGCGATCAGTAAATGGCCATCTACTCTCTTTAAAGCCGGCGTCGCCATGCGCGCCAGCCACTTAACCATGTCCTCTGTTAGGTCCTTTTTTGTGTTTGTTTTTTTGTTTTTGTTTTTTGATGAAAGACTGGAAATTCATTAATGAGGAGGGAAGGAAGGGCTTCAAGGGGCTGTAATGAAAACAAATGATCCTCTTTAAACCTCATGACGGCCAAAGCCGGGGTGGGGTGGGGGTTGATTTCTGCTCTGGGGCTGGAGAATAGGAAATTCCACAGACAACAGACCACTTGATGAGAGCCCAAGAATGCACTGCTTGGGAATTTCTTCTCTGTGGCAAAGACCAGCCATGGCCAGTATGTCTGTATTAATAAAACTTAGAGATGAGCTTTATCTTCCTAACTCTAAGTGTGGTCTACCAGATGTCTTTCCATTCCATCAGCGGTTATCAAATTTTCTTGACCTTGTGAGGATAGGAAGAGCCTTTTGGGATCTTCTGGCAAATTGCCTCAGCTTCTGAAGTAATACAAATTTTTCTTTTGGGCTATGCATTAGACTCTTCCCAGAGGAAGTAGCTGCTTTTATTTTAATCTCTATCATACGCTCACAAGGAAGATTTGACTTGTACTTCTGCAGAGCCCCATAGTAATACAGATAGAATGCTGTTTAAGAGCTAAGAATTGGGCAGGCACTCGCTACCAGTATTCGGGCTGGGAAAAGTTTGTTTCCTTTTTCTTTCTCTTAGCCAATCTATCCTTGGAAACAAACTTCTTCTTTTCCTTTGTATTGTGCATTGTACTGGTTTGCCTTATACCAGGGGTCATACTGTCCGACATACTTCAGGGACCTGCGGGCACCAGCCTGAGGAGGCAATAGGGAAGAGTAGAGCTTGGGATGAAGTGGCAACAGAGCCACTCACTTCTGTTAAGGGGAAGAAAAGCTGTGCTTTATGTTGCCTCATCTTCCAATGTTTTAAGGGGCGGTAGGTATTGGTAGTGTGTTTAAATATAACTATATTGATTTTGAAATACTGGCTCAAAGTTTGTTTTGTTTTTTCTCTCAATGATCTTTGGGTCAAACAAAATATATTTTTGAAGGTGGTCTTGGTCCATAGCATGCCACTTTGCAATCTATGCTTTGGTTCAAAATACCTAGCATCTAAGTATGTTCATTTTGTTTTATATTTTCTTGATGCCCAGTCTTTCTATGAAATATTTTAGTTTGTTTCAGTTAAAAATATATAGATATTAGCAACTACAAGGCGAATATCAATGGGACTGTATATATTGTTAGACCAAGAGGAAAGTGCTAATTTAAAACAATAAAGAGGGGATGGTGTACTTGCCCTGTGGTCACTGGCATCTTAGCAGGCATGATGAAATGCCATCTTTTTCTAAGGTAGTGATCTCTACAAAGATATTTTTTTTAAAGATTTTTTTTTTATAAAGACCATAACTAGGAAGATTAAATACCTAGAAATGTATTTGCATATTTTCATATGTATCTCCATCTTTTGTTACCATTAGTGATTAGTGCTTTGCTAATATTTAAAGGAAATTAAAATATATTTTTCTTCTTATTCATCCACAGAACTCTACATCTCAAGTGGGTAGGAAAAAAAGATAGAAATCCCCAGAAGAGAGATCCTGCATATAGTTTGGAAGTTTTCCCATGGCACCTGAAATAACCTCAGCAGGAAGAGACACCTCAGCAAATGGTAAAGGGCAGCAAGAAGGGCCCCCTCTTCTCATACAATTTTAACAGGGTCTTGCAATTTCCAAAGTGCTCTCCATGCATATTATCCTGGTTAATTCTCACTAGAGCCTGGCAAGGCAGATAGTATTGAGCTTATTTTACAGATGAGGACACTCAGGCTCTGGGAGGTGATAAAACTGTATAAGGTTGAAAACTAGTAAGAGGCATTCATGGATCTTCTGAGTCTTAATCTGATGCCATTTTATTATTCTTTGTAGGTTCTCCTAGGAATGTCCTCTTCAGAATCTCTCACCCGAGGCTTCTTCTGTTCTCCATCCTCTCTCATCCCCCTACCGGACACCCTTATTACACAGTTTTCATCTTGGAATCTGTGTAATTGGTAGTCACGTGCAATTTGAAAGTGCTCCTTACATCCTGCCAGCAATTAAAAGCCACTGCTCAGTTCCAACTGGCATTCGCAGAAACCATCTTTAGCTTTCCATTCCTGTTATCTGTGCCTATCTCTCTCCTTCCCTCGAAAGTCAAGTTTACCCACAGACTGGCCTACATTTGCCGTTTTTAGTGCTTCACTTTCTTTTGCATCTCTAACAAAGCCCTCTGCTTTCATTTCTACTCATTCAACTGTGCTTTCCTTCCCTGCAGTTAAATTCTGTTGATCACCCCCTTCTCCATGATACTCTTCTCCTCTTTCCTATCTGACACTATTCTATGCTGGATTTCCTCCTTCATGTATGGCTGCTTCATCTCAGACTTAGTGTCTTTTTTAACACCTTTAATATCAGTACTCCCCAAAAAGTGTTTCTTTGGTCCTCTTCTATTCTCAACTGGACATACTTTGCCTTGTATAAACGTAAACCCTTGATTTTGACACTCATCTATAAACTGATCATCTCCTGGAATTCTCATCTCCAGGTCAAACCACTCTCCTGAGCTCGGCTCTGGGTATCTGGCTGCTATCAGCTTGGGCAGTCCTAACTCAATACACTCCTAACTCCTCATCATCCCCAAACCCTCTCCTCCTTAAGCAACCCTTCTCCCGCACACCTTTCATTGCAACACACTCTTCAGGTTTTTCTAATTCAGCTTTCCTAATTCCTCTCTAACCATTCTCTTTTACCACATTCTGACCACTCCTTTCTTGGTTTATTTCTCCACTGGCTTTTCTACCAGCCCAGCTGTTCTCTTCATTCTCAGAGGAGCCTAGCCCACAATGCATTCTCTGTATGACTTCTAATTGATCTACAGAAAGTGCAAATAGAACTATTTCGCTTGCCTCTATGAACCTTCAGTGGATTTGAGCTTTCTAACTTGGGCTTCAAGGCTCCTCATGATGAAGATCTTGCATCTTCCCAGCCCTCTTTCCTAAAATTCTTCCATTTCCTACTTTGTGCTACAGGTCACGGAATACCCATGACTATTTTATGCCTCGAGGGTTTCATACAACGTTCCCACCTCTTGGATGTTCACCTCTACTTCTGTCATTTGGTCAACTCTTTCACCGTCAAGATTCTGTTCCAGCAAGAAGCATTACCCTCTGCCCCAAACCGCCACAATAGGTTATGTGCTGTCACAAACCCCCTACCCCGGCCTCCTGTCTCACAGCATTTTTTCCACTGGCACAATAATCAGGTTCTTCTCTTTGGACTATGAGACCCTGGAAGGTAGAGACCATGACTTTTATTTCTGTGTTCCCAGAACACAGCACAGGTTCTACTATATACTGGGTGTCTAATAAATTAATGTTACTATTTTTATTCTGAGTATCATAAATGCTATTTTTTTTTTTTTGCTATAAGATTACGGGTCCCCCAAATCATCAAAATGAGGGAAATACAGCAACCGTTTCCCATGGTGAAAAAAGATTTCCTAGGGTGCAATTCTCACTTACATCAGTTTTTTGACTTCTGTCAGGTGAGAAATGAACACTGGGGTGGTCTTTAGGTGTTTGCTGATGTGGTAGAGACTTTGGAGTTAATTAGAAGCTTTGGCTAAAGCTGAACTTCCTTTGCAGAGTTCCTGGAGGAAACGCTAAATTAACAGTTCAAGGTTACTATTAGAAAAATAGCCTGTTTCCCTTAGGTTATGCCTCAGGGAGCTTGTTCTTCTCCCTGCCATTTCTAAGATGTTTCCACTTTGCTTTGGACCTGGCTATATCTGCCACATTAAACCTGGTCTTTCTAACAAAGGTAAAAATCCCTTGAGGTCAGACTGCTAAATGCTTCTTTTGCATATCTTCCAATAGCACTAGGTTTTGGCACACTCAATTAATACTGGTTGAATTGAATAGGGATGAAAGCTGCCTACCATAGGAGGAAGAATAAGGATGGCTTTGTAAATTCCCATCTTCCATGAAGCAGAAAATGGCATGAAATCGTTAGGTCCACAGTCCCCTGATAGTCCCAAGAAATAGCTCAAGACATCATTAAGAATTCCTAAAGTTGTAAATATAGCCAGTTCTCATTTTTCATGGTAGTTATGTTCTATAAAGTCCACAGAGACTCTGAATTAGTAAATACTGAACTGTTGCTCCTAGGAGAAGTACAGGGTTAGGTTCCTTTGAGCCTCTGGTTGTCATATTTTTGTCAAGTGATCAATGCATAGCCTTGTTTTATGTGTGTTTCTGTTTAAAGACACCTTATTTAACCTTATTTAAAAATTCTTTTTTCTTAAAAAAAATTTTTTTTTAAGTAGGCTCCATGCCCAGTGTGGACCCCAATGCAGCACTTGAACTCACAAACTTGAGATTAAGACCTGAGCTGAGATCAAGTGTTGGACACTTAACCAAGTGAGCCATCCAGGCACCCCTAAAGATATCTTATTTAATATATATTGTTAGTTCATTAGTATTGAACTCATGGCTAATAGCACTATAACTCTTGCCTGGTGGAAGCTTATCTAATACATGTGCTTTCTCGGTAAGTCACATCACAGCCTGCTCTCACTTAATAACACTATACACTTCTGCATTTATGATTAGGAGTCATTTTATACAGTAAACCAAAAGCACAAGGTGTGAAATATGTAGCACTAAATACACAGGGAATAAAACACCTGTCTACAGTATGAAAATTCAAACAGGAAAGCAGAGTGTTGCCTCATTCAACCTCGGCTGGAAATGTACATGCAGGGGGACTCAAAATTTTTCCTTCTCTGTACATATCCACAAATGACCATGAAAGCACTGCAAGTATTTCTGTGTGGGTTACAAATAAATTGAAGTGAGGAGGTGAATTTGTAAGTATAGAATCTGTGGATGAAGATTGACTGTACTACCAGAGTATATTGATAAAACATTAGAGCTTTTGCTTATTTCCAAGTAGAGGCTATGATGACCTTGTTCCAAGCACAATTCTGACTTTGGAGTTCATTCCTTAATTTTACAAAACTTCTTTCTGGCAAAGGATCACCTTCGTTTTCTTGTAACTCTTCACATACGTAATTACCACTCACTAGAAGTTGTCAGATTGTTGGGGGTGGGATGGCACATTTTCCCCAAAGAAACAAAACTGGTTTACTCTGATAACATGTGAAGGCTGGGCAATTATTTAGACTTCATTGCCAGGTAGGTGAAATCTCCCACTACCACCCCACCCCCACCCGGTGTTTATGATTTAAAGGTGGCCTCAGCAAAATTACAATTGACTCATGTTAGGTATCTTTGCCTATATTAAGAGGATTTTATATGACTGTCTTAAAAAGCCATTCTTTTGAGCTAAGTCTTGCCCTCTTTGGGTCATATCTTTACTTATATTTCATCTTGCAAGCGGCTGCTCAGAAGTTCTATTTTTGCTGTTTTCTTATTGATTCCCATCGGGTTGCAAAGAATGGATGAAGAACTCTATGTTACCCTTTCACACAAGCCAGAGGCACAGACACATAAGCGTTTTAGAAGTCAGGAGAAGGGGTAAATCAGGAATTTAGAGTGTAGAGGGAAGGGAAAGCTTGGCAAGATTTCAGATCTTGAGTGATGAGAAGAGGTTCTGGAACTTCTTACGGTGTCTCACTACAAGTGAGCTTGGAGGTGGTTCTAACAGGACTGGAATCTCAGCTCTGTTATGTATTCTTGCTGCCATCCTAATGGAATTGGATAATTGCACTGAGAGCGGTTCCCTCTTCTGGGAAATGGGGACCATGAGACAAACCTCCAGAAATGTCTGTGAGGACTAAACGAGATAATGTTATGTAAAGTGCTGAGCTTGAAGTCTGGCAGAAAATACTATGAAAATGAGAATTGGTAATTGTTGCTTTTGTTACAATTTTCTAGATTCCTAACTAGCCATCTGCCCTGACATCTGGATAGTACATAGTCGTGGAAACATGGAAGACCAGAGTTGAAAGACCTGATCTAGGGCAACTTCCATTTGTGCAGAAGCTACACAGGATTAACCACTGTACAGGCTGAACAGGATTAGCCAGTGTAGCATTCCACAGCTAGTTAGGGCAGAATCAAAAGTGGAACACAGCTCTCTGAAGTCCAGTTCACAACTATTCAGTGAAGTCCTTTGTGCCCATGTTTCCCTTCTAGAACCTCTTTTTACAAATATCATCTGTCTCCCACCTTTTCTTCCTTATCCAATAGACTGGTAACCATTGCTCTATGGATTATTATCTTCTTTGGCAGACTTGCTGCTAGTAGCAACAGCAAATAGAGTATTTTAGAGCAGGAATCGCTGAGCATAATCTCTTCATATTTTTTGACTGTATATAAAAATATAAATATCTATCTATCTATCTATATATATAGCTATGAACAAATCATATTCCCAGTATAATAATGTAATACAAAGCAAAAAGAATCACAGAAGCTACAGAAGGAATGCTCTTTTAAAAAGGGTTTGGTTATTTTGTAGTTCTCTGCAGTAATTTGCAAGATGCTCCTTTGGAAGAGCCCACAGGGAAATGCCATCTGAGGTATAAACCTCAAAGCTTATAAGTAATCCTGCAATGATGGGACAAGAGAACTGGTCTGGACAAAATGGATGGGGCTGGTTAATTTCCACCAAGCCTGTCTTACCGAGTGGAGGTACAAAGTGTGCTGTTTCAGGAGCCAGAATACTTCCATTGGTGTGGAGGTGTAGGATGGGAGATGAGGGAAGCTAATCCTCTAGGAGCTCTTGAAGGTACTGGGTAGTGCCACAGAATGATAAATTATGTGGCATTTAAGTAAGATGTTATATCCAGCAGGACATGGTAATTATAAAAAAAAAACAAAAGCCATGTACAAGGCATGATGTGCATTTGAGTCCTGGAGGTGAAGATGAGGTCATAGTCTGGAGTGCGTGACAGTCACAGGAGGGAGGGGTCTGCTGTTGTGGGGTTTCAGCTAAGGGAACCGGGTACCCCACATGGCTACAGAAGCACTAAGGCAGAGCCAGTTTCACAGGTCAGGCTGGGCCCACCTCTGTTCAGCTGAATTGGGTTACACAAGCAAGTATCAAAATTTGGAAGTGGTTAGGCAAGTCTGGTAGGATTGGTGCACCCTCACCTATTTTATCACGTGACAGATTAATCTTTGCTACAAATTATTCATAATTATTCATAATTAATCTTGAGCAAATAACAGTATTTCTTTGTGGGTGTTGGAAGTTCTGTGGGGCAGATCCTCCTATTTCTCTATGGCTGTATCCCACTCTTATTTTGTCCTCTTTCTACTTATATGCAACTGAACTGATAAGCCACAAAAGCTGGTATAAGATGTAACTTCATCAGAATATCCTTTTTGCAAAAGATCTGGAACTGTATTTAATCCACCAAGGTAATAGGTTTAAGTGAAACACTGCTAACTTATCCAGCCTACCAAGCTATTATATTTGCATTTTATATTAAACATGTCTCTAATATTTCTTTTGTTAGTGAAACTGACATTTCCATATGATGGTGAATGCTAAATTGTGAATAGCTTTCAATGGATTTTGCTTCAGCAGTTCCATCATTCTCCAGGAATAAAAAAAGATCACAATGAATACATATAAGCATCCAGCACAATGCTTTTTTTTTTTTTTTTTTGGTATAGTCTGTTCAGTGACTTAGCTTGGCTTTATGCAGCATCTCACTTATCCAGAATCCAACTATTTAGCAGCTATTTACTTACCTGTATTTAAGTGAAAATAAAAGCCCTATAACAGATAGGAAAGTTGCTAAAGTGACATGTATGGAAGTTCAGGAATGTCAGTCTCTCCAACATTTAGTCTCTATTGGATGGGAAGCCATCTTCCAGTTCAGGTTTAAATGGTACACTGATGGGCAGGAGCTCTTGGAGGTAATGGCATCATGCAAGGCTGCCCTCTCTTGAAAGGAAAAGTTGCATAAGCAGGATATAGGCTCTTATATATTTTTTAGCATGTGATACTCATGAAGGCTATCTTGGGTATGTTGGCCCCTGGGAGGGATGGGAAATGGCACTGCTTGTCCAATAGTATTTGATGCTTCTAGATCTGAAATTCTTCTTGGTTTCTAGGATATCTCCTTAATTCAGCTGCCACTATTTTAGAGGGTACCTGAGAATATCTGAATTGAGAAATGGAGGATAGAGAGCTCCTCCACTTGCCTGTCATTCACAATTAACAGGAAACCTTGCCTGTCATACCAACAGAGATCTAAAATTTAATAGCAGCATCCACAGGGAATTCCACACCCCTGGGTGTGGCTGGAGAGTTATGGAAAGATCTGCTGGCAGCATATTTGAGTAGCAGATGAAGAAATCATCCAGAAAAATAGTTGTCCTGAGGAGAAGGTCAGGCATATAAACTTGACTCAAGAAGAATGACAGGGTAATAAATAGGGTGGGCAGATTTGGGGCACAGGATATCTTCCCGTGAAGATGATCCTTCATTCTTCTTTCTTCCAGGCCAAAGCCCAGACACAGGTCTGAGTCTTGGTGATAAGTTAAAAGCTCATGAGCGAGTTTCACATAGAGCCATTTTGAGTAGTGCGACATGGGAGCCAGGAGCACTTGGGGACCAAGATAACTGAATGTAGAACAAAAATGAGAAATTTCAACCTGAAGTGGACATGGGTTCTCATGCCATATCAGTGCCAGCTTCAACAGATTCTCCTTGGTGACTGGCACAGTGATATGGGATATCCCCAGTTTTGGCAGTGGGGAAAAGCTGGCAGAGAGCAATGCCTCCAGTGTTGGGAATGACTGGAGGCAGTGCTTTTGCTTGGATGGCAGCCATGTACCCTCAGAGCAGCTGTGACAGTGGCAGAATGAGGCACATTCAGAGGCTGTTATGTGGTAGAGGACTCAGAGATCAGGGACAGAGAGGACGTATGTAAATACACTTGACATAGTCCCTGTGGGTTATTTCCTAGAGTGCCTGAGGGAGATTTTGAGTGAGAATGGAAGTTCTACAATTGTAGGTGGATGTCACAGCCACGCACATCAACATGATCCTAGTTCCACGCGGGCATGACCTGAAATTGGTTATTCTCAGCAACCTATGCCTGGAAATCCTGTGAAAAGAGGATGGGTGCCAGAAGTGGTCAAACTGTTTTCTCTTGGACATGATAACTGATTTAGAAGCTTCTGTCTCTGTTTCGCCCAAAGCTAACAGCAGTTACTATATTGTTCTTTAACTGTTAATTCATTTATCTGTCTCCTATGGTGAGCTGTAAGTTCATCGAGGAAAGGGACTATATTTTATTCATCTGTAGATTTCCACTACTCAACATTGTCAGCCAAATAGGAAACACCGACCGAATCAATGTTTGTTGGATGAATAAATACACGAATAAATCAAGAGATGTCACAAATGAGACGGCCATCTGAGATAAGGTTATGAAAATAAATGAGGATTGTATCCTAGGACATTGTGTGGAAAGAAATGGAAGACCCCATTTAGGGCCCTACAAGGGCTGAAGGGAGCTCAAGGGAATATGTACAGTCTAAAGCTGGCTCCTCTATGGGCTCTTTCAGCACCTCCAAAAACCTCACTATTTTGTAGTCCCTAATGTTGATTTAACTATTCCAAAACAAGTCACCACAACTCTGCAATGATCAGAGATACTTTAAAGTCTTGATAATTACAGAGGTCAAATAGTAAGAAAAGTAAGGGCCCTATAAGGTATGAAGGAATGGCAGATGCACTTATGCTGCCATTAGATCCATGGACTTCAAGAAGTTTTGACCCTTGGCCTTGGACCGTAATTGCACATACTCCAGTGGGATATGGACCTCAGGTAGCTGTGGGTGGCAGATACTGTGTCATAACACAAAGCATTCCCTGTCCCCTTCTCTGAGAACGTAGTGAGAAGATCCACTCCCCTCTGAGCAGTCCTAGGGTGTTCAGGCAATGTTCTATGGTAAGGGTGGGGGGCATGGCCAGGTACCCTTCAATGGCTGATAGGTGGCCCTTTGTCTCTTGATTCCAAGCCCCAGAGTTGTAACATTCTAGGAGGGAGCTGATCCACATTGGTCCATGGAGGTCCCAGAAATGAAGTGTCCTGAATACCAGGGCCTGATGGTGATCACTGAGCCCAGGCTTCCTCCTCATGGCCAGGGGCTTGGAGGAAGAAGGCTTAACCAATGATGGGCTCTTAAGTCACAGATTTATGAATCTGTATTTCCAAACAGAACTTCCCCACCCAGGTTTGGAGCTATGATCATGAACAGGGATCAGGAAGCTGGAGGCAAATGGATTGGGAATACAGAATCTAGGCTGACTGGCTCAAGTAGTCAGCTGGGTACTGCCACCCACTGAGCCCTGAGCTGCTGTGGGTAGGGGAAGGGCTTTAGGAAGCAGCTTGATTACGCTTCCTATGGGGGCAGGGGAGGATGTTTCCCAGCTATACAGATCCCAAACTCTTGATTTATCTATACTTACTGTTAGTTCTACCTTATTTATTTAAGGGAGTGAGAGCCAGAGAGTGAGAGGGAGCCATAGCAACATGTTTTCCTTCTAAATGTTTGCATTTTTAAAAGTTTATTTATTAAAGTAATTTTTTTTAAGTTATCTCTACACCCAACGTGGGGCTCAAACCCAGATCAAGAGTCACACGCTCTTCTATGAGCCAGTCAGGTGCCCCTAAATGCTTATATTTTAAAGCAAGCCTATATATTCTTTAGATATGACATTCCTAAAATAAGCTACAGTTTTCCACTCTTAGAACTTTCAAATGCCTTCAGTTCCTAGATAATTAAGTTTTACCTAAACTAGTAATTCTAAAATGGTTCCTTTGTTCTTGACTGGTTAAGAAACTGAGGGTTATAGATATTTTCACGATATAATACATAGTGTTTTCAAAATGGAAAAATCCTTTTAAACTAAGTTGACATATATGCATATTTGCTTCAAGTTTTTGTTCACAAAGTATGTGTGTGTGCATATATACATGTGTATTTAATAGTCTGTGTATATATGTGCATGTGTGTTTGTACATGTGTGTATACACATATGAATGTTTACTGTATATATAAGGTGTCTGTGTGTAAATTTTTTTTTTTTTGTGTGTGTGTGTGTGTATATTTATATGTGGAGTGTGTGTGGCTATAATAGGCATCTACTCCATGTGAAGTATGCACTAGAATGAAGTATCTGCTTTTCTGGACCACCTAAGGGTAAAGATCTTGTATTCCACCCTTACACTGAAATGAAGTTTTTTTAAAAAAATGAAAGCCATGTTTTTATTCCAAAAGATTGAGTAGAATGGTACTTTAGAAATAATTTTAGTCATTTAAATTTAAGGCCCTGAAAAAATTCCCATCCATGGTTCGAATCTATTCTCTGGCCCAGAGCCCAAAGCATTTTCATTAGATTGAGAATTGGATACGATTTCATTTACTTTAAGCTTTGGCTGCTCAGAATTTTGTTCTTCAGAGACAAGCTAACAAGTGTCGATGGTCATGTTGGCCTCAATAATAGTTCTCCTTTCCTTGAATGATCTATTTCAGTTGCATTATTATCATTTAAAGATGGCCTTGTGCTTATAGCCACAGTCTCAGTGAACGTATCAAGAATGCTGATATTTCCTCTCTGCGGCTTTGCCTTTCCAGTTTGGAGAAAATTTGTTTGGAGCAAACTTCCTTAACTTATTTTCCATGAATCCATCTGCAAAAGAGAGGCTATCTAATGACTTCTTTCATACCGCATTCTTGCTATTACTAAAGGAGATTTTGTCATATAAACTATACTGAGACTTTTTAAAAAGTTTTAAGCATTAATGAAATTTTTATCGTGTTTTTTTCAATAAATATAACTGACATATCAGTAAGAAAATGACAGATAACCCACCAAAAAATGGGCAGATGACTGAATAGAGACTTCACACACACACACACACACACACACACACACACACACACACACACAAAATCCAAATGGCCAGTCAGTGCTCAAATTCATTGGAATTAAGGAAATGCAAAATAAGCTACAATGAGAGGCCACTTCTACACCCCCTGACTTGGCAAAAATTGAATTCTGGCAATAACAAGTGTCGGTATGGGTGTGACACAACAATGGGATACTCATATACTATATTGATACTATTTTGGAAAACAGATTTTCGTTAATTAGTAAAGCTGAATAGATGCATGTTCCTTGACCACCCCCCCCCAATCCCTCCCAATAACTTAAATCAGTGGCTCTCAAAGTGTGGTCCCTATTCCTGGCTGATAGCATCAGCAACACCTGGGAACTTCTTAGAAATGTGAACTCTCAAATGCTACCCGTGTTCCATCTAATCAGACACTCTGAGGATGGAGCCTCATCATCTGTGAACCTGCAGGGTGATGGTAATGATTTCTCAAGTAGAAGTACCACCTGAGAGAAATCTGTGAGCATGGGCACAGGACACAGGACAAAAATGTCACAGCAACAACCACGTATGCATCAACAGCAATACTGTGCATACTACTTACATAACAGAATATTAGACTAAAGAAAATGAATGCATTCCATGTTGAAGAACATTCCTTATAGTCATCATGTTGAAGAAAAGAAGCAAGAAAAGAAGCAAGACACAAATGACAACAACAACAACAACAAAAACCCTGAAGAAAAGCAAGGAAGTGATGACCATAAAATTCAGGAAAATGGTTATCAATACTGGAGAAGGAGGTATGATCAAGAAGGAACTTACAGTGGGGGCTGGAATTTCTGAAGGGATGTCAATGTCCCATGCTTTGACCTGGGAGGCAGTTACATACTCATTTGCTTTATGATTATACATTAAACTATATGTATGTGCTCTTTCTAATATACATTACATTTTACAGTAAAAATAAACTTTTGTGTCTACCAAAGCTTTAAATGTTGCTACCAAAATCAAATTTAACCAAAGTGTAACCTGCCTACCTTTGGTAAGTCTGCTTGATTCTCCTTCCCATTATAAGAAGCTCTTCCATAAGCATCACTACTCCTGTTCTTATTCCTTTCTTATTCCTTTTTTTTTTTCCTCTTCCAGCTAGGGAAAGAGAGTTGGGGACAGACTCTAAGATGATCATTTATATCAGACAGAGTCATTATCCCTTTCCTCTCCCTAAATATGCAGAGGAGTCCAAAAGCAACCAAGCTTCTAAATGGAGGTGATATCACCTATGTGATCTAAGGATCTTATAAGTATATAGATGCTGGTTGGTTCATACTTGAGTTGTCTAAGTTTAAAGCAGAAGGTTCTTTTCAAGCAATGTTGAAGTCAAGTCCTTATCTTTCTTGTGCTTCAATAAAGACAAGTGTACTTTGCCCATAGGTCTATGATGATTGCATTGATAGACATTTACACTTTCATGGGTAATACAATTCTGTCATCAACAGTAATGATCATGTGAGTATAAAAAAATATATAGCTACATACCATGATACAATATACCAAACACAGTGCTTGTACGTAGTAGATGCCCAATGAACACTATGCTGACATAAGCAGATGTGTCATATAAAAAACATATCTGAAATAAAACCATTATTATAAATTGCTATACATTTTAGCTGTCTCATTTTTCTGGTGTGTGTACTTACTTTTTTTTTTTTTTTTTTAAAGATTTTATTTATTTATTCATGATAGTCACAGAGAGAGAGAGAGGCAGAGACACAGGCAGAGGGAGAAGCAGGCTCCATGCACCGGAAGCCCGACGTGGGATTCGATCCTGGGTCTCCAGGATCGCGCCCTGGGCCAAAGGCAGGCGCCAAACCGCTGCGCCACCCAGGGATCCCTGTACTTACTTTTTTATTGTGTGACTATATATAACATAAAATGTGACACTTTTAGTCTACAATTCAGTGACATTAATTATATTTGCTATGTCGTACAATCGTCTAGCTGCCCAGTTTTCACCCTCATTTTAATGTCTTTGTTAGAATTGACTTGCTTCAAATTGCTTTTTTAAAACTTCCTCTAATATAGCCCCTCCCTCTTCCTACATTTTATCTTTTACCACCTTTGCCAGGTCCTTGGTTTCATTTACAGCCTTAACCATGTGTGTTATCTCATATGTGGGGGAACAGATTTCTGTGTCAATAGGACTTTCTTTCCTTCTTCAGCTCTGCTTACAGTTGTCCAGTACTGGAAGCTGTTACATTAAACTATGGAAAGCTAAAAGTTAAAAAAAAAATCCATTCTTACTGGGAAAAATGTAGATTCTTGGTTTCAGGATCCTCTGGGACCCATCATGGGTTATCTAAAGTACCAAAAATTATTAGCCTGATGTCTTAGTGGAAGTACTCAGGATATTAATTCACCAGTTGTGTATAATTCCCAAGTTAGTCTCTTGTGCCAAACAGTGACTAATTAAGCTGTGGATAATGTCATGCTGCAAGCGTGATAAAACAATAATGATGATGGTAATAACAATAGCTAACACTGAGCGCCGTTAGGTGCCAAGCATGGTTCTAAGGCTGTTAACGTGCATTACTTTAGGTAGTCATCGTAATAATCCTATGGCACTACATAGTTATTAGCCTATTTTATAGATGAAGAAACTCAAGACTCAGAGGGAAATTATATGTACAAAGATTATAGGATTTGAACCCAGGCAAGTGGATCCCAGAGCTTTGCTCCTAGTCACTACATTATTTAAGAGTAGAACCCAACAGAATGCTTTACTCCTGTGTCCTTTCTAGGAAGCTGGTTGCTCCAGGTAAAAACATACAGAAATAGGTTAGGAATAAGACCACACACACACACACACACACACACATCTTTATTTCTTTGGAGATCAGTGAGGGGTGGGGCACAGAACTGGGAGAATTAGCCTGTTAGTAATCAGTTAATAATAAGCGCTAAAAGAAAGGCATTCAGAAAAAAATATGGCAGTTTAGTTGGGAGGAGATTATTTTTAGCTACCAGGCAGGAAGGAGTGGAATACACAATGTAAAGCCATCAAAGGTTTTTCAGCACAAAAGGAATATAATGAAAACTATGCTTTTAGGAAAATGAAACAGTGACTATTATGGCCTGGAAGGAGGAAGACTCAAGTGGAAAGGCCACTTTGGAGATGTCTACAGGAACCTGAAGGACAGGTAGTGAGGGCTGGAAGGAGGGCAGTGACCATGGGCATGTAGAGGCTGGGAGAGGCTCTGTGGAGGAAGGCCAGAGGGATGGATGTCAAGGGTTAAGATGACTACAAGAAACCAATCCGGGTGAGTGACAGAATGGGGTCTCACGAGGAGAAACAGGAAGGCTGGGAGGAGAAGAGCATGTGGGAGGGCATTTGAAGCTCTGGCAAGATGCTTCAGAATACTGTTGGGAAACAGGAGTTTGAGAGGGAAGCTAGAGGGGGGTCTAGAGCTTCTGCAGAACATGGAGAGTCAAAGTCATGGAAATAGCGAAGAATGTAGAGTCAGATATAGAGTGATAGAGACAGAGTCCTGGGGGTGGGGGACATTTACATTTAGAGGCAATTAGGAGTCAGAAAGGATGAAGTCAGACAGAGGAAGAGAGATGAGAGCAACATGGCCTAGAAGCCAAAGGCAGAGAACATCTGGAGAGGAAGGAGGTGAGAGATAAGGTGAAAGGTCATGGAAGGCACAGTACAAGATGAAGTGTTGGGGGAGAAGGGCCTTTCTTCCTCCAACACTTAAAGAAAGGAGAAAAGGATGAAGAAATCTATAGATGTGGAGATGGTGAGAGGAGCACTTAGGGAGTGCATGGGGGTAGGCCATCCAGCAAACAGCCACAGTGTGGGCCGCATGTGTACTCCATCCAAGTGCAGCAGGGTTGCAATCAACACAGTGAGAAGTGTGACATAGAGTCAACAGGAGGAGGACGGTGAAAGATACTGGGGGGAATGAGGGCTACCTGATGTTGGATGACACATATGGTGGATCAACTGGCTCACTGTATGACTTTTTAAAAACTATGTGTGGGCAGGAGGCAGATACATAGAAGCAGCAGATGGTGGAGTTCACTCTGGTTTGGGAGTTAGAGTATGTGTCCAACTGAGGGACAAGGGGTCAAGGTCACTAAGGACTGGATAGAACAGCCAGAGGACTGAGAGAAAAACATTGCCTGGTATGATGGCCTTGGAGGCTCAGCTCTCCCTTTAAGGTAACCTGCTCTGGAAGCATAGCTGACCGACAGTCTCCTGAAGTGTTTGCACCTTTGGATTTACCCAATATGTGTCCCAGGCTGCTTCCGGGCTGCTCCAGTGAGGACTAACCTTATTGGAGGTACCCCCTTCCCCCATGTGGGACTCCTCTCAGAGTTAAGCTTGCTCAGGGACTCCTCATCGGCTTGGGTGAATTTTTCCTCTGACCTTTCTCTGCAGTCTGAGGCTCTTCCTCCCCAATCCCTCCTCCCTCTCTCCTTTTACAGGTATTAGAACTGCCTGGCAGTTTGAAGATTCTTCCTGCCTGACTCCCTCTCACTTTATGCTTCCCAGGCATTTTTCCCAATAAATCTCTCACATGTCTAAATCTATTTTAGCTTCTGCTTTTTTGGAAGTCCTGAATGGACATACTTGGGCTGCTATTATTAGTGGAAGGCCTAGTGAATGGAAGATATAGGCAAAGAGGTAGCTACAAAGACGTGTAGATGATGTTCAGACTCACAGGAGGATGCAAAAATAGTATAGAGATTTCCCCCAAACCCTTCACCCTGCTTTCTCCAGTGGTAACATCTTATATAATTAAAACCAAGAAATTGATATTGATATAATATTGTTAACAAGTTCATATGATTTGGGGTAATCTGTTTCTCATTATGTTTCTGTCCACATCATAGATATATTGATTTCATCTCCAATGCAAAAGGCCACTTAAGTGACAGTTCCCTTCCAAGTCAACCAGGTCTATAACCACAAGGTTTGTAAATGCATAAATAAAGCCATTAGGTGGAGGGACAAATAGGAAATGACATATATCCACTGAAGAGAGAGCCCCCCGCCATCCATCCATCCATCCATCCATCCACATTTGCTAAGCTTTTCCTTAGTATCAGGAACTATATGATGCCTCCACTGTATCAAGATACTGCTAACAAAATGGTAGCAGCAGCTACCCTTCCTCTGTTTGGATTAGGATGCAGTGAGGAACCCAGATATATAGTTGTTTTCTGGGCAAAGGATATCCAGATCTGTCCTGTGATCATTTTCACGTAGGCAGTAATTCAACTGATAGCAACCGTATGCTCAACAACCAGGATCATGCCTTTTTATGAGTCATTGTAAAGCACCAAGTGCATTGACATATACTTCATAAATGCTAAATAATAACAAGTCAGTGAACCTAGAAATATTGGATTCAGTATTTGAGACATTAAATCCAAGTTATGCTGTTCTAGAAGCAAAGCAAACAAATAAATCAATCCCAAATCAAATAAAGCCCACATCCATCCCCAGCCAGCAGTGGGTGTCATCTGGAACGCTCTTTATGGGCAAGTGGTTCTCTCATGAAGGGGCACTTGTTAGTTCCTTACCTGACATATCACATCCAATGTCTTGCGTGATTTGGGAGAAGAGTTTTATGCCTGACCCACAGCAGACAGCAGCAGCACTATGTTCTTAAAGCTCCACTTCCCTTTATTTGATGCCAGAAAATAGTATCTGGTAAAGCTCTGGAGAAGAACAACAGTCACCCCACTGAGCAAGTATACTAGTCCTCATAGGAAGTCTCTGCAGGCAGTACTGGGAGACCTTGTTTTATTTCAAAGCCAGGCTTTAGCTTTCCTTTAAGATATAAGTCTCTTCAGGGCTGCCTATGACTCCTTGAGGGTTTAGGCACACAACCTAGAAAGCCTGAAATGCCAAGGATGCTGTACTGGCCACTGAACCAGATTATAGCGCAGTCGAATGCTTTTCTGACTCTCAGTCCAGAGCTCTGAGCATGGTCTGGTGCTGTCTGATTTGGGATCTCAGGGCACAGCCCCTTCTCTCTAGAAGTCTGCCATCTTGGTTCCACACAAACATGATTAATCTTTGTCCACATCCCCTTAGTTATTTCATAGTGATGACATCCTTGGGAGCAAAGCCCAACCCTCCATAGCAAAAGACTGATGGCAAAGCCATTGTAAGATGAGGAGGCAATAACTCCAGACATCTCTGGGAGTGACACACACAAACAGGATCACATTTTGAATAGAGTCTAGAAGAGATGCCATCCTTTAATGGTAATTTCCAAAAGGATTTTACTCTCATTCAACTGCAGCCAAGGGGAGGAGATCCAAGGAGCCCATGTAAGACACCTAGATCTGGCCAAAGTAGTGTTGAGGAGAGGACTGAGCCAAAGGGGAAAGTACAGAGCCAAGAAACAAAAGGTAAAACAGCCATCAATGCCGACCTTGTTAATTCTTCTATGAATACAAGTGATTCCAGCCAGTTGCTGCCTGGCCCAGACCTAGCTCATCACATCCCACAGAACTAAATGACATGTAAACAGAAGGACGCTTAAGTGGTTAAGACAGTGGTTCTCAAATGTCACTGTGCATTCAGTTTATCTGAGGAGTCTTTCAAAAAGGCAGATTTCTGCTATTTAGCCTTCAGAGATTCTGACTTGGTAGGTATGGCATGGAACTCGAGAAATGCCCATGTTTAGCAAGCACTCCAGTGATAGAAGCAGATGTACTGCCCATTATATTTTGAAAGTCACTGCTTTAAATCATTGCCTTTCAATCTTCCTGAGGGTGTGACATTAAGAAGTTGAGAGAAATACTTTCTAAATAATCCAACCCAAACCTTTCATTTGGCAGATGAAGAAATTGAGGGCTTAGGTAACCTTCTCAAAGTCACTCAGCCAGTTAAAGGTGGAAAGTCAAGACTAGAAGCAAAATCTAGTTACTGTGCCTTTTGCATTTACTATACCGTATGGTTTGTGGAAACCAAACCACGAGTCCAGTTGGATACATACACACATAAGTAGAAATTAGAATATGGCTGAGTTGTTTTTAAAAGTTTTATACCCTTTGAGGTAATTGGTGAGATCTTCAGTATTGTCAAAGCAAACATTCAGAAAGAAATGGTACTTACCCTCTCTAAAATCCATAGTGAAGAAGATGATAGAAGGGATTCATAGTTGTCCTTTGAACAACCACAATGTCCAGGTTCCCCCAAATCAGTGCCTGAGATAAAACAAAGAGCAAACAATTGCAAGAAATTGTATTTATTCCTGATGCTGCATTAAAATAATAAGCACTCTTCATAAGCTATGCTAGAACCAAATCAGATTTAAATGTCAATTATACTCTTCATCTTTAGGTTAATTTCTCATTTTACTTTGTGTGGCCATGGCAAATTGAAGCTGAAGGGTTCTTCGTTTTAGCAAATTCCAGATGTGCCTTGACAAGGGCCGCTGGAAGGTTAGTTCATAGTTAGACCCCTCTTCATAGTTCATAGAAGACCCCTCTGACCAGGCTCTGAGAACTTCTCATTCACTTGTTCTTCTCTTTATATATTAAACTGAAAACTGAGTAGACTTCTCATTTTAAATGAATGGACAATCAGAGAAGTTATGCCAAGGATAGTGATTAGATCTTCACAATTTAAGAGGCTGCACTATTCACTGACTTGTTCATTCATTCATTCATTCATTCATTCAATATTTATGAAGATTTTTATTATGCCAGGCAGTTGTTCTGCTCTGTAGTGTATTTTACCCATTCGGAAGCTGATTGGTTAGAATGAGGGTGAATACCCATCACCAGTTATGTAAGTCATTTAATAGAAAGTCTGTGTTCTTATAGCATCATGTGTTGTAGCGGCAACTGGGAATCAAGAGGTCCAGTTCAAATTCTGGACCACTTTGAAAGAGCAGAATTTCTGAATCCTGACACTACTGAGATGTGGAGCCAAATAATTCTTTGCTGTGAGGAGAACTATCCTGCGCATCACAAGATGTTTAGCATCGTCTCTGGCCTCTACTTATTAGAATGCCATGAGTGATTCCTAGTTGTGGCAATCAGACATGTGTCTAGACATTGCCACGGCCAAATGTCCCCTGTGGGGGAGGCAAAATTGTCCCTTGTTGAGAATTACTGGATATAGTAATACCTACTAGTTTTGAGCACTTATTAGCGTGTCGTGGTAGAGCTTTATATACATCACATTCAGTCTTGAAACCAGCATTTCAAAGTAAGCAATACTACACACATTTTATACAGGGTGAAATTGAAGTCCACAGATGCCAGGAAAACACCCTATGTATACAATTGGTAAGTGTTGGAGATTTGAACCCAGGATTTTTGACATGAAGGCACATGTTCACTGTTCCCCACTTTTTTCTTTTGCTATATTTTAAACATTATAAAAAGCAAAGAGAATAATCTAAGAATACCTACGTACTTAGTACTCTGAATTTAACAAATGTTAATATTTTTGTCATATTTACTTTGTATCTTTTTTTTTTTGGCAATAAAGTGCTACAGATACAGATGAGTCTCCCCCTTTCATTCTGTTCCTCTCACTTCCTTACCTAAATAACCATTCTATTGAAGCTGGTACTATAAATTCCCTGGGAAAGATTTTATACACCTTCCATGTGTATGTATGTTCACAAACCATATATAGCACTCCAGAATGCATAGAAAGGGGACACTTGCTTCTGCAATTTGCTTTCTTTACTCAACCTTATATTTAGAGTTTTCTTCTATGCTGAAACTATTTCACTAATACTTTTATTTTAATTACAGTATTGTATGGAACAGGCCACAATATGTTCAACCATTCCCCTCTTGGTGGGCATTTAGTTTGTCTCCCATTTTTACTATCCTCAGTTGCATGGCTGGGAATACAGCTGCATGTGTGTAAGAGTTTCTCTAGGACACACATCTCAAAATGGGATCGCTGGGTTGCAGGCTGTGCACATCTTCAACTGTATTAAATATTGCCAAATCACTCCACACAATGATTGCACTAAATTACACTCCCTCCAACAGACTGTAAGAGTTTTCATTTCTTTACATCCCTGCCAATGCTCAGTATTTTCAAACTTTATGTTTGCCAGCCTGATTAGGGCGAAATAGCATATAATTATTATTTCAAAACCTTGTGTTCTTAACTACTCCTCTTACTGTCTACACTGCTGGAAGCTTCAGTTATGTAAAATGGAGAAAATACCTTTGCGTATTCGTATGAGTAGTAATAAATTCTTCTGGCGTAGTGCGTGAGTATATTTTGTAAATATCAAGTGCCACTTTCCTGCATGGCTGGTGGGGGGAGAGAGTCTTTGCAGCTTCTATAGCAGGCAGTTTGACAAAATCTATCAAAATTTCAAATGCACATGTATTTCTTTTAACTTAAAGAATCTCACAATTACAGAAAACTCACAAATATAGTGAAAAGAATTCTTAGTGTGACCCATATTGCCAAAACGTTAGTGTTTTATAATATTTGCATTATAATTCTCAATTTCTCCTTCTCTTCCCTCCTCCTTCTCTCTTTCATTTGTACGTATCTGTATCTATAAGCATCATAAATGTACACACACATATATTATCTTTCCAAAATGATTTTACCTCTGAAAATTTTCTACAAAGACATTGCATTATTAACCATTGAAAAGTTATAAAAAACTAAGAAATTAGCATCAACAAAATACTATTATATAACCCACATATCTTATTCAAATTTAATCCACTCCCCAGTAAATGTCCTTCATAAAAGAAAGTATTTTCTTCCTCTTCCAAGATCCAATCCAGAGTCATGTGTTATACTTAGTTGTCCTGTCTCTTTAGTCCCATTTAACAGGGACGAATTTTTCAGTCTTTTTTTGTCTTGCTGGAGGTTTTGAAGAGTATTGTTTAGTTATTTTGTAGAATATCCCTTACTTTTGGCTTGTCTGATGTTTCCTATAATTAGATGGAAAGTATGCATTTTTGGAAGTCATGTTGTGTTCTCAGGCAGTACACACTTGATGTCACTTTGTCCCACTACTGGCCATGTTATTTTGATCACTTGGTTATGGTGGCATCTGCCAAGTTACTGCTTTTTCCTTTGTAAGTTAGTATTTTGGGGAGATATTTTGTGACTATGGTGATATTCTATTTATATCAGGTCAGACTCAGATTGGGTTACTGTCCTTAGTTATCATGACCAAATTGCTTCACGCCTGGTCAGTGAACACTCATTCAAGCTGACTTCTGTGTCCTTTTGATATACCCTCCATTATTCTTTAGCACTTCCTTACTTTCTGGCACTGTTAAGATGCCCCAGGTTCATCTCATGCCTGCCCAGCTCCTGTTCTGGAACTGACCATTTTCTAAGGAGCCTTGGTTTTTTTGAGGGGAGAATGGTATTTAGAAACCAAGATACAAGTGCTAGGTGTGTTCTTTATAATGGGTGACCTAACTTTTAACTTAGTGGTTTCTCCTTCAGAAGTTTCTGCAACAGATATACCTATACATTTAAACAAGATTTATGTAGAAATAATTAATTGCAGCATTATATAGAATAGCAAAGGGCTAGATACAACCTGAAGGTTCATCAAGAGGGTTAAATAATTTAGGTCCATGTAATTGAATACTATGCATCCATAAAAGATTGAGAAATTATTTCCAAAGTAGACTGTTACATTAAAAAAATCAATTTATAGAACTATGTATCCAGTTTGTTACTGGTAAACTATGTACCAGTTTGTGCTAAAAGGGGAAAACATATACACATATATATGTGTATATGCTTGCTGATAAATGCATAAAATAGCACTGGAAAAGCTTACAAAACCCCAAAAATATTGACTACGGGTAGAAGATTTGGGCCATTTGGGTACAACAGAGGGAAGAAAGCTTTCATCATAAACTTTCTTGTACCATTTAAATTTGGAATCATATGAAGCCTTAAAAAATACTATAAAACAGGGCAGCCTGGGTGGTTTTAGCACCACCTTTGGCCCAGAGCGTGATCCTGGAAACCCAGGATGGAGTCCCACATCGGGCTCCCTCCATGGAGCCTGCTTCTCCCTCTGCCTGTGTCTCTGCCACTCTCTCTGTGTCTCTCATTTATTCATTAAATAAAATATTTAAAAAATACTATAAAACATAAAATGAAGTATTATTTTAATATAAAGTATTACGAACTCAAATATCAAAAGAGGAAATCTGTTTTCTGGGACAACAGGTGAGCTAAAAGCATAACTACAATTGGATAAGTATCTCTTAGTATAAATATAAACAGTCTTATGATACTTTTATGATTTAACTTCTCCATCTGTTATATGGTTATAATATCATCAACCCAGAAGCCAGAGGAAAGGAAATTGAAGCAAGAGTGAAGACACAAAGTGTCAAGCTAATATGACTGCCAGTCATGACACATTCTCATATATATGTGAATTTGAGAACTATCTGTTGAATGAAAAAATGGGCAGAAGGATGGATAAAGTTATAAGAGAAGGAAGTTGAGAGGAAAATTATGTTTTATACTTGAGTTTCAGGAAAAGAACCTTTAAAAGCACAGGAGCACATTAAGGAGCAGTCCTTAAGTAGATCATCTTTAATGCATTGTTGTTATTCAATGCTTCAGGTAAGAATGGTGATGCTTTAGGCAGGCCACACAACCTAGCAGTTAAGACCACAGGTTTCGGAGTCAGGGAACTGTGTTCATATTCTGGTTCTGCCACTCTAGCTCTGTGACAGGGCAAGTTATTTAACCGGTTTGTGCCTCAGTTTCCTATCCTGTAAAGTGGGGCTCCTAGGATAGCTGTGAGGATTACAGGTCATGAGTTATTACCTGTGAAGCACTTAAAACCATGCTGACACATGGTAATCACTTGATAGATATAAGCTATAATTTGTTTTTATCTTAATTTTATTATGGTAAGAACATTTCATATGTGATCCATGCTCAACAAAATTTTAAGTGTACAATAAATACAGTATTGTTAACTATAGCTACAACCTTGTATGTACAATGGATCTCCAGAACTTATTCATCTTGTATGAGTGAAACTTTACACCTACTGATTTGTAAGTCCCCATAGCAACTAACCATTACATTCTCTGCTACCATGAATTTAACTATTTCAGACACCTCATGTAAGTGGAATCATGCAGTATTTATCCTTTTGTGACTGGCTTATTTCACTTAGCATCATGACTTCTACATTTATCCATGTTGCTGCATTTGAAATTATTGCAGAATTTCTTTTTAAGGCTGAATAATGCTCCATTGTGTGTAGAAACCACATTTTCTTTATCTATTCATCCATAAAAGTACATTTAGGTTGTTTCTACATCTTGACTATTGTGATTAGTGTTGCAATGAATATGGGAGTGCTAATATATTTTTAGGATCCTGATTTCAATTCTTTTCAACAAATATCCAGAAGTAGGATTGCTAGATCATATGGAAGTCTATTTTTTTTAAAATTTTTATTTATTTATGATAGATACAGAGAGAGAGAGAGACAGAGACATAGGCAGAGGGAGAAGCAGGCTCCATGCACCGGGAACCTGACGTGGGATTCGATCCCGGGTCTCCAGGATCGCGCCCTGGGCCAAAGGCAGACGCTAAACCGTTGCGCCACCCAGGGATCCTGGAAGTCTATTTTTAATTTTTTTGAGAAACATCACTCTTTTCTTTCTTTCTCTCTCTCTTTTTTTTTTAAGATTTTATTTTTAAGTAATCTCTGTCCCCAGTGTGGGACTTGAAGTCATAACCCTGAGATCGAGAGTCACATGCTCTACTGCCTGAGCCAGCCAGGCACCCACCCCTCTACTGTTTTCCACAGGGGCTGTAACATATTACCTTCCTATCAACAATGTACAAATTTTCCAATTTCTCTACATCTTCCCCAATACTTGTTAAGTTTTAATTCTTATCATCATGAAATTTTAGAGCTAGAAGGGCCCTCAAAGATAATCTAATTCATGTCTCTTATTTTCCAGGTGATGAAGAGATAAAGATGGGACTCAAGGAGAAAAAGTGGTGGTCCAACATGGCATAGTCAACGAAAGTAGATACAACCCTAGAACATCAGTGGTGGGATTGCCAGCTGTGTTACACTGTAAATGACTACACACCTTGTAGCTCCTCCCATCAAGGGGATAAATCTATTTCCCCACTCTTCAAATATAGCAGAATTGAGGTTGTGTGAGATCTGAGCCTCCGCCTCAAAGGGTCTTGCAGCTTCTGCTCTCACTCTCTTGGACACTGCTGCTCTAGGATAAGGCTTAGGTTAGCCTGTGGGAGGATGAGAGACCGCATAGAGTGCAGACAAGAAGTCCCAGTGGAGGTCCTCTTAGACCAACAACCAGCTGGCCAAGTGCCAGACACGTGAGTGAAATGCCCCCTCCCTAGATCATCCAACTCCAGCCAAGCCACCAGCAGACCACAAAAATCAATCGAGTTGGTCCAGACCAGCAGAGCTACCCTAGCTGTCCAGCCAGCCCAGCCATCCCACGGAACTTGAGCTGAACAACAGCAAGAGGGATTGGCACAGGACCCAGGAAACTGCTGGCTGGAGAGCCCTCCTATCCCACCTCTTCTTTCACAGACTCTAGACTGGAATGCAAATATGTTGTTAGATTATTCCTGTAGGAATAAAAGGGAGGGGGCTTCATGGGCACTGCCTGGGAGGTGCTGTGCAAACAGAGGAGAACATCCTATGAAAATGAAAGCCAGGGAATGATTTCCTTGAGTCATATGATCCCAAATTTTCATTTATCATCTCCCTTTCCTCCCTCATTTCCCTTTTACTTGGCTTTCATTAACAACACCCACTCCCACCCCTGTTCTTTCAAGGTGCTCATTTCCATTTCTAGAAATCAATTAAGGGTTTCCGGTTCCCATTAAATTTCATACCTGTAGCCTACACCCACTCCCCATCCCTCTGAGTTCAGGCTTTTTTTTTTTTTTTTTTTTTTCATTTTTCCCTTTTAAGACTTTCTTTCTAACTGCTCTCATACAGTTGTAAAGATACTAGGCTCCTGATTAAAGTCCCAAGATTCTTCTCATCACAGTCTTAGGAAGTTCTGGCTCCTCCATTACCAGGAGGCCAGGTGCACAAGGCAAAGGAAAAACGGGCTCAGGAGACAAGAGTGGAGTCAGCTGGGGACCCAGAAATCATGAGGGGAGGAGAGGCCCAGCAGAGAGTGGGCTGGGGTCACAATGGAGGCTGTTCCTTCTCACTGGAGTCATTCCCTGGCTTCTCACTTGGTGCTGGACACAGCGTTCAGAACTCCATCATTCTTGAATTGCACATTGGTTTTGTGTGAATGGCAAGTTTCTTCACAGGACTCTTGGACTGAACTGAGATGCTTTGATCACTCAGGTTGGAGGAAAGTGGTTTTGACCACTCCCATCAGCCTGTGGGGTATTTGGTACTTTTGAAAGGTGCTTCAAAGGAGGAACGAGGAAATCTCTGTGTTGTCACCCTGGAAACTCTGGTTCATGACCTTATCGGCCCTTTTGGAATTTCCCTGGTTGGTTTTCTGTCCCACATGGAGATCTTCCACTTTAAATGGAAGTTTCTGGGCATTTGTATAAAAATGGTTGCAGTGATCTGACAAGAGACATCAGAAAGTGGTTCAGCTTCTAGTCCTCATGGGAGTTGAGGTCTGCTGGCCAAAGCACAAATGTCCCCAAAGGGAAAAACAAGATTTCCCAAGGACAGTAATATAAATGTAAACAGCCTCCGGGTGTGGGCGTCACATGAGCTACTTTATCTTCAGCAGGAATTTCCCAAACCTGACCACTCTCTCAACTGCTAATGGAGAATGGAGGAAACGTGGCAGTTGGGGCAGTCAGTTTGGAGAACAAACCTCCTACTCTTTACTGTGAGGGGACTCAAGTTTTTCAAGAGAACTGGCTGCTCTTCAATTTATCAAAAACGTGACAGGGCAGTGATTACAAATGCAAATGTAACCTTTAGGTGCCACAAGCAAAACAATACTCACAGCAAAGCTTGTTTGCCTGTTGCCAGCAGCACCCAGTAGGCAGCTCAAGCTGGATTCCTTTCTGGGTGCCAGTGTTTCTATAAGCCTAGCATTACAAATTCTGCTGTTTGTTGGGGTTGGGGGCATGAACTACTACACACTTTCAAGAATGACTATTCAGCTCCCTTTTATTTTTTTAAATTATTTTATTTTATTTATTTATGATAGGCACACAGTGAGAGAGAGAGAGGCAGAGACACAGGCAGAGGGAGAAGCAGGCTCCATGCACCGGGAGCCCGAAGTGGGATTCGATTCCGGGTCTCCAGGATCGCGCCCTGGGCCAAAGGCAGGCGCTAAACCGCTGTGCCACCCAGGGATCCCTCAGCTTCCTTTTAAAAAAAGATTTATTTATTTTTGAGAGAGAGACAGATACACAGACAGAAAGAGAGAGAGAGAGAGAGAAAGAGAGAAAGAGCAGGGGGAGGGGAAGAGGAAGAGAATCTCAAGCAGAGTCCCATGTGGGGCTCTATCTCGTGATCCTGAGATCCTGAACTGAGCCGAAATCAAGAGTCAGACGCTTAAACTACTGAGCCACCCAGGTGCCCCTATATAGTTCCCTTTTTGAAGCAAACTTAAATACAAGATAATATCTACACTTTCCCCATTGCAATTCAAGAAATACCTGAAAAGCTATGAGGTGCTAGCCACCATGAGAGGTGTTGTTATTACCTAGAATTTTCACAAGGCTTTTGTGAAGGAGAAATATTCATCATTGTGTCCCCATTTTACAGATGCAAAGACAGACTCTAAGCGCATAAGGGATTTGGCCATGACTGCTTGGTTTTTGAGACCCAGAAAAGAGATGTGAACTCAGGTATCCTAAGCCTAATGCCAGTACACCTCCAGGATAGCCCTGCAGTTGAGTGCTTGGTAATGAAAAAGCAAAAACATGATTTGTGGCTTGGTCACATTTTTGTGGGAGTGTGGTGTAGTTGAGTGGGGGAAAAAACTATCTAAGGCAGAGGAACTTGACTGGGAATCGAGCAAGGCAAGAAGAAGTGAGCTCTGATCCATTTTAAATTGCATCAAGCAAGCACTTTAATTAACCATCTTTCCCTTCGGTTTCTTGTGGAATACCCATTGCTTCTATCTGCAGTTGGGGAATGTCCACTGCAGTCCAGGGGTCCAGGGTCTTGGGGGGTTATCTGGTTTAATCAGGAGACACATGGCTTCAACATGATCACCCCAAACTGTGATGGGCAGCCAGGCTTCAATGCTGAGGTTTGGGAGAAGTAGAATTTGGGCATACAAAGTAGTCCCTGGTGATTACTAACCAGGCTCAGATCTGTATTTATCTTGTTAAATAATAAACATTCAGCCAAGTAAATTTTAAAGATCTAATTAGCTTTATGAAATGATTCCAGAATGGGGCAGCATCCCATCTGCAACCCCGATCTAGAGGGGGCTCTGACGTGAAGCCCATGGGAGGTACTAAATCAAAGGGTTTTATAGAAGGAAGGTGGGTCTAGAAAGTTATTGGCAGAAGGAAAGGATTACTTTAGGTGGCTTTCCCTTAGGGGGAAAAGCAAAGCATCTTGTCATGCAGATGGTCTCAGTGTTTTTGCTGGGATGGGGATGGGGGGTAGGTATGGATGGAGAGAATCCAAGTGGCAGGCTCATTGGCCTGACCGAGAAAGTTCTGATTGGTTAAGACTACATTTCTGGGGTAGGCTGAAACTGCAATTAGATTATGTACAAAGCTCTGCTTTGGGAAATCTGAGTGATACCATATTGGGCCTATGGTGGTGATGGTTGTTGTTATTGTTGTTGTTGAACAACATAGAATCCCCTCCTTGAAAATAGGACAGTCACTAAAATATGGAGCTTCCTTATACAAAGGATGTTACAGGAAGCATTTTCCCTTTTGAGCCATGACAACCTGTCATGACGCCTTTGGTCCAGGCTTCTTTCTGCCTGAGAGAGGGCTCCATCAGCAGGCCTGGTCCAGCCTGTGGTAGCCTTGAGGGGCAGCTGGACTAGACTCTTAGGAGCAGACCCAGTTGACTCCAGAAGAATCTGAAAGACTCAGCACTGATTCCGTTTACCTTGAAGGTGAAAAGCTACCCTTCATTAAGTGAATTTTTCCCATTTTATTTTTCCCAGAGTTTTATTTTTAAATTATAGGAAAAGTGTTTAAGAACCATAAAGAAGAATATTTTACTTTTCAATTAATGAAGTCCCCTCATCACCACCTCTGGGAATATCTGCTGATAAAAATGGACAGTGATATTAACTCTATGATTGGCCTCCATGACTATATTTGGAAGATTTTAGAAGATCTGGTATGTCTATCTCCACATGTCTTTGGTGATTTGGAGGAAGACAAGAAAAAAAAATGAAGAAGTGGTATATGCACAGGCTTTTTTCCACAGTAAATGACACTGAATCTGTCATTTCTCTTACATTCGCATTTTTGAAGAAGTCTGGTAGATGAGTTAAACTTCGCCTACGATTGGCTTTGCTTGAGCACAATTGCTCCCTTCCAGAGGAAATTCCATATCCTGTGGAGTTTAGGGGGAGATGCTTTAGAATGTGCACATTATTTCCCTAACTCTACATGAATATAAAGAACAGCAGTGAACGCAAGTGTTGACTGTATCAGAGGGGAGGAAGGAGGGTGTGCGGTTGCCCAGTTACCCAACCAGAATCATGTTGGCTTCCAGCCTTGCCTCCCCACACCCTACCCACAGGAGACTGACATTTAGACAAACGTGTTCTCAGCCACCAGCGCAGCGCCCAATGCAGGGTATGGCTCTGAATGGCTTTGGCATCTGTTTTGTCTTGCCTCATGCCCACATACTGGGGCTGCTTGTTTTCATCCAATAGCAATTAGCACCGTGGTAAATGCCTTGTGCCCTGTGCTAATTCAGAAGAATAAGCATGTCACACTCTGCCAAGAATTACAGCTAATCACAGAGGGCTCCGGGCACACCTGCCCTTTCATTAGGCTTTTGTTTTAAAATGAGGGGTTGGTGCAACCCGAAACATTACATTCTCCTCTTGGCGGGTGATAACCATGGAGACCCAGGGGAGGCCTGGAGTGTGGGTGGGGAGTGCCAGTCCTGAACACACGCTTCCTCCGTACGAGAACAGACAGCAGCAGGGGACTCAGGCCACTATTACTGGTGGGGCAACTGCTGACAGGGAGGCCCAGGGAATGCCCCATGACTGTGTAGAAGCTTGGCTTTGAGCAGTGCCCGATGCTAGGTACCGTTCAGCAACCACTGCGGACATAGCGTATGGGAATAAAGACCTGAGCCAACTTGCGGAGTGGAAAGCTCCTTGGTTACTGTTTCCTCTAAGTGTCATCCTCTAACCTGACAGCTGTCCTTATTCTAAGAATGCACTGTTTATCCTAATTGATATTTATCATTTATTTTAATTTTTAAGAAGTCAGGCTTATTAAGGTATAATTTACATTCAGAGAAATTCATCTTTTTAATGTGTACCATGCTGAGTTTTGACAAATGTGAACGGTCATGTAACCATTACCACAATCAAGATATATAATAATTCCACTGCCCCTAAAAATTCCTTCTTGCTCTTTTCTTGTTATTCTTCCTTTCCAGCTCCCAGACCCCCCAATCACTGATCTTATTTTCACTGCTATTATTGTTTTTTTCCAGAATCTCATATAAATGAGATCATTTAGTAAGCAGTTTCTTGTTAGTGGCTTCTCTCATTTTGCACAATGCTTTTGAGATTCACCTACGTTGTCCCATGGATTGGCAGTTTGTTCCTTTTTATTGTTAAGTGGTATACCATGGATGAACCCCAGTTCATTCTCCAGGATTTACATATGTTGGTGTTTCCCCTTTTGGCTCTGGGAACAACGCTGCTGTGAAAATTCATGTATAAGTCTTTGGGCATAAATTTTTATTTCTCTTGGGTAGGTAGGAGTGAAATTCTTTGGTCCTTGGTTATATATTTAACTTTATGAGAAATTGCCCAAGGGACACCTGGGTGGCTCAATGGTTGAGTGTCTGCCTTCGGCTCAGGTCATGATCCTGGGGTCCTGGGATCGAGTCCTGCATTGGGCTCTCCAAAGGGAGCCTTCTTCTCCCTCTGCCTGTGTCTTTGCCTCTCTCTCTGTGTTCCTCAGGAATAAATAAATAAAATCTTAAAAAAAAAAAGGAAATTGCCCAAATATTTTCCAGAGTGGATGTGCCATTTTGCATTCTTATCAGCAGTGTATGTGGGTTACAGTTCTCGCGGCCAGCACTTTATATTAGTCATTCTAGTAGGCACCTGCAAGTATCTCGTTGTGATTTTAAATTATATTTTCCTAATAACTAATGATTCTGAGATACCTTTCATGTTATAATTTACCTTAAATAGTCACCTCAAATCCACTCTACCCAAATTCTTGTTGAAGCAAGTTCTCATGCACCTCATTTTAGGAGAGATTTGTCAAAACCCTCCCAAGGGCCTAAAAAAAGTGCATCCCAGGAAAGGCAAAACAAAGTAATGACCCAGCAATGAGGTCACTGACAGCAACACTGTTCTAAGTTAACTTTTCCTACATATTGAGCTCATCTTAGGATAGGGTCTGGGTCTTTTCATCTCCTTCCCACCCCAAAGCATCCAGCTCAGGGTCAAGTGCATGGCAGGTGCTTCAATAAATATCTGATGATTGACTGAGGCAAGATGGTGGCTCATGTTCCCAGTGGACATGACTAGGATGTGTGCATATGTTCTGGGAGAGGTTAGGCCCCAGAGGGTGGATTGGCCACTTAGTGAGAGGTTCTTCTGTCCTGTGGAGGGCATGAACGCAATATAGAGATCAGAGGTCCTTTATCAGGCTGCTCTTTAGAATCAGGTAGGGTTTTTTTGTTTTTTAAAGATGCCTAGGGCCAGACACAGATTTCCCTTGAAGCTAGGAAGGACCCCTCACTTGCATGGTACCCTGTGAATGCTGGGCTATGCTAGGAGTTATAGAATATTCTGGGAAGGCAGGGAAGAAGCCAGGTTGTTATCAGGAAGCAAGGGACCTGAAACTCAGTAATCTGTATAATTTCTGCACTCATTTTTATTTTTTTTAAGATTTTATTTTATTCATTCATGAGAGACACAGAGAGAGGCAGAGACACAGGCAGAGGGAGAAGCAGGCCCCATGCAGGGAGCCCGATGTGGGACTGGATCCCGGGACCCCAGGATCATGCCCTGAGCCGAAGGCAGATGCTCAACCGCTGAGCCACCCAGGAGCCCCTTTGCACTCATTTTAAAGAAATGTTAAGCATTGGATTTTGCTGTTGTTGTTGGTGGTGATTTTGTTTTTTTTTTCAAGAAGCTTCATGAAACCTAATCTTTCCCATCGGGCTTCACTCAGAGGCTGGTATTTAATTTTTCTGGGTGTGGCCCAGGCACGGACATTTTTTAGAGCTTGGCAGAGAGTGGAATGTGCCTCAGGGTTGAGCCACGCAGTTACATACTGTCCACTAATGACCAAGTCTAGGCTACAAGCCATGAGGGAAGATTCTGGGCACACAGTGCTCATTCTAAGCATCAACCACTTCAACAAAATGGGCCCTCTTGGTTTCCCTCTAAAGCAGTCTACTTACTTGTAGTCTTCACTACTTTATTGTATCACCTATAGCAGCCCTGTGTGTAGGTCATGGCCCTGTTTACTCCTCCATGGCTCCTGCTGACTAAAGCCTACACTGCTCTTAGGGACAGCATAGCACTGCCAAGAGCACAGGACAGATGCCTTGGTCTACACCACAGCCCGGCTTTCAAGTGTGAGAAAACTGGATCAAAATCCTACCTCTCTTACTGACTAGTTTTGTGAGTTCACACCTCAGTTTCCTTACCTGGAAAATGGGAATGACAGTAGGAAGAGCCACACAGCTTTGACCCAGGATAAAATGAGTTGATTGTAAAGCACCCGATACAAACCTGGTGGCGGGGAGCATGGTAAGCGCCTGAGAAAGGGCAGCAACCCACCCCGGCTGATTCAGACCTGGCACCTCGTCCCATCTGGTGCACTGCCTCCCTCCCCTGACCACACCTCCATGCCTCTCTCATCATCCACATCACTCGTTGGGCCCTTTCCTACCACCTGTTTCTCTTCCCTGTTAGATGCTAAGTTCTCAGCAGAAACAAGGTCTGTTTTCCTCTTAGTCTTCGTCCCAAGACAACCACATCATCCACAAGGATAATAATAGCTGATATTTACTGAATGCTTACTACGTGCCTGGCAATGGTATGTGGTTTATGTGCATTACCTCCTTCAATCCCCGTAATAATCCTAGAGCTGGGTGCTGTTATTGCCCTGTTTTACAGCCTAACAACTTGAACCTCAGGAAGGCCCAGTACTTGGCCAAGGTCACACAGTCCATGAGATAACATTCATCCCTGACAGCATTTTCATCACTTAGAGGTGAAAATGAGATGAAAGAAGGAACACTAACTATAGTTAAAGAACTAGCTTTTATTCTGAGATTATAGGTTCCTATTCTTCCCTCCCTCCCTCCCTCCCTCCCTCCCTCCCTCCCTCCCTCCCTCCCTCCTCCCTCCCTCCCTCCCTTCCTTCCTTCCCTCTTTCCTTCCTGTGTTGAATTCTTTTTCACATTTTTAAATGCATGGTAGTGATAATAGATTGTAGTGGATGTTTTCAAATGACTTTGCATTGCAAAATAAAATACTGGGTATCCTATATTTGTCTCTCTCAGTTGTTTTTGTGAAATGTTAGTGGTCTGTGAAGAAGTCTGAGATCTGTTACTCTAAAGAATAGCTATGTTTAAAAAGATGCACAATATACATTTGTTAAATTGATGCATATGACATTTATCTTCCAGGGCAAACATGTGGCCAATAGAAGAAAGGAAGGGAAAGCTTCTCATTTAATTTTCTTCCATCAATAGTTACTGAGCATCTGCTTTGTCCTAAGCACTGTGCTCAAGTCTGAGGGAGGACATAAAACAAACAGAACACAGTCGCTGCCCTCAGTAAGCTCAATGCCATTTCTAACAGTTTGGGGAAAGTAGAAGAAATGTGGCTTTTAGAACTATCAATATTATCAGTATTATTGGTGTATTGCCAAAATATTAAATCAATATTTGTTATACTTTTGACCCCCAGGGGGTAAAAATCCCATTAGAACACAATCCTATTCCTGCTGTACTGGATCAGCCCCCGTGAGATTAACTGGAAAGGGTATCCTAACTCTCTCTTAGTCATATTCTTGATGTTTACCCACTACAAGGAGGTAGTGAAGAGAGCAAGGCATATAATGGTTATAGATTACTTAAATAAAAAAAATTTTAAAATCTGAAGAATATAAATGGTCCATACAACTACTATCTGAATAACCCGTCAGATATGAAAATTAGAAGTATTTTATCCACGTGGTTAGAAAATTCAACTTAAAACTAGGAAGACATAAACAACAACTAAGTCCTCACTCTCCCCAGCAGGCCACTTCCATTTATCTTTTCAGAAACATTTTCCACATGTATATAATAAAACTTTATACGTAAAGTATACATAATACAATATATAATTTAAAAAAAGGCGGGGGGATCCCTGGGTGGCTCAGTGGTTGATTGTCTACCTTCAGCTCAGGGTGTGATTCCGGGTTTGGGGCTCAAGTTCCACATCGGGCTCCCTGTGGGGAGCCTGCTTCTCCCTCTGCCTATGTCTGTCTGCCTCTTGCTCTGTGTATCTCATGAATAGATGAATAAAATCTTAAAAAAACCATAATATATATAATCCTTTTTTTTTTTTACCTCAGTAGACTCCTACTAACCCATGTTTGTCTGTACTTTGTATTTTTCACTTGATGGTATATTTTAGGAATGTTTCCATATCAGTCTATTCAGATCTGTCCCCTTCTTTTTAAAGGCCACATAGTATTCCATCATAGGTTATACCTACAAGCCTTATTTTAATCAATACCCCCATTTGCTAAATATTGAGTGTTTTTTCTCCCTAGTTGAACATAATGCTTCAATGAGTATGTCTGTATATACATTTTGGTGTACTTTTGAGGCATATCTGCAAATTCCTGTGAGCAGAATATTATATAAAGTAATACATATTTAAATTTTTTATAGTTTTTGCCAAGTTGCTCTCCAGATAGTTACACAAATTTAGATTCCTACAAAGAATGGTGGTTTATTCCCAAACTGCTGCATTTTTGCAAATTTGATAGTTGACTTTTACTATCACATTGATGTTTCTTCATTGCTTATTTTTGCATTGGGTTCAGCTTCTCGTTTTGGGTTCATATAGCCAATTTATCATCTTTTCCTTGAGGGCTTCTGGTTTTTTATCTTCTTCTTAGAAAGTGTTCCCACTTCAGGACAGTAAGTTCACCTATGCCATCTTCTACAACTTTTATGCTTTTATTAGTCACTTTAAAGCCTTTGATTGATTTGGAATTTATTGGGTTTATTGATGTCACTTCTTTTCTCCTCAAATGACTAGTCAGGTATTCCACATTATTTATCAACATTTGTCTATTCTCTACTGACTTGATATCCTATCTTTACTTCATACTTAGGTCTATTTCTGGATTCCAGAAATTTCTTTACCAACATCAAATTGGCTTAATTATTGTTGCTTCTTATTTTGTTTTGATAATCTGATAGTGATAAATCACTCCATCACTCTTCCCTACCTCCTCCCTGCAATATCCTAGCCAGTATAGGCATATGTATACATATACATATATATATGTGAATATACATACATACTCACAATAATTACTAGCCAGCATCTATATATATTTATTTAAATAACTACCAATATTATTTTCTTAATTTCCTCTATGGTCTCCAAGTATAATGACATGAGTGGGGATACTATTAAGTATGATATTTGCTGCATCTTTTTGGTAGATACCCTTTATTGGGTTCAAAACTTTCTTATGACTAGGTTTCTAAGAATTTTTATATTGTACATAAATTTATTTAGTTTGATGATTTTCTCTATCAGTTGAAGTGATCATATGATGTTATTCCTTTCATCTGGTAATATGGTAGCTTGTATAATTTGTTTTCCTGAGTTTGAACCATGTTACATTCCTGAAATTAACTCTTCTTTATTGATATGAATTTTTATATTTTATAAACTGCAAAATTAGATTTGTTAGTTTTTTGTTTATTTGTTTGCTTATTTAGGACTTTTGCATCTAGGTTCACAGATGAGTTTGATTTCTAATTTTCTTTTCTTGTTTTGGTTTTCCCAGAATTGGGGATTATACTAGCCTCGTAATATAAATTGGGCAACATTCCTCTTTTAAAAAAATTCCCTGAAATAGATTAAGTTAGGGATTTTTCAGTTTCTTAAAGTTTGGCACAGATTTGTAAAACTTTCTTTTCTTTCTTTTTTTACAAATTTTATTTAAATAGTATTTTGTTTAGTTAACATATAGTATAATATTGGTTTCAGGAGTAGAATTCAGTGGTTCATTGCTTATCTACAAATCCCAGTGTTCATCATAACAAGTGCCCTCCTTACTACCCATCACTCAGCTAGCCCATCCTCCAACCACCTCCCTCCATCAACCCTCAGTTTGTTCTCTGTAGTTAGGAGTCTCTTATGCTTTGCTTCCTTCTCTCTCTTTTTCCTCTCCCATATGTTCTTCTATTTTGTTTCTTAAATTCCACATGAGTGAAATCATATGGTATTTGGCTTTCTTGGACTGATTTTGTCTAGGATAATACATCCATTCTAGCTCCATCTGTTATTGCAAATGGCAAGATTTCATTCTTTTTGATGGCTGAGTATTATTCCAATATATATATATATGATATAGCACATCTTCTTTATCCATTTATCAGTTGATGGACATTTGAGCTCTTTCCATAGTTTGGTTGTTGTTGATAATGCTGCTATAAACATTGGGGTGCATGTATCCTTTTGAATCTGTATTTTTGTATCCTTTGGATAAATACCTAGTAGTGCAATTGCTGAGTCATAGGGTAGTTCTATTTTTAACTTTTTGAGGAACCTCCATACTGTTTATCCCAGTGGCTGCACCAGTTTGTATTTCTATCAAGGGGGCAAGAGGCTTTCCCTTTCTCTGTATCCTCGCCAATATCTGTTGTTTTTGTGTTGTTAATTTTAGCCATTCCGAGAGGTTAAAAGTTTCTGAATTCACTGTCTTCTTTGGTGGGAAATTTGTTTATATATTCAATTTTTAAATTGCTATTATTTCTGTTCCCTCTGGAGATTATGTGCTTTATATTTGTCTCTTGATGACTTTAAAGGTTTTTTGTATGTTTCAAAGTGATTGACATAAAATTATAACTATTAAAGTTTTCAATCTGTCTGTACTTACCATCCCTTTTCCATTCCTAATATTTGGGAGTTTTTGAGTTTTATTTATTTTCTTTATCAAATCAGTAAGCAAAAAAAAGAAGGAAAAAAAGGACAAGAAAAGAAGTAAAATATGTCAATAAATTAAACTTCTCATTTGCTTAGCAATATACTGAGACTTTTGAAGAATTCAACCTACAGATACCATTTTTTTGCTCTACTCTAAAGTCAGCAGCAATAAAGAGTGATGAAGAGGGACAGGGAAGGATAGTATTGAGGTCTTATTGGATGATGATACTTCATGTCTCACTTTTTAATGCTCTTTTTTTCTTAACATGGTGGACTGAAGAATACGGATTCTCTCTCTCATAGTTGGTCGTGCTGTTTGATTTAGGAAGCTGTTTGATTAGGCATTGGAGTAGTCATTGTTTTCCAATGGCTGTATTTCTTACATATTATTACTTACATGGTATAGGTTTGCATAATATTGAAATCCATAAAATGTGAGGAAATTATACCCCTCCCTTATTTCTTTGGCTCTCAAATATAAAACCATCTTGTCATAAATTCTGTTCTGGTTGTTTATTTTGTTCAAAAGTATTGTAATAGCAGCCTGACAGGGTAACCACTTAAGCCAAATTTTCCAGGAATGAGGGGCGTTTTTGTTTCCATAGGGAGAAAGCATGTTTTGGAGTAAGCACAAACATTCCATCATATGAGCTAAATCAAAGCTCTTCAGAAACTTAAAAGTTGGGGCACCTGGGTGGCTCAGTGGTTGAGCCTTTGGCTCAGGTCATGGTCCTGGTGTCCTGGGATCGAGTCTCACATTGGGCTCCCCACAGGCTCCCCAGAGCCTGCTTCTCCCTCTGCCTATCTCTCTGCATCTGTCTGTCTCTCATGAATAAATAAATAAATCTTAAAAAACAACAACAACAACTGAAAAGTCAGTCCTTTCTATCATCCAAAGTGTAGGAGGAACTTCTGATGATTAGGTCAAATATGAACAAAACACTAAGTTTCTCTCAAATCTACAAAGATTTTGTAGAAACTGAGAAATTGGTGAAATTATATATGTATTTTTTTGGTATCCTGAATTGTTTTCATTAAACATAAGCTGGATCTTTAAGTGATTAAGTCTCACCCTTTTTTTCCCCTCTAAAGAACTTGCTAAGGGTTTGACAAATACTTGTTAAGGTGACTTAGAAGAAGCATTGTGGGTACGATTGCAGCATTTTAATCATGGTAAATCTCAGGGCTGACAAACTGCATGTTCATGTCCTTGTTTTCCGTCTAATGAAAATATTTAATTTTCAGAATGAACTGAAAGTCACCCCAGATTTACTTAATATCAACCCTGCCTAAGATGATGAATCATTCTCAAGGGCAGCACTGTGCCTCCAGAGTCCCAGAGCAAGGCCACTCTCTGTGGCTTTTAGCTCTAGGTGGCATCCTATTTGTCATTCTTACTGGGTGCATGAAATCTTTATTAAAATCCAAAAGTACGATAGCATTTTCCTTAGGGCCCACCATTTATAGAGGAGAATAACTCCCCAAATTGTAGAATAAATTAAATTTTCATGACTTTATTCACTTTGTAGTTGTCACCAATGAAAGCATTTCTGTTTGTAGGACACCAATGTACCTAATAAAAGCTGGGAGAGCCATCACTGAAGATTTTTCTGATTCATTCTACTTTAATTCATCTTCCATGCATTGGTAGAAAGAGAGATGTGTCTTTTCAATTTTTATGTCCAAAAGGAAATACTTTTGGGCGCTTTTTTGTTTCTTTTCCATTCATTTGATAAATGATCATTTAAACCCAAGGAAGAAGTTTCTCAAACTGAATCAAGGTAAAAATACACATCTTAATATCTACTCAGTTAACATAAGGTATGTATTGTCATTGGAAGTCTCCTGTCATGCAACTTCATTGTTACCACATTGTAATTATAGTCCCAGACAGCCAAAATACTAAGGCAATCCCAGCAGGCGATTTTTTGGCATAATCATCATTCTGATGGAGGAAGAAAGTGGTGATTGCTTGCTCCAGAGGGCAGCTTCAAAGAATTTTCATCTCTCTGCTGTTTCTTCCTACCTTCTCAGTTGATTCTAATACAACTTCTCTTGTAGTCTTAATCTTCCTGTCTATAGAGCCCATTCCTAATCTTTGCAAATTAAGATGCAAGTCATTTTATCCTACATATTTTTTTTGCCCACCTTACAGTTAATTTATTTTGCACAAATTTTAAACTAGGACAGGAACTGTAACCCCAAAGAACCAGTCAACAGTATTGGTTTTTCCCTTCAAGAAGTTTTCAGAGAACTGAGTACCAGAGAGTGATCATGTTCTTGTTATCCATCAAAAAGATGCATATATCTGCCATAAATAAGCCTATTGGGTATTTTATTCTACTTGGAGTCAGCAGTATGCAATGTATTTATAGTTTATCACATATTAGTGATTTGAAAGTGATATATACTATGTTATAGTTACAAGGAAGGAAAGGAAGAGCTCATATGCAATGGAACATTGTGTCTTACATTGGGAAGATGATTTCAGGACAAAGGTAATGAGGATCCCAGTGGAAATTGCAACTGAACTCTCTAAAATATCAATACCGAGTAATTCTTTTGTTGCTACACCATTCAAGGTCTTACAAAACGTAGTAAAGGCAGTCAGATCTTTTCATTCATGTGGTTTTTGGATCTTCTTAACAATGGCATTATTCCTTGTAGTTAGAAACTTGGCAGGTAATGGAAGTCATTTTTCAGCAGAACAGGCTCAAGGCATAAGGACATATAGCTGAAGCTTAAAGGAGATTGCATGAAATATTAACCCTGCTCCTCTCAGAACAGAGTCCGGGGGTAGATCCAAAGGAGCAATCACCAGCTCCAAAAATAAGATACTGCAAGTAATTAAAAAGTATCTAAAATGCTCCTATAATCTGCTAATAATAATTATACATGTTACAAAGGCTTAGTGGAGCACACTAATCAGACAAAATTAATAGCAGGACATTGGGGAATTGGAGAGGCAGCCTACCTGATTAGCTGGCCAGATTTAGGGCTGTACTTTGGAGAAGCCAGCTTTAGAGACAATCAAATGAGAATCCACTGGACTCCCAACACAATGATGCCTCAAATAAATTTAGCAGATAGGCCAAAATGAAACACAATATGAAAAAACCTAATTGCAAACCTAAAGAAAATTTCTGAAGTCTATGGATTGTCTGCATCTTTTATTTTTCTAGATATGTTGGTAAACTAGATAAACTTTTACCTTCTATTTTTTTTCCCCATCCTGGAATCATACTGGTTCCTCCAGTATTTAATAGACATTATTCCCCATCTCTGTTAATGGGTGTTGCTTTGGCAAGGGCAAAAGGTTGTCAGATTCTACTACATCCTCTTTGGTGGAGACTTGTATTTTAGATTTGAGAAAAAGTTGGATAGTTTTTCTTCGTTCTTAAGGTTAAAAATTTTAACCAGAATATAGTTAGGGTTATTTCTCTACCAGTCTGTAATGAATTTATTTTCTCTTTGCAATATCCTTATTCTCTCATTTTAGAGAGCTCTCTTGGTCACTCTATCTTTGAAAGAAATTTCATTTGTGGGCTCTCTATTTGAGGAACATCTTTATGTTGAATCACTTTCAGACTGCACACTGATGACAATTTATTTTTTTCTTCTGTACTCACCATGATTAATTTAAGCATTCTTTATATCAGAATTTTATTTTAGTTAGCAATATTTTAGTCTTTGCTATCCTAATTTATCTATGAGCTCCATAATAGTGTTTTTTCCCCTCAATTTCTTTAACTTTGTGGTCTCTTTCTTTTCCTGGTCTCCCTTAAAAATATGTTTGTATTACATTTTTTTAACAGCATGATACAACTGCATAGTATGGTCCTCTTTTCCCTGGCTTCTGTTTTTCTCCAGATTAAGTCCCTCATTTGTCATTTTTATGCTAAATTTCATTCATTTGATGTTGATTTATTGAGTATCTAATATGTGTAAGGCACTATTCTTTATGCTAGGGAGAGAACCATGGGGGAAAACAAATTCCCTGCTGTCACAGACACTACATCTTAGACAGAGGAGACAGACAAAAACCTCCAAATACATAATGAAACATTAAGTAAAACTTTCTCTGTAAAGGGCCATATAGAAAATAATTTTGGCTTTGTGGGCCATAGGTCATCTACTCAATTCTGTACTGTAGCCTAAAAGCAGCCATAGACAATAGATAAACCAATGAGTGTTGCTGTGTTCCAATAAAACTTTTCAGACACCTGGTTTAGGATAACTCTTTACCAACATTATTCTTATGCTTTCTTTGGCATTGCTTCCTTGAGGGCACTCTACCTATTTTATATGCCTGTACTGCAATGTGGTATAAGTTCCTGGTTTGGAGTGAGTGAACAGATCAAAGACCATCCAGCAAGGAGGGAGTGAAGAAGAGCTATGATGGATTCTATGCGTTGAGTCCCATCCCCTTTACTGATAAGTATTTCAAGGCCAAGAGTAAAAGGGTCATTTGGGTCACTTCTGGCCAGAGCCCATTTCCAATTGCCAATGTGAAAGACTTAAAGTTTGGAACCTGATGCTAACTTCTCCCTGTAGCTCTACAGCCTTGGTCCTGGGGTGACTGCCCACTAATGGGGGCCCAGAACGAAGCAAACAAGGGAGCCACCAGTGCGACTTTCCTAAAGGAGCATGGGGTCAGAGGTGTTCTGCAATGACACTGGCTGACTCAGGCTTCTACTGCTAGATTTCTACTTTATATGTATAGACTTTATACGTTTAACCCTTGGCTTATTTTCCTAGGCCACCAAAATGCTCTTTAAAATACATCTTTTGGGATGCCTGAGTGGCTCAGCAGTTGAGTGCCTGCCTTCGGCCCAGGGTGTGATCCCAGAGTTCTAGGACTGAGTCCCACGTCGGGCTCCCTGCATGGAGCCTGCTTCTCCCTCGGCCTCTCTCTCTCTCTCTCTCTGTGTCTCTCATGAATAAGTAAATAAAATCTTTAAAAAAATAAAAAATAAAATAAAATAAAATATATCTTTTATTCCTATTAAAAACAGTTTTTATTCGCTGCAGAAACAAATACAGATTAGGAAAAGAGAAGAAAGAAGAAATGATATCAAATGCCTCCTCTGGAGATAACTAGTATTAACATTCTCAGGTACGTTCTTCCAAATATGTTTCTACAAATGTAAATCTATATTGGGTATTAATATAGACTAAATGTATAATTTTATATTATCATATATGAAAATATTAAAAAGGGCTCATAGTGACTATCTAGCACTCTGTCCATAGCCTTCAAAAAGTACTACATGATGAAAAAAAAAAAAAGTACTACATGATGGTAAGAACATACGTGGTAGAACACAGAGTGCTCTTAAATGGATCTGTTTTGTAACCTGCCTTTTGCATTTCCTATTATATCATGAAACTTTTCCAAGACTCTAAATGTTCTTTTTGTAATGGTAGCAAAGTATTCCCCTGCACATATGTACCATCATTTATTTAAAGAACTCACATGGTTGGAAATTTACTTTGCTTCTGTTTTTGCAGTATTATAAACAACACTGGAATAAATATCATTTTGTCTAAATAAACACATATATTCTTTTTTTCCCCAGTGTGCACGTTACAATTGAATTTTTCTTCATAAATATGCTTCACCTGGTCTGAGCACTTGTCTCATTTTTGTGCTAGAAATTTGGCTGTTACACTTAAGAAATTTTGTCCCTTCTGTCAGTTTTGGTCGGTCGGGTTTGTGGAGATGGAGGCAGATCGGAGAAGCACGTGAAGTTCACTGCTTGCCCACCCACCCTGGCTTAGGGCCCGGATGCTGATGCCCTGTGAGGCAGTACCCACAAGGAGAGGAGACCCACGTAGCTACTTGAAGAGATTAAGGAGATCCAGTGGAGAGTAATTGTGAGAGCCAGAAATCCCACTGTGACCATTGCTACTTAACACCAGGAGAGCTCCATTAAACCATTAAATACTAGAAATGGGCCTGAAAAAAATCCAAAGGGTGTCTCTAGCCGACAAAGGGCACAAAAATCCATAGTCTGGGTTGACATTTAGCCCTTAACACACCATGACAGCGTAAGGCTCCATGGGGTATGTCAGAGTGGGGGCTTCAACAAACTCTCCTCTTGCTATCTGTGCCTCCACCTCATGCAATAATGTTACAGAAACCTTTGCATCAGGATCACAAAGTGCTTGTTTTTTTGACATATGAAGCCTGGGCTGCTCAAGTCCATCAGGAAAATATATCCTGAGTTGGGTGGAGCTTTCTTGTTTTATTTATATTTATACTTTTTATTTAAACCCCCCACTTATTTTCCTGAGAGTCTAGGATACAGCAGGCTCCTGGGAAATAAGTACTGTAGAGTTGGCAGGTAGAAGGGGTTTTTGGCTGTTGTTTTTCAAACATATTACACATATTTTTACATTATTAAAAACACACGCACACACACAACACCATTTCCCCAGAAACCTCTTCGGCTGACTAGTGTCAAGCCTAGTGATTTATAAGATTGTTTGCATATATTATATTTTAAAACACATACTGCTTTTGTAAAATGTGTATTTATTATACATTTTGGAATTCATAATATGTGCTGGAAACTGCCTCTGCCCGGCTGGATCTGGGACAGTCTGTCATGCGCAAACATTTCTGGAAGGCACTACCATACAAATGCTTTAGACTGAGCCAACCAATCCTTCCCTTTGCAGCTCCCGTGGTCTGTCTGTCTCTCACATGTGTGCACACGCATGCACACACACACACCTTCTCCCTCTCCTCCTGAAGTAACCTCATGAAAAGCAGCAATTCAGAACCCTATAGATCAAGCTGCAACAAATTTGGGAAATGGCTGCAGGAACCCCTGTGAAGTATGTTCCCCAGATTTACCAAGCTGTGACTCAGAGGATAAAAGCTGAATCTGAACTCAAGTGGTGCAGCTGATATACAGGAGGAGTGGCCCAAACCCCCATCACCTTGAAATGTCCGTGTGTGGGTGCAGAAGTGTGCAAGTGTGTGTGTGTGTGTGTGTGTATAAGAGAGAGAGAGGAGGGGAGAGAGGGGGCTAGGAAGGAGAGAGAGGTGAGAGAAAGAGCAAGCACCCCCCAGCATCAGGCTTATTCAAACCCTGGGAAAACAAACATCTACATTCACATTCCCCAGGAGCCTTGCTCAGCGGGGTCCTGCTGCGCTGTCCCCATTGCTGTCCCCTCACACACAGGATTGAGAACATTGCACTGAGCACCTGGGCCAGCAGGGATGCAATGCCTGTGTCCCCATTAATCCTCTGACCCTGTCTGTTTGCTCTCAGATGTTCTGTCTCAGAGGGGAGCCCAGGAGGAGCAAGGGGGGCTGGCTCTTCCTCAGCCGAGCTGCCCACATCTCCTGCCTGCCATCCCGCAGAGGGACAGGGGAGAAGGCCAGCCACCATGGTGCTGCGGGTGGGCGGATCGGAAGGAGACAGAGGAGCAGGCTCTGAAAGCACCCAATGTGAATCCAACCAGGGAATCAGAGCTCCTGGCCCCAGATGGAAGTGGGATTCAGCACCCCTCCATGTGATTCTGTTTCTAGATCCTTCCTATTAGCATGGAAGGGAAAAACGAGCCCAGAGGCTGAGCCCTCCGTGCTGATACACGCTTCCAGCTCTTCAATGACAACGCCCAAGGGACGGAATCCCATGGGTCTGCTCCTTCACGGAGGGCGGAAGATGCTTTTCTTTACCTTTGGAAAATGGGAACCAGCTTGAAAAACCACCAAGGTGCTTGCTTGTGCGGGGAGGCTCTGTGACTTGGTCCTGGCTAAAGCTGCTGGCCAGATGTGCCTACTTAGCTAGTCCGCCTGCTGTCCACAGCAGAGATGGATTTCTTGAGGCTTCGTGTTATCAAACCCCCATACTTTGTCACCCACTAACTCAGTTTCCCCACCAAGGCCTAGGTCCCCTTCATCTGAGGCTTGCGGCAGCTGCTACCACGGCAGCTACACACAAAAAAGGCAGCTCTGAGAGCCAAGATTATGTCTTCAGTGCATTATGGGCCCATGCAGTGCGTATATCTTCGGTAAATAACCGTCCGTTTTCACATGGATTATTTAGAATTTCTGATGAAACTGCAGAAATGTCAATGCGGGGTGGAAGGCACCAATCAGCGAGCAGCTCCATGACCTCTCTCTTCTTCAGTCTGACTGCTATTATCTTCAAGGGGGGAAGAAAACCTCTTTGTCTCTTGTTATACCTTTTTTATGATCTAGGATGCTGTTAATAACGACTTTGTGTTACATAAAACAGATCCATTAATGTCACCAAGTCCCAAAAGTACTGAATCAACCTGCTTCTTCAAAGGGGAAGGCGTGCAGTGGAGGAGCTCAAGACCCGAATGAGGAGAGGCCCCTCCACCCAAGGGCTGGCCCCATCCAGCATGCGATGGACTATTTACAGGGCTGGATGACTGAGGAAGAGGAAGGTGCCTGTGCCTGGTCAAACATCCTCCAAAAACAACAGATCAAGCTTGGGGCTTGGGTTAGTGATTTAAAACGCCCCTAACACTCCTCCATGCGTGCTCCTGTTCCAGCTACACCTAGTGAAGGGGAGAACGAGGCATGGGCTTCCCTCATCAGCAATTACACCACCCTTTAGGTGGGAATGTCAGTGGGAGGTTCAAAACCACATCTTCAGGGGACCCCAGCTGTTTGCTTTCAGTGCGGAGGAAAGCACCACCTGGCTTGGCACCCCATGGGATGGGCCCCAGGGACTCATGTCTAACAAGAAAGGGATGGGGCACACGAAGCAGTTCTTGCAGCTCTGAGGCAGCACTCTGATCCCCACTGAGATCCCTGGCTGACCTGCCAGCCCCTGTCACCACAGGCACCATTTCCAGGCTACTAGCCACACACGTGGGAGCCCCACCCTTTCCTGTATGCTCTAAGTCTCAGCCCTATGGGTCAATGGGGGCTAAAGACACACCCAGCCACTTAGGTGCCATTTGGGAGGGAAAGAACTTAGCAGGTGAACCAAGATGTGAACATAAACCAAGATTAGGGAGGGAATGTGACAGAGAAGGGTTTGCAGGCAGGCTTGCGGTGGGGGAGGCGGGGTGGGCGTGGGGAGAGGGGGTGGGCATCCACACCAGGCCCCATGCAAAATTACACAGGATGCTTTGGGATGGCTCCTTCTTTGGTTCAGGACTGCTGAGCAAAGGTAGTTTCTGAGTATCAATTGTAGTATAAAGATTATTCAGGAGAAGCTACAGTCATTAGAGTATAAGTCACATATGCACATAGACACATACGGATAAACTAAGAAAGCTCATATCTACAAATCACAAAGTTTCAAGAAGTATTTATTGAGTGCCTATTGTAAATCAGGTACTGAGCCTACAACTGAGGGACTTAGTGATGAGCCCAAACAGACCCTGTACTTTCCTTCATCGAGGTTATAGTTAAATAAAGGAGAGAGCCTCTAACCAACATGATGAAGTGAGTATAAAATGCAGAGTGTTTACCACCATGAAAACCTGATAAGGAGACGACTTCATCTGAGTAGTCAGAGATTTCTCTAAGAAATGTGGAGAAACTGAGATGCGAAAGACAAGTCAGCATGAAGCAGGTGAAAAGGCATTCCAGCCAGAAAGAAGAGCCTATGCAAAGGCCCTGTTATAGGCAGGAACATGAAGAATACAAGCGAGCTGTGCTTGGGGCTCAGAGAATGAGCCTAATGGTGAGGCTGAGTTTCTTCTCTAATGTTACACATTACACAGTGGTGCCCCAACTTTCACTGAGGATCTGCCCCATTGCTTTAGCTCAGAGTCTCCTCACCCCTGTGCTCTGTAAGTATCAAGTAGATGGTGAGGGAGAAGCAACAAATGGGTTTCGAAGAGCCACCAGCCTCTTAGCCTCTGTTTTCCCAAGTTCCTAGATGGCCTTGGGGCTTAGTTATATGCTTGGGAGGAGAGTTAAGCACCTGGTTAGTAGAGTAAAATCATATTCAAAGCAAGCCATGGGACGCCTGGGTGGCTCAGTGGTTAAGCGTCTGCCTTCGGCCCAGGGCATGATCCTGGAGTCCTGGGATCAAGTCCTACATCAGGCTCCCTGCATGGAGCTTGTTTCTCCCTCTGCCTGTGTCTCTGCCTCTCTTTCTCTCTCTCTGTGTATGTCTCTCATGAATAAATAAATAAAATCTTAAAAAAAAAAAAAAGCAAACCCAGAAGAGCATCATGAATGAGCAAATGGGAAATCTAGAATATGAAGAGCAAGAAGAAAAAACATGGCATGTGGGAATGGCCCCAGAAGAACTTTCTGACCAGGGCTGAGTGACCTCCACAGTTGACCAGGAGAGGCTGGAAGATGTAAAGCCACTAGAGAGATGCTCCAGGAGATCAGCTGATTTTTCTGGCCACAATGTACCAACCCCCATAGCCCTACCTTGCAGTTCATTAAGCTAAAGTCCAACTGCTCTCCCGGGCGTCCACTCCCTCTGACAGTGCCCAAGGTTGGCACTTGCCAACATTCCGATCCCATGCCTGCTTGGGATACATTTGCCTAAACCTGGGTTCTACCTCATTTTCCTCCTCACTGGTATCACAGGCTGCCTCATACAACCCTGGCTCATGACCTCCATCACAGGACAGGCAGGAGACCACAGGCTGGTGAGAAAGACCTACACCTGGAAATGAGAATGGGCTCCCTGACACAGGCAGAGGAGTTTGGCCAGCCTCCAGTGAAAGCAAGGTCTCTGAATTTTTTTGAGAGTTAAATTTTCCCCTGAATGAAGGTTTATTGGCTCCTTGCTGGTTAGGAGATTATACCCCAGTCCTCCAGGGATATGTGTGAGGGATCATGTAAATCCTGTATTCTGGCAGAAAGAGAAAAACACTAATTTTTACATTAGTGACATCTCAACATGGAGTTGTTCAGGAGAGCATCTGCTCGGCCCTGATTAGAAAGCCTGAAATGTGGATAGCATCTGTTCGCCTCACCTCTCCCTTTCTCTCCCATGGATAGCTGCCCTAAGAGTCCTGAGCACCTGGTGACCAGGTGTGTTGACCCTGAAGTACTGGGTATGTGCTTTTGACTGTTCACATTCTGGAACCAGAATCTATCAAGACCATCATGGTCATTTCAAGAAAGCTTGACATGCTTTTGTGAAAATACTTTTCATCATTCCACATGAGAGCTCTGTATGACCTTGCCAAGATTAACTGGGCTAGCTTTAGAGCTGGCTTTGAGCATTCCATATATTCGGGGAAGAACTTTCAGTTGCTAGTCATTTGTTAAGCTTCTTGCTTTTCCCCTTTGTTTGACATTTTATCTACATTTGCAGAAAAAGTCTTGATAGGGTCCTCTGAATGTCCCCTCTGATGAGGAGTAAGCAGGCTCAGAATTGCGGTTGCTAAGTATTGATACAAGGGAGGTTCTGAAATGCTCTTTAAGTCTCAGGTTGAAGTTCAATATGTTACTCGCCCACAAATAATTGTAGAGATTCAGGAGAAAATTATAAACAAAAATAAAACAAAAGTAAGCATTGCTCATTGCCATTTGTAAATCTAGAGGAAAAGGAAATCTGTAGTTTACAGCAGAAAAGGGTGGAACCAGGGCAGGGAATAACCTTATCTGGTGATCAGTATACCTTACTGAGTACAGAATAGGGTGTGGCCTTGGGGATGCAGAATTTTTTTGAGGGAGATGGTCTTGTCAGACCTATTAATAATGGGATTCAGAGACTGCAAAGAAGTTCCAGCTTTCCCTAGTCCTGCGTGATGGGGCATTGAAGTGTCTGCAGCTTTAATATCCAGCCCAAATCTAGAACATTCTGATATTTAAGAGTTACAGATTTGCCAGGCTTCATTTAATTTATTTTATTTTTTATTTTTTTAATATTTTATTTATTCATAAGAGACACACACACAGAGAGGCAGAGACAGAGCAAGAGGGAGAAGCAGGCTCCATGCAGGGAACCCAATGTGGCACTTGATCCCAGGACTCCAGGATCATGCCCTGAGCTGAAAGCAGATGCCCAACTGCTGAGCCACCCAGGCATCCCAGGCTTCATTTTTAATAGAACACTTCTAAGAGGCCAAAATAAGAACTCACTCACAATATTTAAATTCTGGAGGGAACTGGGCAATAATCAAAAACCAATTGTTGCCATCAGTTCTTTCCAAGTCTTCCTGAAGCATCTAAGCAGAATTGTTTGACTCTTGATACTTTATTGCATGCTTGTGTATGTCTGTGTGGGGTACAGAGAAGAAAAGCGTGGTATCTGGTAGGTCACCAATACGGTTGTGTATGGTTGGGGCTGGCTACATGAGCCTGGAAAACTTAGATCCCAAGACATCTTAGTCTGTGTAATAGGTTGAAAATGGAAAGTATTCCTCAGGCTGAAAGTCAGGACTTTTTGGTATGTTTAGTAGGGGATCTGAATTTTAAAAACGGAAGACAGAGTATTCACTGAGAATTTTAGGAGACAAGACAACACTGCTGGGATCCAAGGATGGTGTCTCCCTCGGAAGCATGTGGCCTCCAGAGAGAAGTCATTCTTACTATTCTGTAACAAAAAGGGACAGATAACACACTGTGTCCAAAGGTAGCATCAGCCTTAAAAACCAGCTGGTATGTGTCATAGGCAAATCTTCAGAGAGGAAGAACACAGGTTTGAGGTGGGGAGATGGGGCAGAGAAAGGAGCCATAGGCAGGTGTGATAAACCATTATAAGGTTAGGATTTTTGAGAACTCTTGCATAATACCAAGAGTCACAGTTGATGAGAAATTTAGGAAACAAGGTTATGAAAGAGGCTTTGAATCCTATTAAAGCTGAAACCAACTCATAGCACCCTTAAGTAAGGATCCAACACCAACAGGGTAAAGGTAGACTGATTTTCAGGGAGATCATTGAAATTTCTGGGAAGGGGAGTATGAGTTTAGATGAAAGCCAGGAATGACTATAAATAGTACATATGAGATTTCAGTATCTTTAATGTCCCATATTTTATTCTACTCTATTTTCTGCTATTGGTACATGAAAGCAATAGTGAGAAGATTCCCTAGAAAACCTTTGGATTATTCCTTGGTTGTCCAAGTAGAAATTCCCATAAGAATGGGCTCAGCATTACAACTCTGTGAATTTTGGTCTTGGGACAGCTGCCTCTTACTACAAAATAACACATTTATATATAGATAATATATAAATATATTTATGATTATTTATTAGAGAGAGAGTCAGGGCGAGTGCATGGAAAGGGCTGGGGAGAGGGAGAAAGAATCTCAAGCAGACTCCCTACTGAGGACAGAGCCTGACTCTGGGCTCGATCTCATGACCCTGAGATTATGATCCGAGCTAAAAAGTCAAGGGTCAGACACTTGGGCAGCCTGGGTGGCTCAGCGGTTTAGCACCGCCTTCAGCCCAGGGCCTGATCCTGGAGACCTGGGATCGAGTCCCACATCGGGCTCCCTGCACGGAGCCTGCTTCTCCCTCTGCCTAGGTCTCCGCCTCTCTCTCTCTCTCTCTCTCTCTCTCTCTCTCGCTCCCTCTCTCTGTCTCTCATGAATAAATAAACAAAATCTTAAGAAAAAAAACCGCTTAAACTGACTGAGCCACCTAGGTGCCCCTAAAACATTTATATTTTGATGATGACTTGGGTTCCCAGGTACTTTTATTTTTAGTGACAAAAACAGCTGGATGTGTTTGAATATTTATTATAATGGATTATATTTTTTATTGTAAGATTGTAAACTGCCCTTGTTTTATTTCACACATTTGTTTAAGAGTGTTTGTCCTTGAGAAGAGGAGGGCTTATCCCTAGAACATGGGTAACATCAGTTTCCTAGCCCATAAGGTTGAGAATCACATCTTCCCAGAAAGGGATAAAATCGCCCAAGTGATGGATGCCACACCGTGAGCCTCAAAGTCTCTCCCTAGATAAGCAATCCCTCCACCTACAGTGGTGATAGGCCGATCATCCTTATATTTTCTACAAACATCAGCCCAAATTCTTAAAACGAGAAAGTAGGTGGCTGGATCCTATACTTTTTTTGGAGACAGGAGAACACAAGAGATCATTAAGTAGTGTGCTGATTTGCAACAGGCTTGGGAGCAAGGAACCCAAATGGGAGAGGTGTGTTAGCCATGGAAGAGGCAAAAGTGCGGATCCTCTCTTTTTTTTTTTTTGGTGGATGAATATTAGTCTTAACACGCACAGCCATACTTTTCTAAGAGCAACGAGCCTTGACTGTCTAGGGATTGAGCCAGGTGGGGGACCACTCAAAATCTTTGCTTCTCTCTTTTTCTGTGTCCAGTACCCTCACTGGCACTTACACTAGAGAATGAATGGCAAATTGCTAGGAAACACAACTCACCCGTGTCTAGGCTTTGGTATCAACTGGAGGAAGAAGTCTGCAGGAAGTATCTAAAGAAAAGTGTGAATTTTCTGAAGGCTTAATTGCTGTGCTTATTAAACCTCTCTCGCCGGCTCTAAGAATGAAGCTCCAACTATATGACTGGGTTTCAGCACATTTTCTGGAATTCCACAACCTTTTTGTGTGATGTTTGAAATCCCCCCAGAATAATGTGCCATGTCCTTAGGGTTGCTCGTTTTCTATTTCCAGAGCTAGGTAACAACATTTAGGATGTCAGCAAAGCCATCTGCCTTTCAGTTAATGGCAGAGGCAGGAGGCTGCTGCGAAGCGGCTGATGAGGGGTTAGTGAGAGCAAGGAGTGAGAGCAAGGGTGGAGTGGGACTGGGTGGGACAGGGGCCTGGGATAACAAGGCAGTGGTTGCCCTTTCACATCTGGCCAAGGGACTGGGAGAGCAGGGGATTGTGGTGGGGCAGGAGGTGCAGGGGCAAGAAGGGTGGTGGCAGAGGGAGCCAAAAGCCCTGCCTGGCTGGCCTTTGCCTGTTAGGGACCTCTTGCAGGAAGTGGCTTTCTCCCACTCCCAACAATGTGAGGCAGCTGCCTGTGGCTCGTTGCCCCTTTCCTATTGCAGTGACACCAGGAATGGTGTCCCAGCCACTGTTGTGACTCCCGGAATGGGCTCCCCTGGTTTAGCCACCATTCATACATTATCCTCAGAGAGGCTCACAGTCTTAGGCCTTTCATTACAATCCTGTGTGTGTGTGTGTGTGTGTGTGTGTTTCAAACCATAGTATCCTGACCTCTGTATTCTGTGTTTGGAAATAACTCAGGCAATTGGTTCATATTACCAGCTAAATGCTTATGAAATTTCATTTTAAGAGACATAACTGAAAAAGCATAAAAATGTCCAAATTCTCTCATTTAAAAACATCACTACAAGCCAAGACCTTGTATGATAATGCGTAAGTGCAATGTTACAACTGAATTATGAAGATTGCGGAAATAAAGTCCGGGAAGGAAGCATGAGAGAACTTTAATGGGCCTTCTATACCCTCGATGTGGGAAATTAACACAAAACAGCTGCATTTCTAGGGCTCACTCTGCAAATATATCTGAGAACAGACAGTGCCGTTCTAATGTGGAGATAATATATATCAGCACAATTAGAAAATTACTCTTTTAGCATGTTCAGGATTGACTCATACATTAAAAAATCTAACAAATTTATCAGACAACAATTCTGTTAATGGTTTCCTTCTTGCTTCCTACCCCCTCTGTTTCTCAGTCCCTTATTCAACGAGATGACTAAATAGAATCCATGCCCTTGATCAGTTATCCAAGACAAGCTGTTACGTACTGGGTCTTAGTTCTGCATAGATTCTTTGCACTGATTTGCCTAGGACTAAATACTAGTACTAATGATTTCAACCATGGTAAAATGGTAATATGATAATAAGTGTCTCGTGAGCATCTACCATGGGCCGTGCACAATTCAAAATGCTTTATATATGCACCATCTCATTAACTTTGTCATAGTCATGTGAAGCAGGAAGGACTATTACCCACCCCCCTTTTTTTTAGATATGGGAACTGAGGTTGGGAAGGGGTAAGTACTTGCCCTGGGTCACTGAGCTAGCAAGCTGTGGAGAGGCAAACTCAGGTCTCAAAGCCCAAGTGCTTAGTAATGTAGGTGCTAGTTCTAGGGCAAACTCACGTGAGTGTGGAGAGGCACTGCCACTCCTGAGACAACTGGTCATCCTGTCCTCTTACATAGACACGAGAGGCTTGCTACAGATATGTATGCCTATAACATATACATGATCCCTGTTTTTACCCTTAGGTATAATGGGACTTGAGTAAGTAGTATGAGGTAAATGAAAGCTAAACTATTACAGGTAGGACTTCCAGCTGCAACTCACTTTCTTTAGCATGCGGAAGTCAAAGAGGACAGATGTGGATCTGATGCAAGGTGAACTCTTCATTTTAAGAGAGAAACAAGAAGCAGTAGAGGGAGAATGAGCATAGGCTTTGAAGACAGGGCAGGAGAGGTTCCAAACCTTTCTTTTATTATGTGACCTTGGCCAAGTTACAGAACCTCTCTGAGCCTCTGTTCCTTCCTTTGAAAATTGTGTGATAATAACTTTACCATGTGGGGTTGTGGGGCAGGATAAATAAGATGAGATAGCACTTAGCATAATGCCTGGCACATAGTGAGAACTTAATTAATATTAGACCTTACTTAGGTCTACTCCTTCAATCAACCATTTCTGTTGCTGATTGTTATAGAGGGCAATTAGGTAGAAAGCTCACAGGGTATATTTTAGGCTTCTGGGCCTTACCATGTGATTGAAATGGCCAGCTGGGATGCTATTAGGATACAAGCCAGGCCAGCAGACAAGTTTTTACTGAGGATCATCACTCTAAAGGCATGGGCGGAGGGCAGGGGTGTGTGTGTGTGTGTGTGTGTGTGTGTGTGTGTGTGTGTGTGTGTGAGGTTAGATGCAGTAGGTGGAGGAGAAAGTAATGTTTGGCAAGTATCTACCATATGCCAGTTCCAGAGTGAAAATTCATTTTATTACTTTGTAACGATGCCCAAAATAAACTCTGGACTTTGCAGTGCTTCAAGTATGCCTGGGACAACTTAACTTTAGTGCATACATGCACAAAGATCAAAACTATGTGTATTTTTGATATCTTGAACCATACCAACATCTGGGTACCCACAGAGAGCTACAAGGAGATAAAGATCCAAAAAAGGGTGCTATTTCTTTCTCATGTCAGAAAGTCTCGAAAGTGACTAATTTCCTCTCTGAATTTAAATTATGATGATTATTATTTTACAGGCTGGGATCCCTTAGCTGGCCCCGAGGGTCTCATAGAGCACCTGGACCCAAATACTCCAGTCCTTAGACAATCTGGTATGATCTATAGATCTCTGAGATATATCCTCCTTAATATCTTATTCCAACCAGAAAACAAAATAAATTCCAGCAGCAGAATGTGCTGTTGAGTCCCTCGCAAAGCCAGAATGTCTTCTGAGGACGTGCTGCTTGGAGCCCCTGAGAGGGAGAGGTAAGGTAACAATAGCATCTCCTCCCCCAGCCACCTCCTGACTAGGCAGTTCTACCTCCAACATCAAAGCTGCCGCATGAAAATTTAATTTGAATTTAAAATCCCTGACAGGGCCCAGCACTGGGGAGGCAGGGGTTAACCACGGAGATAATGAGGCCGCTGCTGCCACTGCTGATTCTGTTGACAGTATTGTATCACCTAATGAATGTGGCGATATAAATCTTGATGAGGGGCAGGCTCGAGTCTCGGAAAGGTAATGATAATGAGGAGGGGCAAGAGCCCATGCTGCAGATGAAGAGGGAAACCAATAAAACGTCTCAGCTTAGGAGGGGCAGACTGAGGCTGGCCCAGCAAGGGTCGACCATTTGGCCCTATTTATGCAAGCTGCCCTGTATTCCACTGTGCACATTCTAGGGACCACCAGGTTCACAGGAGTTAAGGAAGCAAAGGGAAAGTGATGGGAAGCATTTTGTGCTTCCAAGTCAGCTCTCCACAGGCCCAGCAAGCAGAGGACTATGACAAGTATCACTAACAACTGGAGTAATCTCCTAATCTCTCTCTCTCTCTCCTTCCTCTCAGTGGCAGAAATGGATTTTATAAATCTTACTGATCCATGGTATCATCTGAAGTCTCTGCTCTATTTTGACTATTATATACCATGAATTGCTCTGCCTTTTTTCTGTTAATGAGCTTGGTATGATTCCTTTGCTATTGTTCTTTCCCAAATATATTCCTAGAGCCACTTGGTAGGACAAAGGACCCCTCCAAAAGCCCCACGCTAGAAGACAAAGACATGAGGAAGCCATTTCGGAGGCCGGGTCTGATGTGGTCCAAATAGCTTGTGAACATTTGAACAGACTCCTCTAAATTCTACCTGGAGAGCCCTGACAATGAAGGTAATCTTGGCATGGCCTGCAGGTGGCTCTGGGCCCCAGCACACAGGGGCTCTAATGGCCAAGAGTTCTCGGGTTTTGCAGACCAATGTCCAGGCGTTTCCAGCTCAGGAAGGCAAGATGCTGGGAAGAGTCTGAAACACTCATGCTGGAGCAGAATATGATTCTTAGGTAGAGAAATGAGACTTAATGCTACAGCATCCATAAGATGGAGCTGCATTGTTCTGGGCTGTGTCAGGCTGGTCAACCTTCCTCCGATTCTAGAACTCAGGAAATAGATTTCTGATTGAAAAGCAATCTGGACATGTGCTCTCACACTCGACAGCCTCTTGAAAGGGCTACCTATCTTTTTCTAGGATCCTCAGATCTGATTGTAAGAATCACATGGATGACTTTTCAAAGTATAGATTCCTGGGCCTTATCCCCAGAGAGGTTTGATAAGTGTGGCCTGGACAGAAAAGCATCTTTGTCTTTCCTTCTTTTTTCTTTTTCCTTTTTTTAATTCCCTAGAGGTAGCTATCATATACTACTGGCTGAGGAAATGTCTTAGGTAGAAGTGGGAAGCAAATACGGCAGAAAAAAATGGGAAATCATATTTTTTTCAGAGCTGAGGCAGGGTTCCTTAACGTTGGCTGTAATGGCATTTCAAACTGCACCATTCTTTGTCGTGGGGGGTGGGGGGAGCTCTCCTGTGCATTGTAGGGTGTTTAACAGCTTCCCTGGCCTCTACCCACTAAATGCCAGTAGCATGCGCCAATCGTGACAATGGAAAATGTCTCCAGACATTGCCAAATGTCCTTTGGAGAGGGAGGGGCAGGGAGGTGCGAAATTGCCCCCAGTTGAGAACTTAGACTGACCTAGAGGCTTTACAACCTAGGTATGTTAAAGAAGCGAATGACATTCTTACTGAATGACAGTGGAAAATCATTGCCAAGTCTCTGATGCCTTATTGCAGTGAGCCAGTCTTCCACTTTGAGATTATAATTCCTGCAATGAAATCATATTCCAGTGCTTTTGTTGTTGTTCTTGTTATGAGAAGCATTCATCTTTCAAGCATGTGGTAACCCTGAAGAGAACCCTGCGTTTTGCATCAACCTTTCTCCAGGCTTCAAATCACCGGCAGGTGCATCTGCGGTCACGCCCTCCCTATTTACATAGAAGCCACAAGGCCACGCCCTCGGCAATTCCCCTTGCGTCTGCACCAGCCACACATGTGGACACCCTCTCATTTCATTTGGAGCTGATCAGAAAATGAAAAGCGCTTTTTTATTAACAAAGGGAGAGTTGTGATGGAAAGGAGCAGAAAAGATGAAAATCCTTTAAGATTCCTATTAGCGGAGACAGAGTCCCCTTTCTCTTTCTTCTCCCTCCTTTCGTTCCTTTCTTCTCTCTCCCCTCCTATTTCTCTCATTTCTCTTTCTCTTTCCTCTTTCTCTTTTTTACCCTCCTCTCTTCCCTCTCATCCTCTCCATCCCCTCTCTTTCTCATTTTATTCAATTGGCTTGCCCGGCAACCTTACAGAAACTTCTCTTAAGAGCGGGCCTATTGCGCCTCGCTCTCAAATTGCCCCCAGAGCCCACTGGATATTCCTTCAGATGTCTAACAAGCGTTGAACACAACTGAGGTTTAGAGAGACACAGAAATCAATACTGCGGCTTCCACCAGTCACGCTGAGGGATTAGTTGTCCCAAGGAAAAGCACAGACAGTTGAATAAGAGAATCATGACTCCGAATACCCTAACAGGTTTATGAACTAGAAAGCAGCCTCTGGCCTTGATAACCTCCAGGTGGCCTGCAGAAAAAGGCGACTGTGAAAACATTCACTTAGCTTTCTCCCCTTTTGTATTAATGAGGTCAAGCGTTGGACCTCAGGAGGTCAACAGTGGTGCTCGGAGGAGCGACTGTTTAGGCCAATGGGCAAGGATGACCATCTGAGCAGTGGTGCTCAGAGTCTCCGAGTGGTCTCCTGGATTTGACGAAGTCAGTGGTCACATCCCTCAGGACAGAGCCTGCAAGGATGCTAGAGCTGGAATCCAAGTAGAAAAATAACAGTGCCTGGGACTATCTGCTGTGAGCAGGCAACATTAAAGAGTGGGAGGGATTTCGATCTTAAAAATCATGGATGAGAGATGGGAGATTGGCAGGGGATGCAAATTATGGGGAGTCTCGAAATGGGTTCTGAAGGAGAAAAAGCAATAGATATATTTTAAGAGGTTCTCCATCTTAGTAAGTTTAACAATTTTTAGGCTCCCACTCCCACTGTTCACACTCCAGAGGCCAACCTCACGAACCAAGATGGATGGCCCAAACGCCTCACGTAGAAGACAGAAGAGAGACTTGGTGGAGGGTAGGAAGCTGAAGACAGGCAGATGCAAAAATCTAAATGATGTCGGTTTCAACAAAGGAAGAAAGAGTCACTTTTCAACTGGACCTACAGGATTGAGTGAAGTGAAGAATTAAGGCTATTATCTGTATAATTCAAACCAAAACCTACCTTTCTGTGAATTTATAGGACAATTTAGGTCCTAGCTGAATAATTCAGAAAAAGATAATCACCTCAATTATTTAGATGGCCATCTCTTCCCCTTGTACAGTCCATCTCTCTAACTCAGATGTGGAAAGTTGACAGCAATTAAGTCTCTTAACCAAGCTGCCCACAGAAGGCCAAGAATTTGGTCTACAAATGTGGTGGCTCTGAAATACTACCAGTAGACACTGACCCGGATAAACAAATTCATCCAGAAGACGCTCGCCTGGAATCAGTAAGTGGTGCTCACCCATCTGATTGAAATTCTAAAACCCCAGATTTGGGAAAAGGCACGGAAGTCATTCCTTCACGGCCTCTTGGCTTGACCGGATGTCACTCTTTCAAGAAAAGAGGAATCAGCGCCCTTCTCCGGCAGCCGCAGGAGCACCAATCTGGGCTCCACTGAGCTTGTCCAAGCAGCTCATTGCTGAGCTGTGTCTCGGTGACGGGTGTGGATGGGGAATTTGCGCATCTAAGGCTGGTTAGTGAGCGGCGTGGGGAATGACACCATTTCAAGAGGGCTGATGAGAGCCTGGGAGACCCTTGATCTAGTTGGGAAGGGTCATGGGGAATGCAGTCCCCTCCTCCTGGTGACTCCAGGACAATGGGGAGTCTGGGTGGTACCTCCGGGTCCCTGCATGTCTCCATGTGTTTGTGCGCATGTGGCTTTCTGTGGACAGAGGCAGGGTGTCTGATGTGTCCAGGCTGGTGGCTTCAGTTTTCCTTTGTGTGAACATTAATCCGCCCGGTCCCATCCCCCATCCTCTTCCCGCACATTAACCTAAAATATGAACGCATGCTCGGGTCTTGCCTGTGCTGGCTGCATCCCTGCCCCCTTCCTCCAGCCCTCTTATCTAAAGCAGCGTGTCACTGCAATTTTATGGTCAACATTACAGACTCAAGCCCTCCTTTGAACCAATCAAACTGCACTGAATATGTTAAGGGAATCCAGGCTTTCTGGAAGGAGCCGCGTCCTGAGCCGCACCGCCTGACCTCTCTAAGAGCAGCCCCCATAAATCTGCCTCACGTGATGGGAGATGGGCTTTTCAGGATCTCTCAGGGTGCTTTGAGGTAGCACTTCTATGAACTCCTTGCCACAATAAATAATGCTACCTGCAATATGTCTTTGGGAGTGTGTCAGCAGCTGCTGTCCTGCCATGAATTTTTATTCTTGTGCCGTCTGGAAGATAGATTCCAGATTCAGCATTTCCCCGCACTTAGTGTCAGATCTCTTTACCCCCTTGCCCCGGCAGAATGACAGAGACCACAAATAAAATAAAATAAAATAAAATTTAAAAAAAAAAAAAAAGGGCAGCCTAGGAAAAATGGCCCAAGAGTGGCAGGAAGGAGCTTACCTCACAATTGTGGAGGAGCCGCCAGTGTGACCACAGTGACTAGGTGGGAGGAAGGAGGAATAAGCCAGGCAATTCAGAGTCCTCAAGAAGGAAGCAATTCACCTGGGGTGGTCGGAGAAAGGGGTTTCTACCAGGCAAAGCTGTTGGAGGAGAGGAAAGCCCATCCTGAGTCAATAATTCATGGCAAGGGAGGGCAATGGAAATTAGTTTTGAGGCTCAGCTAGGTTGTTGCTGCCCTGGTCAGATTCTAGGCAGCTGGTCCACGAAAAGAGGACAATGGAATCAGAAATAGTCTAGAGATGACATCTAAGATGAGTTGTTGCAGTCTGAAAGCTAAAGATGAGGAAGAAAGACGCTACTATAGCTTAGGAATTATAATCAGTCGACTCCCAGATTTCACTGACTCGCATGTCTCTGCCCAGCTAGAAATGAGCGCCCACATGGCCGGGTATGTTTTATCATCTCTGCAACTTGAAACCTTCTGGCAGTGCTGAAGCCAAAATTCACCACCGCAATGCCCAGGAATTTCCGCCCCTTTGAAAAGTCCCATGTCCCAGGAAGTTTCTGCATTACTAACGTGCCAGCCATATCCATTACAGTGGGAGAGAGCACAGGAAAGGAAGAAAGAAAATATGACTTTGATATGTTAACATCTCACAATGGTAGATTATTTCATTTTGTATGCTGCTTCCTCTTCAGAGAGGGGAAAATGTAGTTAGTATCCTGACAGGAACAATGTATAGTCCTAGCTACTATCTATGCGCATTGAAATCCACATAATCCTAGTCTGATGACCAAACCCAAACTTTGGTGGCTTTCTAGATCAGAGTTTCACCAACTGCAAAGTGCATAGGAATTACCTAGAGATCTTAAAATGCAAATTCGGTAAGTCTGGGGGTCCTGAGAGTCTGCATTTCTAACAGGCTCTCAGATGCTGCTGACACTGCTGGACCATACATTGAACAAGGTTTTAGGTTTAACCAAGTTTTTATGTGCACAGTACTGCTCTCCTTCCCTAACATGTATATGCAGGCTCCAAACCCAGGGGAGGGTCCATGTGTTCCTTTGTTCCCATATATTTTGTTCTTGGGTCTACATATGTTTTTTTTTTTTTCCAAAATTAATATCAAGATGGAGCTTCAAAAATTGTGGTAGTTTGAATATTCACATTTAATACTTCTAATTCTCCAAAATGAAATGATCATCTCATTTAGGGATAATGACAAGAGTGCCTCATTGAGACTCTCTTTTAGGGTCAGATCTGGGGCCATTGACTTTTGGGGTCCAGCAGTGATAGGCTGCAAGGCCTCATCCAAATGGACTCTGACCGTTTATGCAGAATACTGGCCTGGAGTGGTGACCTCCTAAATAATGTCCTACCCAGCCAGAGTCAAGGCCACATTATCATCTCTAGCTTCCCAAGGCAGTGAGATCAATTTCCCAGTTTAGGGTAGTACGGAGAGAAGGGTGTGGAGTGAGGTGGAAACCATATTGAAACCTTTGCTGATTAAGTTACTCATGACCAACTGGTAAGTGGAACTGTGGGTTCCCTCAACATAACCCCAGTTTCTCTCCAATTCAACAGGAGCAGCAAGATCACAAAACTGGCAAAACCTAAAATGAAGGTGCTTAATAAAGGTCAGTGACAAATACACTTTTTGATGGGAAAGTAAAGTTTCTTATGGTTAATATAGTCTTTGATGTAATAATTGTGGAAGTTTCTCATATATCCCAACACATCACTGAGAATATAGCAGTCCCTGTCAGTCAAGTCAACTGAGGCCAAACATGATCACTCATTTGTAAACTGGGCTTTCTGCCTGCTGAATACCTTTCAAAAACAGAAGCTCTCTCCTAATTGCCTGGGTTGACCTATATTTAGAAACCTGAAATGTGCTGGTGTAGTGGAGAAGCCAGAAAAATGTTGGAGTTAATCACTAAATCAATCTGGGCTGACCCCAAGAGGACAGTGAGTGTGGAAGGTTGTTGGTCAAGGAGCTTTTGGAGGCTGGACTTAAAAGAACTCTCTTGTTTCTCTGAAACTGGAAAATCTGCTTCTTTCTACAAAAACATATCCTCAGAATAGAATTTGGTCTCTTCTAGGACAGCCCTTTGAATCTCTTGTGCCAGTTACCAAGTCAAGGTTAACTTTATTTTGTTCCAGTATGCTCTCTGGGCACCCCTGTGACTGGCGATGGCAGTATGGCAACAGGACCTACAGATGGAGACACAAAAGCACTATGCTGACTATCAAGTGAAACCTAGATGCAAGATCCTTCTCTTCTTCCCTTCTCACCTTGGCCATCTTTTCTCCTCCTACGGCATCTTTTTGATTTCTTGGTATTCTGGGTTGTTAAAAATTCAACTTTAAACTTTTCCTCATTTCCTCCCCCTCATAATGCAATGATGATAATTTCTTAAAAGTTCAGAGTTTGAAAAATTGGGGGAAATGACAAGAAGTATTAGGTATTATTTTCATGTAAAATGAACTGTGGGATGACATTTGGAAATGGGTACCAGGTACCCAGAAGGTTAGTAATTACCTTTACGGGAACATTAAACAGAAAATTTAGGAAGTTTCTTGATTCTGTAGAGCCAGCACTCTAGCCAGCGAAGTTGCTAGCTCCCATGATTTCTGCAATCTGTGCTAAATGGTGGCTTGGCTTTGAAAGCTGAAGGATATAAACAACCAAAGGGGCCAGCGGATGGGTGCTAGAACTGTTAGAGATAGTTACGGGTCATTTGATGCCTGCAGAAAATACTTACCAGATAGATAAGGGATGGAAAACTCTGGGACTTTTTTGGAAATTTAGGTTTGGATGTCTAGCTTGTTAATTTTAATTTTAAATTTAAGTTTAAAAATTTAATTTTAAGGTTAAATTAAGATATTTGAATGACTCAAACACATATTTTTAATTCTTGCACTGAATTTTATAGAGCTAAGCTAGGAAATGAGGAAGTTAAGTAATGTTGGAACAGAGCGAATTATAAGCAGCTATTTATTGAATATTTATAGACTTGTTTTTGAGAAGATTTTCAAGGGTAAGACATTCTAATTGTTGAGATAAGACTAAGTTACTGGGGCACCCAGGTGGCTCAGTGGTTGAGCGTCTGCCTTTGGCTTAGGTCATGATCCTGGGGTCTTGGGTTTGAGTCCTACATCAGGCTTCCTACAAAGAGCGTGCTTCTCCCTCTGCCTATGTCTCTCCATAGCTCTCTATGTTTCCCCTGGACCAATAAATGAAATCTTAAAAAAAAAAAAAAAACTAGAATGGGAACAATTTCATGAGTTACTTCTGACCACTGAAGTTCAGCAGCAGCTTAGTGAGAGAGAGATGGGAAATGAACACCAGGAAACTAGTATGCATAATTCACAGTTTAAAAAAGGAAAAAGAAAAAAAGACTAAGTTACTAAAATAATTAGAAATACATAGATGGGTAAGCTAAGTGCCAAGGGATACTAAATGATATGATAAGATACAAATCACTTAAGAAAGAGCTTAGAGAAGCAGAATATCAATGAGAGATTTAGAGCCCAAGAAAGGTTTCCTGTGTGTAGGATTTGTGTAGGAAACAGGAAGGGCATTCCAAGGAAGTGGAGCAACATAGGTGAAGCCACCAAGTCTAGTGTCTGCTCTTGGAGCAGCACAGAGACTGGGTCTATGCAACAGACGTGGCCTGTCAAGGGATTGTGGGAAATTCAGTTTGATGGTCTGGGAGGGGGCAGGTTAAAGCAGTATTCACACTTGATTGGCAGGAAATAAAGGCAATGAAAATAATTTTTAAACAGAGGAGTATTATAACGAAAGCATATTTTAGCAAACTAGGGAAGTGCCCCAAAACCCTCAGGCATATGTTTCCAAGAACCAGAGAGAGAACACACCTGAAGAGAAGAGGGAGTAAGGCTCCTTGAACTTGATCCAGTAAGAAAACAGTACCCAACAGAGGGACGAGACGACTGTGAGTAGAGCAAGTATCTCCTAGCTCTGTCCCCAGTGGGTCTGAAATCTGCGACAAGAGAGCTATAAGCAAAAATATAGGCAAAATTCACCCAGAAAGCTGTGTTGTTAAAATTCTCTAACTTTGGCGGAACATAAACAGTGTGCTTTGGGACTTTTTTTTAAAAAAGGGACAATGGCGAAACTATTGAGGGTGGTAGTGATGGAAGAGAAACAGGAGCATTCTACCTTAGTAGGAAGGAAATTTTCATTGTTGACATTATTGGGACATGATGATGATAAAACAAATGGGTAAGTTTTCAGTTGGTTTTATTAATTGTTTTAAAATTCATTAACAATGTAGTCCTTACTCTTTGCAGTTGGGATAGGCTGTGTGCACTGTCCTCCTTCCTTTGCATTCAGCTGAAGAGACAGGGACCAGTAGTTCTCTCTTGGGAGGGGGAGCAATTTTAACCCTAAGAGAATCTTAGCAATGTCTGGAGTCATGTTTGATCATTACAGCTTGGTGGGCAGGTGTATGTACCTGACCCCTAGTAGGTAGGGGCCAGAGATACTGTTAAATATCTTACAAAGCACAGAATAGCACCTACAACAAAGAATTACTCAGCCCCAAATGTCAATGTGCTGAGGTTGAGAAATCCTGATATAGACAAAGATGCTCATTGAAGCATTATTTCTAATACCAAAATCTTGGAAATAATCTATTCCCAACAATAGCAATGGTCAAATACATTATGGAATATCCAAATGTCCACAGGATGTACTTTGCGTTCAGATTTCCAAATATAATTTCATTATGTAAGAAATTTCTGGTTAATATTAAATGAAAAAAAGAGGGATCTAAACTCTATATATGATGTGACCCCAAGTTTGTAATGACAAGTGCACACATATACCCAACACAAGAAACAGGTCTGGGAAGTTACCAAAACGCCAACAATAGTTATTTCTAGATGGTGAGAAATAAATGATATTTATTTTCATCTTTGCGCTTATCTGTATCTCCCAAATATCTTGCAGTAAGCACAAAATCATTTTCTAATAAAAATATAATAATTGTCTGTCAAACATCTCAGTAGTTTGAAATACTGGCTACTCTTAACAAGATCAAATATAACTGGACTGTGAGACATGCACACATAGGTTCAAAGCTTCAATTATCAAAGGCAGGAGGAGGACAGTCTTGCTTATGACCAGTCCATGTATAAATGGTGTCAGTCAGTTAAAGCTTAAAATAAAACAGGAGAGGCCAGAAGGGATTGCTAAAAGAACTATGGCAAACCTATGACATCTTAATAAATTAAGGTTGTACGAGGATGAGGTAGGTAGCAGTCCTCTGTAGGGCAAGTGTGCTCATCGGGAGGGCTGAATACAGTCCACATGACATATTTTAGGGTGACCACTGAAAGCCTGGAGTAGGTCCAGATGAGAGCAATCAATAAAGTGAGGAGCTTGGGAATTGTGTTATGTGACAAAAGGGTGAAAGAGATAGAGATGTTTAGTCTGATGACAAAAACGTTTAGGAGAGAAGTGAGTGCTGTCTTCAAATATTTGGTGGGCTGTCACACGGAGAGGGACAAATGTGCTCTGCATGGGCCCAGACCACAGAGCTAGCACTAACCACTGATATTAACTGATAACTTATCTTCTTTCACATAATTTCCAAACAAGAAAAGAAAACTCTTCTAAATCTAAGAGTTATACGAAAATAGGGTGGCTAACTTGGGACATCATGTGGTCCCCACCACTGACTTTGTGACAGTGCATCAGGGTTGCTATAGAGTGAACAGAGAGCTGAGAAAATGAGACAGTAGTGCTGCTATGAATGTGTTCCCAGGACCTGGTGCTTGATGCATAAAGAAATGCACAACAGCCAACTTTCACTGAATGCTTTCCATGGGCCATGGGCCAGGAATGGGGCCAAGTGCTTACCCACGCTCTAACTTGTTCCTTTCAACTTAACACCCTTTCCCAGGTGAGAAAATGCAGACTGGGGTAAGTTTAGGACCCTGTCCAAAGCAACACCTAATAAATGTATCAAGTTCTACAGCAATGTTAATTATAGCAATGCTCATTATCATCATCATGGCTATAGTAGCAAACACCCCTATAATGCTTACTAAAATCAAACATAGTTCAAAATGCTACGCCTGTATCCCCATTTTATAGATGAGCCTTGGGCAGGGGAGAGGGTTTGAGGATCTTGTCCGAGGCCAGAAATGTGTCAGATTCTGGTGCACTGCTAATCATGGTGATATTCATCAGCATCATTATATTAACTGCAGTGGCAAACACTGTGTAGTGCTTACCATGTGTCAAACACAATTCCAAATGCTGTACCTACATACACTTGTTTAATACACCTTCTTCTTTTTATCCTCATTTTACAGATGAGGGAGTGCAGACTTGGGAAGGTTGAAGCCCCTGCTCAGATCACAAACTCTCACATGGTAGATCTGGGTTTTGAAACCTGGTATATTAGACTCCACAGTGGTATCAGTAACAGCTACTAATAATTCTCACTGTCATCACAGTCATAGTGGTAATGGCACAAACACTTATACAGCACATACTATGTGTCAGGGACACATAGCAGCCCTATGAAGCAGTGTGCTGATTAATTTTATGTGTCAACTCCGAGGGTGATTTTGGATGAGATCAACAAATGTAATCAGTAGACTCTGAATAAGGCAGATTGCTCTCCATAATGTGAATGGGCCTCACCAAATCAGTTGATGGCTTGAACAGAACCAAAAAAAAACTAGCCTCCTCAGGAAAGAGGGGATTCTCAAGCAGACTGTGTTTGGACTTTATCTATACCATCAGCTCTTCTGGGGATCCACCTGCTGGCCTTTGGACTGGAACTATATTCTTGGCTCTCCTGCTGTCAAGCCTGCTGGCCCACACTGCAGATTTCAGACTTGTTAGCTTTTATAATCATGTGAGCCAGTTCCTTATAATAAACCTCTTTCTAAACACACACACACACACACACCACATTGGTTCTGTTTCTCTAAAGAACCCTGACCAATGCAGGTAGGTACAATCATTATCTTCATTTTTAATATGAGAAAACAGAGACTCAGACATCAAAGGGCTTGCTCAAAGCCACTCAACTAATAGATGGCCAAGCCAGCATGGAAACTGACCAGCCGGCTATATAGTCTGAGTTTCTATGTGAAGTTCTCTGGAGCTATTTGTTCTATCAGTTGTGGCATGTTTGCCTGACTGGGTGACATGACATTAGGAGACTAGTAGAGGTAACCTCCTGAAGCAGGAAAAGGAAGAGCTGGCTGGGGAGAAAAGATGTCACGTCTGGGCTCCTCCCTCTACCAAGTGGCCTTTTTACCCCTTCCAGATAGCCTCCATCACTTTAGGACATTTCTCAATAATCAACAGATTAAAGACAAAAAGATCCAATACCTTTGCTTCCTCCTGCTACCATTTGATTCAAGTGAAAAAGAAGTCACTGAATATTTAATGCTTTTCAATAAGAGGAGACTGTATTGCTACCCCTACCCTCCACACTCATTGGATAATTTGTGTTTGAATTATGGCTAAACACCACCCAGATGTTTCAAATAATCCAACTACATGAAATTTCCTCTTGGTCTCTACTTGATGAAAAAGCAGAAGCATGTGCATGCACTGTTCTTTTTCCAAAGCTTTTTGAGTCTTCCCTGGTTTCAGCAATTCCTGTGATAACATTTCTACGTTTTGGTTTACTAAAGCCTTCGCTGAGAGAAAAAAAAAAACCCTCTTGATATTCTCAGTTTAAATTTCACTTTTGCCAGATTTTCATTAATACTAGTCTCTCTTTAGACCATCCAGAGTGTGTTCTCTTTTGGTGGCTCATCTTTTGCGTAATTTCCAAACAAAAAGACAAAACAGACAAAAGCAGCACAAAAACATGCCATGGGACCAGGTATCGGGGGAAAAAAAAAAAAAAAAGCATTGAAACAGACCCAAACAGAAATACAATGGTTTTATTATATGAGCCTTCAGCAGTAAAGAAAAAAGAAAAAAGCAAGGTTAGCAAAAGAAGGAAGGAAAGCAAAATGACTAACAAACGCAAAGTGCCTAAGGAAATGGTATTTTCTTTGTATGCACCAACATATGCTCAAAGAATATTTCCCTATGAGGATGTCATTGCCCGCTCACTTCCCGTTTACAGTTATATGTAAGAGAAGCTTTTAAATCCATTTGCAGCCCCCGTGGGAGTTGCAAGGAGGAAGGTGTTGCGCTAAAGGAGGAGATGCTAAAGCCTGAAAGTCAAAGATAGGTGAGACACAACCTCATCCACCGCCCAGAGCTGCTGCCCAGGCCACCCCTGCCAGGTCCAGCCTCAGGCGGCCATGAACAGCTGGCCCACCCTGGCCTGTCTACCGTGAGAGGCTCTTGGGCCCTGGTCTCTCCTGTTCTCGGATGCTTCATCACAAAGAAAGTAGATATGAAGAAGCAAACAAATTTAGGAGCTTCTAGACCAACGCAAGCCCTAGGTGTTCTATCAGAGACAGTAGGTTTCTCACCCCAGGGGAAGGTTCCCAGTGTGCACCTTATTCCCACTGCAGTGTAACCTCAAGCATCAGTGAGTGCCACTTAGCAAAGCCAAACTGGATATGTAGAAAGTGCGGGGTCTTAAGCAATAAAGTCTAAAGGCAACAGGACACTGGGCTTTTTTTTTTTTTTTCAAAGATTTTAAAAGATTTATTTATTCATGAGAGACAGAGAGAGACACACACACACACACAGAGAGAGAGAGAGAGAGAGAGGCAGAGACACAGGCAGAGGGAGAAGCAGGCTTCATGCACGGAGCCTGATGTAGGACTCAATCCCGGGTCTCCGGGATCACGCCCTGGGCTGAAGGCAGGTGCTAAACCAGCTGAGCCATCCAGGGATCCCCGACACTGGGCTTTTTATACAGACACCTGCTGCCTCTCTTTCTGGCCTCTCCTTTCGTCCCTCCCTGTATCCACTCTCATGCCCTAGCTTCCACCCACCTTAAGGGTCACCATGTGGGCACTGCTGTCCCCCAACACACAATGACCTATTCCGCCTCTGACCTCAGGTGACTTATGTCATCACTATCCTTTAATTTGATACTCAGGAGTTGCTTTTGGGATTGTTCTCAAATGGTCCCATGTGTATAGAATCTTTTTTTTTTACCGAATAACACTATGTGCCTTGAAAGAAAGGACCTTGTCATATACTTGCTAGAGATTCTCTACCCTCACTAAATCTAATACTTTGGTGACCTCAGTAAATTCTTGGTGATAAACTGTTCCATTTGCATCCTCTCCATGTCTGTATTTCCAAACAGTGCAACGCGTAGGTCTCTACTTTCATGCTGCCTTCCCGACCAGTAGCTGCAAACAGCCACGTCATCATCTCACATAGAAATTATGGTATGGGTGGGGAAAGGAAGTGCCATCGCTGAAGATTCTTTGTTTGTGTTTTGGGCTAAGAATAGGGAAAGGCTTGCAGGAATCTCCCGACCGGTTTTGGTATCAGGCTCTTGGTCCTTTCAACAGAAGAGCACAGACGTTTCACTCCATCTGTGAGAATCTTTGACACAGAAAGAGGAACCTTGAGACAAGCCAGGCCTCTTTTTAATAAACACAGGAGTTGTGAGATGAGCGGGTCCAGGGTCAGGGAAGAGGTGATATTGAATTTCATTTCTCAGCTCCGTGCTAGGGAATGAAGAGTATTCTTGTCGGCAAGGGGGGGTGGGGGTGGTAGTGTGATGGTGATGGTGGGAGGGCTCTGGAAACAATACCCAACCACGATATTGATGGCAGGGAGGGGGGTGGGGGGGAGTCTGATTGTTTAACTACTGCTGAGGTTCAGTAAGATCTCAAGGTGAGATTTCCAGTTTTCGGGGTTGTTTTTCCTTTAAATAGAAGCTGGGGTGGGGTGCTGGGGGGGTGGATGCTGTTCTGGTCTCAGCATTAATCCTTTCTCCCCACTTGCACCTGCCTGTGCTACCTGGCCAAGCCCCTTCCCCCCTCCAGGTTTATTTATTGTGGCTATTTTACCAGCTATTGGCTCAACACACTCCACTCAAATATTCATCATTTAGCTCTCTGGGTAAATCGTATTTAATCAGCACAGGAGAGAAAATAGCATAATTATAGATGCCGGATGCCATTACACTCAGAAGAAATTAAACCCTGTCTCAAGCCGACCAGTGGTTGCTGTGATTGCATCACCACTGGGGTTACGGAGAGGTTAGTGGCCATCCGGGGCCAGGGTACCTCGCAGGGTGCTTGACCCAGAAGGGCCGTCAGGAGACACACCCGTGTGTGCACAGATTCGCAGCATCAAAAACTCATCAAGCGGCGGCCAGTGAATTAATCTTTTATTGTTCTGAGAATGTGGTGAATGAGAGAGAGTAATAAAGCAAGGCCTGCACACAGAGAGTGGGGACGGTAGATACACAGGCCCGGAGAATGCCGGCCCTTAAAGCTGGGCCAGGCCGCCAGTCCCAGTCTTCTCCAGGGCACTGTCTGACAATAGGCAGAGCGATACCGACAGTGAGGGAAAATGAGGCAGGAAACCCTCCCACGGAGCAAAAGCATCCGTTTGGGGCAAGTGGGTCCGTAGAGGAAATCCCACCCCCTCATCCCCGGATGAGCTAATAGGAAAGGCTCAACCAGAGCCGCCTTAGCCCTAGTCCCAACCATAAGCAGACCTGTCTTTTCTCACATGCAGAAGTTTTCATGTCAGCATTGCTAATGCAGTATGTTGTCGGGGGAAACCAGTAAGGGGAAGGCTGTCAAAGGAAAGCCCGATGATAATAGTAACGTCAGAGCCCTACCTGCTTTCTGCCTCCTGAATCGGGCTCCTGGACAAGGCCTTGGGGTCAGCTTCCAGCCATTCATGCCCAGCCTCCTCCCATACGTGCCCAGGGCCACCTGCCCTCGTCCCCGCCACAGAGTAACAGTCACCTCGAATCTCCCAACAATGCTTCCTCTCCTCTGGACCTAGACCCTGGGTCAGCAGCCCTGTCTACCACGGAGTGCTGTTTGTAAAAATTCAAAAATGTCCAAAGATGCAATTAGGCTTTACTTATTACTATTGGGAGACTGTTTTTTGCGCCCCCCCCCCACTCCCCTATTCTTTTTTCTTTTGGCTAATAATGCTTCTGAGGTTTGGATAAGTAACTAAGAGGAAGGAGATCTCCTTCTAGTCCATCCTGCTGCCGACAATTAAGAAACCTCAAAGTAATTTTTGAAAATGTCAGCGTCTCATTTAGCAAAAGGATAAATAATAAATGAAGCGTAATCACTGTCCTGTGCTGGTGGTACAGCTTCGCGGTGTCATTAGTAAACTAACGGTATAATATCTTTGTGTCACAGTTTAATTATATCTTGTAATTAGTTTCAGCAATGGATTGCATGGAGTCAGGCCCCCTGAGCTAAACAAAAGGTAATAGAACTTTCAGCGCCCCTGCATAAATCAATTATGAAAGTGTCCCGTGTTATTTGAAGCTTGTTTGCTGTAATTTTATGCACAAAGCTGAACTGGTCCTTCTTGCCCGTGGAGGGCAGTTCATTGTACCCTCCGGCCGAGGCTGGCCTGCAGCTGAGCCTGTGGTCGGGCCCACACGCAGCCTGGATGCCCGGTGCATCTGTCAGCACAGGCGCGGCAGTAAATGCCACGGAAGGGGCGAGGAGCCGAAGGGAAGGGGAGCCGTGTCAGGGTGGGGGGTGGCGGGGGAGAGATGTGCGGGGACTGAGCAGGTAATAGATGCACCACGCACAAGAGAGCAGGGGATAAAATGGGAAAAGATGTGAGGCCCTGGGAGAATGATTCTTTATGCTTCCCCGAACAAAGCTGAGAAGGTTAGGAGCATCAGAGGCCAAGCAACGTTGATGAATATGGGCAGGCGGACACGACACATGTCCCTTTATCATTTGTCCTTTCAACATCCCTGCTCTCCCCACGCGGTTGGAATTGGAGCCAGCACAGGTTACTTGGCAATAGGGAACGGGGAAGGAGAATCCACATCTTTAATTGGGTCTAATTCGGGTCCTACCGAGCTCAGAAACTGCAAAGGGCTTCCGAGCGTAGTTGAGGGCTTAGCTATGGTCACCGGGCCTGTGCGGGAGAGTCATGGAGTCCCTGCTGGGGGAAGCTAAGAAGAAACTCAGGGGCGGGGGGTTGGTTAAGTCCAAATGCCACCAATACGTGTGATCGTCCCTTTTTTGATCAAACTGCAAGGCATGGCAGAGAGTGGGGGTGGGGTCCACATTCAAAGTCCTCATCAAGTCGTCTTTGAAAGTAAGTCTAGTGCCACGCTGGCCTTTCTGTTTATACAACAATTTACAGGTTTAAACGAAACCCTGCTTGAAAAAGCAGACTGAATCTTCCTATTGTGAGCACTTCAGCAAATTTAACAAAAGAAAGAGCCCAGGCGAGGAAGAGAAAGAGAGAGAGAGGGGGGAAAAAAAGGTCCAGTCCTCAGACTGGTGTGCAGCAATCTGGCTGGTTGCTATGGTGACATGATGGCTTGTTCACATGGCAACATACCTTAGGTCCACTATTAAAATGATGAGAGTGAACTCGGTTGCATTAAGGAGAGCGCGCTGTATGCTAAAGCGAGTCTTTATCTCCAGAGAGAGCTGGACAGAGACTAGCAACCAGTACAAATGAGGGAGAAGAGAAGGAGGAGGAAAAGGTTGGAGGTCTGGAAGAGGGAAAAACCACAGGGATACAATAACTGAAAAGAAAGATCCTCAGCTCTGTGTCTAAATTGAGGGCCTGAGATTCAGAAGACAGACACCGAGTCTTGTTTGATGCGGAATCCGTCATCCAAATCAGCCCATTGGGCTAATGACTCCTTATTTAAAAAACACATGCCAAATGAACCTGCAGTACCCCGGCTCCGGCAAACATCAACAGCGCACGAGCTGCCCACATAGCCAATAGCTCAGCTACCGCCACTTAAATAAAATACTCTAATAACAATGAAGGTGGCAAATTACACAGCATTTATTTATTGAATGTAAAAGTCCATTGACAGCCACCGATCCACATCATATCACTTCGGAGTTAGTGGGGAGCATTTCCTTTGGAAAGCGGGTTTCACGTCTCCTTTAATGTGGGGACAATTTTTCCCCCTGCTGACATCGAGGGGTGGCTATAATTCTGCAGATATTATCCCAACAACCCTTCCTACCTACCCAAGTGTGATTTCTGTCAGCTGTTGAGCAAGCCTGGCTAAGGCCCACAGAAGAGAAAGGCGGGGATGACAGGGCTGTGTAAGCCCACGGCGGGGTCCCGGTGATGCCATAAACCGTCTGTAGACGCCCGAACCCTCCAAATTTGTGCTCCCTTCACTCACGCTGCCCCCTTCCCATCTCTCAGTGGCTACGGTTGGCCGCGCTTTATTTAAAAATCTCATTATCATAAAGTCTGTGGCCTCACAAGCCACAAAAGTCTCCTGCTTTGGAAACACAACACGGCAGAAAGATGAGCTTGGCAGTGTCACTGGTGTTTTTTTTTTTTTTTTTTAATGACAATTGCCCTATAGCCAGAGGATTGGGTTCTACGTCAGCCACTGACCTGGCGCCTGCTTTACGCCGGGGCTCTGGGTGCACGGGGACCAGGTACCAGCAGTGGGGACCTGGGCCCTGGGAGCTCGTGTTGTGGCCCAGGACGGGGGACATGGAGCTGCGACGCCAGCAGGCGGGGATGAGTATGAGGACAGAGGCAAAGCCAAACACCACTGAACATTTCTGTCTCTCCACTCCCAACACCAGCTTTTCCTGAGTCTCAGGCTGAAGAACATCACTCCTTCATATTTCTCAGGGTCCTAGAACATTCTCTGGCTTCCTCATAAAGCTATATAAACAAATCCAGCACAGGGAGGCAGGACAGCTCAGGGGGGAGGCCATGCTTTGTCACTGGGTAGCTGGGTGATCTCTCTGAGCCTCAGTTTTCTGATCTGAAAAGTGGGAGCAGAAGAGTCCCCAAAGTCCTCAGATTGCTGGCAGGATTAAATGAGGTAATCGTTGTAAGTGGACGCGCTCAATCTAGAGCATTTACATTTTACTAATTGTTGTTACTCTCTGTTGACCTAGGCAGTCTGTGGCTGGCAGCATTCATTCCAGCGCTACTTTAGTGACAGAGAAAAGCCTAATTTTCAGATGACGAGCTCTTAACCAACAGGCCAACAATTTTTTCACCTGTTTTGGAAGGGTCCAGTGCAGAACACAGCTTGGATGTATTTGTTCCAGAACTTTCTTTCCTGGATGCCTCCAGGGAGGCAGGCTTAGCAGGCAACTCCACGTGCCTTCCTCTGCTACTCTGCTAGACACCTTTCATTTTGTTTTGTATTTTGACTACTGACAAAATATCAGTTTTGTCCCTCTCCCCAAAACGGTGGGTAAGGATCTCCTCATAAGCATGGTAAACTGTATGCAAAAAAAAAAAAAGAGAGAAACCTTCTGGTGTCTATCAACTTTCCATGACAGCTACACTCACGTTCCCTCCTGAGGACCAAAATAACTACAAAGTGTACGAAATCGTTAAGCACATAAAAATCCCAGAGGTAGAGGCTGGAAATAAAACTCGTGATTTCCCAACCAAAAGGCATCAAAGTCCAGCCCTCACAGTTCATTTGTTTCCCTTCACTTGGTGCCGGCAGATTTGCCTCTGCTCAGTAAGCAGGCGGCACTGGTCGTGTGCACCCAGCTCCAAGAGTGAGGGCAGCCCCGAGACCTGCCCCGGGACCAGTCTGGTGCGCAGTATAAAGACACAGAGGTATAGGGGGAGCCTGGACACAGATGAAATCAGTCTGAAAACACTGAAAAAAGGAAGACATCTGAATCTTCGTTACTGTTTTTTGCAGCCTATGATATACTTTTCACACATTTAATGGCAAGGCAGCTCGGTTTAAAGAAACTCCCCCATTTAAATGTGCCATAACAGAATAATAAGGTTATGTAGCATGTCTTGATGTACAGTTCCATCAGGTTGAAGAGTGATAGGAAAACGCTGTGATACTGAAATGTGACGAGGAAATTTAGAGATGTCCCACCGCGACTGCAGAGCAAACCCGGGGATGTCACATGGCTTCTGGGTGTGCAGGCAGACTTGCTCTTGGTTTCCAATCTTCTTTGACAGGCCTTGATTTGGGAACTGTTTTTTAGAAAGAATTGCAACAGAAAATACTGAACTCCCAATGCGTTTGGGGAGCTCTGCTGGGTGCTCCAACCACAGAGCATCCAGCTGTCTCCCCATCATAAGGCCTGTCTCTACACTCATTCACTCCCTTTCCTGAATACCTACAACTGCTTATAGAGTCTTACTAAGTATATTTCAACATACTCTTAGTATGAAACAGAGTTTCTACCTCCAGGGACTTTATAATTGAGTTGGAAGATAAAGTGATCATATGGGCAGAGTAACATGCTATTTAAAAAAGTTAAGGCGGGATCCCTGGGTGGCTCAGTGGCTTAGTGCCACCTTCAGCCCAGGGCCTGATCCTGGAGTCCTGGGATCAAGTCCCATGTCAGGCTCCCTGCATGGAGCCTGCTTCTCCCTTTGCCAGTGTCTCTGCCTCTCTCTCTCTCTCTCTCTGTCTCTCGTGAATAAATAAATAAAATCTTAAAAAAAAAAAAGTTAAGGCTAAAAATCCAAGTTAGATCAGGGGTTGGCAGATTACTGCCTGTGAGTCCAAACTAGACTGCTACTTGTGCTTATAAAGTTTTATTGGAACATAGTTATGCCCTTTCATTTACATTTTGTCTGTGGATGCTTTCTCCCAAGATGGCAGAGATGAATAGTTTCTCCTATATGGTCCATCTAAGATATTCACCATCTGGTCTTTTACCAAAAGAGTTGGTCAATGCCTGGTTGAGATGTTCTAGGTTTAGAAGAGGAGTGATCACAGTAGCTGAGAGTAAAGGGTTAATGGAAAGGATGGCCCTTCATAGGGCCTGGTGAGACCTGAAAAGAGTGAGAGAAACCTGAAAGGAGTGGAGAAGCCATTCTTGGTGGGGGGAAGAATAAGGGCAAAGATGCAGACATTAAGAATAGCATTGTTGTTTGAGGGACAGAAGGAGAGCCATCTGCTTAGAGTGGCCAGATTTGTTCCAGAGCACCAGGCAGAAAAGATGGTCAGAGAGGTGGGGGGGGGGGGGTGAGCCAGCAAAATGTGGGATTCCCAAAGGCAAGGAGGAAGTAGATTTGCAGGAAGTGAGGGAGGAGGAGGGCCCTGGCTATCTTTCATCAGAATAGGAGTGGGAAAGGTAAAGCAATAACAAGAAAATAAATAACTGGAAGCAGTGAGTATGGGTCACCTGCTCGGGAAATTTGACTAAGAAATGAAGGTGGGAAACAGGTTGGTAATTTGAGTGAAAGGCAAAATTGAGTGCATAATTTGTCAGGTTAGGGGAGGCTGTGTATGTCTAATGGTAACTCAGGAAGCAGCACACAGAAGGATCTGAGGAGCTTCAAAGCTGGGAAATGAGGAGTGTGGAGAAAGTGGGAGTAGAGTGGGGTGGATAAGATGGGCAATGCTCCCTGACGTCAGCAGATAGCAGAGATGGGCTGGCCTGGGGCTAAGAAGCTGGGACAAGGGAATTCAAGATCTTTTCAGGAGCTACAAAGTCTCCTTGAAGTATCACAGAGTATCATACAGCATTTCTCCATGGGAGGCCACATCCACTTGCTTTGATGACTTCCCTCAGCAGGGGTCTATGGCTTGGGTCCAAGTGTATGGTTGAGTGGTTCAGGCTGAGATTAGTCCAGGAGAAAGTACAATGGATGGGAACATCTCTGACATGAGTGAAAGAGGGACTAGAGTGGCTGACAAGAACATTTGGATTGGGCAGGCAGTCAAATGTAGCGAGACTAGACCTAATGGTCTGGGTTGACAGGAGGTGACTAATATGCATGGCAGCAATTGAGTTGGAAGGTTCTGAAATTCACTGAGAAATCAGGACTTGATATTGTTAGATTGATTTTTCCTGAAACATCAATGTCATTCTTGGAAGGCAAAAGGCGCAGCCCATTTTTAATCATCATGGACAAGTTGACAGTGTTCTGTTTTCTGCTGTAGGTTGGAGGACTGATCTTTCAGTGTGGTAAGCATTACTACCATTCACCAATATCCATTCTCCTCTTTTTCTGGGCACTTAAAGGTTTGTATTTTCTGTCTTCCTTGAAGTAAGGCATGGCAATTTGATAATGATGTGGCCAGTGAAATTGGAATAGATGTGAATCATATTACTGTTTGGCTGGATCATTTAATTTTCAGTGTGTGAAACTTTTTTCTTTTTTAAGATTTATTTATTTATCTGAGAGAGAGAGAGAGAGAGAGAGCGCGCAAGCACAAAAGTAGGGTGAGGGACAAAGGGAGAGGAGGTGAAGCAGACCCCTCAACTGAGTGCAGAGCTGGATGTGTGGCTAGCCTCATGACCCTGAGATCATGGCTTGAGCCAAAATCAAGAGTTGGATGCTTAACCTACTGAGCCACACAGCCACCTCAATACTCTAGAACTTTTTAACCCTACTGTGGCAACCAAGGAAGAGGCCTTGTGTTGCTTATATTGAAATGGTAGGAGCAAAAACAACAACAACAACAACAACAACAACAACAACAACAACAAAACCCAGTAAAAAACACAAACCGGGTAGCCTGGGTGGCTCAGTGGTTTAGCGTCGCCTTTGGCCCAGGGCCTGATCCTGGAGACCCGGGATCGAGTCCCACGTCAGGCTCCCAGCATGGAGCCTGCTTCTCCCTCTGTCTGTGTCTCTACCTCTCTCTCTCTCTCTCTCTCTCTCTCTCTGTGTGTGTGTGTGTCTCATGAATAAATAAATATTTAAAAAAAGAGTTTGTTTTTTTTAAAACAACAACAACCCCCCCCCCAAAAAAAACCCCACAAACCAAACCTAAACAAAACAAAGGAAGCAAACAAACAAGCACAAAGAAATGGTAGGAGCATGGATTTTTAAGAATGGAGGGACAATAGCTCTGAAGAGTTATCTGGACCCTCAGTAGATTTTGAATGAGGGAGTTGCTATGAGCTGAATAATGTTGTTGAAATTAACGTGTTGAATGAACCTAGAACCTCAGAATTTGACTGTATTTGGATATAGGACCATTGAAAGGATGATTAACATAAAATGAGACCATGACGTTGGGCCCTAATCCAATGTGATAGGTGTCCTTTAAGAAAAGGAGATTTGGACACACAAATAGACATCAGGGATATGTGTGCACAAAGGTAAGACCATGTGAGGACATAGTGAAAAGACAGCCATCTGTGAACTAGAGAGAGGACTGAAGAGAAACCAAACCTACCGACACCTTGATCTTTGACTTCTAGTCTCTGGAATTATGAGAAAAGAAAGTTCTGTTGTTTAAGCTATCCAAACTGGGGCATTTTGTTTTGGCAGCCCTAGTAAAATAATACAGAAGACAAATCTTTCTGTTTGTTTTAGAAAGTTTGTTACCACAGCACAACCTTGCTTGGCCTGATTAATACAGTGGGATACTTTAGGTTGGAAGCAGAAACAGGTTCTCTGAGGAGATGGCATATAATTTGAGAGCTGAATGGTAAGCCAGAGCTAGTAATGGGAGGGAATGAAAGAAAACTCCAGGCTGAAGGAACAGATAGTACAAAGTCTTGGGTTTGCTTGTGCAGGGAAGAGAGAAAAAACAAAGGGTGGAGGTCAAGGCCAGATCACACAGAGGTCATAGGCTGGACTAGGGAGTCTGACCTCAATTTTATATGCTATGGGGAAACGCTGTGGGATTTTAAGCAAGGAAATGGTATGATATATCTGATTCAGTTTTGTTTTATTTTTGTTTTAAGAAGATCTTTCAGAATTCTCTATGGAGAATGACCCACAGGAGGGAAGAATGGAAACAGGGAGACTTTTGCAGTGGTGCAGGCACAAAACACAATGGTGCCTTAATCTAGGATGGAAAGAAGCAGATGGATTTGGACATTTTGATTCAGTAGCTTCTTTTTTGGGTAGCTAGGAAGGTTGGAATCACAGTGTGCTGGCAATTTCATACTTCCATTTATAGTGTTTATCATGAAAAGATGCCACAATTTTTGGCAGAAGAAAGAATAAGGTCAATTTTATGGGAAGAATAGATGCAAGAAGTTAGTTTCCCAAAAGGAAACTGAATAAGGAAAGTGGGTGGCAGAGCATAGCAGAATGGAGAAAGAGAGAGAAGAGAATGCAGTGACAAAAGTGGGCAGAAGGAAAGTGTCCTATTGATTTAGCATGGGTGTGACATTAGCCATTATGCTCAACATTACACACAGTAGAAAAGGCCACTGATAGGAGGTATAGGGATGGGTGAGGCTTCACCTGAACTCTATAATTTCAGGGCCATTGACAGGAACTATAGAATTTCTGGAGTGGATACCCATGAAGACTGAAAGGGTGAAGTCAGAGTTTCCATGCTCTGGGTATGGGGAACAGGCTTGAGAAAACAATCATGCATCCTGTAGTTCTCAGCCCCAGTTTTGTGACAGCTCAGAGTGCTTCCGATTATCTTAAAGAATTCAACATTTCCCTTGATCACTTTTATTCTAAAAATCAAAATTGGACAGGCATAAAATTAAATAATTAAAAACCTTATATGTGTATATGCTTTTAGAATTTACAAATATCTTCCATGTATATAAGGTCTCATTTGACTCTTTCACAACCTCTTAGACTTCTGGGTAGAGAATGGGTCATAGAAAGGCAGAAGAAGAGGGCATTCTGGAGTGATCTAGGCAAGAGGCAATATGGTAGCTTAGTCTAGGATGATGACACGAAGATGGAGAGAAGTGGATGGTTACCTTAAGGTCTATTCTCTCAAATTCACTAATTTATAAACTTAATAAACATTTCTAGAAATCTACTATAGCTCACACATGGTGACAGGGTTTGTGTGCTTAAAGATGCTGTCTATGAAGACTGACTAAGATCTGGTGCTGGGGCAGATGTGGAAACAAATAATTATGGAACAAGATAATTATTCTAACTGAAGTATCAACAAAGTGTCCGAGGATCTAGGGGTGAGTCTGCTAACTCTGCCTATGGAATTTAAAGAAGCCTTACATAGGGGAATGGTGCATTTGAGTGGGGCCTGGGAGGATGAGGGATAGTTTCCAAAAAGGGGAAGGCAGGAGGGCATGCCAAGTGGAGGGAGCAGGATATAGAGAGGTATATATATGCCAGTACTAGAGAATGTGGCCCACCTCTGCGAGTATAGGAGAGATGGTGCTGAAAGAGTGAGCTGAGGCCATATCATATCACAAGAGGCTCCAATGATTATGCTAAGAAGTTGGCATTTGATTCTCAAGCAGTGGGGGTGCCAGTGAAGGTTCGAAGCCTGAGAGAGGCATGGTCATTTTACAGATGGGGATACAGAAGCTAAGAGGCTGAGTGACATGTTCATGATCTCAAGGTCTGTGGTGGTGGGAGCAGTAGTCAGGGGCAGATCACCTCCCTGTGACTTAGAGTTCTTCCTGTTTCATATCTACCTTCTCCTTAAAGTCTCATTGCATTTATGCAACGTGTGGTCATTTGGAGCTTTAGATATTAATTAATTTATTAAAACACCTTACACCAACCTACCTTGGAGGTACGGGAATTGATCCCTTTGTCAAACTTATGGAAGTTCATATTTTGACATCTTAGATAGTTTTGACATCTTAGTTTTCGACATGTATTTGTGGTTTTAAAGAACTGAAATGGGACTTAGACACTTGTAGGTAGAGGAGATGTCTCACCACTGAGGAAACCATATCCTACAAAGTCTTTTTGAAAGGCCCTGTCTAAATAACATAAAACGGAACATTTGGCTAGAAAGAAGCCTGGGCAAATGGTTATGGGTCTTCATGTTTGAATTATTTTTGTTTTTTTTGTTGGCATATAGTAGTTTTCTGATAGGCCATTGGCTTACTTGTTCTTGAGTTCTGTGTATGCCCTACATTTACTCTTATCCACCTGGAACAAGGAGAAGCTCATACGATATATGAGCTGATTTGCAGACCTGAATAGGCTCTTTCCTACTCCTGTGTCCTACACATGCCTGTAATGACTGCTGCTCAATGTCTCAATTACTTCACAAGACCAGGTATGAGCCTCTTCTCATGCCTCAAAGAGTCAGCTTTCAACCAAACCACCTTCTTCTATCTCCTCCCCCAACTTCCCCAGAAGGAGAGCTGGGTCCACTATTTTTAAAACATTGAAGATGAAGACAGAGTTAGATCAGATCATAGGCCCCTTCTCCAGTGATAGCCATCTTTACTAACACGCTTCCTTCCAAAGACGGCAGCTAGCAGGTGAATGAATGGTACTCTAAGGAGAACCTAGATTGGACTTTTATCTTGTGCAGGTCCAAAGGAGAGTGTCTTGCCTTAGCATTCAAGAATTCTGCCTTTATGTCAAGCTTAGATCTAGTAGCCTGGTGTGTCAAATGTTGAACTGTCCTGGAATGGAATCCTTGTGATTGATCACAATGTGCAATCTCACATACTGTCCACGTGTGGTTTAAGTGAATTTTGTGCACCACGGACAGTTGGCTTTCTGTCATTGCCCCTGGGGGACTCTTAGGATTCTGATGATCTTGCTGACGTGGACTGTTCCGATCCCCCATGGATTTATAAAATCTATGAGAATGCACCATGCAAGGACAGAGAAAGCACAGATACTAGCATTTAACTTCCTTCCCTGTTCATCAACCTTTCAGTTTAGACTAAGGGAGGAGGGCCAGCAAGAATGTTTTTACCATTTTTAATATCCCTCCCCCACCTTTTTAAAGCAGAGTGCCTCAGGGTCTTTTTAACAATGGTATCTTAATAAATTATTTAAAAAAGAAAATAGAGCCCCAGGTCCATCTGTAGTGCATGTTATTATTGAAGGTACCAAATCTTTGATGGGGCGGGGGTAGAGAAGAAGTAGAAACTGGAGCGGTAGTGGTTGCATAGTAATATATTTTAAAGGTCTTCTTTAAATCCTTGCTGCTATACGTAGGTAAATCTAGTCAATTACAGGAAACAGGTATTCCCTGAATGTGGTCAGTAAAACATCAACACTTGACAAGAACACATTCCACAAACATTAATAGTGGCCATCATTTTTGAGAGTCTCCAGTGTGTGTTACAGATTTGATGTGGACTAATCAATCTTCACAAAATGTTGGTAAGGTAGGTATTATTCTTACCCTGCTTTCAGAGATGGGGGAAAAGGAGAGTCAGAGAAGTCCCATAACTTGCCTAAAACCGCACATTTAGAAATGAATGAAGCCAGGATAACGGTCTAGATGCGTCTGAATCCTGAGCCCTTACTCTCAGCCATGATTCTATCCTGCCTCCCAGTGAAATACACTGGCAAACCAAATACAGTGAGGGTGAAGATAAGAGGAAACTTGCAACAGAATTAAAGATAAGTGCTCAGAAGAATAAAACTGGGGTTACTGCTACAACAGCTATTCGTTATGAAAATATTCCATTTGTTTCCTTATGGAAATAGACTAATAAAAGGTAGGCTGAAAGCAAACATGAGCTGCCAGATACTTCATCTTTCTGATCTATGCAAAGCCCATCCCAAGTGGACAGTGTGAATCCATGCTGCTTTTCCCTTCTCCTCTTCAGCCAATTAGCACACTGACGGACCACTTGGGCCTCCTGATATTTGCAAAGCTGCATTAGCTTGTTCTTTTCCTCCAAGACTGCCGGTAACAGGTACATTCAGACTTTACTACCCACCTCTCCTGGCATCCTTCCTTCTTGAAATCTGCCGCATCAGTAGTTTGCAATCGAGTGTATAGTTAAAATAAAACCTTTTCAAAGGGCAGAAGAGTAGGTTTTGCTCTGCTGTTTTGATTTCTAAATTTAAGGGTGATGAACTGGATTCACCTCCAGTGTTTCATTGTGGATTCCACAATTCATCATGCTTTTAGCAAGTGGTTGTGCTTCACATGGTATGGAGGGGGTTGGGGGGGTGCTTTTCAAGGATTTAAGGTAGAGTGGGCAGTGATGATGGAATATTTTCCTACCTTTTCCACCCTCTCGCTTCTGTCGACTATATTTTTGAGTTTCACTCAATGATGGAGTTGTTTCTTAGCGTCTTGTGCGCTTAGCCATTTAATTAAAGCAATCCATATTGAATTCATGTCCAGATGCCTTGACCGGCGGAGCCAGATCCTCATTGGCATGCCAGCTGCTCAAGGAGGAACACGGCCCCTTGCATACTAATCAGGAGAGGAGGCAGTGATTCATCAGCCCATGATACTGCTCCAGCATCTACAAGCACTTATGACATGTAATTGGTGGTGCATAAGCAAGCCAGGCCACATTAAAAACCCTACAGATAGTCAGAGATAAAAATTAATGACTTTTGCTTTGTGTAATCCTGCATGCATTGGTGGGAAAGGGAGGGGGGATTGGGATTAATGGGCAAATCTAAGTAGGCACCAAGGAACAAAGGCTTTCCCGGCCTTGTTTACATATCGAACAATAAAAAACACAAGTGACAAGTTATGGGAAAGGCGAGTGTGAATTTTCGGCACGAGTGAGTTGAAAGACTGCTTGCAGTTTATTATGGATTCCAAATTTCCATATTCATTATTCCAAAACAAACGTCCTCAGTGGGCTCTTCTGGGACTGGCTAGAGCAGTTATTATTATTCATCTTTCACTGGGGCTGAAGTTGTCATGATTAGGGCTGGGCCGTGCTTGCTCTTCATGGCATGCCCCAGCTACTCAGGGACACAATGCAAACCTTTGACAACCCTGGAGGAATGTAACAGGGATCAAGTAGGGTCATCCTAAGCGCCACTCTCAGAGCTGTACACTTAGGGCAGGAAGGGGGAAAGAGAAAGGAGAGTCTTGAGCCACCTACTGATGGGCAAGAGGAAAAGTCCAGGTGGCTCAGGGAGCAGTTGATGACCAGGAAGCAAAGAGAAAGCAGTCAATGAATTGGATTTTAAAAGGAATTGGGGCAGGTTAAGTGATATAGTTATTGGGGTGTTGTCATTCAGGCTCTAGTTAATATAGATCTTAAAAAGGGGATTAATTGCAGTTGTGGTGAAGGGTAGAGCGTATAAAGCAAAGTAGAGGCAAGCAATACATACATGTGTTGGGAGATAGTCTATTACATTACATACCACACAGGGAAGGTGAGAGAGACAAAATGTCAATGTTTTGTAGTTGAAAGTGCCTTGATTGTTAGTTAAGGGCTTTCTTTAAGACATAGTTGGCCTGGCTAAATTTTGAAAGTAGGCTTGAGTGGGAAAGAGCTCGTCAGTTCTAATAATACCATTCATAACGGGGCAGTGAGGACATCCTGGCATTGGGGGAGATGGGTCATTGTGATTTGATGAAGGGGAGGGAGGTAACTAAAAGAAAGATGCCAAGACAATAAATAGGCTTACAGCACCTTGGTTCCCCCATTATCTGGTTTTGTCTCTTCTGAAAGGAAGAATAGCATCAAACCCAGACTCATTTGTGTTTCTTCTTTTCTCTTCACTTTGGTCTTATTCTGATGAATTCCTATGCATCTGTTTTTCTTACTGATCACAGATTATCTCAGTTATCTTAGATGAGAAAGTTATGGGCCATATTTACAGAAAGGGCATTCCAAGAGCAGAAACTATATGAGAGAGACCATTGGAAAGAATGTGTTCCGCATCACCCTGTGTAACAAGAGCAGTACTTTGGGTTGAGCCTTTTGCCTGGAGTCCCTCATCTTCTGTTGCAACAGAATACAACCATGCTATCTGGTCCGTACAGAGGGAGCATCATTTGTTCTCATGAGTGTCATAATCTGTACATGAGATCTAGTTAAAAGGAGTAATTCTCCGACTTATTTCAATGGTGAACATCCCTAGAAGTCTTGGCATTTTCTGTGGAAGAATGTGGACTGTTGATATGGTATATTAGAATAACACATAGGCAACTTCTGCTATATCTACAGTGATGTGACACCTAAGTCTAGTGTAGAGAAGATGTCAAAACTTAAGAACAATAATGGGGGTGGGGGGAGATTTTAAGCCTTGACATTTCTATCCAATAACTTGTATCTTGGAACTGGAAAAAGATTGCTGCAACCTAAACTCAGCAGTGTTTACCCCTGATCTGAAAGACCCAAACCAGGGTTACATAGGAGGAGAGTTGGTTAGTCAGTAGTTAAAAGTACTGCATCATACACCAGAAGGAAAAACAAGGCAGACGTAAGCAATAAAATCTTTTGCTATTCTCCTGGCCACATTCAACTCTGTCTTATGGTAAGTGGACTAGGTACATTTTAAAGAGCCCAAGGACCCAAAAATGCATATTGATTCTCTTTCCCAAAGTTCCTTCCCAAGAAAGGGCTGGCTGGGAGATATTTTTGGTACCCTGAAAAAGTTGGCTACATATAAAGTCAGATGATATAAATGGAATTTGGGGAAAATTGGAGCTGTTAAATAAATAGGAAGTCATTTCCAGGAGATGGGGATTTTATACGGGAATTATACATGGGAAGAAAGAAAGCACATAACCAACTTTATCTACTGTCAAGGGATAGGAAGGAACCCAAGCTTGTTCATGAGCGATGAAATCACTTAGATTAGCATGAAGCCCTAAGCTGCCCTTTCTTCCCAGAAGGATGGACCGGGAAACTTGGCTTGTCATTCTCACTGTCTGCAAATGCTCTGGAGTATCTAAAGTCAGAAAGGCTTCTGGTTAAAACTACTACCCCAGAGAAAAACTTGCTACTTTTCTTTTTGCCTCTTTCCACTACATTTATTGAGCAAACCATCTTCGAAGTTCTCTCAAAACTTTTATCTGGTTAGGAGGAGAAACAGAGTATTTTGCCGGTGTTTAAGAGTATTAATCCTACAGAATGGAAGAGGACTATGTGATCAGCGAACACTTGGGCTTGGAACTAATCAAAACCACAAAGGAGAAGAGGCAATAGTATTAATAAATGTGCAGTGATCTCTTTCCATGAGGGCTTGTGGAATCCTTGAGGTAGTCAGTGAAGAATATATTCTATGCAACAAGATCGGTGACAAGAGTTTTCACAATTTCTAAGAGGGAAATTGAGGCACAGGAAGGGTCAGTGATTTTTTCCAGAGGCCAAATTAACAACAAATTTAGGAATAAATCTACGGCTGCTCTCTTACAGTGCCTTCTTCCTTCCCTCCCTCCCTCCCTCCCTCCCTCCCTCCCTTCCTTCCTTCCTTCCTTCCTTCCTTCCTTCCTTCCTTCCTTCCTTCCTTCCTTCCTTCCTTCCTTTCTTCTCCTTCCTTCTATTCATCCATTCACTCCCTCCCTCTACATTTATTTGCCAGATATTTTTAGGGGAGGAAGGGATTAAATATATTGTATGGTGCCTACTGAAATCCTGATCATGGTTTTATTTTAGGAATATTAATTTGATGGGGGGGTTACAGGATGGATTGACATAGAGCAATAATGAAGGTGAATGTGTGGGAGAGATAGGCAGAAGGCATTTTGATTTTCCAGGGGTAGTAAGTGTCCAAAACTAGGAGGAAATGGCAAAGGGGCATGGAAAAGGAGAAGATGAATGAGGGAGCTGCTTAAAACAGAGACAGTCAGATTTGATAACAAATTGGATGTGGGATGAAGGAGAACAGGAAGTCAAAGGAGTTTTTCTTTTATCCTGAGTGACAAAAGTCACCAAGGAACCTTTATAAGGAAGACAGTATACAAGAGGAGGAGCACGTTAAGGATAGGCTGCTAGTTTCCACCTTATATCCAATGAGTTTAAGATCCTGACACTCATGCAGGTGAGTTGTTTAGAAGGTGAAATCTCTGGAGATGCGGACTTGAAAATGGATGATGCACACAGAAATAAATGGGGAGGAATATTCAGGATGAAACCAGAGAGAGAAGAGAAAGGTGCCAAGGATGGGTCTTTGGGGGCAGAGCTTATGTTCTGAAGGTGGAAGGGGAAAGAAGAGCCAGGTTAACACGAAAGGCAGAAAACAAGGACAGAGTCCCCAGGGCCAGAGTAGGAGAGAGAATTCTGAGAAAGCAGAGAGTCCAGGGAGAGCAATCAGCTTCATCTCTGCCTCTGTGCTGAGGATAAGCTGCACAGGGTAAGAAGGATGATGAGGCTGTTGAGTTTATTGACTCGTGGTGAGGAGAGAGGACAGACTGCTGGGTGTCATGGAGTGAGGGGAGGGTGAGGGCAGAAAATCAGCAAAGGCAAAAAACTCATTAACTACCCTAAGTGTGGAGGACAAACAGAATAATAAACTTATAGGCCAGAATGAAATACAGTCTTGCCTCCAGGAGACCACTTCAGTTCCTGGAATTGAAGGAAGTGGTTCCTTTACGGATGTCAACTTCCTGCCCCCTTCAGCCCTGGAGGGTGGCAGAAAGCCCATTGTCTGCCCGCTGCTCCAAGGACCACGGCCAAGTGGCCACTTGCAGTCGCTCTCCTTTGTGCTTGGAGAGATTAGAACCAAGTTGCTGCGGCTCAAGAGGCTCCAAGACAGAGGCGAGGGGCAAGTGCACAGGCTTCAGAGTTGCCGCCAAGTCTGAACCTGGGCCCTCCTCCCCTCAGTCCTAGGATCTTCCATTAAATGGGATAAGGGGATCCTTTTTCCTCCTTTTCTTTCTCATCCCTTTTTGGAAAATGAATGCTTTCTGAATCTGCTTGACGCAAGAACTCTCTTTGTTCTACCCTAATGTTGATGGCTTGTTTTGTTCTTGAGTTTGCCTGCTTTTCACAAAAGGAAAAAAAAAAGAAAAAGAAAAAGAAAAAAACACCTAAGGCAGCTCTATTCACAACAAAGTTTAAAACATTTAAAGGTAAATTCAATTAGTAAATGTGGGATCAATTATTCTGTGACAAAACCAGGGCTTTAAATACCCCAAATGTGATTATTTTTCAGGAAAGCCAAGAAATGCACAATGTGTCTGACTTTCCTAGGTTAATAAGGTAAATTTGAGAAAAGAGTGCCAAACTCTTACAGCGATAACAGTAATAATAACAATGTTTACCAAGGGTTATGTGCAGGGTCCTGTCCTTTTTTTATTCCCCAGGAAACAAAGAATTCAAACAAACAAATGAAGACAAGTTTCTTTTCCTGGTGACTTTAGAATTCCCAGAAAATTTAAAACTCTGAATTCAACAAACACTGGAGTGCAATGGAGATGAAAAAAATGAAGTGATAAAGAACTCCTCAAAAGGCTTATTTTTTACTCTATAACTTTTCTGACTCTATCTAATATTTCCAAGTGCCAAGTATCAGCTACAGAATATTTGTCTCATTTAATTGACGTAGTTAAGGTACTGATGTAACCGTCTATAACTTTATAGTTAAAGCGATCAAAACAAACTCAAATACAATTCTGACAGCTATTTCTACTGTTGGTTGCCAATGCAGACTCAGGAATCAAGGTATTGATTGCATTTGTTCTGGCTAAATTTCATGCACTTACGATAATGTCCCTAATATACTAAAGGTTCTCCTATTCGATTCTGCCAATAGCTGGGCTCAACATCATGAGCTTTCGCAACTGCCTTGAAATGTTTGGGCCACATTTCTACAAAACTGCACATTACAGATTCTTTTTCTTCTAACTCAATGCCCACTTCTGCCTCTAGCCATCTGCAGCAGTTCATGTGTTTTAAGTTGTTCTAACAGCTGGAGATGGATCTATACGGATCCATGTCCACACTGCCATTCGTCCTGTGGGGTCCCCCTGCATGCACCTGCAGGGGAAGTTGGAGGGGGGTGGGGAAACTAACCCTGTTCACCTACTAAGTACCAGGGACTATAGTTATCTAATGGGTGGAATTTACCCCATTTAACCCTCCTCATAATCCTGTGCCCCAAATTTCCCATCCACTAAAGCTGAATCCATTCTCTGCCATCTTGGTGACCTCATCTCCCCTACCCTCAAGGGCCATCTGCTTTATCAAAGATACAACAGCTACAATTTCCAATGTCCATCTCATCTTCCTTCTCTTCCCCCATCCCATAAAACTCCACTGTTCCTCCTTACAAGTTCCCTATCCAGTTGTAATGTTACCCACAGAAAAATTGAAGCCAGGCCCCCAGGGTTCCCTGGCCTCCTGGTCTGATCACCCACTACTTCCTACCACCACCACCAGCCAAAGAGCTATCTCAAGAATGAGAAGTAATTCAGAACTTACCCTTTAAAAAGACCAAAATGTTCAATACCATCATGTTTTGCATCCCTGTTTACCTCAGTTTATCTGTAAGTTCAAGACTCTAGACCATCTCTATATCCCCAGATGCCTGCCCTCCGCGTCTGTACAGCTCTAACCTAGTCTGGCCCAATCTTTATCCATGATCACTGGACCTCATGATTTGTTACCACCTAAATCTCCCAACACTCGAACCTCTCCTGTAAATGTTTTACTGTTTTACACCAGTGTTCTCTGGAAGTCACTACTTCCCCTGTGTTCCCTTAAGTGGTGACTTTTCTCCTCCCACATCCCATATACCATAGAGCCAGGAGGTTGGTGGGTATCTTCATGGCCACTCATTTTGCTATTTCTGGGCTGATTTTATTTTCTTCTTCAAAACCTCCTTTTTTTTTTTCTTCTTCAAAACCTCCTTTGAGGAACATGCAATTGCATGGTACCACCCAATACTCCTCCTCACAGCAGTCCCTGACCACCTTGCACAACACATCTACTGATTCACTGAATCTTTTCATGCCTGGATCAACTGTCTTTGTCTCTCTCACTCCCTGTCATTATTCTCGATGACTTCAATATCCACATAGACAATTCATCTAACACTCTGGCCTCTCAGCTGCTTGACCTGTTCACTCCTAATGCTCTTTTTCTCTGTCCCACTTAGGTCACAGTCGTACCCTAGACCTTGTCATTTCCAGCAACCTCATCATTTCTAATACCCTCTATTTGAAGCATCTCTTTGTTTTAAGCTTCCATCTTCTCACCTTACTCTTTCTAGTATTTCAGCTTCACCAAATCTTCAACCCCTTTCTGGGTTCCTTCAATGTCTGTCGTCTGCTTCAGGCTTCATTCCCCTCCTTATTCATTCTTTATATGAGGGTTTATAATGAAATCCCTCTCTTGTGCATAACCTCAGCCTCTTTCCAACCTTTTTACTTTCCACTGTCCTTGTCAAAACCATGACTCTGCTTAATTAAATGTAGATCTTAAAAAAAAATAACAAATAAAACCCTTACCATGGGGCACCTGGGTGCTTCATTTAGTTAAGTGTCTGACTCTTGGTTTCAGCTCAGGTCATGATCTCAGGGTTGTGAGATCGAGCCCTGAGTCAGGCTCTGTGCTGAGCCTGCTTAAGATTCTCTCCCTCTCTCTCTCTGCTCCCCACCCCACTCATATGCATACGTACTCTTTATATCTCTCTCTAAAAATACAATTTAAAAAATTCTTTACCTGTAGGTGAGAGCAGAATGTGCTGAACGAAAACAACATAGCCAAGGTGATGGATCTTACTTCAAATTTACAACCACAAGCATCATGTAGACCTTACCACTGGATCTCACCAGCAACCCCAGCACACATGGCTAATGAGTTCACTCACCCAGCTCTCTCTCCTACCCTTCACCCTCTCCTCAAAGTCGGACACCTCCTCCTCCATCCTAACTCTCACCTTGCCTCTTATTTCACTAAGAAAATGACAATAATAAGAACTTTCTCGGGGATCCCTGGGTGGCACAGCGGTTTGGCGCCTGCCTTTGGCCCAGGGCGCGATCCTGGAGACCCGGGATCGAATCCCACATCGGGCTCCCTGCATGGAGCCTGCTTCTCCCTCTGCCTATGTCTCTGCCCCTCTCTCTCTCTCTCTCTCTCTCTCTCTGTGACTATCATAAATAAATAAAAATTAAAAAAAAGAACTTTCTCATACATTCTACTGCCAAATATATGGATTTGGCATCTTTGTCCTTTCATCTGTGTCCTTCTTTACATGGGTAAAAGGTTCCAAGTTCCTATCTTAGTCCAACATCCCCACTGTGCTCTCCAACCTGCCCCCTCTGCCCTACTTACTAGTCATCATGTTCTCCCTTATTTTGATCATTATTGTCAGCCCTTCCATGTCTAAACACATATCATCCCCATCCCCAAAACATCATTTTGTTTTCCCATTCCACTTTATTGCTAATATCCTAAGAAGAGTGGTCTATATTTTCTGTTCTCGTTCCTTATTTTCCATTTTCTCCTCAGATTTTTTTTCCTCCTCCACACCACTAAAACTGCCTCACAAGGTCACCAACATTCCTTCTTGCTAATTTTCTTGTCAATTCTCTGTCCTCATCTTATATGACCTCTTAGCAGCATTGACACTGCCAGCCATCCCCTCTTCTTTGAAATATTTCTTTTGCAGGGCTTCCCAGTCACCAAACTCCCTTGGTTCTTCTCCCTCAACGACCCTTCCTTCCCAGTCTCCTTTTCTGGCTCTTCCTTCCCTTGTTACCTGATGATCACAGAGCTTGATAACTCCTCCTGTTCTCTGTCTACACCCACTCCCTAGATGTCTCATTCAGGTTCAGAGATTTAAATGCATCTATATGCTGGTGACTCTCAAATTTAGACTCAACTTCTCCTGTGAGGTCTAGGCTCCTGTACCCCACTGCCTGCTCATTCCCTCTACTTGAGTGTACCAAACTTAACAAATACAAACCAGAAACCTTGATTCTCTCTGCAAATTTTGCTCCTTCCTCTGACTTGGAAATGGCAGTCATCCTTTACTTCCACTTCTCTCTTACACTGTGTCTATTTCCTTGGCAACTTCTGTTAGTTGTAATGTCAATGTTCATCCAGAATCTGACCACTTCTCACCAACCCTGCCATATTTTCTTCCTTTCTTGTCTCTTTACAGTCAATTCTCCACATAGGAGCCAGAGAAACTTTAAAAGGCCATCTCTTCAAACTCCAAATCTCGTATGCTCAAAATAAAATCAAACTCCTTGCCATGACATGCTCTTGCCCCATCCCACCATTAAAGTCTTACTGGTTTCCCTACTTCTTGATTCAATCGAACTTTCCTGGTCTTAGAGCTGATCCTCAAACACTCCAAGCTTATACCTGCCTCAAGGATTCTGTATTTGTTGTACTTTCTTCCTGGGACTAATTTCCCCCAGGTTTTCTCATGCTCCTTCCCTGACATCATTCAGGTCTCTGCTCCAAATTCATCTGCTCATAGTCCTTGATTATCCCTTGCAAAAATACCTTTTCCACTCTCCACAGTTCTCTTACCTTGAATAATCTTTCTTATAGTGCTTCCCATCTTTACCATTACATCATATGTTAATTTATTTATCTATTCCTTGCCTGTCTCTTTGCATTAGACATGTGTGCCTCTCTTGTTCTCTGCTGTGTCTCCAGCTCTTGGAACATTGTTCGTCTCATGGCTGGTGTGCAATAAACACTGGTGGAATGGATGGATGAATAAATGGATGAAGAGATGGAAGTCAATGGGAGTCTCCCCGTTCTCCTGAGTTGGCAGCTAGGAGACTTTTGGTTGGCCTTTTTCTCCCTTGCCTTTACTTTGATTCAATCACAATGGCTGGAGTCAATTCCATTTCTGGAATGGCTTTCACTTCCATCCCTCCTATTCACGATCATATCCTGCCTCAGGTCCTCATTTACTCTTCAGTTCCTAGAACTCCTAAGTAGTTTCCTCATTCACACTGCTTCCTCTCTGCACTCCACCATGCATACCACTGCCAGAATTATCCTTCTGAAACATGGCTCTGTTCCCAAAGCTTCCCCAATCAGGAGGTTGGACACATAATAGGGACCTAACAAATATTTCATAAATAAACAATTAAATGAATCTCACTGAATAAAGGCAAAATTCTTCAACTTAGTAATCAAAATCCTATACAGCCTGGTCTCCCATATAAGATCTCTTAACCTGTCCAGATTAATCTATTAGTTCTATGAGATTTATAACCAGTCTGCAGTATCCTCACAAATGATGTATTAGAGTGAATCATATACATTTGACCGCATGTGACTGATTTGACCTACAAAACAGTCCTTTCATATGGCTTAATTCAATATAAAGGTTGTTTTTTTGTTTGTTTGTTTTTTCTTTTCTTTTTTTTTTTTTTAACCTTTGTAATTTTGCTTAAGCCATTCTAAATGCCAGATTATCTTCCTGGGTCATCCAACTTATTCTTCAGGGTCCAATTTTAAGTCTCATCTCTTCCAAGGAGACCCCAGAATGAGTAGTTTTTCTTCTACACTCACATAGGACTTTTCCTTTTTTTTCCCACTTGTTCTCATTTGCCTTATAATGACATTGCTTGTGCCTAGCTCTCTCTCTTGCCGTTATCTTCTGCAGTTGTGAGTGAACTCCTAAAGGACAGGATCCTGTACTATCCATCTTTGAGTCTTTCACAGTTTCTATTAGAGTGCCTTTACACACACCAGTTGCTCACCAGATATTTGTTGAATGTACTCAAATAGTGGTGAATTGTCCCAAGCATATATAACCTTATACTCTCCCTTATAATATTGAGATAAATAGATTTATGGAGTCTACAACAATATCTTTCTTTGTTTTCTTTTCTTTTCAGAGAGAGAGAGAGCGAGAGTGAGCAAGCATGGGGAAGGGATAGAGGGAGAGAGAAAAATCTTAAGCAGGCTCTGCACTGAGTGCCCAACTCGACCTTGATCCCACAACCCTGAGATCATGACCTGATCTGAAATCAAGAATTGGACATTCAACTGACTGAGCCACCCAGGCACTCTTAAAAACAACTATTTCTGAATTATAAATATATTTTCAATTAGATATTTTGCTATCACACCAAGATCAGGAAAGAAAATTCATTTGGGGTACAGGTAGAGGACTGCTGTCCAACCCATGTGAGACATATCAACTTCCCAACCACAAAGAGTAGGTGGTGTATGACGATCTTTCTCCTGGCCTATGTGACACCTTTAAGATATGAACTGACCTACAAGGGCTATGACTTTGGATAGTCTACAGATAAAGCCTCTGTTCTGAACATCAGCAGCTACTTCATTTGCTCTAAACAATAGGCAAAGGAAGGGAAGCCGCTGATGCTTCCGTTGATGATGATGATGATGACAAAAACGATAATGGCATTTACATGATTCTGCAGTGCTTGACAAACTCAGCAAATTACTTGTAAAGTCGGCAGTCAGGGCTGTCAATGAGAGAGAGTCACCTCTGGGCCAGAAAGCAGCGGCCAGATTTACATAAAGGGAGAGAGCCCATAGCACCTGACAACTCAGGGAGAAGTGTACAAAGGGAGCCCTGCATTCACGGGAACTCACAGAGGAAATGAGCTTAAGCTGCAATGAGACAGAAACACAAATACAGGGAAGGACTTTCTGAGAGCAAGGGTCGTAGCAAAAGAACAGATGCCCAGAGAAGGTCATCAAACTTGCTCATAAGAAATGAGGCAGCATGGTGTTGGTGTCTGAATAAATAGACCACTGGAAGAAAGCAGTAAGTCTAGGAAGAGACCCAAGCATATATGAAAATTTAGTACATTGTAAACATAAAGGTGGCACTGGAAATCACTAGGGTACAGATAATCTTTTTAATAAGTGTTTCTAGGACAACTAGGTAGCCAGTTAGTAGAATTAGTTAAGTTAGACCTATGCTTCCAACCATGTACAAGAATATACTCTGAAAAGGATCAGAGAGTTATAGGAAAAAATGAACACAACAAGTCCTGGAAGAAAACATGGGTGAATTCCTAGGTATGGAGAAAGGATTTCTAAATTGAATCAATGTCCCAAGACAATAAATGAAAAAAATGATAAATCTGATAGCAGAAAAAAAATCTTTTTTAGGTTTGTATGGAAGAAAATACCGTAAAAACAAAAAAATAACAAATGAGAGAAAATGTTTGCAATGTGTATTGCAGATAAAAGACTAATTTGTTATATACAAAGAATTCTCAAAAACTGATGGGAAAAAACCAACAACCAAATAGGAAAATGGGCAAAGGGAAGGTACAGACAATTTGAAAAAGTATATAAAAATAGCCTTTAAACATAAGAAAAAATGCTCAACTTCACACATGAGCGAAATAGTCTAAACACACTGAAACAGTCTGGCAGTTTCTCCAACAATTATAGTTACCATATGATCAAGCAATTCCATTCCTAGGTATATATACCCAAGAGAAATAAAAACTTATGTTCACATGAAAAAAAAATACATGAATATTTATAGCAGGATTACTCTCAATAGCCAACTGGTTGAAACAACCCAAATGTTCATCAACAAATCAATAAACAAAAATATTACTTGACTGAGCAATGGAATATTACTTGGTCATAAAAAGGAATGGTATACTGGTACATGCCATAACATGGATGAGCCTTGAAGACAGGCTAAATGAAAGAAGCTAATCACAAAAGGCCACATATTGTATGACTCCATTTACATGAAATTTCCTAAACCGGCAAATCTATGGACAGAAAGTAGATCAATAGTTGCTTAGGACTGGGGGAATGTGGAGTAGGAGAGTGGTACCTGACAGGTACTGGGTTTCTAAACCTGACATAGTGATGGTTGCAGCTATCTATCAACATACTAAAACCCACTGAATTGTACACTTTAAGTGGGTAAATTGTGTGGTATATGAATTATATCTCAATAAAGCTGATTTAAAAGCTGACACTGAGATATTATTGCTCACCTATGAGACTGGTGGTACATATTAGAAAGCTTGATACATTCTGCTCATGAGGCCAAAGGAAAACAAACAGGCACTCTCATACCTTTTGAGGGAAAACAAATTGGTATGACTACTAAGGAGGAATTTTGCAATATCTAGCAAAACTATATATTTTATTCCTAGCAGTCAACAATCTCACTTCTAGGAATTTACCCTGAAGATGCTGTCCAACTATATGAAAATACTATATGCTAGCTTGAATACTGAAGCATTGTAACTGCAAAACACTGGAAACAGTTTCAATCTCCACCAATAAGAGCCCTGCTGGACAGACTGTGGTAGATTTGCTCAGTGTAATACTACACAGCCAGAAAAGAACACTGAAGAGCTCCGTGAGCTGATGGGAATGATTTCCAGGATGCATTGTTAAAGGCAAAAAGCAAAGTACAAAAATTAATTTATAGCATGTTCTCCCCCCCACTTTTTTTTTTATAAGAAAGAAGAGGAAACAAACTGTATATGTATTTAATTATGCTAGCAAAAAGAAACGTGGGGGAGAAAACCAGAAGTGAAGGAGATTAGTTCCGTGTTAGGGGTGTGTGGCCATAGGGAGGAGGAGTTAAGGGGAGTGATGCTTCTCTGGATAACATTTTTTAACTAGTTTTAATGTTTATAGTCATATTAGTGTTTCGTGTACTCAAAGAATCTACAAGGATGAGGAGAAAGCTCCTAACAGAAACAAATGAACCAAATTAGATTTCAAATGAATGGCATAACCATGCTGAACAAAGGGTGGAGGGAGAATTATGTGAAGTAAATTTCGAAGACAGTGTTTTGACTACATATCCTCAGTCTAAAGACAAAAAGAAGCATAGAGAAATATTGAACTCTAATTAGTGGTTTTGTTTTTTACAGTGGTATGATTGAATGATTCAAAAACTACTTTGTATGTATTCTAGGATTCAGCAAAGGAATAAATATATTGAAAAAAAAGGGGAGCTAGATATCTCACTATTGGAGAAGTAGTAATTTTAAAAAAATATTCAAGAAGGCGAAGCCCAGAATGCAGTGGGATTAGAACTGAAGGTATCAGTATGTTTTAAAAACAGATACAGATCTTAGCTCTGTCCATTGAGAGGGCCTAGAAACAATGACACACTATTAGCTCTCCTGCCCAGAACCTGATGCCCAGATCTTGGTTTTTAAAATTCCATTTTCTGTTATTCAAAGGATTTAGGCCCTGTTTGCAAGACAGCCGATTTCAGGGCAGGTAAGGTACAAGACAAGCCTGAACATCTTGTTCCAGAAACTGCTCAAAAAATGAATGTCAAAAGGACAGAAAGGAATCCCACTGTTCAACTCTGAGACAATGTGGATGTGAAAATAAATAGTGGTAGTAATGGATTACAATCCATTGAATAATGCATAACATTCCATGAATTCATACAGATATCAATGAATCAATAAATAAACATAAATATGGGATAGGGGAGGATCTTCAACAGCAGAACTGAACTAATAAATGTGGAATGACACAATGAGAAAAATCACCATTTGGCAAATATTCTAAGCATCAATGGAGACTCAAATTAGCGGGTACAAGTTTGATAAGGATTGCATATTTACATGGTCTCAGAGTATCTTCCATAAATTTCTTATTAATCACAAAGGGGAAAAAAAAGCAACTTTCTAGTGGAGAAACCTGACACACGGCACCTTGGCCAAGTAATCACAGATAACATCACCAATAATGACACCAACCCAACATCGCATCCCTCTGGCTGGATGCACCGAGGGAGACACAACATTACTTCTGGGGTGTTTTCTGCCCCAAATTCATCACCCAGATCTAATCACAAGGAAACATCAGACAAACCCAAATCGAGTAACCTTCTACAAAATAAATGGTCTGTACTCTTCAAAAATGTCAAGGTTAAAGAGAAAGAACAGGGAAAGATACAGAAAGAATGAGGAAGGTTCTATTTCAAAAGAACCCGAAGAGATGTGACAACTGCAGGCAGTACGTAGTCCTGGGTAAAGCACATTATTGGAAGAATGAACAACATTTGACTTTGGACTCCAGACTAGTTGACAGTATTGTATAAATTTTCAATTTCCTGATTTAGATCATTGTCCTGTGATTATAGAAAATAATATCCCTGTTTTTTGGAAATATGCAATGAAGTGTTTAGGGGTAGAAGGGTACAAGATGAGCAACCTATTCTTAAATGATTGAGAAAAATGACATAGATACACACCACATCTCAGGGGAAAACACTGATGCAGCAACTCGGAGGCTCTGGAGAGAACCTGGGTCCCTGGGGTTTCTGTTTTCCAAGCTGGACCAAACCCTCCTTGAGTATTCCTGTACTGTTGGTGGAATTCCTCAGCCCCATTCCCAGCTTAAATGGTGTGAATATGATCGGTCTGGGGAAAAAAAAAAAATCCTCTTCCCAGTTAATAGCTTTTTTTTTTTTTTTTTGTATAGCCTAGGATTTAAATCCTTTTTATTGTTTTAAAAAATATTATCCAATTAGGCCTGGCTATTTTCAAACATGATGTTAGTGAGTGAGAACTCTCAAAAGCTGTTCTGGAGCTGCTGTGTCCCTCGGCAATTCCAGCTAGGGGCCCTGCCAACCTTTGGGGCACATGTGTTACAGCTTCAGCTGTGGCTGGGATTTGGAACATCTTGGCTCTGAGCTGTGAAGCTGAGCCCATAAGAAACCAAGATTTTCTACTGAGCCACTTCTGTGTGCTGCTTTATTTCTTGGCGATGTCTCCCAGGCTGGGATGAAAGCATGGCACCTCCTTTCCCTGAAGGTATGGGGACCCTGCAGCACAGCATGGATATATGGATCTGATTGATTCACCTTCTACCTGCCTTTTGGAACTTCCTCAGTCTTCAGGTAAATACCTGTCCCTCACAGGCCAACACCTGGCTTTGACAATCTCACCTACCTATGACCCTCTGTATTTTCCTGCTCTCTGTCGCCTTGCCCCAGCCATAAGCGCAGGGCCTCCTGTGTTTGGTGGAGTTCAGAAGAAGACAGGTAGCTTACTGCTTAGCCAGCCAAGCCCTGTGGTATCTGAAGCAGAGAGGACCACTGGACCTCTTAAGGAGAGTGACAGAGCCATGGAACAGGACACCCGTGGTTATCATGAGTTTCAGATGCTAGAAATGGGGACCACAGCCCTAGTCAAAAAGACCCATGGCTTAAAGAGTGCAAGGCAGAGACAGGAGCTTCTTCTCCACCCTATATCATGAACTAAATCCTCACTATTGCAATCATAAATAATAAATAATTCCTTTAAGAATGATAATGATTTTTCCAATTAATCCTCATGCTCATAAATTTGTAAGGAGGTATGATCATTCCCATTTTACAGGGGAAGAAAAAGAAAGCTCAGTGAGGTAAAATAACCAGCACAGAATTCCACAGCTGTCAGATACAAGAATCTGGTTTCAAATCTGGGTCTCTGTGATGCCGGAGTCATAGAGAGGTGACTTGCTCAAATGTTTACTGCTCCAAATGACCACAGCGCCCAAGTGTACCAGTTAAGTACTCCCTCCAGGTCATCCCCAGCAATCTTCTTCCATCGTATTTTACTTCCCAATGTGGCAGGACTCTCAATTGCTGTCGTTCTTTTTACCTAGAGCAACCTCACCTCCAAGGGAACCACCTCCTCTCCTTGACTTGACTCGGCTCCGCTCTCCATGCCTCAATGCCCAGACGGGATATCCCTGCAACTCCCAACTGCACACAGCTTTGTCATGGAATAATGCAACACACATCAGCACACCAGCAGATCTGAGTGAGCTTTGATGACTCGGCTTGTCCCTCACACAAACCCTCTTTGCTTCATGGGTAGATCTGTGCCGTCTTCACTTTTCTCAGAGGTAGGTACCGGAAGCCAGTTCACCGGGGCCCAGGGCAGATAGAAAGTCATTGGCAGGTAGCCAAGTGTCGACTTGGAGCTGTTGGCTGTGTTTCAGCATGACTGCCATGGTAAAACATTTGCTCTGAGCGCTGCATCCTCTGTTTATCTGTTACAGTAGTTAATTTCATCTGTTTTGCAGAAATATTTACTAAGGGTGAGTGATGGAGGCAGGCAGCTGTGGCTGCATCCACTGCAACCATACGGTTTATTTACAACCGTGGCTCTGTGGTGCAGATAGCACAAAGAGGATTAAATTATACTTTGTAGATTAAAGTCCTGAATACTATAAAACTCCTAAGCCTTTGTATGCTAAGCAAGAACTTTGACTCCCATTGGGTTTTAAGCTGATATTTTGCACACACAGAAAAGAGTGAAAACTTTCGATATTTAAGTATTTCTTAAAAAGCTGTCAGAATATCAAGCTTGTTCCTTAGGCAGCCCATTGGTGACGGGGGTGGGGGTGAAAAAAAAAGCAGCTTCACAAACACCTTTTAAAGGGCCAGCGTGGCTGGCTTCACTGTCACTATAAACAAGGCCCCTCTGTCTCTGTTTACTAATCTCCTTGAACTTGGAAAGGCAGCCTGCTTAAAAGGAAACTGCCCCCAACCTACTAAAGCCATGGTTTATTTTGTGCTGGCGGTCAAGGCATGCTCCACGTAATTATACCTCCAGCACCCCACCACTCCAAGCTTGCTTGACATGGGTTAGAAAATAAGTCTGAAGGAGCCGCTCAGTATTGTCCCATTCTTCGCGGAAATGGGAAAATGGGAGGGGTCAGTAAGTCTTCTGCGATGTGTTGTTAATCACCTCTCTGGAAGGGTCCTTCACCCTCAGGATGTGTCATTTCACCCCCCTCCCAGCCCCCAAGCCAGGGCCTCCATCCTCTTCAGACCCTGAAAGAATTCGGTTCAATTTAGCCTTCTCCTTGATCTTTAAAGTTTTGCTCTCAGCCCCTTTCCACTTGAAGCCGCTGTTTGATGTTTCCATGGGTGTTTCTACTGATGGGCTTCACCCAGAGAGCTTTGTCGTTGACTTTGAGAGTCTGGCGCTCAGAGGCTGGACTGATCTTTGCAGGTGTTATTTTCTGCACACAGTGCAATTAGCCAACGAGCCAAATTGGCACGAGCGGTGCACTCAAATCTCTTCTCATTGAACCCTTGGTGCTCATTGGGAGGTTCTCATGGGACCTGTGTTCCCAGTGAAGGATGAGAGAATTCCCTTGGGGATGACTGGCCTCACCAAGGCCAGCATGAAGCAGAGCCCTGCCAAGTCAGCTGCCAGAAATCCAGGGAATTCTCAACTGTTGGAAACACACTGATGTGTTTATATAGGGAATCAGATGTTTTCTTGTGGCAATACAATTGGTTCAGTTGAGAAGCAATGATTTTCTTCAAACACAGTGTGGGAAAATAATACTTTTCAAAAAAAAATCTGGAGCAGCAACCTGGGGGATGGTTTCATGATCCTGTCTGGGGACCCAATGGATCTTGAATTTCTCGGCCTTCCTTTTGGAGCCTCAATAACATAGATCAAAGCAGAAAAGATTCCCAGGATGCATTTTTTATCCTTTTCCACCCAGGAATCTCCCAAGGGATTCCTCACAGCTTCCCAGTGCCTCCACACCTTTGTTCTGATGCAGCAATGGTACTGAAAATCTTAAAATCTGGAAAGGACGCAGGAGAGAGAACTGGGAGGCTCTGCTGTCAATGCTGCCAACCACACTTCCTTGGAATTCCCCTAAATACTTTTTGCATACCCTTCCCCTCTCCCTCTCCCTCTCCCTGGAGTTACCCTGACACCTGTTGGAGAACTAGCTCATGAGAAGAATTACCATAAGCCAAGTACCCAATCATCATCACCAAAGAGGATCTGTGAGCCGCTGCGCTGTGGTTAGTGCTAACCCCTAAGAGGTGGGTTAGCAGCCATATTAATAAAAGGCCATCACATCGTATCTTTCACCTACGGGATCTCGTTTCATTTTCCATCATTTCAAGAGACAAGGAGCATAGATATTATTAATCAGTTTTTCTATGTGAGGAAGCTTGGGTAGAGAGCAAGTTTTATCTATCTTCCTTCATCTTTCCCTCCTCCCTCCCTCCTACCATCCCTTCCTTCCTCTTTCCTCTCTCTGTTTTCTCCTTCCTTCCTCTCTTCCTCTCCTTCCCTCCTCCTCCCTCCCTCTAGGCTTCCCTCCACCCTTCTTTCCCTCCCTCCCATGAGCCTTTCTGCCTTTCTCTCTCTCTTTCCCTTTTGTTTACTTTCCTTCCCTCCCCTCTTTTCTTCTCTCCCCACATTTCAGTGGACCTTTGAGAACTCAGGCCTGATACCCATGCCTTTTGCCTTCCCAACTGTTTATTTCAGAAACCATGTTGCTCTTCTCTACACAGAAAAGCCTACTTTCTTTTAAGTGAAACACTTGGAAGGGGATGCTGAGCCTCCATCAGCCCAGATTCCAATTATAATGGACCTATGGCAAGCTATGCTGATATCACATCTGATTTATTCAAACCCTCTTCCCTGATCATTACCTTCTCCATTCAGGACAAGAATATCTGCTCTTTCTGGGTGAGGGAGCAGCCTGATTATAGCTTCATTAGAAAATGGTGCCGCTCACTCTTGCAGTCTAATTGGTTGACAGGGTTTGGGATACGGAAATGTAAATCACTGACAGTGTGCGTGGCCCTACTTTTATCACAGTGAAATCCTCAGCTGTCAAAGTGAATGGTTATGTGAAGCGGTTAATTTTATGTGTCATTAAAGGAACCATAATTGCAGCAATAAGTCTTTCCTGGATTCTTTCAAGAGGTTTATGCGGGATTCCCTGGGCTTCTCAATGTCTTCTTGACACCTTACACCACTTTCGGTATGGTGGCAGCTGTTGCAAGTTCGGGTAGCGAAGACTCTAGCAAGAGAGTTTGGCCCATGCTTGGTTTCTCAGGATTCTCAGAGGCACCCTCTTCAGTGAGCATTTTTCCTGTACTCTTGCCTTCCATCAAGGGTGATAACGCTCCAGAGGGCTGCAGGCAGCTGCTGTCTATGGTCCTGGTGGCCTGGTGGCACCCCAACTCAAGGCACACTGGTTGGTGAACAGGCTTGAGAGTTTTCAAGCCACACAAACTATCTTGGGAGCAATTCCTTTGGAAGGAATTGGCACATTTGAGGGAAAGTCTGTGTTATCTCTAGGATTGTATTATGTTCCCTGAAAAGTGAATCACAGGCTTGCCAACTCTGAATTCCTTAAGACCACACAGGCCAGGATCCCAACCTGGATCCCAACCCACTCACTGGTGCACCTGATGACCGGAAAAATGAAGGAAGGTATCACCATCAGATGACCTTCTCCGCGTATGAACGGGACGTGACACTGGTGGCATTAAGCATTAACTGTCTGAGAATACATAAGGATGGCAAGTTAAACAGTAATCACTAGGTAACCATCTCAGACAGATAGAAAGAGAGGGGAAAAAACCCAAGAGTAGCAATCTTTAAAGAGAACAAGCAGATCTGAGTAATCCAATTTAGGGGAGATAAGGGCCTGCTGCTAGCACTGTCCTTTACCTGGACAAACGCCTTCGTTCAAGTGTCAACCCCAATCCGGAAGAGGTCACCGCACTGGGCCTGCTGCCTAATATACTCCTGAATTGGCTGAGTGGCTTTCCGAACAAACACACTGGTCCAACAGAATTGATTTTCAACAGGCCGTATTGGTCCCTAACGTAATTATCCGGCAGTGAGTCAGTTCACGGCAGCCCCTGCATTTAAACGCTGCTGGTCAGCCCTGGACAGGGGCCGGCCGGCCTCGAGGTGCCTTCTCTGAACACCACTTGGGAAAGCTATCTGTTTTCTTTCCAGCTACTTTTCTCCCCCCCTTCCTAAATAATTTAATGAGCAATGGAGATTTTGCACAGCTCCGTCTTAAGTGGCCATTGTCTTGCTCCTGTTTATGGGGAGCTGCAGAGACATCGGTCTCATGTGCCAATGAATATCAAGTCCTGGCTGTTTGATAGGTGAATTCAATTTACAATAAAGAATCAAACAGAATCCTTTTAAAACACTACCATGTTTAACCTCTTCCCTTCTCTGTGGGCTTCTTGGCAGCATGGTTCCAGTTACCCCTGTGTGTCCAGCCAGCCAGGGCTGGTCGGGGGGGCTGACCTCTCAGCACAGGGCACTTTTGCAAAAGACCCTCCCTAGAATCACTCAGTCCTGGTCCCAGTTGGTCAAATACAGCATGATCTTTGAAATTCCAGTTGAATGTTACAAAAATCTTCTAAATCTCAATGGGTTCCCAGGGCCAGGAGGCCTATTAACTGCAGTATGATAAGCTTTATACCCCTGCCAGGATGTCCAAATGAAATACCTTCTCTTTGGCTGTGGGAATAGTGGCAAGCCTCAAAGACCCCATTTTTCCTTTCTACTCATCACTTTCTCATCTCTTCAGAAACTCACATATTTCTCTCAGTCTGAACACTTACCATACTGGCGATACGCATCTCTTTAGTTCATGTCTCTAGTTCACAGAAAGGGCGAGAATGGGGTCTGAGGCATCCTTGGGTACCTAGCACCCAGTGCGCTGCACTGTCTAACCTAGGACTCAGCTACTATTTGTGGAGTCCCATTTAAGTGATCTGTAATGACAAAAGGGCCACTCGACAGCTGTGTGAACTTGGACAACAGCTTAACTTCCCCATTCATGTATTTCTTCATCTGTGCAATGGAAGTGATGATAGTACCTGCTGCATCAGGTTGTGATAAGGCTAAACTAAGGTAACAGGTGCCCAGCTTCTGGAACCAAGCCCCTTACATATAAAGCATAAAGTAAAGGCATGATTGGCTACTTCTGGGGTAGTATAAAGAGAATATGATGGAATCAGCTTGCCCAAATCTTTTCCTCATCTGAGACCTCATCTACTGTGAAGTCTATAGACTGCTAATCAATTAGCAGTGCTATCTAGTCTAGTCTCTCTAATTTGGCTTGGTATGGGGCAAGGGTCCCCAACCTGTGCAGGTGCCTGGTCTGGACTGTTTTCCCAGGAGCTGTATGGTTTGGGGGCCAAGCAAGACACAGAAAAAAAATACCCTCAATCGCCCTGACCTTATTCCCCGGGGGAACCCACACTGGCTGTGGCAAAGAGGTCGTGGTGGCCTTTGAGGAAATCAATCCTGTAAGTTCTCAAGAAACACTGTTCAATCACAATCGACCTGCTGGGAACCTCTGCTCTGGAAAATGGTAATCCATAGCTAGAACAGGTCTGCAGGAGGCAAGAAGAATGTACTCATTTACTTCAAACACTGAAACCACGCGTGGGCTCATGTCACCGAAGACTGAGTTCTGGTTTTCACTTACCTCGGAGCTCCTCTGGCCTTAGCAGAATTGAGAAAACCAAAGGTAGGATCCACATCCATTTACTTGCTCCCTTGGGATGAATCAGCATCCAGCTTGACTCAAGTGATCTCACTGAAATAGATGAACATTTACTGCATTATTTCTGGGGCAACCCAAACTCACTAACACATAAATGTTATGAGGAATAATGGTAATAAGGAGTTCGACACTCTTTTAAGTGTGCTCCTTGCATGAGTTCGTTTAATCTTACACGTCACATTATTATCATTCCACATGAGGAAACTGAGGCACAACAAGGTAAAAGATCATGGCGGAGATTCCAGCATCAGAACCATGAGCTGGGTCATGGCCACTCACCCATCCTGCTCCTTCGCAGGAGAGAAAACAGACAGAGATGCTGCAGTTTACATGAAAACATTGATGTTTGCAGCACACACCTGATTCACAGTGCAAAATGAGAAGGAGGGAGGAGAGGCAGGAGAAGACAGGGAGGAAGAAAAGAGGCTGGAGATACAGGACAGGAGGAGACAGGAAAAAGGGAAATACATTTTTAATACTTAAGATTATTATTTGTATTTATCAAATCAATAGCGTTCACTATAATCACAGGTAACGTGTGCAGAGAATATAAACCATGCGAGGCACCGCACTGTCTGCAGGGATCACATCCAGTTATCATATTTAATATTCATAATAAAACACTCGGTCACTACTAATGAGAAGCAAACTACTCAGGGAGGAAAACTGAGACTTGGAAGCTCTAACCCAGTATGTAGAGAACCAGAATCCAACTAGAGGGAGGCTGTAGGGTTTGGCAAATAAAATTACAGGACAGCCAGTTAAATATGAATTTCTAAGCAATCCCAAATCATTTGGGACATACTTTTACGAAAGCAACAGGCAATTTGGACCCACTTATACTAAGTAGAATCATTCACTTATCTGAAACTCACGGCGAACTGGGCATCCTATGTTTTATCTGGCAACCCTAAGCAGACGTCTTAATAGGTTGTCTCAAGTCTTCGTAGTTTCAAGCTGGCATTGACTTTTCATTTCAGGTCCTGCATGTATTCAACTGGTCAGATTCTCAGGGCCTCTATGCTGACAGCATCTAAATTCTCGACTGACTTCAAAGGCAAGTTTCAAGTGCCTGAGTGGAATTTCAAGGGTCCGTAAGGATCAGCTCGGTGCTTTGGGGCATGCCCACATGGGGCCCTCATGTCACAGGGCTCCACCCTCTGGCCACCTGCTGACTTCCTGGCCACATCACTCTGCCTCCTGGCCCGTTTGGTGTCTGCAATCAAACCTTTTCTGCCCCAAACAGAATGCCAGCACTTTCCCCAAGTGTGCACTTCAAGTGTGCACAGCTGCCTGGCGGATAAAGACAGCATCGCCGTCCAGCCTCCTTCCTGCCTGTCCTTCCCCTAAAGTACTCCTGAATAGGGTCAGGTTCTGGCTGTATTTTTCAGTCTCTAATTAGCAGATTCCAATTCATCACCCTGAGTATCTCCTGGCATCAGCCCCGAGATTCCCTCCTCTCGCCTGGTGAATCGGTCTTCATTTAAAACCCTCTCTCTTAGCCCTAAATGGAAATCAATTCTGCAAGTTTAGCAAATAGTTAATTACTCCACAAAGGGGATTGATTGGCCTTTGATCACCAGAAAGCTCTGCAGTGCTATTAGTCTCTTTCATCTGTGATTAAACCACAGAGAGAAAGAAACAAAAACTAAATTAGGCTTCTCCTGTTATCCTACAAATATTTAATGACGGGCTAATCTCCTAGAGGTGTGTTCAGGGGATACGCCGTTCCATCAGGAGCCGGCTTCCATTCAACCTTGAACCCAGATTCCATCTTTGTGGAGAGCGCCGCAAAGAACTTGACAGACGAACAGAGCTGGGCTCAAAGAAACCCTTTGTAGGACACACTCTTGTCTGCCTTTTCTTCTCTCTTCTTCTTATGTATGTTTTAATGCAGATAAAGATTTTCCCAGGGGTCTCCTGGTATGAATAATAATAATAAAAAAGGAAACCTGGCTTTAAAAAAACCCTCTCCATTTGGGCTTTGCTAACTCTCTGGCCAGAACCAGATGGGGTCCCGATGACCTGCAGATAAGGAGGAGAACCTTCTCCCAAGTAATAGCCTTCTTCACTTGGTACAGAAAGGGCAGCAGGCGGAGCGTTCTGGGGACACCTCCTCCTAAAGGGGTGCTGAATAGCAGAGCAGGAGCTGGGGCACACACTGCTTTGTCAATGATCTACATCAATGTGTACAGAAAATCATACTTTAAAAAAAGGCATTTCCTATGCAGTTGATAAAGAGTTCCGTAAAGCACAAAAGGAAACTGAGGAAAGAGCCATGATATATGAGTTCAAATGCTTCTTGGCTTGATAGAGGTGACCTTGGGCCAGCTGTTTAAGGCCTCAGACTTGATACGAAGGGGATGATCAGGGCCACTATAAAGGGCCTCTGTGCGATGGCATGAAGGACACTGCCTGACACACAGCAGAAGTGCCGGATATTGGGGTCTCCTCCCTTCCTCTCTTACTCAGAATGGTGTCTGGTCACCTAGAGAGCCGAGCCTACAGCCATAGACCTTCTCATGTCCAGCATTCACTTTGCCCCTCCAGCAACCTTCCCGTTTCATGGTTTCTACTCTGCTTAGAATCTACTCTAGAGACCCACGTTTCTGAAAGACCATCAAGGTGCTAAAACAAAAGATTATGGTCAACAATAGGTACAACCAAGGAATCCACCTAGTTTTACCTGGATGGGCTCCTTCTGAGCGGTGCAATTTCCCAAAAAAGCAGTCCAATGAGTTAGTTTGGTCTCCAGAAGTAAATACGAGATGGTGCCTACAGGATTTTCGTTTTTTTCAATCTGGTACTTTTGGCTTGGAGAGAGACAGTTGGTATATAGTTTTTCACTCTCATTTGTTCTTCCTGGATTCTCCTGTACATCCCCAGGGGTCATTTGGGGCTTTCCCTCTTTGTAATTTTATCAGACAAATCCTGCTAATTGGGCTGACCCAGGGCAAGATGGCCATGTTGCAGAGTCAGTCCCCTGTATTACCCGTTCCACCTTTCTTCTCAACTTGTCTCTACAGCTGAGGCAGGACCCCTCATTGCAGTGACATGTTCCTTGTTCTACAACCTCAAGACCAGTGGACTCTGCACTGATGACCTGGTGGGAGTCCCAGCTCTGACATTTACAAGCTGGATGACCTTGGACAACATAGGGACAACACTAACAAGTATAATTAACATTTGCTGAGCACCTTCATGTGTCAAGGACTGAGATAGCATATCTGTGAGGACGACATAGACTAATTATATGAAAGTATGCTAGCTATTATTACTACATTAGGTTTTGTTAAGTTCCACTCATGCCCTCTCAACAAACCTCCACATGAAGGCTGTTGGCAGCAAACACCAGTAACTCCCCCAGAGAGGGCCTTCTTTTCTGGGCTGTGTGTCTCCAAGCCTGCGTTGGGATGAGCCAAAGAGCCAACAGGGTGGGGAGCAATCAAGCAAAGATGGACTGGGGTTCCTTACCCCTCGGGTGGGGCAACTCTGAGTGTCTGTTCTGCACTGAAGTGGCCCAGCAGGATGAATCTCCAGTTGTCCACAGTGGAAATGTCCTCAATAATACACATATTATGGGCTTATTTCCCCTCCCCACTCTCCTGCTGGTGTTTCCTGGAATCACCTCCCAAACAGATAATGTCTCTAGTTTTCATCTCTGCTTCTGTTTCTGAGAAAACCCAAAATGAGACATAAGTGTTGATGATACTGATGACACACAATGAAAGAGGAAAGAGGAATGGGAAGACAGTGGTGAAGTCTTCTGGAAGGGAACAGATGGTGATGGAAATGGCCTGGGTATCTCAGATGGCAAGTCAGAAGAGAAAAGGGAAGGCCAGAGCCCCTTAGAAGACAGGCAGGCAGACAGATGGACAGAGGAGAAAGAGAGACCCACAGAGGCACACACATGGCCTAGAGAATGCGCACAGCCCTATTCCAGAGGAGCCAGCTCAGTGGCAAGGTGATCCTATCAGGAGCCAAGAGGATTTACCCTAAAGGGACCCCTTTCCTCCAGATTCTAAACAGAGTCGGAGGATGACAGTTTTACTCAGGACTCCCAGACAGCAGTGTGGAAGCAGTTAGGTCTCATCTAGCAGGAACTGTTGAGCACTTTGAAATCTGAACAATCCTTTGTCTTGGACGGGAGGATGGTTGAGTCAATTCTTCATCTCAGTTTTATCTCAAACTTATCACATCTCTTCCTCCCCAGCTGTAATAGCCTCCTACCCCCCACCATCACCCTCTTCCACTCCTGTCTTCTCTAACACATTCTCCATACTCTGATGTCACTCCCGAAAATCTGTCAGGGACTTCTCATTGCTCTCAGGAGGAGGAAGATTCCAGATATGCCCGGAGGGCTCACCCACACTTCATCGTGGGTCTTTCTCCCTGTCCCCCTGACACTCTAGTCTCATGGAGTGTCTTGCTGTCCTTTGGACAAGACCAGCTCCTTCCAAGGCCTCTCAGTCCCTTCCTTCTGTCTGGCCTCCTCACCCCATGCATGTATCTTGGCCAACTCTTATTCATCTGTCAGGGGTCAGCTTGAATGCTCCTTCCTAATGCAGGCCTCTCCTAATTGCTTTTATAGATTTGTAGTAGGCAGTTTCTGAAATGGCTCTGAATGATTTCCACCTTCTAGTATTTGCAACCCTCTGGAAAACCCTCCCCTTAGAGGTGGGCTGGACCTGGGACTTGCTTCTAATGAACAGACTATGGCAAAAGCATTGGGATGTCACTTCCAGAAGTAGATTACAAAGACTGTGGCTTCTGTCTTGGTTGCACTCTCTCTGTCTCTCCCCCTGGCATGCTTTGATGAAGCAAACTGCCATGTTGTGAGCTGCACTGCGGAGAAGCTATATGGCAGGGCACTGGGGGCAGCCTCCAGTCTCTAGCTCAAGAGGAACTGGACCTGGCCAACAACCTGGTAAGTGAGCTTGCAGCAAACCCTTGAGGTGACTGACACTTAGGCTGCAGGCTTTGTGGGACCCGGGGCCAGAGGCACCTGGCTGAGCTCTGCCAGGATTTCTGACTCAAAGAAGCTAAGATGATAAACACTGTTTGAAGCAACTATATTTTGGGGGAAATTTGCAATGCAACAGTACAGAAACAAACTCAGATTGTATTTCATCCTTATATGTGGTTACTCCATAGAGTCAGTGACAGTGTATGCTTTAGGGAACCATTTCACAACAAGTATTGATTATAAAACAGCTCTGTGTTAACTACCGAAAGTCTGGTGGCTAAGAGCAGCTGCTGTGGTCCAACTACCAGGATTTAAATTCTGGCTTCATCCCTTGCCACCTAGATGTCTTGGTGCCAGTTATCTGACCCCTAGGCTTGGTTCTTCACGTGCAAAATGCAGGTAATAATGTCATCTTACAAATCGGTTGTGAGGACTAAACAAGGTAACACTTGTAAACTGCTCAAAACACCACCGGGTACCTAATAAGCACTTAATAAATGCTATCCATTATTGTTCTTATGAAGATTATAAAAGAGGGTATAATATAATTTTTGGAAATTGAGGATCTTGCTTTCTGCCTGGGGAGATGGCTCAGCTCACAAAGAAAGACAACATAAAGAAATAGACAATTGCTAAATCATGCTCTTTAGATTCAAAATATTGAAGGGGTTTAGAAGAGGTAAAGAAAGAAAATTGGCTGGGCTCTTCTTGAATGTTTTGTGGTGAAGCTCTAACAAGGCATGAAAGATTATTAGACTCAAAGTGGGCATAAAAAGAAGGAATGGGAATTGCAGCAAGGACCCCTGGCGTGAGCACAGAACAAGAGGTCAGAGCAAAATAGGAGACAGTAGTGCAAGGAACTTGGCTGGAGTGGAGGAGGAGTACTGGGAAGGCACGACACTAATTAATGTGGAAACTTGTACAGCAGTGACAAGTGTTAGACTAGAGCCTATAGGATGGGGGGATAAGTTTCTGGCTTGCTAAGTATTTGGGGAAAGTGTTGGGGCCAGGAGGGTTTAGAGCAGGGAGACCCTGGAGCCCAAGAAGCTCCTATTATTACAGCTGAGTTTAGGACAAAGTGGAGAGGCTGCCTGGTGGTGTGCTGTGCACCCAGGGACATCTGGAGACATCTCAGATCCTGGAATAAGGGACAGGAAGGCCTGGTGATGGAGGGGCCATGACTGTGGGGCTCACTGGGGCCTGTGGTGGCATGGTTCATCCAGAACTGCATTCTCACTGGGTTGATGCAGATGTACCTGAGAGTGGCTCCCTTCACCCACAAGCCACCAAAGCCTGGAGGCACGGTGTTCGCAAGTTAGTGTGTGTTTAAAGTCAAGAGAACATTTATTTCCCCCCTGAGTTGTGGTGGAAACTGCACCACAAATTTGATAAGACGGAGCATTAAAGATTCAATGCAGATGGGTATTGATCATAGGGCAGGTCTTGTTAGATGTTGCGTTTTTAAATGATCAAACAACTATTGGTAGAAAACTAAATTAGGATCGCCCACCAGAAGTTACCTTGTCCGAGGGGCTGTAACCCTGAGTAAGATATCATGTAGTGATTGAGTGCATAGTTGTGAAGCCAGACGGACATTGGTTTGAATCCTGGGTTGATCACATATTAGCTGCGTGGCTTCGGGTAAGTCACTCAAGTTGTCTGTGTCCCAGGCTCCTGATAGGTACAAGAGAGCTAACATCTACAACTTGAAGTTAGGAGAATTAAGCAAGATCCTGGGGGTGATGATGGTACGATGGTAATTATAATAGCAATGGATAATCTTGAGCTAATGGACTAATTTAATCCTCGCAGCCAGCCAATGAAAAAACTGAGGCACAGAAGCTTGCCACAGGTTACACAGAGTGGAACCAGCATTTGAAGCTGGTAACCCACGTCCAGAGCTGGCACTGTTAACCCCTGAGAATACAGTCTTACTGTACATATGGCAGTGTTTGGTGCGCAGGTGCTAAATACATGCAATAACTGAGAGCCTAATGTGTTGATGAGAGGACCTAGAAGTTTATGCTGTCCCTTTTATTAACTCTTTGCAAGCTGCTAGGATCAGTTTTTCTATTTTTCTGACCTGACAGCTCAGGGAGTGATGCAAAACAAAGTAATGTAGGATCACAAACCTCCTGCCCCTTCCCCACCAAAAATCCTGAATGAGGGAGGAAAGTAGAGATGAGAATGGAGAATGAAAAAGCAAAAGCAAGTTTAAGAGCAAATGAGGAAAGGTGGGTAGTTTGCCCTCCTGAATTTGAGATTTAGGAGGGCTCGTCAAAGCTTGGAAAGTGTCAGCAACTACCATGTTATATGTCTGAGTCCTGTCCCCGAGAGAACCGTGTGGTTTGGAATAACCAAAGGACTGCGGTAGACTGCGGACACTGGTGGCCCCCAGTGAACCCGCCTCCCAGGATTCATGCCCTTGTCTGCTCCTCCCACACTGAGTCCACTGAGGTCATGGGAGGTGCTTTGGCCAATGGGACATCAGCCTTCCATTCAGAGTAGAGGCTTGGTAAGAGCTTGCATTTGGGCTTGTACCCTTAGAAGCCAGTAACTATTCTGCAAAGAAGCTTGGACTTAAGTGGGTAGAGAGCCTGGAGCTCCAACCTAGTTTACAGTGTACTGCAGCCGTGTGGTGGCCCCAGCTGTCATGCGAGAGTAGGATTGCCCAGCTGGAATTGTGAGAAATAATACATGGCTGTCATTTTAAGCCACTAGGTCTGGAGGTAGCTGATTCTACTTATCAGATAAGAGAAGTGACTTTCCTTATTTTCTCTTTCAAATTTAATTCTTAATAACAAAGGATACATAGAAATCCATTCTTTTTTAAAAAAAAATAGACTAATATAGATAAAGCTCAAGTTCTCTTTCATTACCATTTCCAATTCTGATCTCCTTCTACTTTTGTAGAGGTGAACAAATTAGGGGTGTGGTGTCCATCCATTTAAAAAAGTTATTTTTTTAACCTTCTACATAACCTTCTACATAACCTTCTACAAAAAGTTATTTTTTTAACCTTCTACATAACCTTCTACATAACAGATATATATATATATATATATATATATATATATATATATACACTCAAAGATAATATATAGTTTTTTGAGACGACTTTCTACTGCAACATTACGCTAAAATGACCATCTTTACTTATCTGAAAATGAGGATGACAGTTCTCCCCATAACACATGGCAACAGCATGGCCAAAACGAGGGATTTCTATCCGTAAACAATGACTGAAAAAAAGTCAACTTGCCTCTAACCACACAGTCCATCCCCCTGCCTCTGTGCTTATAACCAACCTAAATCAATGTGTTGATTTGCTTTCTAAGCTCCCTCAGAGAAGAATGTGCACCCAGAGGGACTTAGTAAGCAACTTTTATTTCTCATATCCTCACGGAGGGGAAATCCCTCCCAGACAACTTGTTCCAACATGATTTGGGAGAAATTATGGTAGCCAAAAATGGTTTGGCTTTCCACCCTGGGCTACGTGCCTTCTCGCTTTCCCTTGTCTCCCCAGGATCTCTGGTTCCCTCAACACTCTCTACCCAAGGAATATCTGCATCCAAGGAGAGGAAATCAGTAGAAGCTCAGATCACTGAGAGCTCAGTGTTTTGTCAGTTTGCAAACAGGATACAGGAGCTGTTACAGTTCCCTACTGTTTTACCCATATTTTTGGGCAGCTGAGGTCAGGTATGCTGCCTGGAGGCCTGGACTGCCATGGGATGACCCAGGAACAGAGTCAGGAGGCCAGAGGAACAGTCAAAAACATCTCTATCTAATTCACACCTAGGCACCAGCTCATGGGGCCTGGTGCATCCAATTACAGCAGTAGTGTCTAATGGGTGTCAGACCTCACCAGACACACATGGCACACTTCACAGAGTGTTCTGAAGGATACTACAAATGAGCTACAAAGATATATCCAGAACTGTGGATGAATTCATCTAATATTTCAATACCTGGTATATGACTGAGACATGTAGCTTGATGCAAGATGCTGCAGGACTAATAGGGTCCTTGAACACTAGCCACTGATACTGCCCTCATGCGTTTACAGTGATGAAGCAGTCTTTGTCTCTTGGAGGTGAAAATGAATAATAGCATCACCCTAATATGGGGTTAGGGGGAAAGCAGACAGGCTCTCAGAATTAAGGAATCTAAAACAGTTACCAAAAGTTGTCAAATAAAATTCCTGGCAGCTCCGTATCTCTCTAAGTATCATGCTTAGTTTATATACAAGTGAGGACTTCTAAAGTAAGATAAAAAGATTTAAAACATGTTTTGGTGAATATGTGCAGAAAGTCCAAAAGAATTGAAAGTAAGAACTCAAAGAGATATTATTATCCCCATGTTCATTATACACAATAGCCAAAATGTGAAAGCTACTCAAGTGTCCATCAATAGATGAATGGATAAGCAAAAGGTAGTGTATACACACATATATACACAATGGAATATTATTTGGTCTTTAAAAGGAAGGAAATTCTGTCAAATGCTACAACTTAGATAGACCTTAAGGACATTATGCTAAGTGAAAAAAGTCAGCTACAAAAAGAACAAATACAGTATGATTATACTTATATGAGTAACTTATAGAGGACCTAAAGACAGAAAGTAGAATAGTAGTTGCCAGGGGCTAGGGGGAGGGGGAAATGGAAAGTTATTAATGGGGAGAGTTTCAGTTTTACAAGATGAAGAGTTCTGGAAATAGGGGGTGGTGATGCCTGCACAACATTATGAATGTATTTAATACTGTTGCACTGTACACTTAAAAATAGTTAAGATGGTAAATTTTATGTTATGGAATTTTATCATAATAAAATATACGTTGTAGTAGATTTCAAAAATGACCATAATACGTTGTAACACATTCCATCCAAAGGTGGAATCTATTTCTCTATCACTTGGATCTGGTCTGGACTTGTATGTTTCTTGATCAAAATAATACAGCGGAAGTGACACTGTGTGGGTTCTGGTGGTTAGGCCTTCAGCATCCATGCAGCTTACATTTTCAACCTCTTGGAACCCTGAGATGTCCATGTGAATAAGTCACAGCTAACATGCTGGAAAATGAGGCCACATGGAATAGAACTGAGGTACTCCAGATGACATTCAGCCAATCCCTAGCCAGCCTAGCAGCTCACTGCAGACTCTGAAATGAATCCTAGCCAAGATCAGCTAAATGTGACCTGGGTCAGCAGAATTGCCCAGATGAGCTCAGATCAAATTGCTGACACGACTAAGCTGAGTCACAAATTAAATCAATGGTTTTTGTTTTCAAGTACAAAGTTTTGGGGTGGTTTGTTATGCAGCAAAAGCTAACTGGTACATATTTTAAACACTACTCCAGATTCTACTGACTTGGTTGGCCAAAATGTTTTCAATTCTAGAACATCTACGAGGACAGACACTATGAACTGTCTTTTCTCCCGTTACAGCCTCATCACCAAACCCTGTGCATAGCTTAAAATAGGCACATAATAAATATTTGTTGAGTAAAAGAATAGTACATAATAAACTTATTTTGCTGGCACTTCAATTTTTCTTTCTAGATGAGGCAGAGAATGATGATAAATACAAGATAAATAAATAAAATGTAAAGAGAAAAACTCAATTAGAGTATGTCTTAATTATCCAATATTCTTAATTAATGGGGCATGGACTGATGAATTTTAAAGCATCTGCAGTCTCCTTCCATCTATCCTTCAGCAAATATTTATTTAGTACATAATTTGTGCTATGTAGTATGCTAACCCCTAGGATACAATGGGTAAGCAAGACAGATAGATCCCTGACCTTACAGAGTGATAGAAATGTACATTATCAATTTTGTGTAACAAAGAATAACTAATATCACTGTACAAATGCAGGTCGAAATTACAAGTAAGGCTCTCGTTTAGGTATATCCAGAATAAATGCCATTTTATCCTGATACAAGGTGTTTCCTTTCCTGTAACTTGATTTTTGTTGGCTTATTTTTTCCTATTCATTTGAGATTTATAATTCATTCATCCATTCAGCAAAGACTTGTTGAGTGCTGTGTACTTAGTAATGGAGATATATATATATATATATATATATATATAATGGAGATAGATAGATATAGATATATAGATATATCTGGTAAACTAGACAAAAGTACTCTGACCTCACAGAGCTTTCAGTCTGGTCAAGGAGACTATATGTGTAATTATATGTATAATCAAGCTAATAAATCATTACAAATCAGCCAAGTGTCAGAGAGGAAAACCACAGGATGCTATCACAGAGGAGCATGATCTAGCCTGGGTGAGGCATGGTTGCAGAATTCCTGGGCATAGCAAACCTCTTGGCCCACCATCATCCCAACTTGAGCTGGGGAATTGCACGACGTTCCTATTCTGTATAGTTTTAAACCCTTGGGACTGAGTTTTAAGAAGTTTGTAGACTTGCACTGTTTATTAGTGAGCAGTCTAGGTCTGCGAGGTTTTATCTCCCTCTTCCCATCTCACAGTTGCCACTGGGGGGGACATTTTTCCATTCACAAAAGTGACAGAGCCAAAGCCTAGACCTTGGGACTGCAGATAGATCACGAGGCCCGGCCAAGATCAGCCGAGCCTGACCCAGGCCCATGGAATTGCCCAGATGCACCAAGACCAGAAAGAGATCCTGACTTAGCTCTCTAGGCCCCATGGTGGCAGAGCTGTTGAAAGCACTCTCTGCCATCTTTCCACCTGCAGGAAGAGGACATGAGCCTCCACAGGGCACCCGGCAAGTGTGTGGCACTTGACCCCCTCATGTCCCTGAGATGAACTCTGTGAAGTGCCACATGTTCTGAGGAGAGCGGCACTCGGCCGAAGGAACAGGAGGGATTGTAACCATTAGTGTGTCTCTGTGGAGGCACCCAGCCAAGCGGGTTCTGTGGGGACAGCTGCTGCCCGGCTGTGTGCACGCTCCCAATCGCTTCAAGTAGAGATCGCCCTGGGCCACTGCAGGCTCCCGGCCTCTACTGCTTGGCCCGGGCTGCAACAAGCGAGGATGCAGATGAGAGCCAGTGCCCACGCCTTAGAGCTGCCAGTCAATGTTTATTCATTCAACAAATATTTATTGGGTGTCTGCTCTGAGCCAAGTGTGAGGCCAGACGCTGCCAGCCTGGGAAGGCTCGTGACAGTGGAGAAAGACCATGTATGAGACACTAACGAAGGGGCTCCACACCGGGCCAGGGAACATCTCACGAAGCCTTTTACAGATGGAAAAAACTGGTGTTTAGCAACATATGTAGGGTCACAGAGTTAGTAAATGGCAGAGCTGTGACTTGATTTAATGTCAGCCCCATTCTAAACACTGACTTCTTTCCAGTACACAGGTCTGCTTCGGGAACCTATAAAGATCCGGAAAATCTCCACTTCTGCAGAGACTGACTCCTTAGGCATGGGCACAGAGCCACATGAGCCCTCCGGAGCTCAGCTTATAACGCTCTATAGCCCCTATGGAAAGTCACGTTGTCCCCTTGGCGTCATCTTGTGAAGCAATGGCTCTTCTCAGCCTAACGCTTGGTACAGATTCCCAGGTGCAGGTGGCAAGAAAGAGTACTCCAGGCAGAGGAATCAGCACTTGCAAATTCATGGAGGCGAGACTGATCTAGACGAAAGGAATCTGGCAGGCATGGTGAAAGGGAAAAGCCAAAGGTATGAGAGAAGCAAAAGGAACAACTGGTGGTGGCAAGGTGGGATAGAATCACGCCTCCAGGTGAGGAGGTAGAGAAGAAAGGCACTGCACTGAGGTCAGGCAGGAAGGACAGAGAGCAATACATTTAAATCAAGCAAAGAGAAATGATGGCCACCATTATACTTCCAGAAAATGGAAAAGGTTTGACAGTGTGAACAAGGAATGGGCAATGCTGGGGGCAAACTGCTTGCTGAAATATTAGCTTAAAATAGACAAAAATTAGAGACCAAAGCAATGTCCACCAATAACAGAGGCCTTAAGAAAAGGGTGAGATGGCTACCAGATGGGATATTCTGCAGCCATGAGAATGGTCATTCTGAAGATTTTGCAGGAAGATGGAAAAGGACTTATGATATAACTCGGTGAATTAAGAAGCTGTAGAAAATATAACCCTGCCCTGTTTTGACCTGTAAGTGGAACAAGTGACAGAAAGCAATGGATAAAAGAGAAAAACATAGGTCTTAGAGACTGTTTGAGACTGGAAAGAAATGTCATAGAGCAGTACTTTTATAGAGGAATTCACAGATTTCACAAATCACTTGATACTACTTACAAAACTGTGTGTGTGTGTGTGTGTGTGTGTGTGTGGATTGCATGTGAAAATTCTTTCCCGGCTCTAAGATTTCATTACTTCTCAGAGGGCTCTATGACCATGTCAAGACTACAGAGTCCAGTTCAAATCACCATATCTCATACGATCTTCCACTGTGGTTGGGATTCTAATGTTCTCTGAGACAGCTGGAGGGTTCGTGTCTAACAACTATCTCCCAACATTCTGAGCACCCAGTTTGGGAAAGCACATCATGAACACTTTGCCTGTGGGGTCCTTTGCCCTCACTCTGCTGGAATGGGCACTGAGTGCAAGTGTATGCACACACATATGTACACACTTCCTCTCTCACCCAGTGAGCAATCTTCATCTAGTTGCCCAGGTCCCAAGGGGCTCACCAGGAAACTTCTGGAGAATGAAGGGATTTCTCTCTTCAATGACCTCACATGGCTTACAAAATATTAAATTCTCTCCCAGGGAATGGTCACTGGGAGAATGACAGTCCATGGGTGTTGAGCCAGGTCTGAGATGTACAAGACAGAAAGAGTTTTCATGAAACTGTTGAACCAAGATGGCTAACTGCCCAAGAAGACCACATGCCCTTAAATCAAGCTGGTTCTCTTCAGGACGTGAAGGAGGAAGAATGGCATGCAATACAGAAAAGAAAAGAAAAGTGGTCCCTAAAAAATATTTCATAGCTTTCAAATAATTTAGAACAATGGTACATTTGAGTAGGTCACATGTTCAAGCCAGTTCACAAGGCCATAGTATTCTTCTATCCAGCTCACATTCTTCATTCACTGAGGATTTACTGACCACCTTCCTTATGCCTGGCCTCTTCCTTCTCATCAAAGAGTATGAAGAACATATGGCTTGAGGATGGAAAGAATAAGGACTTAAGGTGTACAGGCTCTGGCCAGCCCACTCTGGGTTGGCATCCTCCACCATCAAACACATTGATTCTAGACACTGAGCCTCACTCTTCCCATCTGTAAAATGGGCAGTATTACTTACCCTGCAGGTTGTATGAGAGCTCTGAGGGTTAATCTACATACAGCACTGAATACAGGATATAGGCATATGGTAGGCATACTCTGCTGGGCATATATAGAGGAGACCATTGAAGAAAATCTTAACATCACATCTTTTTACCACACAGGTTGTTGAGTGGAACAAATGAGCTTATTAAGTATGGGAGAATTACCAAAAAAAAAAAAAAATCTCTGTAAAGTGTTGTTGAGATATCATTATGATGAGTAAGCCCCTAGCCTATGCCTTTTCCTCACTTGGGTGTGAAGCTGTCTGGTTTCTCCAGAAGGTCACAGACTCTCCACTTTACTCAGGGTCTTCTCTTTTGTCCAAAGAGCATATGAGTTCAGTTGCTCTGGAGAGCCTTTTGCGAGGCTCTAGCTGAGCTCTGGATGAGTTTTACCACATTAAGGGTCAATGTGTCCCCAGACAGAATGGTATTTTAATTCAACAGCATTCAGAAGTTATTAAACTATGATAAATGCTAAAGTGGGAAAGATTACACTTAGACATAAGAAGTGTCACTTGAATCACTTAAAAATATTATAATGTATGGCTAATTGCACCTTGACTATATTATCCAGTGCTGTGAAAACACTTCAGATCCTTAAGTAAGGTACCATTTAAATACCTATTTCGGTATGTAATGGGTAATATTCTTGAGTGCAAAGGTTGTTAAAGGCCCCAGTATTCATTGAGTATCTGTGTGCTGGACTCTCTGTTCATATTAATTCATTTAATGCTCAGAACAATTCTCTAAAGCAATTATTATTACCCTCATTTTGCTGGTTGTGGAAATTGAAATTCAGAGATGTCAAGTAACTTGCTTAAGGTCACACAGCTGATAAGTGGCAGAGGTGAGATCTGAATCCAGAACCACTGTCATCATATAGGCATGACCTCTCTTTTTATACTTAATTTTTCTGTGTCTCAGTTCCCTCACTTGGAAATTATGGTGACAATAATGATACTGGGTTGTTGTGAGAATGAGGTGATCAAATCTAGGAAAGGCTCAGAACACAGTGCTCAGTAAGTGGAAGTCTTTTCATATATTGTTATTATTTTCCCCTGGGGCGCCAATCTAGCACACGTAAGCTAACGTTTCTGGAACTGGGATTCACTTTGGGGGGAAACACTCCCTATTCCCCAGCATGGATTTAATGGTTGAAGCAACACGATGTACACAGGAGGACTGGCTACATGATTTGTGGGACCCAGTGCAAAATGAAATTGTGGTGCGCTTGTTCAAAAATTATTAAGAATTTCAAGATGGCAGTTGCAGAGATTTAAACCAAGCAGGGGGCTCCTAACTGACAGATCTTGAGCAACTACGCAGGCCCCATGAAGACAGTCCTTGCAGTGGAGGTCCAGGCTGCCTCGGGTACCTACCAGCCCTGTGCCCTTGAGCAAAGCACTGGAGCTTTTCGATTCTCTCCCTGGCTTCTCAATATAATGAGGAAAGCATTCCTGTCTCACAGGTTGTAGGGAGAACCAAAATTTCACCAAATGACACAGGTGAAAGTTTCTGGCTTAACCATAAAGCACCCTGCTGGAGGTTTCCAATCTTGACTGTGCAATAAAACCACGCATGCCTGTTAAAATGGTAGGTGCTAGCTACTCTTCGAGATTCATACTCAGGAGCTCCCACCTCTGCATCTGTATTTTTATCAAGCTCCAAATGACTTGGATGCACAGACAGGATCAAGTAGCAATGTATTACCAAGCAAAATATACTACAGACTATAGAACACTCCGCTTAATTACTTAGAATGAGGATGGTCCCTCCTTGGTTTTGAGATTGTATTTAAGGCCCTTTTGAAGCTCCAAGGCCCTGGAAACCAAACCTATGAAATCGTTTCAAAAATCACTTGGTCAGTCTGTCCGTGATATGGCTCTAAGACACACAAAAGATTCCTTCCATGCTACAAGGCAAGGAATTATTCATCACCTGAAACTGCAACTTCAAGGCAGGAGTTTTCACACCGAGCTCCCAGCTTCCCACCTCAACCTTCTGGTTTCTGGTTGCCGCATAACCATAAAAGACCAGTGCCAGTGAGAACAGATAGACAACAGCAGCCTTTCTTTGGAAATACTTCAAATCCAGTCAGAAAACCAATTGTATGGTGATGGCTTTCATGGCACCTGGCACATGTCCCTGTAACCCACCCAGCTTCTCACCTAGGTGTCTGTTTCTGAGACCCACAGAATGGCTACATTTGACAAGTTGCATACATCCTCTCATCAAAAACCATTTGATTTTTTTTTTTTTTTAACAGCTTGTGTTCTGGCTGAATGGGAGAGTATTAATTAAGGTTCTATTATATGGGAAGGCAGGTTGGGGGGAGTTAAGAGCTGCAGGGCAGTGGTGACAAGGCAAAGCCCATGTATGTGTGCAGCCATTAATGGGGTGTTAATTGGGTGGTACATGAACATAAATAGGAAGCTCAGAGGTGCCTGGCGTGGTTAGCCAGTGTACAGTAAAGCCCATGTGCTAACCCCATAATATGATGTAGGCTCAACTCAAATTTCCTGGCTGTGAGTTTTCCCCCCTCTCTATTTATGGTAGGGCTGTCGGTGTGATTACCATGTTATTAGGGTCAACTGGGAGAGGCTTCCATTCCAGGGTCGACATGGAGAGCACAGTGCCCGGGCTCAGTCAAGAGGCAATCTTGGGCTATGGTTGAGACTGCTGCTTCTTTTCTCCTGGTATTGACTGCTTTGAAATTCAACCTCCCCAGCCACGATAAAATCTAGATCATTCTCCTCTTCATCTAGCCATCGTACGACTTGATGGGTCCTTTCCTGTTTTCTGGACAGTCTATCATAGATGCATGGGTGGCTGCTCCCCAGAGCTGCAAGATGCTTAGGAGTGAAGAGAAGAAAAAAGCTTTGGGAGATAATTCTCTAACTTTGGAATGCTTTTAGAGAGCCAAACTCTCTCCTCTTCTACATCATTGTTGAATTGTAGAATGTTACATCTGTAAGCGTTCTGAAAGTCTGCCATTCTAACCCCCAACTGTATGGGTGATGAAACTGAGCCCGAAGAAGTGAAATGAGTTGCTCAAGGTCACATAATGAGAAGTGCCATAGGCAGGACTGGAAGCTCCATCTGCCAGCAGAAACCAGTGGGCTTTTTGCAACCCCATGTCACCCATCTCGGTTTGCTTTAGTAGACACTAGTGAGGTCTACAGCTTCTCCTAAACAGTAGTTATCCTTTATCATGCTTCCTTTAAATATGGTTTCTTCTTCCTCATGCCGAGCCCATTTTCCATACCTTGCTCCAGTTCTTGGATTATTGCTGTCTGGTTTGGGGCTCTGAAGTCCATGTCACTAGCACACAGTTCAAAGTCTCTCTCACTGATCTTGATGCCCTTTCCCTCCCATTCAAGGTCTCGGCCCAGCCCCTCTGGGCAAGCAGTTAAGGTTTTCAGTGGCTACGAGCCCCCTTCCCAGACCTCTTCACTCTTTTTTAAGCCTAAACATCAGTGCTGCGTTCACATGCGCATGTCACACAAATTTTTCTACTCTTCCCACTTCCAACATAGCTTCTATTTCCAAGGAGTCAAAGGGCTTTTCAGAGTCCATAAAAGTCTATGTACACAATGGCATTTTATACTCAGCAGTCTTCCCTGGGACTTTTCATTTTCTGCAGGTGATCCTGAGTTGAGAAATGACTTCTAAATCCTGCTACTCTCATGGCTGATTAAAGTCGAGAAGTCCCTGTAGTCTGCCCACCAGTACTTTTGTGAAGATTTTGCATAACTACTGAAAACAGTTTAAAAGATCATGTCTGTGATCTATTAAACAAGATTTTTTTAAGGGAGATAAAGGGTTTAAAAAGGAACACATGAGACAGAAATGGCTGGGTTCTGCTTATTATACACTAGAAATTATAAGAATAACACTCTTACTGCCAATTAAGCAAGTCATTTATCATGAAGCACTTGCCAGAAAACATATTTGAATTCCTCCAAATTCAAATAAAGAATTAATGGGTAAATAATTTATGTTCAAGTAATTATTTGCAAGACTTTATTTAAACTGGAATTTAGTGAAAGTAATTCAGGAGATTTTACTCCTCACATCATGTAATAAAGTTGTTGTTCGATTAGAATGACAACCCCCTCCTCCAGGTGAAAGGACAGGGGCATGTAAAATTCAGAGATGATTCTCTGTGGCTGCTCAGAATGATCTGGTCAAAATGGTCGAGAGGAAGGACAGTGCTTTGGATGATTCTAGTAACGTTGGAAGAAAAGCACAGAATTGCCAGATGAATTAAACTCAGGGGCTTAGGGCCATTTCTCTAGGAGGAACCACACCAGACAAAAATAGTGATGAAGCCCTCAAAAAACTCACACCCCTTCCTAACACACACAAACTCAGTGACACCTACATCTGAAACATACACTCTCGCATGCAGACACCTTCACACACACCTCTTCCCAGCTAAAATAAATAACAGTGCCAGTCCCACCCCTAATGACAAAACACGTCCCAGATGCTGTCAAATTGCTTTCACAGAGTTTAATGAGTTGAGCATCCAGAGACAGACTTGTAGTTGCCGCCAGTCCTGAGGCTTCTAAGTTTTCCAGTGTGAAGAATTAGAGCACTTGGGCCTAGGGACTTAAATTTGTGGGGCTGGGAGGTTCCCAAAGTCTCCAGATCTATTTTCTCTAATTTAAGAGAGAGAAATTGTCAGATTGCTTCTCAGCTTCCATTTCTCACCAGTTGGGTGGCTATTCATTCCATGGCCCCTTGGCTTGACTGTACTGTCTTTTATGAAGCAGAGCTCTCGAGTCAGGAATTTTGGGTGAGATGGATTACAAGACGAGAGTCCAACTACATTCTACCTCCAGCGACCTAGGTGCCATAGAGGCCCCTGCTGGCACTATGGAAGAGCCTCTTAGGACTGGCTCATCCAAATGAGATTCCCTGAAGGTTGACCCCCAAGAGTCTAAGGGGGCCAGGATATGTGGACAATATGGCGTTCTGTCTCTTTTGCCTCTCTGTTCAATTCCTGTCAGCCAGAAAATCAAGCCACTGTCAGTCCAGCTAGAGAGGTAATGGCAAAACAAAAGCAAAAGTATGAGTCCTACTAGGGGTGGGTGCACAAGATCATCCTTGTTTAAAGAACAAAATGAAGCAGTACATGATAAAATTCTCCTTCCGTGCCTCAGGCCATGCCTCTGAATACTTCTTTGGTGTAGAAATTTAGAGAGCTTCAGAAACTCCTCTCTTTGTCACTACTACGGTCTACAAATTCCCTATACAATAAAGTCTAAGCAAAAAATTTAAGCTAACCCTTTCAGACTATGAATGATTGTGTAAACTTGGGACTATAATGACTCACAAAGTTACTGAAAAAAGTGATGCTGCTAAAATAAACTCTACATTATATTATTGCACATAAAACTGATGGGATTTCCATATACTCCTGCAACGTGAATGTGGAGGGAATGTAGCATGCACGGGGCAGGCTGGGCTATAGCAGCTTAGCCAGCTCCTCCAGCCCCTGCCAGTGGCCCATCAACTCACTGTTGGCAGCAGAAGCAAGGGAGGCAATTAATGGAGAAGATAAGAGAGCCCACAATGGGGCAAAAAGTGAAGCCTAAGAGGGCAGATTGGTTATTTCCTAAAGAATGCCAAGTTTTGAATTATATACATGTGTAAAATGAAATTATGTAGATTGTCTTTTTAAAACTTTTCATAATATAAAAATATAAACTTCCATGTCCCTATCACTTAGCTTCCACACTCACCAACTCATGGATAGTCTTGGTTGATTGCTCACCCCAGTTTCCACGCTGTTATGATTCTGAAGCCAGTGTCAGATATGCTTCATCTGTAACTATCTTAGTATACCTCTCCAAAAGATAATGAGATATTTTAAAAAGCATAACCCTAATACCATTATCACACCCCCACATTTTTCTTTCACATCATCAGATACCCCAGTCAGTGTTTAAATTTTCCAGATTGTCCTTTCAAATTTTACCTTTTGAAAGTTTGAATCCAGATCTCATAAGGTTCTGTACTTGGAGAGTGACTGCCAGGTCTCTTAAATCTCTTTAATCAATAGGTTCCCTTTCAAACTCTTTTTGTCCTTGGAAATTCACTGTTGTTGTTGAAGAAACTGGGTCATGTGTCCTGTAGAGTTTCAAACAGCCTGGATTTTGCAGATTTTATCCTCGTGGTGGTGTTTACATGTTCTGCTGTTCCTCTCATCTTTGGTAAAGTGGCTTTTGGATCAAGAGGCTTCATTAGATTCACTTCTTTGGAAAGATTACTTCATAGGTGGTGGTGTTTGTATCTCTATCAGGAGGGGTTTAATGTTTTGATTAGCTCTCTTTTCCTGATGTGAATCATCACTGATGATTTTTGCCTGGATCCATTAAGGATTACAAAATGGTGATCATTTAATTCTATCATTCCAACCTCCTCCCCCTCCTCTTCCCATCCCTCAGAACTTTTTCTAATAAAACTGGCATACTTCCATAGAGAGGAGTTTCCCATGATTTTGTTACCTCGAGTCTTTGGGTTTTGTTTGGTTGGTTGTTTTGAAAAATTACGAACTCCTAAATCTAAGCCTATTTAATTTGTTGTATTTAAATCCAATGAAATTAATTGTGGTTATTATCATTGGTAATCGTATTAATGTTTAGCCATTAGAAGCTTCTTCAAGTTGGCTCATGAGTATTTGCTTTCTGGCATGACAAAATGTTCCAAGTTCATTTTGTCTATTTCTTGCTGCAGACCTGAAATCAGCCATTTCTCCTAGGAGCCCTGGAATTTTTCACTGATAAGTAATATTTAGAGACCACAATCTGGATGCTAGGGTAGGTCATTGCTAATGTGCTCATCACTGTTTAAGGAAACACACATACACAACCTAATATGTAAATTATATAAACTATGAGGCACACATATATTTAAGATAAAATATGGTATAAGTAGTTAATAGTGATACTTTCTATTCAAGTTCAGAATTATAAGGTTTCAATTTAATTTTTGGATCCTTTTGCTCTATTTCCTTTTACCCATGCTGAAAACTTAGTTTTCTGTGATGCTAACCTAAATAATTATTTGCTTTTTCCCACTCTATATACCCAATGGTCCCAGAATAACAATGACACTATAACTATCCCTAATGTCATTACTGGAAACACTTTAATATTTTTTTGCAGTTCTTTTTATCCTTAATGACACACGTCCAATTACTATGTTTTAAGTTCATTGAGACAAGTCCATCTCTGTGGTCATACCACCCATTGAACACATAGTTGGGCCTATTTATTTCATCCTGATTTTAAGAATGACTTCTAAAATTTTGCTTCTGTTTTATAATTATGTAAATCTTCACACAGTTTCAAGGCCAAATGTACAAAACAAGGTATAGTCCAACAAGCTTAACTCCTGACATTTATCATGGCCCTCTTCATTGTGTTCCCTTCTTCTCATTATAGGGAACTTTTTAAAAAGTTATGTTTGATACTTCATTTGGTTTCTTTTTAAAGATAATAATACCTACCTCTTACTTTACATTATATACATGTCCTACACACACACACACACACACACACACACACACACACACATTTAGTATAGAACCAACAAGTTTTCCATGCTGTTCTGGATCATAATCATTGAAGTTACAGTTTTAAATCCTAGAACAGTTCAAATTTAAGAAGGTCATTACTAACTTGTAATTCTTTAGTACTGTAGAAAACTCCTGAAAAATTATTTTAGAAAATGGTCTTGGACCATTTTCTCTCCCAGACCTTTAATCAGCTCTTCGATAGAATTTTTCAGCCATGTCAGCAAGGCTTTCACCACCTACTTGCTCAACTTTAATTCATGGAAGGAAGGAAACCCCTTGACATCATTTATTAGCTCTTCTAAAAAAGCAAAACCATTTGGGATTTCTTAATGTTTGTTGTGTGAGTAACAATGTTACACTTCTTTCACCATTGGCTCAAGTCAATGTTGAAGTCCTAATTCACAGTGTTTATAATGGCAGCAACTAGACGAGACGATCCACACTTTCTGGAAACTGTAGTTGAAAGATCAATGGGATGTGGTAGTTGGGGGAGGTGTATGTACCTCCTCTGTATCTCAGTCCATAAATGGAAGACATGGTGGGTGAGTTAGGGGACAAAGAGCCTTAAATTCAACACTCTGCCTAGCAACTGATTTCTCCTCCTTCATAATTTTAAAACTGGTTTGAGAAGAGAGGAGTTGTTTTTATTGAGCTTTATTTTATTGAGTTTTATTTTATTGAGCTGCTGATGGATGGGGGTAAGAAGTTCTTATTATTGCCCTATATTACCCTGGGCTTGGTAGAGCACTAGAGTAACTTCTTTTTTTTTTTTTTTTTTTCAAAAACTTTTCCCCTGCTACCTCAACCTTCAACTACTACAACGGTGTCTCACTTGTTCACCCTTTGTCCCTCCACCCAAATCTATTGTTCACATAGCATCCAGAGTCAGGGGAATTAGACCTACTAGGTTCAAGACTTATAAAGCTATAGTGATTAAGACAGTGTGGTGTCACAGCAAGAGACCAATGAAACAGAACAACAAACCCAGAGATAGATCCCTGCAGACTTAGAAGCTTGCTTTATGACACAGGTGGTTCTGGACACCAAAAGGAAAGGATAAACACATTGACTTATGACCATATTTCACTATTGATAGTCACCATCTTTATTTATTTTTTTTAAAAGATTATTTATTCATTCATGAGAGACACACAGAGAGAGAGAGAGGGGCAGAGATGTAGGCAGAGGGAGAAGCAGGATCCCTTTGGGGAGCCCAATGTGAGACTCCATCCCAGAACTCTGGGATCATGTCCTGAGCCAAAGGCAGATGCTCAACCGCTGAGCCACCCAGGCCTCCAAGCCACCATCTTTAATAGCTAAAGAATATTGCCTGCATGAATATACCATAATTGTACTACCATTTATTCAACATCACACCTCACTCCTAATATTTCAGTGGCTTTTTTTTTTTTTGCTATTAAAAACAGTCCTGCAATGGAGATTTTTGTATCTAAAATGTTAAACACAGACTTGTTTACTTATGATTGTGATTTCTTTATGATTAGTCTTCAGACAAAAAAAAATAGGTCAAAGTACTTTTGTTATTTTAGGAAATCTGGGTCCAAATTTCCAAATTCTTCCCTAAAATGTTTTCTATGCCCAATTGCAGCAAATGAAAGAGTCAAGGTCACTTTCTCTGATAACATTGATTATTATACTTTAAAATGATTTTGAGGGTGAAGAAAGCTACCACATAGTTGTTTTAATGTGCATTTACTTAATAATTTGTGAAGCTATTTGTTATTCCCAAATGATTATTGATCCTTTAAAGTTTTTCTTTTGTGAAATGTTATTGTACCAGTTACCAAATTGCTTTCTTTCTCACACCACTCCAATGCACCCAGTATAACCATTGTGAAATCAATAATTATAAGCAGCTATGGTGTACCTACTACCTCTGCTCCAATACTTTCAAATGCTTCTTGCTATTTACAGGATGAGATTCAAAGTCTTTACACTAAGCGTGATCAGCACCAAAATAATCCAGCATTACCTTCTACCATAACTCTTCTTCTCACACAAACTTTCATCCTTGACCAATTTGGTCTGCTCTGCATTCTTTCCCATTGTGATATATTTTTCCCCTTCATGCTTTTCCTCTCATTGTTCCCGTCTTATTAATCCCTTCTTTTCACGTGCTCATTTCTTATCTCCTTTTATGCCCAGCTCAAGTGCACTATCCCCTCTTTTAGGGGTGAATAGGTATGGAAATAACAGAGTAAATATGAAATGCTTACTTTTGAATAAAGGTAGCATCAAGTGCTATCAACACTCACTGGAAACAGCAACCAGAAGTATTAGAGTCCAGAAACATAGTTACTGTGCAAACTTCTAGAGAAACTCCAGAGTGACAGCTGTATCTTTTGGCTTTACAATGAGAAACTGAGAAAGAAGAATTGAAATGGAAAATATAAAGAGTAACCAGGGGGATAAAAAAAAAAAAAGCAAGAAAGCAAAAATAGCAATATGAATTTCAGAAAAGGTGGAATTTAAAGGTGAAGGTACAGAACAGAATTTAACAGTATAATGTTAAAAAGCACAGTTTATAAAGGGCATATAATATCCATAAACCTGTATGCACCATACAACATAACTAAATATATAAAGAAAAAATCTATTAAACATACAAGAAGATCGCTTCTCGGCCTTTTGGCTAAGATCAAGTGTAAACATACAAGAAGATTTTTTTTACAAGAAGATTTTAATTGAAATGAGGTGTGATATTCATACATAGTCCTAGAATTGGACATATCTAGGAGACAAAATTAAGTAAGGACAGAGGGAAGTAAGTATTTTTAAAAACTTGGAAGAAGAGATAAATTGCTAAAGTTAATATTAATAAACTAGTAAATGCACTGAGGTAAGAAAATGAAATCATTGGTATGAATATTCAGAAAAATAGATAACACTATCTCTTTTGTACTGATATGTTTGAATACTTAGACAACCCAAGAGACTCCAATCAAACACTTGTCAAATAAATGAGACAATTGAGTAAAGATAGTAAAGATAAATACACAAAAAATCAATAACTTCACTCTCTACTAGCAATGTGTACCTAGAAGTGAGAATAGGAAAAATTACAATAGAATTTAAAAAAAAAACACTATAAACATACAAAGGGACAATTTTTTTTTTAAGATTTTATTTATTTATTCATAGAGACAGAGAGAGAGAGAGAGAGAGAGAGAGAGAGAGAGAGGCAGAGACACAGGCAGAGGGAGAAGCAGGCTCCATGCAGAGAGCCCGACATGGGACTCGATCCAGGGTCTCCAGGATCACGCCCTGGGCTGCAGGCGGCACCAAACCGCTGCGCCACCGGGGCTGCCCCAAAGGGACAAATTTAACATAAGATAATTTGAACTCGGCCCTATTCTCCTGTGGGAGCTACACCTTCTCCAGTGATGTCTGAATTTCAGCCTTGGGTTTGAGGGGAGGGTTCCTCTTCCAAGTTCTTTGTTCCACCCTTTAGTGTTTTCTTTCAGCCCTACAAATAATAGCTGCTTCCTGCATTTGCTATTCGTATATTCCTTAGAGTCCTCTTTTACCTCTTTTAGAAAGTTAATCACCTATCACTAGTTAATAAGTCTTTATATATCTTTTCCATGTTCAATAACTGGTGTGGTTTCTGCCTATGACCAGACCTTGACTAATGCAGATCTATATAGATAAAATTGTTGAAAAGATCCCAAGCAAGAACTGAAAAGATAGAAAAGTATTTTCTTAGATAGGAAAACTATAAGTTCTTTCATGTATGTATATCTGTATGTATACAAGTGATATGTGCATACATATATATTTAATGCGAGCTGATTAGAATCATAAAAAAGTTTTTTTTTTGGAAATAGATAAAAATATCTTAAATTCTAATGAAAAGGTAATCACAGGAGAACAGTAAAAAAAAAAAAAAAAAGAAAAAAGAAAAATAATTGTAATGAAGGATACACTTTGCCAGATATAACATCACAGTAATCAAATCTAAATGGTATTGGCAGAGAGACAGACAAAGAGTTCAGTGGAACAGAAAGGAAAAGTCCAGGAAAAGATCCTAGGACACATTAGAATTTCATATATGACAAAGACCATTTCATTTCAGAGGACAGAGGTGGTTTTATTTAACAAATTGTGCTGGCAAAAATGGATAACCATCTAGAGCAGTAGTAGTCAAGCTTTTTCTTTAAAGAGACAATAAATATTTTAGGTTTTGTGAGCCTTATGGTCTTCGATACAGCTACACAGCTCTACCATTATAGTGTAGTAACAGCAAAGACAACATGTAAATGGATGCCCATGACTGTGTTACAATAAAACTTTATTTACAAACATAAGCACTGGCCTGTGGACCATAGTTTGTCAATTTCTGGTCTAGAAGAAGATAAAATTAGCATCCTCCCCCCTTCCCCCAGCTCTCCTCATCTCTAACCAAATACAAATATAAATTCCAATGGTGTGAAGCCTCGAATGTAAAATATAAACCACAAAAACCTTTTAGAAGAAAAATCCAGGTAGACTAGAAGTACGATTATGTTAAGAAAGGCATCCATCTTAATCAAGTCAAGAAACCAGAAGCCATAAAAGAAAAGTTGGATATGTTTGACTATATAAAAATGTAAAATTTTTATACAACAAAAGATGCCATAAAGAGTCTAAAGACAAAACAATAGATTTGAGAAGAATATTTGCACCACAGATGACTATTTCTAATCCTCAAAGAGCTGTTACCAACTGGCAAGAAAAAGAGCAACAGCCTAATAGAAAAATAAGCAAAGGGTATGGATTTTGGTTTAAGTGCAATTGGAAGCCTTTGGCGGTTTTGAGCAGGGGAGCGATAATGATTTATGTTTTAAAAAGACCACTCAGGCTGCTGTGTGGAGAATGGATTGTTGGGGGCAGGGGGCAATCACAGAACCAGGGAAGCCAGGCAGGATGTTTTTGCAGACTCCCCAGAGAGGACTTAATAGATGTTCAATAAACATGGGCTGGTTTTGATGAAAACATCTATGCCATGCTCCCTATGGCTTCTTGGCCAAGGGCTCCTGGCCTGACTTCTTGATCTTTTCTCTGAGAGAAGGCAAGGTTCACAATATGGTATGACTCTTTTTTAATTTTTTCACTTAAGCAAATGTGGGCTACTGGTTGTCTGAACCCAAGAACCTGCTCTGGCCAGGGTGGATCCTGAGATAATCCTGCTGTTCTGGCCCACATGGTTCAGTTTGATTGTTCTTCTTGGCTCTGGTTATGGGGACGTGATGGGGAAGCAAGGAGACCCACTGCAATCTTGAGGAATGAGTGACTTCTTGCTCTAATGAGGCCAGGCATGTGAAGAAGTGGATGACACTAAGAAGGAAGGGGGAACACTGACAAACACAGGAAAGGGGATGGGCAGGTGCCTGCAGCCCCTGGTTGGGGAAGACTGCATTGAATAATTTCTTCTCTGCTCTTGAGGAGTGAGGACCCAGGCACCTGGTTGGGAGTCGGTTTTTTCCATGTATGAAGCCAAGAGTTTTCTACTGGTAAGTAAGTGGTCAGAGAGAAGTAACAACTTGCTTCTCCTCAGCTAGGAAGTGGGTTCTACCCACCTCGCAGCAGGACCAGCAGCTCGAGTAATGGCACAAAGGAAGGTTCCCCCTCCCCCTGCAAGGGTGTAGGGAGCCAGAGGCAAACATCTGAGGCTGCTCTGGCAGCGCTGGGCCTAGAGCTGGGAACTCGGCTCTGTGCAGAGACTCTGCCTTTTCAAATGTAAAATAAAAAACGTCCTGGACAGGAGGGATCTCTAGAGAAAAATGAAAGAACACACACAGACGTGAGCTGCTAGGGAGAGGCAGCAGAGCTGACATTTGCTGCAAAGGCAAGAGAATAGCATGTCCACAGAGGGACCCTGCAGCCTGCCATAGAGCTGGATGCAGCTTATCTTTGTGGAGGTCTCTCTGTTGTCTGCAATCCCTGGTGGAGCAGGCAAAGGAAAGTGGATCTGAAGGCACTGGAGGGCGAGGAGGGGGGACACTGTTAGTTCTCTGCAAATCTGCACCTCACAGCTGCATCTGGGCAAGCTGCAGATGTTCTCTTCTCCATGACTGAGCCTGTGTCTGGTTCCCCAGGGAGACGAGCACAAAGGGCCCTATTCGCCAAACATGCTGGTCTTTGACGGCAGTGCCTTGCACTGTGCACATGCACACATGAGAAGAGTGTGTGCCTTCTGGAGGGTACTACCACATTGTAGGCCCTCAGGAAATTCTGGATCCCTTTGCTCATTTTTGTATCGCCAAAATGCCTCCCAAATAGCAGATATTCAACACACTGAATATCTGCTATTTGAAGAAGAAACAAATGCATGAGAAGACTGTTTTTACTTGTGTTCTAATAATCCATCTGGGTATGTAAAAATCCAAAGTGGAGGTAAGACCAGGTGACTTTAAATCTTGCCATGATATCTTATCCTCTAGGCCAGGGATTAGCAAATAACAGCCCAAGGGCCAAATCTGTTCTACAGTCTGGTGGTTTGTTTGTTTGTTTTTTTAATAAAGATTTATTGTAACATAGCCACAACAATTTATTTATATATCTTCCATGGGCTGCTTTTGAGCTCCATCAGCAAGACACTTGAGTCATCACAAGAGAAGTGATAAGGCCTGTGAAACTGAAATATTTACCATTTGGCCCTTTACAGAAAAATGTGCTGCCCCATGCCCCAGGCCACAGTCTAGATTCAGCAGGTCTGAGGTGGGGGGGTCACAGCTCCTGGTTTTCTAAAAAGCTTCCTGGTGACACTGATGCAGATAGTCTGTGAGTCACATTTTGAGCAGCAAGGTTCTAGGACATTCTTTTCCAAAATAAAATAAAGGTATGATGAACTAATAAACCTCAAGTATCAACCAGATACAAAGCACGAATGTGGTCCTACAGCTTCACATAACTTGAGTAAGTTACAATCAAAAGAAGTCTTGGGCATCCTTGCTTCTCTGGCTTCACTTTTTGATACAAGCCTAGGAGCACTCACCAAAAGAAGGCACTAGAACACTCTACTTAGTTCATCCACATGTCTGGGAACAGCCAAAAAGTTGGACAGATTCTGCTTTTTGACCCTCCACATCCATTCACTCCTTTCCCAATGGGAGCTATTTAGAGATGTCTCTTCTTCCACTGCGGCTCACAGGGCTCAGGCAGGGCTAACTCCAGGGAGACAGCATCTGATCAGGGCCTAAACCAAACAGCATACTGCGCTTCCCCTAGACCACCAAGATTGGTGGAGGGATGATTACGGGACCCATGTGACTTTCGTGGGGACTTCTGTGAAAAATTTGTTCTCTCTCACCCAGAACATCTGTAGCCATCTCATGACCCTAAAGGAAAAGGAACCAGTATGGAGGAGATAGCTCCAAGTTAGAGGGAGAGAAGAAAGCTGGTGACCTAGTTTCAGTCCCTAATCAAATTTTACCACTGACCCAGCTGTCCAAATGGACCTAATCCTAAGTTTTTCGGTTATGTAAGATTATGCATCCTCTTCTGCTTCTGCTATTTGGAGTTGGGGTATCTGAGTCTTGCAATTGAAAAAAAAAATGTCCTAATGGGAAAAGCTACCAAAACTTTCCATTCGACTGTGGTTGAACATTTGGTCCATGTGCACTCCTCCCATATACACTCTTCTAAGACTCCAACACATTTGGCACATCGGCACAAGAGCATGTAGGAAACAGTTACCCATCTCAGAGTTGGGGCACCCGTTGCTTGACCATCACCAAAGTTGCTATTACTGACCCTGGGAGCTCCAATCTCTCCAACTGCAATCAGTTCATGTCACAACATTCTCTCAGTTTCCAGAAGAGAGATCCTGGCCAAAGGGCTCATGAATACTGCCTCAAGTTAACTGCGCAAAGAACCATCAAAGGGCAGGTCACACCAGGCAAAACTACACCAGTTAGTATTTTCTTTAGTACTATTCCAGGTTCTCATAGCATCTTTCATTAGCATCTTAAATTAACCAATATGTGTCTTCTCTCCCTCCTCCCTGCCTCTCTTTCTCTCTCTCCTAGCAGACAAATTGGAAAGGGTCTTATTAAACTACCCACAGGAATCAAGTACACCAGTTCTCAGGAAGATCTAGATTTGAATCGCAGGTCCACCACTTATTGTGTGAGTATGGATAAGTTTAAACTCTCTGAATCCCAGTTTCCTTATTTTTAAGATATTTACCTTGCGGGGTTATCATAGTGAGATGAAATAACACATATAGTGGTTAGTTGTAATACTATTACTATATTGCAAAAATCATATTACAGTCATAATATTGTTTTAGTTCTTCACAGGGAACAATTCCTTTTCTTTTTTTCTTAAAGATTTTATTAATTTATTCATGAGAGACACACACACACAGAGGCAGAGACACAGGCAGAGGGAGACGCGGGCTCCATCCAGGTAGCCTGATGTGGGACTCGATCCTGGGTCTCCAGGATCACGCCCTGGGTTGAAGGCAGACACTCAACTGTGGAGCCACCCCAGCGTCCCGGGAACAATTCCTTAACTTAACATTAATAACTCAATGTTGGAATTTCAGTCCCAGCAATAGAGTTGTTCCTAGGACTGTGTCTGGAAAATGGCCACTTACCGGCTGCAGAGTCCTCAGGTAATGACCTTGAGAATCAAACCACCGGCCCTATGCGTAGAAGCCAGAAGAGGAATTCCAGAGACTGGAGTGGCCATTGGGTAATACTCGGGTCTTAAAATATATACTTCTTAGAAGGCATTAACATCACCGAATTCTGATGGATGATCTTAGGATTGGTGGGACAAGCCGAGAGCCTCCTACCCCACAGGCGTTTTCTATTTGGTCAAAGAGACATGAACCAGCAAGTCTGTAGACGCTGTCCTTCACAGAAACTAAGAATGCGCTCAGAATCCGTTGTTCCAGTAGCTTGAATAAAGGGCTCAGGGGCAACGGGAAGCAGAAGCAGTTCTTTCAGTCCAAGAACGGTCATCCCAGGATTCCTGTTCAACTGACAAAACAGAGTGACCCGCGGGCGTCAGCACATCCCTGGTGTTCCCTGCCGTCCGACGGTGGGGACTGTGGGAGGCCCGCGTCCTCGCTGTACTAATAACCTATTGTTACGTCATTACGTGAGCGAATGACGAGGTCCTCGAGCCCCGTTAACACGAAACGCGGTTTCCAGGGCACTGGTGCTCGGCAAGCAAATCCTCGCCATTTCCCTTTCCGGAAATCTCACATTTCAAGTTGCTTCACAAATCCCACAACTCCATGGTGGTAGAGTCTGACATTTTGGGGAAAACAAAACAAAAAAAC